>NC_058120.1:26456337-27656337 GCF_914725855.1 Thunnus albacares | reverse complement strand
TTGATTTTAAATTGGATCTAAATCCATTCACACATAGCATTACAAGGATCTAAAATAGTCTTAAATTTGGCTTTCTGCTCCTATTTCCCACCCATATCTCATTTTACACATTTTCTAACTGTTCTTTCATCCCCTTCCTGCCTTCACACCGCTGCTTCATGAGTTATTTTTTCCACCACTCTTTTTTTCTATGTTCCTCCTCTCCATCATTTCACACAGCAGCTAAGTGGCAGGAGTTATTTTGGGTGTCCAGGGGTGTGGGAAGTCAAAGTCTTGCCCTTTTTTTTTATTTTACTTAGACAATGTTTGGTGAAACATAAAACTGTCCAGATTGAATCATTAGTACAACAGCTTTGTCTTATGCTGGAACTGGACTATAAAAATACCAGAGCAAAAAAAAAGACGTGGGGGTGTCGGGAATGAAATTGGGCGTCGGACGTGACATTTTTTTGTTTTTTCTTGCCTTGTTTGAAGGCATCAACGACGTGTTGAGCGCTCTTCAAACGAACAGTAAACATGGAGAAGCAAAAAATAATGTAAGTGATGAATGCAAGTCATGCAAGATGGTGAACTATCGGTCGAGGTCCAGTGTGCTGGTCTGTCATGTGACCTCACTGAAAGATAAAAATACAACAGCGACATTAATCTACTTCACCTCTGACTGGCCTCTGCTCTGCAGCAACAGTGACTGAGGCTCATGGGTATTGTAGTATATAGAGCAGTGTTTAATAGGAATATAAAACATAGTAGTATATAGTATGTACTTACAGCATCGGGGATCGTGAATAAGTGCACATATTATATACATATACTTGATCATTTATGAAGGGGATTTTAGGATGTGCAGATATCTTATAGAAGCTCTTATCAAGCTGCTTTTTGACTAACCAGACGACGTATTGAACCTCTCACAGCTGCCTCCTCTCGCAGGTTGTTTGATCTTGAAGGTCTGTTTTGCCGCTGTGACATTTACATTAACTGGATGATGTGTATCTGAAGTAATGAGAAAGCAGCAGAGCTGAGTTTTAAGTACCAGCACTCGATTTAGGACAGAAACGGAACGAGTCAGTGGGTCCGTACCAGCGAGCAGGCAGAGATCTGGAGCCACTTGACATGATGGAAAAACAAACTTCTCAGAAAAAAAAAAAAAGTTGAAATAATTAAATTTGATGGTCAGAGACGAGGAGTGTTTCCATATGGAGGAACTTTTAGAATATTAACAAAAGAAAATGAGATTTTTACAAGGAAAGATACTTTTGTAGATTTAGAGAGAAGTTTCCCTTCTCTCACATCTTCCTCCTGTTGTCGTTCTTTTTAAAATCTTCCCCTCTCTTTCTTTCTTTTCTTTCATCATTTCACTTTATTCTGTCGTTCCCTCTCCTCCTCCAAATCTCTTCCTGCTTCCTCTCCTCCTCCTGCCCTCTTCATCCCTTCCCGTTTATTCTCCGCTCCGCTGCTGTCCTCTCTTTTTTCCCGTCACTCTTTTTATATTTCCTCCACATTCCTCCCCATCCCTCCATCTCCTCCTCCTCCTCCTCCTCCTCCTCCTCCTCAGTCTTTGTCTCCCTCTCCATCATGTGCTGTTGGCAGCTCTGAATGGGAGAGCTCGGGGAGCTCAAGCTCTGTCAACCAGGGAGAAAACATTGCCACGAGGGGCCGGGTCAACAAGGCTTGTTACTTAGCAACCCCCTCACCTCCCCCTGGGAACTGGATACGAACGGGGCCTCGCCATTGGCTGAGGCTGCTCCCCGCTCGCAGCTCATGTTATGTAATGTTGCCATTTCACTGCAGCGACAGGAGCAGATTGTGTTCTTTTCTGTTTTTTTTTTTTTTTTTTGCTTAACAAACAAAACTGTTTTCATTCACCCTCTTCAGTGACCCAGCAATTAGTTTGTACATTTTTCAAACAAGCCAAGGAAGGAAATGATCAGTCTACAAGATAGAGAGGGGGGTGAGAACTTGATTTCTGCCAGTTGAAACCGGCCCAGCTGTTCTCCACTTGCCCTTTTTACCCTCTCTTCCTCTTCCTCCTCGAAGCACATTTAGACTTTGAGATTCGGACCGGTGGACGCAGACAGACAGCGCAGTTAGAGATGTGGGGATTTTCAGAGAGGCTTAGAAATCTGAAAAAAGGGGGTGATGAGGTCACGGGAGAGGGGCTTTGAACTGCACACAGTCTCTCTCTCTCTCTCTCTCTCTGCCATTGCTATAGTCTGCTTATGCAAGCGATAGTCTTGGCAATTGATGGCCGAGTCTATTTGAAGTTCGGGTTCCCAGAGAAACTGTCATGCGAGGCCAGCAGTAAACCGCATGACGTGCAGCGTTTTTTTTTTTTTTCAGCTCGTCCTGTAGAGACGCAGCGACCTCCTCGTTCACCCCAATAAACCAGAACTTTACAGAGAGGCTGAACGAGCTCCTATAGTTCGGTGCTTTTACTGTCCGGCTTAAAACACACATGCAAAGATGCAGAAGGTTGCACACACACACACACACACATTTAGAAAACTTGTTTGTATCAACGTGAGAAGATGTTGAAGAAATCTGAGACTTCAAGGTCTTGGAATATGTACTCAATGACATCTCTTGTCAAATTGAACTAAATTTAACTTCAGTCACCACTTATGAATCATAAACATATTTCCTCATCGGGAGTCTCTAGTGACTGCTGTCCCTCATGACGGGAGATTCAAACAAGTCAAACTGTTTTGGAATTGATGCAAACATGACGGCTGATCTCAGTTATTTCCTCTGTTTTTGTTGTTTTCCTCTCGTCATACAGTTTCGGGATGAATTTTTAGCTCAAGTTGGAACGTTTTCGTCTCCCGTGGACACGTCGTCGCCTCTAAGATTCACTCTGTGCACAGTGTGAACTCGCCTGAAGTGCATCATGACTGTTTGGATGGTTGACAAGCCTACTGATGGTTTTACTGATCAGACATGTAATAGCATGGACTGATCTAAAGATGAGTTATTAAAAGGTCCAGTCACTTATTTATCTGGTCATGAAAATTTGACACATATTTACATATAACTTGAGTTATACTGTAGATAGAATTTCAGCACCATTGGAATGAAAGCAGGTTCCAATTTTGCTTTTGTTTTAATTGGTATCGTTGATTAATGTGTGATTATTAAACACTCTTGTTTGTGTAACTATATTAGCCTCACAGTTTATAACGCCCCCGTTAAGTTTCCTTTATATGGCTGATAATAGTGACAGCCTACAGTCTCTGTGTAGTGTTGTGATGATGATGATGATGGACTCCAACGAAGACACCCAGACAGCTCTGATGTCGATTCAATGACGTCTGTTTATTGCTTACAAGCACTTCGGGATCTGGGGGATACAAACCCGGTCTCAGTAAAACTGTTTAACATAAATAAAATCATAATCAAAGGAAACTTACTATACTAATAAATGATTTCTGTGACGAAGCTTAATAACCATTAAATAACAAACTACAGGGCCGACGGTCTAAACTTGACCAGGATCAGAAACTCACTATATTACAGATTATTGATGAATCAGTTCACATAGATAATCACTCTGAATGTCAATATAATTATAATTAGTAATAAAGTCTATCTCAGGTCAACTATACATTATTATTTACAGGTTTCCATTTATAAAAGCTCGGTCTGACTGGTTGCCCCGGTGATGCTTTATAGCTGCATCGTTACCATGGATACTATGTAGTCAAGTATTAAATATTAAATATAAGATAACAGCATAAAATAATGAAAATAACACAAATATGTACACATTACAACTATTAAATAAAGGTAAAATTACTGACAAAATTATATTCTATAATAAAAGATTTTGCTGTTAGTAATAGTGACCATTTAAAGCTCAACTAATGTATTTAATGTAACATGCAAGAGGCAGATGTTACATTTGCTTTGTTTTGTGTTGTATTGATTAGTATGATGTCATTACTGATGTTGATCATATCAGAGAAGTGCAGCCTCATCAATCACTAACAGAAAGTGCAGCTTATCATTCATATGATCTGCAAACAAAACCATCATTTCATACAAAAATGACGTCCAGTCTCAGTAACTTCAGCAAAATGTGATGGAAAGTTTTGTGTAATTAACATTTTCTGGATGTCATAGCAACATAAAAACAAACATATGAGCATCAGACCAGACGAGGCTGAAACTAATGATTATTAGTTGATAATCTTTTCAATTAATAGTTGTTAGTGAAAAATGTCATAAGATGATGTCACCAATCTCCTCGTTTGAAAAAACAGCCCAAAATCCAAAAAATGTTAAATTAACTATAATGTAAAACCAAAAAAAGCACAACAATTATCAAATGTTGGTGTTT
The DNA here is from genome assembly GCF_914725855.1 of Thunnus albacares. Classification (NCBI taxonomy): domain Eukaryota; kingdom Metazoa; phylum Chordata; class Actinopteri; order Scombriformes; family Scombridae; genus Thunnus; species Thunnus albacares. Next base: position 27,652,001 of record NC_058120.1, on the reverse strand, counting down.
CTGCTTGAAACAAACCGACTGAAACGATGAATTGATATTTTTTGTTGCAGCTCCGGTCTTGACTGCAGTTTTCCTCTCAGTTCATTTCCTTCTGCTAGAAGCTCCACGCACGAGTAACTACAGGCTATCAAATGTCACCGTCCTTAAACCCATAAAAACCTCCTCTGTTTCCTGGAGTCGGTCTCGTTCTCGCTCCTAACGAGAAAGTCTCTCGTTAGGAGGAACCGAGACTCAGACGAAGTCGACTGAAGGTGTAAATAAACACGACTGTGAGTGCGACATTACCTCTGTATAAATACGAGCTCCTAATCGCTCACATACACAGGAAAACATCTTCCTCCTCACAGACTCTTCATCCTGAGCCGTTTAACAGCTCTCACCTCCTAATTAGTCTGGAGCACTGTGTTTATGCTGTTATGTTTTCCTCTTTAATTATTATTTTTTTTTATTTCCGTGTTTGCCGGCGGTTAATGAGGCGTCCAGCTCTTGTGACGAGGAGCCTTTCACAGCCCAGTGAGGTGAAAGTCAGCGGAGGGGAAAAAAGGACAAAAGAAAAGGAAAAGATTGAGTTTGATAATTAATATTATAAAGGTTTTAATATCAGTATTTTCTTGTTGCATAATTGAGTGTTTATCAAAGTGTGAGGATGGAAAAAACAGGAGGAAAAAGAGCAGAAAAGAGGGAGAGACGGAGCAAGAATGTGGGTCGAATAAAGGAGAAACATAAATTTAAAAAAAACGTATGGAAGGAAGGATGGAAGGAGGAGGAAATGAAAAGGTAAATTGAAGGGAAAGTTGGCAGCGGGAGGAAGGCAGGAACGAGGGGCCCCAGCAGGGACTCCAACAGGCTGTTGCTGAGGAGAACAGAAATATCTCTCTGTCACACTGTGGTCCCTCCACCTGCTTCTCCTCCAGCTTTTATAATTAGCTCTGCCTGAAAGGAAAGTGATAAAGTGCCGGTTTCTTTCTAGTCGCTGTGGCAAAATCCTGAAGATGATGGGTTTCCTCTGCAAAAAAAAAAAAAAAAAAAAAAAAAAAAAAAAGGTAGATTCATGTTAATCAAAAGCTGAAAAATCTGCAGCGTTTGTGGACAAAATAAAAAAAAAAGACGTTCCTGTTTTTAGATATTTTATTAGTTGTGGGTTTTTTTTAGCATGAGGCAGGTAAGACAGGAAGAACAAAAAAAAACAAATCCTCCACACCACATAGACCTGTCCTCCCCAGTGTAACAGTTTGTTTTCCTTTTGATATCTGTACAGTTCAGCACTAAGCAAAATAAATAAAACTCAGATTGAAGTTGAGACGTAGTTCTTCAGAAATGAGATAAGATGTAACTCTGTGTGTTTTTATCCGGAGGGAAATTTTCTGCAGCACAGTATTAAAAACACACACACACACACACACACACACACACACACACACACACACACACACACACACGGCGTCTCGAGTCAGTCGTTGAAAGTGGCAGCAGAGCTTTATTGATATGATATACGGTGACATTTATAACCACGGACGATACTTGTTTCTGATATTCTCTGTATAACCTGAAACCTCCCAACAAAATGTTCAGTTTACTGTATTACATCTCACGTTTTAGAAGCTGAAACCAGAGATTTTTGTTTTGTTTTTAGCAGTTTTGCTTAAAAAAAATGACTGAAACAAGAGTCAAAAAGATCAGTCAACTAATCGTTTCAGCTCTGATGTTATCACCTTCCGTTTAATTACTTCAACTTTTCTAAGACGCCATGTTTATTTCAGTTGGTTCGGTTTGACGGATGAATACATCACAACTGATTTTATATCAGGTTTCTACAAAGTGAAATCTTTAGCTTCAGCTCGCCGTCATATGTGGTTTAAACAATGTACAAACAAGACACATGTTCATTAGTGAAGCTTTAGAGCTGCTGCTAAGAGGAGTTGTGAACTTAAGACAGAACTAAGCTAGCAGTTTCCTCCTGCTTCATGCTAAGCTAAGCTAAGCTAATAGCCTCCTGAGTCTAGCTTCATGGTATCAATCCTCAGAAAGCACTAACAACATTAGCACTGTAGCTAATAGGATGAAACCTGAAGTTATAGTAGAACGAGAGGTGCAAAGACGGTTGTGTTTCAGCTGTAATGTGAATAAATCTGAAGCGTAATAACACGTAGCGCCTCATGTGCAACGCAACAGTAGAGCTGCAACAATTAGTCGATTAATAAAAAAAATCTACAGCTGCACAATGGCCCCTGATGCACATTTGAGATTTGCGACTATAGAAATAAAATTGACTTGACTTGATTACTAATCACTGTAAATGTAATATTTTGGGGGTTTTTTAGTACTTGGTGAGACAAAGTCAGACTCTGATGTGTTAATCAAAATATATATCGAGCAAATGAATCATTAGTTGTAGTTAACGTGCTGGAACTTTGTATCTTTTTGTGGGAAAAAATGACCTCTAATCTGAAAAAGATCATGTCACACCAGCAGGTTAAATCTCTCACAATTGTTTTTATCATCTTTTCCACAGTTGGAAACACAGCTGACCTCTGCTGCAGGGTCGCCTTGTTATTATACCAGCTGTTTATTTTCTCTTACTTACCGCTGCCCAAATCTCTTCCTGTTTTCAGGCAGCTTTTGTTTTCTGATCAAAAGCTGCTCCATTTTTGTCTCCCAGCATGCACTGGAAAGACTCTCCTGGTTACAGACTCACCTGCGGTTGCCTAGGGGAGGAGGAGGAGGAGGGAGGAGGGAAAGTCGTCACAGTCGTGCGTCACAGACGTTTCACAGCTCGACTGAGACGATGCAAACGGGGAGAAATGCAAAAAAAGGCTGCTCTAATTACATTTTTGCCCCCTACACTTACCCTCAACCCCTCTCTTTTAATTTCACAAATTTTTTTTTTTTTTATGAACTTGGAGGGTTATTTGTGCCCTCAGGCTCCGGTTAATCTCTGACCCTTCTGTACGATACAAGATCCACCGTAGACTACGCAGAATTTTAAACAGCAGAATCCAAAATTAGATAATATAACATAATAAAGGCTGCGGTCACGCTCTGATGCAGTATTTAGTCATATGTGGGGAACGATGCAGCAGATGAAACATTTCCTCACCAGCCTGTGTGTGTGTGCCCTCCACCTGCCCTACGGCTTACAGCTCACACACACACACACACACACACACACACACACACACACACAGCCACTATGATGCTACACTATGTTTATTATTTTTATCATACGAGATATCAGATCTAGCTTAGATTTCCCCGGAGGAAAACTCGTGTGTCACGCAGAGGAAAATATTAAAAATACCAAACGATCCACATCTGCTCCACCACCAACAATATTTCCTGTTTGCACAGACTGCCAACCCCAACCCCCTGCCGGTGCCTGTCGGAGCCCCCGCCAGCGGCGTTTTGGTGGAGAGCGGGCCCGTCGTCTACGATGATGTAGCCGTGGATGAGGAAGAGGAGGAGGAGGAGGAGACTTGTGTCAGCGCCATGGAGCTGATGGGAGGCCACGGTCAGTGTTTTCTTTAAGCTACAGGAGAATATGTGTCATCAGATGTTGTCATATACTGAAATAGATGTTTATTTGTGGCTGAAGCTTTTACAACACACATATTCTGGAAACATGAGGGTCGTCTCATATTTTCAGACTAGAAAATCACATGTTCATAAGATCAGTTCTCTTTGACTGGAGATTGAACCGGTGTAACAGCTTCTGTCGTAGCTTTAATGATGCTGCGTGTGTCTGTTTACAGTGAGTCTGTTAGTCTGTCAAGTCCAAGAGGTGTGAGGTTCATTTAACCTGCAGGAGAAGCCTGTTTAGCCTGTTTAGCGTGTTTAGCGTGTTTTTTTTAATCACACAGAGGAAATAAATTCATGAATTACTGCAGAAACACAGCGAGGACTGAATCATCTGTCAGGCTGCCAAGAAAAATGGCTGTCACAGATGATGAGGAGCTGAAAAATAAAAAAAAATAAAAAAACAACAACAACAACAAAAAAGAGCCAGAAAAGCGTGAGAGTCGTCTTATATTCCAGCCAATACGGTATTTAATGTCTGATCATACAGTTTTATATCTCGAGCTCCTGGATTTGTTACTAAATCAACTCAAGATTTTCAATAAATTTGATCTTCGAGGCAAATTGATTCTTTATCAAATCATTTCTTTTAGTCAAAATGTTTGTTTTTCTTTTACAACAAGTGAAAAATCTGCGAATGTGGTGAAATTATTTCAACGTGTTTCAAATAAAAATCCACTCAAGAATGATCTAGAAGTGTCAGTTACGCTGCTGTTAATTAGCATTTTCATTCTGATCTATTATATTTTTAATTGATCCAAAGACCCCAAAGTGTCAATCGATGCTTTAATTTGTCTTTAGATTTGTTGATCAGCACATAAACAGCTCATGTAAACACACTTAATACAAAGTAAACATAAAGTTCACGTGTTTAAACAGTTAAATGATGATTGAAATATAAAATCTTTTAGACTCTGGTTGGGTTTAGAGGAGCTGATACCTACAATCAGTCGAACAATTCAATCAACAGTAACGTTGATAATTGATTCATTCTTTTATCATCTTATTGTGAAGTTTTCTTCTTGAAACAAGACAGAAACAATCAAACTGCTTCACTAGAATCAATAAATAAATAAATATCTTGTCAGATTCCTTCATTTCCAGTAAACAAGTCTCGTCAGACTCATTGACTTTGTGCCGTTTTCTCATCACTTCATCTGAACATTTGACTTTAGTTCACACTCGCCGAGTCACTTTTTTTTAATGAATCGGCCTCTCCGGGTCACCGCTCGGACTCCTGGTATGTTTTAATGAGCTCAGATTAAATTTCTTTCACTTTACGTCTCCGGCTGTTAAACTTTAAGGACCCTGACTCTGCCGCAGTAAAAAAAAAATTTTCAGTCACTTAATTGATTCCTGTAGGGAAACTCTCTTTGTTTATAGTCATGCAGAGAGGTCAAAGGTCAGGGTCAGCCTCAGAGCAGCACCTCTGGAGCTGCTAGAGACTCGCGGAACGGGCAGGACGCCGACGCTGGAGATTAAAACGCCAGTCAGATGATGGAAGGTCTCGCTGTTCCTCCTGCAGCGAGCGATGTGACACTTTTCACTTTTTACTGCTCTGACCTGTCGATGCTCCTCGTGAAGTCACACAGAGCGTCTCTGTCGGACGTCTTCTGGAAGGTCGAATCTCCGGAGCGTGTTTACTTTTCTCTGGTGACTTACGTTCATGCAGTTCCTCTCAGCTCGTCTACATCTCGGCTCTCCGAGGATTTCTTCTTCACGTTTCCCGTCGGCGTTTTCACAGCCGGTGTCAAAGTGAAACTGATGAGCTGTCAATCACCGGCTCACCTCTCTGTAGAGTATTGATTGAAACCAATATAATAACTGATACTTTACAAAAACCCCTTTACAAGTTCATCCAAATGTGTCAATGCGTTAATGTTTCATCAAGTTTATTTGAGCTTGACGAGCAGCTACAAGTTCCTTTTAAAACATTTATAAAACACTGAAGTGGAAAATCAATTAGAGTCAAATGAAATAAAACAAAGAGGAAAAACTCACAGAAGAGTTTTTAGTTTAGATTTAGAGAGAGTTGAGGTAGATGTTTCTATCTGTTCAGCAGCTTAATGTAACTTCATCATGTTTGGTTGTGAGGTTCAACCAGCTGACTGCTTCCTAAACATCTGAGTGGATCATCAACGTAGAGCTGCAACGATTAGTCAATTAATCAATCAGCAGACAATAAGTCAATAATTATTTTGATAAGAAATGAATCATTAGTCATTTTTAAAAGGCAAAAAAATACTAAAATTCTCCAGTTTCAGCTTCTTAAATGTGAATATTTTCTGGTTTCTTTAGTCTTGTGTTACAATAAACTGAGAATATTTGGCTTGTAGACTGTTAGTCGGCATTTTCGGCTTTTTTGGAAACACTGATTGACATTTTTCACTATTTTCTGACACATTAAAGACCAAACAACTAATCCATAATGGAAATAATCGTTAGTTCTACTTCTAGCTTTATATTCTTCAAGCATATCAAAGATGTATTTTGTCCCTAGACTTTTATAAACAGCAGCACTTTTAATGTTGTTATAAATTAATATGACGTGGATTTAGCAAATATTGGAACATATCTGAGAAAAACTAAACTAAACAACAGTAAGAATCTAGAACAGTTTGTTCAGTGTTTGGTATTTGACGTGTTTCAATACTCTTTAATGCCTTTTTGGTGACTATAAATACCACCGATTAATCACCAGTATTCCTGTGGGAGAGAGTAAAGTCTGTCTACATGTAATTTAAAGTTATTTTCCTTCCTTGTGTGTTTCACCCTCCAGATTACGGCTCTGATGGAGATTACGATGATGGATTCTAGCAGCGGTTTTCCCCCCCCGAATCACTTTCCTCAACTTGGTACGGACCGTTTTGCGACCTCAGCTGCGTTAAATGTTTACTACCAGGGACACAAAACGATGAGAGACGAGACGCTGTAGGGGAACGAGAGATGATTCCCATCAGGAAAAAAAAAAATGTGATGCAAGAGAACAAAAGATGGAAAAAAACAAAAAAAAAAAGAAATCACACACCTGGTTCAAACTGGGAACAAACTGGGAAAGACACTGCTTGGATGCTGACAGAGATGGTGAAGTGGAAACAAGGGATGCGAGTATATCTTGAACAGTGCGGGTCAAAGGCAGCATGCAGCCGCAATATTGCAAAACCAAAGGTAGGAAACAAGTAAGTATTGATTTAGCATAAATACAAACACATATATAGATAAGACTGACGTTTGAACAGCATTTAAATGACTGTATCTCAATGTGTAATTGTGAAACAGTCATTTAAATGCAGCTGAAACAATAGTTATAATAACACAGACAACTTTAAAACACTAGCCCAGTTACTGCTGGAGGTCTTCTGACCTGTAAAAAATTGCTGAATCATTGCTTACTGGAAAGTTCTCGTCATGTGACAAACAAACGCTGTTGAACTTTGTCTCCAGGATGAATTTTCTGACTAGAAACTTTCTAGATTTTTTTGGTCGAGATATCGAGGAAGTTTTTAATGTAGCAAAAAAGAGAAGCCGAACAAAAAAAAAAAACCATATTATCCTTAAACTTGCACTTTGTATCCATAACACTCGAGTACTTAACCAGTCATGTGACTTCCTCGTTGTACTTCCTGACACCTACTTCTGTCTTAAAACATATGATGTCTGATTATTATAAAAAAAACAACAACAACATGCTGAAAAACTTATCAGGTTAGCGTGATATTAATCATAATTATCAGTATTTGCAAAGTGTTTTACCGTCATTTCTGGTTCAGAAAGTGGTTCAAACAACCTTACTGGTCAGATTAGTATTTATTAATATTAATATTAATGCCTTAGCTGATTGGTGGACAGACAACACGTCTGCTCTGCCGAAGCCAAAGTATTTATGATGATAATGTTGCCTTTTTGAAGAATTATATTCAAGCAATCCCAGGTTAATGTGCCAGAGCTTACTGAAAAACAATAGTGAGATTTTAATTTTGGAGGTGGTTAGTTTAAAAAAAATATGATTTGATTTTGTTTTTATTTTGCTATTTTAAGTTGGGTTTTTTTCTTTTATTTTTTGATGGAATTCTCTACTTTTAATTTATGAAACTGTGTCATTTTCTGTTGAAATATTCTTCACGATGTCCTGTCAACAGGCCGGAGAGATGTTTAAAGTCAGGATGTAAATATGTTCTCTGCAATATTATATTTTACAATTTGAAAAGAAGGAAGCAGATCAGAGAGCAGATCTATTTTGTATTTAAAGCTTTGATGATTTTTTTGTGTTTTTGGGAGGGTGGGGGTAAATGATGATATTTGGGAGGTGAAAGAGAGATTGTGGCCTTTTCACTGTGTTGACACAACAGTATTTAATGAGGCGTCTTGATTTGAAGCCTCTGTGCTGCTGCTACAGTTCATGATGTTACATCTGCATAATGTTGTGTGAATTTGCTGCTACAGTAAAGATTTCACTAAATGAAAAAAAAAAAAAATCTGTTGTTTGTTTCCTTTTTGTCCGTGTTTGTAGAGAAATCATGTGTGACAGTGTTTTATTTGTGTCTGAAAATTATATTTACAGAACAGTTTGGACACCAGAACCAGTTTTCTCTGTTATTTCAGGTTGAATATGATTTTATATGGTGATTTGTTAGGAGGTTTAAAAAGGCCACAGGACTAAACATGCAAGGTTTCTGCACGTAATGTCTCATTGGATGAAGGACTACAGGAAACATGTTGATCTGCACCATATTTACTGTTCGAAACACTTGATTTACACACAATCACAAACACAATCTGTAGATTAACGACTAGAAAGACAAAAACATTTAGTCTCAGGTTTTGATCTGGTAAAATATCATAATTATAAGTGTCTGGAAGGCCATGTGTATTAGATTATTGAGCCTTTTGGAAAGAAAGTGTTTATCACCGCGTGACTTTGATGGTTAAAAATGAAGATCTGAACGATTTCATCTCCATTTTCAATTTTTATTTTAGGAAAACAACTTTGATTGGTGATCAAAGGTTTGAGACCTGACTTTCCCTCAACAACAAACACGAGGCTTGACGTAGACTCGTCTTGGACGACTTTAGACTGATGTGGACTTGTCTCAACTGACTGATATGAAACTTGACTTGAACCTTCTGTAAAGACTCCGGACTTGATTTGGTCTCGTCTTGATGGATTTGAGACTTGGACACTTAAATGACCTGAGATCTAAATTAAACTTTGACTTTGACTTTGACTGTAGACTTTTTGACTTGTTTCAGATGACCTGAGACTTGACTTAAACTGATCTGAATGGACTTTGACATGAGAATTGATCTGGACTCGTCTGCAAAGACTTGAGACTTGACTTGGATTCAACTTCTGTTGAATTATCTGGGACTTGATTCGTGTTGCCTTCAGGGACTTTGAGACTCTGTCTTACAAACTCGAGGCCAGACTTGGACACTCAAATTACCTGAGATCTAAATTAAACTAGTCTAGATTTACTTTGACTGTAGACTTTTTGATGACTTTGACATGAGAATTGATCTGGACTTGAGACTTGACTTCTGGTGAATGATCTGAGACTTGATTTGTGTTGCCTTCAGGTACTTGAGACTTGACTTGGACTTGTCTCAAATGACCTGAGACCAAAGTTAGACTTTAACTATAAACTTTGTTTTGACTGAATTTTCCTGATACTGACCAGATCTGTCCTCAGTTTTGTCCCAATTTTTTCATCCTTAATTGGGACAAATTCTTTTTAAGTTGTTTCATAATTCTGTTGATGATAATTCTCTTGTGCTCAGTGTTGATGTCACGTTTCACCTTTTTTGTTCTTCTGAATGAGCCGATTTTATTGACTCACCTACAGTTTTTCTTTTTGGTCTAATTTTTTTTAATTTTTTTTTTTATCATTTCTATGAAAACTTGAACTCAGCCTGAACTCTTCATGATAAAAGACAACATCATGATCTGACACCATCCTCCATGACTGACAATGCTTTGATCAGATAAGTATCAGATACTGTTTCTCTGCTGTCGCCGGATCGTTTCACACCTGTTCACTTATGTCACTTTTCTAGATGTATTGTTTTCAGAGATATTAGGTGTCTCTCGCTGTGTGTGTGTGAAGGGATTCTATAGAAAGATGAGTCACTCATCAGAGTGGGAGGAAATCTGAAACCGAGGAGGCGCTTACATCAGATGATGAATGCTGAGCCTTAACGTGTAACGATTTCTCTCGTCTGTTCAGACAGTTTCTGGAAAACTGAAAGTGTTTCCAGCTCAGTCAAGAGACAAAATCTGATCTTTCTTTGGAAAAGATGCTTTAGGACTTTAAAAGGGACCATTTCATTGATTTTCAACTGTATCTCCAGCTATCTGAATAAAGGATATATTGTGATAAACACCTGCAGTTGTTGCCAATGTTCTCTGTGTCTCTGGGGTGCAAAACTTCCTTGTTCTCTGCGCTTGTATTGCAAACTAGCTTCGTTTCTAACAGCGACCATCCAAAAAAATATGAGTGCAGAGGATGTTACGGACGAGGATGCGTTTTATTGTTTTGGCTGACTCAGATATTCAGTCATATTTGTTTGAGTATACGGCGGAAGAAATAAAGCAGATAGAGGTCGAGGCTGCAGCTGCATTAGCCGTGTGACAGGATATGGCCGGTGGGGGTTTGGCGTCAGAAGCTTGCACGTAATGCATCCTGGTACATGTAGGCAGGAAAACTCTCTCAGTCAATATAGCATGCGCAGGAATTAACTACGTTTAACATCAACACTGGTAAATGTACTCTCCTTTAATGGCCTGTCTTTCCGCCTCTATGGCTGGAATTCTTCCTGATTACATAAATTTTTGGTTTATGGAAGGTGTTGCTTTGAGTCAATTCATCCTCCTGCACCAGGGGCCGCAAGGAAAGTCAGATATTTTCAAATCAAATAAACACAGGAGCTTTAATGTCAACAGAATCCTGTAAATGACTAAATAAACCATATTAATGACTTTTTTCAGTAACACAATGTGGAAATCCTCAAGTTAACAGCAGCTAGCAGGTTCTGTGTTGACTGAAAGTGATGTTGGCAGAAAAGATCATGCTAACTCATGCTAGGTATTAGCGTGAAGTTCAGTGGAATAAGTCAAGATAAGTTCTGATAGCTGGTTACAGACAGATCTGCGAAAATACCCAGAATTCATTAATAAACTCCCACACTAACAAATCTCTTAAAAAAACAAACCTTTTATCTTCCTTCACTCTTTTTCATTCAGTCAATTTAAGAATCTACCAGTTGTTTCATATCTTATCAACATTTGAATCTGATCAGCTTCATAGTTGTGAATCAGTAGCTGGTGAAGAACAGGAGGCTTCAACAGCTGTTAATTGACTCTGTCAGCGACGTTTCATTAATATTTCATGTATCAGGCTTCTCATCTCATCTTCAGGTTGCGAACATGAATAAGACTGTCATGTTTCTGCCTCCTCAGCCAATGAGAAGTGTAGAAGTACTTTGAGTTGTTATTTTAGCCCGGTGACTTGCAAATGTTCACAGTTAAACCTGTGAAGCCTCTGATTCAAGGTTAGAAACTCTGCACAGCTTTAATACGGTGCCAAATTTGAGATGCAGCTAAAACTGTTTCTGCATACGACCATTTAGAAAACATAATTGCTGCCTTGTGCACTTTTTTTTTTTTTCTACTTTGCAAATGTCTTGCAAGACTGACAAGTAACTCGGTCTGTATTACAGGAGGAGCTGCAGCATCCGCATGGTTGACAACTCATTTTTGAATCATGTCTTCAAATTTACCTCTGTCAGTGCGAGGCTGCTGCATTTAAAAAGGATTACTACAGTCACTGGAAAATTTATGGAAAATGATTCATATGCCCAAATTCAAGAAAAGCTTCTGCAGGTTGAATGTATATATTATTTTCAGAGGTGTCACATTTTTCATGTCCAGGTCTTTTAAAAGAGTCGATGGTGAAAACATCTCGACCCCGAGTGCCAGATGAAGATCTGAGAACGTGAACATAATTGTACTTTTGAAAGAAATTTACAGCTTTTTTGGGCGGGAAATTAACAATTTATGAAATATTATCAGATTTTTTTTAGTCTAATGAGAACAATAATCAAGTTTTATTGAAAAGCTGCACATTCTTTAATTTGACTGAATTAAATGCATTAAAGCTGTAATATTTTAAAACATAAGAGTCTCAATATTTTATTTTAGAGATGACAAGTTAATTTCCAAGATGCTGAACTATACATATATCCATTTGCAGAAAGATTTCATTAGATCTTATGAAAGTTTAATGACCTATGTGAGGAAATTGGGTAAGAAATCCAAGGACTACCTGCTCTGTAAAAATGAACCATAATTAGTTTTAATTTTGACTTTGCTCTGGTAAAAAAAAAAAACCCTTTATTCTGGTCATTGAAAAGTCAGACAGTTTAATGACCTTGTTTTAAAACATAGGAAAAATAAGAAGTCCCAAGATTCAATTACCGTGACCGGTTCATTTGAAGTGCGGCTAAATTAGTCCTATTAACAGATTATTAGACGGCGTGAAAATGTCACGAGTAAGCCGCGAGCTGTCTCTGGGAATTATCGTCCCCTTCGTAGCCGCCACCGACTGAACCTGACATGAAACGGAACGACGCCTCGGGCCTTTTTTTAGGAACATTAAATTACACTCTGCATGACCCTCCGCTAGTGTCCCTTTTTAAGATTGACTTTTTTTTTTTTTTTTTTTTTTTACTCCCCCAACACGGACCGGAAAATAATTCCATGCTTTATGATGCTATGTAATTGTGCTGTCAGGTCAGCTTTCTAAGACGCCCTCTCAGTTTTCCGCCCGCCCCTTCTCGCTTCTCTCTCCCCGAGGGACGACTGTACCTACGCAGCTTTTTTCGGTATTTGCCAGCTCTCCCTCCTCCCCTCCACACTCGAAAAGAAGTTTTATTGAAACTTAATCTTCCTCTGACACCAAACTTTTGCTGTAACCTTTACAGAGTAGCCGAGGGAGGGAGGGATGGAGGAATAAAAATAAAGTTGGCTGTTTAGCAGTTTGTGACCTTGTTGCCCTTCCACAGCGAAGGAGCCACAAGCCAAAGGATTCCTCCTGCCTGTGAAAAATATCCTTTACACAAGTTGATTAAACAGGTTTTTTTCTCTGTTCTCTGAAAGCCGACACAGATTTCTTTTTAAAGGTTTTCAGCTTCAAGCATGACTCTAAAGAAAAAGAAGAAGCGATTCCTTCCTCCCTCTTCCTCCTTCCTTTAACTTCCTTCTCTTTGTCTCCTGTTTCCGTCGCTACAAAGAAAGAAATACGAGCAGCTTGTTCACCTCCAAGATGTTTGTTTTCATGTCTCTTTCTTTCCCTCCATCCTTTTCTACCTCTTAACTTTCACCTTCATCTTTGTTCCCCCCTCTAACCACCTAACTTTCATCCCAATCTTCTTCTCTTCTTCTTCTACCACCGACATCCCTCCATGTTTTAGACCAGTGTTTCTGAACTGGTGGGTCATGGCCCAAAAGCGGGTCGCGGACAGCTGGTCAACAATACTTTGACAGACATGTGTCAGAGATGTGGAGCAGTCTCACGCTGTAGCCATGGTAACCATTATTTGATTGATGTTCACTTTAAGTTTGTGTATTTAAAATGTGGATTTTCATACATTGAGGATAAAAAGGGACAGAAACCCCACTGTGTAATATGTAGTAAAGTGCTTGCAACTGAGAGTATTTTATTATTACTATTATTATATATTATTTTGTGCAACTTTGATATTTATTTTAGTGTGCATGCACTTTCCTCCTCAGTTTCTTAATAATGTGCTTTGAAATGCACTTTGTACATGTAAATATATGTATTTATGTTAAAAAAAAAAGATGACGTGTGTTTTTGAAGGATATTTTTTGAAAAATAACTTTAGGTAGGTTTGAATTCTATAAAAGTGGGTCACGACTTAATGAAATGGGAAAATGTGGGTCTCAGCGTGAGACCAGTTGAGAACCCCTGTTCTGTAGACCATCTGATTCCTTGTTCTTTACTCTTTTTTGACCTATTTTCTCCTCAAAATAATGAATCTTCATTTGACTTCTCTCTTAAAGGTTTGATCACACAAGAAAGCAAAACTCATCCACATGTCTCGGTGAAACAGGCAGTGCTATTTAAGTTTGATGCCATAGTGACAACTCGCAGAACTAGCTATAGCTAGCAAACTAACGGCTAACACTTTAGCAAGCAGGGAACATGCTAGCTCTAGTCAGTCACAGTTTTCCCAGAGTCTTTTAAATTTCTCTGTACTGGACTGTTTACTTCTCCCTCGCAGTTAGCAAGCTTAGCAAGCTAGTTAGCAAGCTGTTAGCACAATCACTAATGAAGCAATAAGTTTGCACAGTTTGTTTTAAAGATATTTATGCTATCAATCCTGTCTCAAAAACTGTAAACCATTCCTCTGTTGTGGAGCAGTATACAACAACAGAGGAGGGTTAAATAAAGCTGGATGTTGACACACAGCTAATTAAGAGCTAACTAAGAAAGCTTCCTCCAGTTTGGACTCGAGACAGCTTGTTGTTGTTCAGTGGCTCCAATTTGCATTTCAAATTTGACCAAAGTTGAACTTAATGAAAAAGATTTTGCATTAATTTTGCTGTTTTAACTGTCTGGCCTTTATCATCCCTCCTCTCTGTCTTTCCTGTTCAATCTTTCACTTTCTTTCTTAAATATCTAGTTTTCTTCACTCTTTCTAGCCTCACTCCTCTGTAGAGCTGCAACCAATCATTATTTTCATTATTGATTAATCTGTTGATTATTTTCTCAATTAGTAGTTTGGTGTAAAATGTCGATCGCTGTTTCCCGAAGTCCAAGATGACGTTCTAAAATGTCTTGTTTTGTCCTGATCAACAACCCAAAGTTTACCGTCACAGACGACTAAAGAAACCAGAAACACATTTGAGAAGCTGGAATCAGAGAATTGGCAACTAATCCATCCTTTAGTCTCTTCCTTTTTGTCCTTAACGACCCCCCCCATTTGTTCTTTCTTCTCTTGTTGCTTCTTTGCTCCATATTCTTCATACCTCATTTGTATTTTTTCTCCTCTCCTCCCTTCTTTCTACCTCTCTCCTTCATTTCTCCCTCCATCCTCTCCCTCCCCTTCCTTCACCTTCATCATTTACTACTCCCTACTTACTCCATCAAGTACTTTCTCTTTCTTAGCATCACTCCATCCTTAACTCCTCTCCTCCAGCTGTCCAATAACTCTTTCTCCTCTCCTCCGTTCTCTCCCTCCCCTCCCTCCCTCCCTCCCTCCATCCTCCCTCTGACAGCTGCAGTTTAGCCACCGTGCCAACTTCTCCCTGGAGGCTGTGTGTGTGTTTCTGTTTGTGTGTTTGTTGTTGGTATACAGTGTTTGACTCAAAGGCACCTTTGCTGGGTGAACAAAACTTCCTCACACACGAGACGGTACTTACAGTATATAGTTGTGAGGACTCTCGCTGACATATGCAGACCCTAAACCCCTAAAACCTACTGACACGAGTAACCTGAACCTTCAAAAATATGTCTAAAAAAATGTCTAACAACATCCTCGCTTTTCAAACATGTCCTTGCTTTCAAAAGATGTTCTCAATTAGCACAAATATTTTTCCAAAAGCTGTCATCGCTCTCAGAATCATCCTCATTCTTGAAGCTGTCTGAAAATTCTTCGTTCTCGTTAGAAATGTCCTCACTTTTTCACACAACTGTCTTCACTTTCTAAAGCTGCCCTTGCTTTCCAAACACGTCCTCACTCTCAAGGTCTAAAACTGAAATTGGTCCTCACAAATACAGAAGTACCGGCGCACTAACACACACACACACACACACACACACACTTTTCGTTTCTCAGGCCCGGACCAGGCTGCCTCGTCTCTTGCCAGAGCCATTTTCCTAATAATCCCACCCTGCCTGCCCTCAAACTCTCCTCCTCCTCCTCCTCCTCCTCCCCTCCTCTCTCTTCTCCGCACTGCGTTTTCCTGCATCAGCATATCAAACTCACCCCGCACCGATCCACATCCCCTCCCACCCTCCCACCAAAAAACACCACAGCCTCCTTCCCGGTTGCCTTCCTCACCCCAATTATTTCCCGGGACCTTAGCTCAGAGGGATTCTTTCACCCCCCCCCCGAGCTCTCATTTGTAGTTGGGGCTCCTCGCTAACCTTCCCTCCGCTGCAGGCGACGGCGTCCATTGTGTAATAAATACATGGAGGTATTCATGTTGCCCTCGCTGCCTGTTTTTCTGTGCCTCCATCAGGATGAAGGCTCCTGACATGTAGCTTAAGGGTGCAGGGGGGAGGATGTAGAGGTATTCCTCCTGCAGTATGTACAGCGACTGTAACATTAGTCTAATGGGACTTTTTGAAGGACAGAACAGGTTTAAAAGTAGGTTACACTAAAGACATGTTTTACAGTAGAACTTTTCTCTAGTCCAGCATCGTCTCCTCGTCGGCCTCTGAGCCACTAGCCTCTGTACCTCAGTGAGTTTCTCACTGAAACATGTTGCTGAGGTTTTCCGTCCATAATATGAGGTAAATAAATATCTGCTAATATACTGCAAAGCCAAATCTGAAGACTTCTTCATGTTGACGAAGGTAAAATTGATTATTCTGCGAGTGTTCAGCTACTACAGAGTTGTAGGAAAAACTGTATCTTCAACTTTTAGGCCACATTCACGTGATATTTTTAGTCCCAAAGTTTTCAAACAGTCCTGGTTGTAATTACAAGTAACAGATATCAGGAATTTCTGATATATATCTCACACTAGTAAGTAAACTTGATTTAGAAAGCGCTTTTCAAAACCATTTGGCAAAAAGAACTGTAGAGGTAGCATCACATTGGTGCCAAAATAGCTGCAAAGTTACCGCTGTGGCAGTTCTAATAGAATCGACTCAGCTAAATATATCAAAATAGCTCATTTCTATTTATATAACGTGGTAAATGTTTGCTCCATACAGAGTTTCAGAGGTCACATCAAGCTCAACGGAGGCAGTGGACATGATTTAATCTTTTATATTCAGTTTTGCACAACAGTGATTTTTTTTTTTTTTTTTTTTTAAATTTATGTTCATTTAAAAACTTTTTACAAGCCAGATGCCACCAGGCCAGCTGTCAACACATTTGAAAAAAGCTTTGGGTGCTTTTGCAGTTCATTTTCTTTAAAAAGGGTTAATTAAGTGAAGAAGATTGATGTCTATTAGTGTTTGTTAGAGGCCATTGGTAACTTTTATTGTGTAAAAGGCATTCATGAATCCTTCTAGAGCTGCTTATAAGTCTTTAAGAAAAAGTCGAGGCAGGTTTTCATAAAAGAATTACCAAACAAGGTGCAAAGTCTAACAGGCCTCTAAACATTGAATATTACAATGATACAACACTTGATGGTTTTAAGGATTGTCTGTATGAAGCTAAAAGTGTCACTGAGGTCGAGTCAAGTCTCGTTTTTGTGACTTCAGTAAAGGCCAGATGTTTCTTCATTTACTGAGACCAACAGTGAGTTGCTCCTGTTGAGAGGAGCAGTTTGGAAAGTTACAGTCTGGCTCTACTTTTTTGGCCCATTTGAGATGCTATTCAGAGACTCAAGCGAGAGTCACAAATTTTGCGTGACAATATGTCTGTTTGGCAGTTGTATCTCCAGTAAAGAAAAGGCTGCCACCACCGCAGTACTTACAAAAAATAGACGCATAATGTGGAACTGGCTCTGGCGACCGCCGACAAACGTTTGTGCATCTTCTCAGAAATGTAGCTGGGAAAGTGCCACCGCATGACACTGAAAAACCCTCCTCTCCTCACTACAGAGAGTGAACGCTGAACCAAATCAGTCTGAACGGCATAGAAAATGAAGAAATTAGTCTTGGCTGTGGAGCCGTCCAGCCTCTTGGCTCCACAGTGGAGCTGAATCCGCCGCTGCACAGCGCCGAGCTCCTGTCGTCCCCTGGTTCCCAAACATAAATCCTCAACGTTTTTTGGCTCGTTGCATGACTCAGTAAACATGCAGAAGAGGAGGAGGAGGAGGAGGAGGAGGAGGAGGGGAGGCTTCAAATTGTTTCTCTGCAGCCACAGATGAGTTTGGTGCTCGGCTCGGAGCTCTGTTGTGATGTACGGTCCCATCTCTGTAATTGAAGTCATTAAGGAATAACTGAACCCCCATCTGTGGAGACAACTCCCATGACAGCCGTCACACACACACACACACACACTCTCTCTCTCTCTCTCTCTCATACACACAAAGCTACATAATATATGAACACATTTGCATGTACAGATGCAAGTTTTAATTTTTTTTCCCCCCACACAACCTGGCTCCTACACACACACACACACACACCCAGACTAACACACATGTATGTGCACGACTCAAACACAGTGTGCACACATTCAGAGACATGTCTAACCAGTATAAACATAGTTATTTGAAAGTGCATGAGAGAGAGCCAAGGAGAAAACAGCATGCAGCAAAGTCAGTGAAACCTAAGATCTAATTTGTGCACCCAGTAAACACTGGTTTGGTGATTTGTAGGCAAAAAAGACGTCTAGACATCAGGGTTGAAACAGGGCTAAATTTGGTTGAAACATAAAAAGATAAATGATGTTTCAACAGTATGAGACGACTAAATGTCAGTGTAGAGTTTGTACATTTTAATGCTGTTGATATAAAGTTAATATGATGTAAATAAAAAGGCAACTTTTTAAACTAATCTCGCCTTATCAGCTTACTGGGTCGCCCTCATTCAAGACTTTGTATTTACATCCTATCTGTGGGAAGAATAATGAAAACACAAACCCACCAAAGGGAAGGTACAGTTTGTAGCAACCTGTCAGGAGAAGAAGAAGAAGAAGAAGTAGGTGTCAGGTGGGTGTGAAGTAATAAAACAAAACATGGCTGTCACAAGTCAAGTTCACACTAGCTTTTGAAGGAGGAGAAAAAACATGTCGTCACTATGATTTAGCCGTTAGCAGGACGTCTGGACCTCTAAATATATCAGACCTTTCTAGTATTTAGAGTATTAGGTACTGTACATGTGTCAGGCCATGTGAGTGCAGGAAACACTAACAGGATATTGGGGGTATTGAGTGGAAGTAAAGCAATATGCTTCATTATCCTGCTAAAATATTAAACTGATGGTTCATCTGAAGTTGGAAAAGATCAGATACATGATTCAGGGCTCGGTTAATAAATTCTTAAAGTATTTCAACTGTTCCTGGAATACTATAATAATGTTTGTACTATACTGGCATTGGAGTAATTGTTTGAAAACCCAATAAAAACATTTGAGGCTACATAAAGCTGATAACTGATTACTTATTGGGATAATTGCGTTGATGATACATTTGTACTATTTACAGTAAAGAAAAATCTACTTACTTGTATGTATATTTTATCAGATATGACAGAAGCAGAAATAAGAAACAGACATGGAGACAGTAAAATTACTTAAATCACACTAGCATACTAGTTCATGACCCTGGTATATTAGTGCACGGTGGCTCATCAGTAGGGCTTTCTTGGACGCTTGAATGGAACAAAACCGTCAGTTCATTTCCACCTGCAGCCATGAAAAGTCAAAATGTCTGCTGTGAAAAAGGTCTGGAGTGGTTCAGTCAGAGATTCACTTCACATTCATGTCTATGTGGAGACACAATGAGACACATTCGCTTCTGGTCCTTCAATCTGATTGAAACTTTACCCACAAAATCACAAAGCTCTCCAGCGTCCAGCCGGTTGAAGAGAAGGGGAGAGACTGACCTCACATTCAGGAAATATCGTTTGCTCATATTCTCGTTTTATAACTGCACGGCAGTTTATCATTCATAACTTTGTGGACTGCTGCTGTTAGCACACTAGCCACGTTAACTCTCACAGTTTATGTTTACAACCCTACCAACACTACTTCCCGTCCTCCTTGCTTTTGGCCAAAACCATGCAAGTAAATTTCAGCAGGTGGATTTTGGTCTGACTGTAGCTGTAAACTGTTAGCAGCTGTTTCTTTCTTCTCAGTTAATTCTATCTTCTTCCTCTTTTCTTGTCCCTCTTGATCTTTTCATTCTTGTTTTTCTTGTTCTTTTCCTTTTGTTGATTTTTTTAGTTTTTAAGTTGTTGGCAAATGTAGATTTCAGTGTGTGTGGGACGTACACACAGATCAGAATAAAGTGTGAAACTGAGACGGAGGCACATCAGATTTCTTATCCGGCTAACGGAAGCATGAACTGTATATAGGTGTACATGACGGTGTGTAAATCCAAGGTGGTGATGACAGTGTTTTTATCTAAATACAATGAACTGACAGTTGTAAATCACTGCAGACACTGGGGGGGGGGGGGGGGGGGGGGTGAACACAGAATAGCAGGGCCTCACATGTAACCTGCAGCGGGACACTGAGACGTGTGACAGGCGGCAGATTTACAGTGAAACCCTGATGAGAAACACAGAGCGGTGTGATGTAACCCCCCTGTTGTCTTTCATTTGTGTGTGTGTGTGTGTGTGTGTGTGTTGCTTTGTAGCAGGTGTGTGCTCCCTCTTCTGTTGTATTTCATAAGAGGTTAAGATGGTTTGTGTGTGTGTGTGTGTGTGTCCTCTGTTGTTTTGTTCCATTGCAGCCCTGTAATTACCTTGAATCAGATCTGCTTCTGTAACACAGGTGGGAGATACAGAATTTAATTACAGGGTGGGAGCCATGCTGCAGCCCACCTGCGTGTGTGTGTGTGTGTGTGTGTCCGCTTTGTGTATATGTATTACTGTGTAGATGAGTGTTTCTCTTGCAGAAATTGTATGCTTAAGTCATAAATTGGGGTTTTGCTGGTATTGTGGGTCGTCTGTGTTTGACGAATGAAGATGCATGCTCAGGTGTGTGTGTGTGTGTGTGAGAGAGAGAGAGAGACAATGAGGGGGTGGGTGAGTGAGCCTGAGTGAGATTGAAAGAGACAGAGAAAGTCAAAGGGAGGGAGAGGGGGTCTGACTGCAGAGCAGGTTGAACACCTGCCGCCTGATCAGAGGCAACATGATGGAGATTAAAAAGACCACGAGGGCGACTCTTTCTCTCCTCTCCTCTCTCTTCTCTCCTCTTCTCTTCTCATTGGACTTTTGGTGGTGATCAGACAGCAGCTTTGTTCTTCTCCAACACAAATCTCAGCTGTGAGCGTCAGTCGTCACAGAGCTTTAAGGGATTGAAGTGTGCTGCATCATCCTTGTTGCTAAGCAACTCAAAGTTTGACAACATCTTAGAAGCTATCTAATTAGCTTCGGAGGGGTTTACAGATTTGCTCTCCAGAAAGATCTCGGATGGGTTCGTCTGTTGTTATCTGTTGCTGGGCTCGGCGGCAAGACGTCAACATCAAACCAACACCTGCTTCAGGTGTTTCCATCTTGTTTGGTGACCTGTTGCTACATGATGACACAATGTGATAGTCGTAGAGTCTTTAGTGCAACATGTTTTCCCTCTTCCATCTTATTTTCTTTGCCAGAATCTGTCAGTGTTGAAATGTGAATAACTTTTCAATTTCTATGTTTTGGAGATTCAATTTTGACCAAAACAAGAGCGACGATGAGGAGATGATTGAATTCATTAAAACTTCTAAACATCCACTCACATCACACAACAACACTGATAATATTATACAAAATAAACTACAAAATACACATAACTACTATACTCTGGTTACTTTGCAAATTTGTATTTTAAATTTTAGTTGAACTTTTGCTGTTTTTTGCTTCAGATTCTGGTTTCCTTTTTCATCTTTCAGTTTATTGTTTACTTTGGGATTTAGCTGCTTGATCACAGTTTTACTTTCACTGTCAGTTTCACTTAGTTTTGACTTAGTTTTGACTTCTTCTGCTCAGTTTTCTTTCATTCTTTTGTTAGTTTGTTTTTTTTTCCTCACCTGAATCGAGGGTTTTAGAATAGAGGATGTTGTGTTGTACAGATTGTAAAGCTTTTGAATACTTTTTAAACGAGGTAAAAGATTGAAGGCACATTCAAGAGGACACCGCAACCTTCGGAAAAGAAAATACTCTGGTAGAGTTTAGAAAGTCCAACATAATGTGATATTATGTAGCCAGGTGCTCTGCTCTCAGCTGGAAAAATGCATTTATTCTTCTCAAACTGTCGCTCCGGTGAGCAGACGTGGAAACTGGCTTTTTATTTGAACCAGGAAAGTTAGAACATTCTACAGTTTGTGCCCTGTGACACTGCTGAACTTGTGACATTTATTTTGAGGTGTGAAAATACAGATGAAACATCGCACTGTTAACGCCTCACTATGTCTTTCTTTCACATGGAGCGAGCGAACCAATCACAAGTCTCCACTGAATAGAGGAGACGTTGCTACGTTTTGAATGTTTAAATATTTTAAATAAAATGTTCACACTCTTTTTGTAAATGTTCATTCACATAACGTACCGCTTTCATAAAGCTGTATTGATTATTCAAAAGCTCCATAAGACCCTGAGACTTGCTCAAGCTGATTATTCAAAACCTTCAATCTGACGGAGCTTTGAATAATCAATACGTCTTTATGAAAGCAATACAGTTAGTTAGTTTACAAAAGGGGGGTTGTGTCTGTTATTTGGCGATTGATTTTGGTGCCAACTCTCATTTTTCATTCTTCACACAACTATTTCTGACACTTTCTGCTTGTTTAACCAAATGTTTCTCACCATAAAAACCTCCTTATCTGTAAGATTCATCACGTCACGTCCTTCTCTACGACAGCAAACCGTCCACCCAGCTGCAAGTGTGGCCGTTTAGAAGACCTATAAACACTTCTGGCTTTTAAGAAACTAGTCTACATGATGTGTCGTCTGAATCATTTCATTTCAAAACATCCTGAGAACTTTACGTCTAGTTTGCTTGGCTTTGTTTCTCAACAGACTGATGGAACTGTTAACTAGAGGCCTGTTTCACAAGAACAGCAGATTGCAAATGGTTTCACAAATGCAAATTGCAGAAAGATTTGCAAGTCCTGCAGGACTCTTCCAAACTTGAGCATTGAGTTACAAGTATGTGCATTTGTTTCGGTGTGAATGTGTCAAAAATTGGTGCATATTGGTAAAACCTTGGACAGGTGTGACCAGACCAACCAATCATCACTTCTAAAAAAGGTATTAATGGTATATAAATTACAAAACAGCACAGATGCTTGATTTTATCTACAAAAATCTGTGGTCTGTTCATTAAACTGTATCTCTTGTCAAACCAGAAGACAAGATATGAGATATTACTTTGCTTCTTGCTCAACAAAGACCATTAAACAACGTAGATGAACAACTTCCCAAACTCTTCACAGAATCATCAGTGTCTGTAAAAGTTAGTTTTTTCCCCCAACCAAGGAGTTACTGTACCAATTACCTTTATAATCCGTGTCTAATGTTGTACCATAAATCACTGTAATTTTAGAACACACTCCCAACAATTTTCATGATGGCCCACTTTGCTTTACCTTTCAAAGCTCTCTGTGATAGCCAAACTCATTTTGAGCTTCAGTCACCAGCCGGTTCCGTCTGCCTGCTGCATTATTGCCAACCTCATGGCCTGGAAACGCTGCCAGTACACTGCAGCCCATTATTTGTCCACTAGTCTGTGGTGTCTCCAATTCAGAGGGGATTCAGAGGTATATGCACAACCACAATCACCAAAAAAAAAAAAAAAAAAAAAGCACAGGTGCCGGCTACAAATAATGACATTCTCATTGACAAAGTACACCGAAAAAGTTTTACCTCATTATATTCCTATCAGCCGTGTGGGGATTTGAACCACAAACCTCAGTGCATTAAAAAGAACAGAACTGGCTGCTAAAGGATGCCAACACCTAAAAAGTTTTTGATCAGCCAACTTTTCCACATCAAAAAGACAAGAAAACAGATTGTTTCCACCCAAAAAGTCACTGCACTCACACTGGCGTCCAAGTTTTTGGAGACAGTGCGATCAGTGTAGTCATATTTATGGGATTAGTGGATTCTTGTTTTCAGACGACAGATCCAGAGTTATCAGCTTGGACTCTTAATACGACTGAAACTCCTCCAAATGTCCAGATCTGTAAACATTTAACACAGGCTTTGTGCCCAGTAGTGATAATAAACCCAAAGATTTATTTGCTGTACGTTGTATTAGAGAGCAAAACATGGTATTTGGCAAACGTCGCTATTGTTAACGGCCATGACTAAATAGTGACCTTAACTGGAATAAAACAGACTCCTGCTCGCCATCTAAAGCTTGCATCTTGAGCATTTTATGAACAAACATTTGGCAACATCTTGCTCTGAGAGGGATTACTCTCAGAGCAAGTAAATAGAACTTTTACTTGTTTGTTAATACTGTAAATTCTGAAATAATGAAGCTTGTAATCAAAAAATCATCAAGTCTCACATAATAGCTGGGTGTGCATGTGACTGGAACGGCCAGTCCACAATAAAAAGCTGGGGAAGAAAATACTGGAGGCTCATGTGGCGACACGATTGCGGTCGATCATGGCTGTTGGTTTGGTTTGGTTTTATACGGTCATAAAAACAACCTACACATAACACACTTGTCCACATATTCTCACCAGGAAAGACTAGCAAACAAAAAAGCACACAGATTGAAAATGTAAAACCTGGATGTGCAGAAACACAAATGAAACAAAGCAATTTGGCTGTTAGATTTGGTTCTTTGGCTGACTGTGGTGTAAAAAAAAAAAGTTCACGCTGAGTTGGACTGCAGAGGTAAGCCTTGTTCTCTTTACCGATTCAAAATCCAGTGCCAGTAGTTTCTGTTGTCACGTGCTGACAGCAGCTCCGGAGTCCTCCAGGCTAAATCCTCTGATGTATCCTCCATCGCTTGGAGCACCTGGTTGGAAATTCAGCATAATGTTCATCACCACAGCACTAATTCCATCAGCACAACATCATAACCAAACCATTCTCATCACTCTGAGTTTCTCTCTTTAACTGAAATGCTGTCACAGATGACAGTATTTCCAATCAGTTTTACACTGCTGTTGTTTTGTTCAGCATTAAACTACTGTCAACTGATGTTTCACATTAAACATTGGAAGTGTTGAGTTTGCATTAACAGTGACAGTAAAATAAAAATGGGAGCAGATTAGACAACTGTGAGGCTTTTTACTAAAATGTAAATTATGCTTACAGAACAGGAAATGAGAAATGAAGTCATGTTGCTAATATGAGCCTGTTTTAAATGAAGGCTCAGAGGAATTTAATATAGTTTGCAGGATCATTTCATGTCCTGATGATGTTTTTTTTCTGACACATTTTGAGGATTGCACAGACGGTGTGTTATATCCCTGACTGCTGTCTAGTCTGGTCATTTATTCACTACGACACAACGACTCCTCTCCCTCATCTTTCTTCTCTCAAACGCATGAAATGAAACTGAAAAAAACATCTAAAACCCACAATTTAAACGTATCTGGATGGGCTGTAATTAAAGCGTTACAACACTGTACTCAGCGTTCTACATGTATTACATGAACTGTATTTAAATCTATTTCATCCTCTGCAGTTCACTTTGTGATCACAGGTGACAGAGTGGTGAGCAGATGGAAGTTCATCCAAGAAGCTTTGGCTCATCGAGCTGCGGTGTGACTATCCAGAGTCGGTCAGGCTGGCCTGGCTGACTCCCTCCATCCATCCTGCCTCCCTCCCTCCTCCCTCCTCCCCCCTCCCTGCTGCCCTGTTCTCTACTCCATCACTCACGGCCGGCTCCAGTCAGTGGCGCCCTTGAGAACAAAGGTTAGAAAACCTCAGCAGCACACAGTTGTGTGTGTGTGTGACTGCAATTACTCTGCTTGTGTTGAAGTGGTTATCCTCCAGAACTGCATTGTTTTGTTGTTCGATCAACATCTTTGTTGCTAAGTTCTCCCTGCTGTTTTTGCTCTACATTTCCATGACATCACTTGTCATGTGCGGTTGAAACATGTGCAACATCTTTTTCCTCGCAGTTTTATTCCACTCTCACTGTCACTGCTCATGCTAAATACCTTTTTTCCACTCCAGACAACCCCACTGTTCCTGCTGGAGAGATACTCTTGGGGCAAATGTGATGAAGGATACGTGATTGATGAAAGCAGCTGAACAAGACAAGCTAACTACTTACACAAGAGCTGCAACGATTAGTCAATTAATCAATTGGTTGCCTCTATTTTTATAATCAATCTTTGGAGTCATCCTTTAAGAGAAAAAAAGTCCAAATTATCTGGTTCCAGCTTCTCAAATGTGACTATTTTCTGGTTTCTATGATAGTAAACTGAATATCTTTGAGCTGTGAACCGCTGGTCGGGACAAAAGAAGACATTTTAAGACGTCACATTGGGTTTTGGGAGACAGTGATCAAAAATTTTTACTATTTTCTGACATTTTATAGACCAAAGATCTAATTGAATCATTAGTTGCAGCCTTAACTCTAACTTAACCCTTAACTGTTATAAGTCTTCTTCAGCCTCATCTTTACTCAGCTGTGCTTCGAGCTGAATGCTAACATTAGCACACAAGCTGCAATTTCTCTATTACAGTCCCTTAAACATGCTAACATCCTAAATTTAGTAAGCTAATAATAACTAAGGTTCCCTCCTGTTATCCACCCGCTGGAGGCATTACTAGTCTAACAACAAGGACGTGATCTTTCCCACCAATATTTTAAATAAACATTTAGCACGCCCCATTTAGCGAGTGAGTAAAGCCTGATACATCTTATTCCTCTGTGCCACAGAAAAAACTATTAAAAAAAAACACCAATGAGCCACATCATTGCACTATGGTGACATAATCATTCATTACTGTAAACACAACCACTGAAGTTCTTCTTCTACTGGAAATTACAGCACACAGCAGCTTTAAATCCACAGCTGAAAATTGACTATTTACTCCTTTAAGCCGGCTGATTCTAGAAACTACTGAACCTTTTTTTTTTTAGAAATTCAACAATACATCTTCAGTAAAGTGCCACCGATATGATCAGACAGTATTGAGAGACAGACAAATGCATTGTTGGTCTGTTGTGTTTTTTAAGTTAAGGCTTGTACACACAGAGCACATGTATAAGCACACACACACACACACACACACACACACACACACACACACACACACACACTGATGCATACGTGCACAAAACCATGCACACCACAAACTCACACACCCGGATCATCTGTTCTGTCTGGTGTCCTAATATCCTCACACACACACACACACACACACACACACACACACACACACACACACACACACACACACACACACGTGCACACACGTGCACACACGCGAACACAGACAAAAACATACATGTCAGCTGTCTGGCCGGTTAGCCTCACACACGCTAAAGGAAGAAGTGAGAGTCTCCTTCTGTCCTTCTGTTCCAGCTTCCTGTCTCTGTCTGTCTGTCTGTCTTGACTCCCCTCCTCCCTCCATCCTCCATCCTCCATCCTCCATCCTCCTGCAGCTGTACATCCAGCTCCATTAGCTGCCTGTGTGCTTCCCTCTCAGCAGATAAATCATTCATCCCCAGGCGGCCGGCTGCTCCGCAGCTCCGTGCGCTGCTGCAGGCTCCCCTGTTTGCATGGGAACAGTGCATTATGGAGCTACGAAGGATCCACATGACCTTGTTTTGACACTGCAGTGAATGGCTGGTTGTTCTGACTCTGCGGCGAGCCTCATCACTCCCTCTTCCACTTTCTGCACAGATTGTTTTTCAGACAATGACCACAGAGACTCACGCACGCCACTGAACAGGATGCTGCCCCGCTGTGTCATCAATTAATGAACACGGCTCTCGTACCTGAGCGTCTGGAGTTATCAGGAACATTGTGTTCATGGAGGGAGGGAGCGTCAGACACCAGCCGCAGGGACCAAACATGGGGGCTTTTCAGGGCTCAGGGAAATCACATTGTTTACAACGGTGAAAGTGTCAGCTGTTTATTGGAGAGTCGAGGTGATAATTCATCTCTGTTGACAGCATGATGACATAAGCACCACAGAAATGTGGTTTAGTGAATGTTTAACCCTCGCCGGAGAAAAGTGTAGTCTATATTTTCAGCACCTGACTCTGTAAACACTGATGGCAGAATGTGACCAGAAGCAGAATCCTGACTATTATGTTGTTAGTTTGAATCCCCAGACTAGTTGGGAAAATACAAACCACTGTTTTAAATGCCCACAAGCAAGATGTTAGACCAGAGATGTAAGCTTTGTAACTACAGTTAAAGTTTGGACACACTTTCTCATTGAAGTGAAGGGGAAAGTGTGTCCATGCTTTGGACTGGTACTGTGCTTCTTCCTGTCACTGCTGTACTTAAACCGGGTTTGAAACATTTTCATACATATATAATTTTTGTGCAAAACACATATTGTCATTCTTTACACATTGTTTTCAGAAAAATACAGTTTTTGGAAAAAGGAGCACATCAGTTTCTAACCCTAGCGCCAGACAACAATGTTGATATTAGATGATTCTGCAAAATCCCAGTTTATGTTCACAGACAACTATATTTCTATAACATCTGCACAGGTCAGCTGTGGCATGGTTAGGATTAGAGAAAAATCTTGGTTCTTGTATATCTTGACAAGACACAAACTCTGGTCCTGTGCACAAAAGTTGAAAACTCAACTGGGCTGAATTTTCACTACGTGTCAAAAACTTGACAGTGAGTTTGTGTCTGTGTGCTGCAAAGCTCAGAAAATGCTTCTGATGATGGAAAATCAAGAGACAAATGGGGAGAAAATGCAGATGAGTGTTCACTAGTGCAAGAAAGTAAAAAAGCAGAACCTCTTTACACACATAAAGCATTTATCTGTGTGGTGTTAGTCATTTTATAGTCATTTCCCCCCTTTTTTAATAATTAATACAAACAAATAAATAAAAAGTTTTCCAAGAAAAGATGTATACATTAGTATGCATACAGCAGTGCAGCACCACATGAAGTAGTTTTTATTAACTCTCTTGGCTTTACTGTCATCATTAGAAATCACCATCGATGAAGATTCATAATAAGAACCAGGATCCTCGCTCGGCGCTGCCGCTCAGAGGAGTCTGAAGTGTTTAGGCCCTGAAGCCCGGCTCGTCCCCCCACCCTCACCCTCCCCCACAAGCAGCGAGACTCCCCGCTGCTGGATCCTGTTGATCCTGTCAGCCTGTGGGAGATCCACAGAGGGGGCTCTGAGGCAGAGATGATGCCCGACATCTGGGAAAGATGAAGCCCGAAGGCCATCATGTCTGACTGGCAGCTCTGAGTGGTCCATTAGTGGAGCTGAATGACTTCATTATAATTCTGGTATTGCTGCAGGAACTGGTGCAGCTTCCACTCAGGTCACTCATATTAAGAACAGTGATGGTCATGTTATTTTAAACCTGCCTTAATTAAACTGACATTGAATTAAAATACATTGTGTAGAGTGAAGGACTGCTTCTATTCTTCTTACCAACTCTGCAGCTTTTTCAGATTCTTTTAGCTCATAGTTTGTTTGTTTTTGACATGTTTACAGTTTGCTTCAGTCTAATCAGTCTCATCTAGGGCTCATCGATTAATCTGATAATCATTTTCTCAATTGATCACATTGTTCAGTCAATAAAATGACAAACTATTGGAGCGTCTTTTCCTACAGGTGACATATTCAAATGTTTTCTTTTCTTTAACCAACTGTTCAAAACTCCCAAATATTTAATATACAATGATTTAAACCAAGAAGAAACCACAAGTAAATGCATGGAGAGGCTGAGAATATGAAGTGTTTTTTTTAATCCATTATCAAAAGAGTTGACCAGTTAAATTTATCGACAAACCATTTCAGCTCAGCTCTCAGGGTTTTCAGCAGCAGCAGGCAGCTGTTTGCAGCTAATAAGTTCTGATAAACCCACTGCCCCGCTACCCCGAGGCTAGACCACCGACTGGGCAAGGCAGGAGAAGCCCGGGGAGGTCTGAGAAGCCTTCAGTAGGTTTACTGCATGTCAATTGATTTTTGGTCATTTATTTGTTTACTCTAAACCTCAATATTAAGTCAAGTGAGTCTTGCACTATTACTTAATCCCGAGGCCCCTGTCTAGTAGAGGGGTTTGTGTTAAAATGGTGCATGTTCCCAAATAAAAATGTGTTTAATCAAAATTACCACAAATTATCTGACACACACAGAACCAGGTAGTATTATTACAGCATTGGATTACTGGTTGATTTGTGGGTGTCTAGGAAAATAAATAAAACTGCAACGTATAGCATCGCTGCAATAATTAAATCGAGTCAATCAACAGAAAATAATTGGTTCATTCTTTCAATCAGTCAGTTCCCTGGTTCCACGTCTCATTTCTTTTCTGTTTTATATCATAATTTAAATCTCTTTGGGTTTTTATCTGTTGTTCAGACAAGACAAGACATTAGAAGACATTGCTTTGGGCTCTGAGATATTGTGATGAGGACAATTTGACATTTCCTAGACTAAACAATTAATAAACTGATCTTGAAAATAATCAGCAAATTAATCAATATTGAAATTAATCATTAGCTGCAGCCCTAATATATAGTACTGAATGTACCTACCAGACTACAAACCTAAGTGTTTTAGCATCTTTCATTCACTTACATGAAACGGTTAGCATTAGCATTACTATGCTACACTTTTGAGCTACTTATCCACTCCGGGATTGATACAGATTTGGGTGGTGTACCTGAGTCTGCTAGTTAGCTTAACACAGTAACTTTCAAACCATGTCAGGCTAATTTGAATTTTCATTCTAGCTAAAAGCAAAGAAAAGTGCACTGCATGCAGGAGACGAGAGTAAGTGTTGTGAAGTCAGCTTGGCCGGATAGCCACGTCAATCATCTTTCTCCTAAATATGATTGGACAGGTATTTATTATGTAATAAATTCCCTAGTTTAGCCCCGCCTAACTGCAACCCAGTAACAAGAGAAGGGAGAGAAACTTTCTAAAGAATTACATAGGATATGTCAGAGGCTATGTTCTCATACTTTTTAGGTGTTTACTATATGCACATTAGATCCCAAATTACATGATTAATAGCCAAATATGGATTTGCCTTTCCAGGGGCTTTAATGGGAGGGGGACAGGGGACATACACAATGCACAGAGGGCAGTAGAAGGGGGATGGTGTGTTCAACCCAACAGCAAACTCTTTTCTCGGGGCTTCCTAACAGTTTTAATCCGACCTGTTCAGCACCGAACAGCAAATAGATGAAATAAAGGACTAGCTGGTGAATTAAGCACAAGATCTAACTGCTACACATTCAAATATTTCTCTCAACAGTTGGTGGAGACCAAACCAGAGCTAACAAGAGTGAATTGTGGACTTACTTTGATAAGATGGACAGAAACATCTGAACAGCTGAATAAATGATAATATTCCCCCTGTGTCTGATTTTATTGGGATTCTGCAGTGTTTCTGCAGCAATTTAAAAGTATATGAAAAGACTAAACAGGATTTCTGCAGCACCAACATCCTCATAATGCTAGAAGCTGTCCAGAAAGCTGAAGGTAAACAACATAAACGACAGCTGTTTTTCATAAATCGCTCAGATTTGACATCGATATGACTGTAAACAAACAAAATGTGCATAAAAATAGAGAGCGCTGACATGAAAACAACAAATCTGTTGACAGAAAAGCTTTATGAAACGGAGTCAGAACCAAAATGACACCACAATATGAGCTGAAATCCCACCAACCCCTCCTGCAGGCTCTCAGCAGGCCACTGTTTAGGAGGCAGCTGCTCCCCCCCCCCCCCCCCCCATGCACAATTTCAAACCCACCTTATTTTACCCCCCACCTTTAGAATAATTCCTAACTCTCTCGCTGGTCTGAGCTCATGAGGCTCGGCGGGTTTATTGTGTTTGTGTGGTTCAGTCTGTGTAGGAATGAGGGTTTATTATTCTGCCGCCCTGCAGGGTTCAACTGATGAGGACTCGGATGCTAAAAGTCCTGCGACACTGCTGCATGTGAGAGGAGGATGAGGAGAAAAGGAGATAATGAGAAGGAGGACAGGATTTTATAAGAGACAGAGGAGACGGAGGAGGAGAAGCTGCAACAGAGAGGAGGAAAGACGTCTGACAACCATTTACAGCAAAGACACTGCAGCACATTTCAGGCTTTATAATGTCAATATTTTTTATTCAAAAAATACTGAATGTAATGTTGAAAAGCTTAGTCGATCAGCAGATTAATTGAAAAGTTAAAATGATGAATCCTTATAAATGTGAGGATTTGCTGTGTCATTGTAAATTTAATATTATTGGCTTGTATGGACAATGATCGGCTTTTTCCTTAGTTTTCACTACGTTTTATAGATCACACTAGTATAGATGAATGAATGAATAATGAAACTAAAACATTTTGTTTGTTGACAATGTAGCTTCTAGAACTGCAACTAACGATTATTTTCACTTTTGATTAATCTGTTGATGATTTTCTCGATATTTTCTCGTCATTTGTTCTTTGGGAAAATGGTGAAAAATATTGATCATTGTTTTCCTAAATATGTCTTGTTTTGACCCGACCGACAGTCTATTATCCAAAAATATTCTGTTTACTATCGTAGAGGACTAAAGAAACCAAAAAATATTCACATTTTAGAGGCTGGAACCAGAAATTTTTAGCAATTTCTTCTTAAAAAAATGACTCAAAACGATTGATTATCAAAATTGTTGCCGATTCATTTTCTGTCAATCGGCTAATCGTCGTCGACCAGCTTCCATCCTTTCAGACTTTTGCTTCTTCCATCATCTCGTGTGGTCAGAAACTGTAACTTTTAGGTTTGTTTGTTCCATCATATTTTACTCAAAATGCATCGTTGTGGTAAAATGAAATATTGATGAAAGGCACAGTTCGTTCTTGGTGACTTTCCAGATAAATTGAACCTTTAACTTCCTAAAAAACCTACTCAACTCCATTCTGGGCTTTACAGCATCACTCAACGGCTACGTTGCCATTTTTATGTTCATGTGGAGAGTTAAAACCAGTTTGTAAGTTTAACATAAGAGCCCCACAGTTTAGACCATAAACTGTATATAAAGATGGATGTAGTGAGGGGTGACGTCACCAGTTGGTTTGCATTGGAGCTGGTTTGAAGCTCAGAGTTGCAGCTCATGGTCGCCGCCATCTTTTCCGTTTGGAACCAGGACCAAACACAACCTGCTACCTCAGACCGAAGCTAACGTTAGCTTACCAGGAACACCAAGAGCTGCTCGCTTGGGCTAACATTAGCTACTTTAGCTAAATTGTGCTAAGAGGGCAGGAACCATACTCAAGTAACATTAAACTTACTGAAATATTGCATCAATAGTCCGACTCAGTGTGAGTCCCGGAGTCGGGGAGAGCAGCAGGTGAGCCAACTGTCAATCACAGCTGTCAATCAACGCCCATATGACAGACATCAAAGCTACTATAAGTCTCCAAATCTTATTAACAGAGCAATAATTTCCAAAATGACCACCAGCACACTTATTAGAGGGCCTGAATTTAGAGATTGAGACTATAATGACTTATTTAAAACATAAAAAGATTGGACTTAGTATTTCTAGAGAGAAGTTAATGCTTTTTTGAATGGGAGTCAGTTGGAGCATCGAGCGGCCGTTGGCGGCACTTTAAGGTCCTTCAACATTGGCTTCAGCCTCAAGCTTTGTTAGATGCTGCTTAGTTTAGACTCATTAAAATCTGCTACCAATAAATGGAGGCTCAAATACAAATATAACAAATATAATACATAAAGTTTTTCAGCATTGTTATTATTTTGGTCATACGTCTTCCCTTCTGCTAGATTTACTACATATTGACTGAGGTAAAATAAAGGGGAAACAAAAACGCTGCTCCTAAAATCTTAAATGATTTCACTTGTTTTGTACACATGTGATGTGAAACAGCTGAGTGGGCGATCGAGTCGCCTACAGAATCGGTTTCCATGGTGAAAGCTGTTTCCTGTTTATAGTAGAGAGCGGTGAGTGCATCCCACAGTTTACCTGTTTGTTACCATGAAACGCCCTCCACATCCTGTTTCAACAAGAGATTGATCACATGAAGGAAGTAAAGATGTCATGAAGCCTTTACTGCTTCACGAACTGTTAAACTTCTTTATGTCCTTGCTGTAAATCTCTCTCGCTCTCTGAATAAGGGTGTAAAGTAAACTCCTATGAACATCAAAATGTAAATGAGGTCTGGTTCTGTTCTGATTGGAGCAGCAGCGTCCTGATTCGAGTAATCACAGGTCGTGTTTGTTCGCCTTGTTCAGCGATGCCACTCATCCTAATGAGCGCACTAGACTCCCAGCTGCCTCTGTTTGGATTCAGATTATTTACTCAGCAATTAGTCATGAAGCACAAGCTTTGAGTGGAATGCGATTGTACAAAGTGATAGAGGAAACTCCCCCCTCATTTACAGCAAGGTCTACAAACACACACATAAAGTACACACACACACACACACACACACAAAGGATCCTTAAAAACAGTATTTTCACAGTTATTTCTCACCAGACTTTAGATTTTAGCCTCGAACCACAGCAGCTTTCAGTCAGTGTGATAAAATACTCGTTATCCCACAATGAGCCAGTTAAATGGAGTTAATAAAGTCAAGAAAATAGAGCTGAGAAGAGAAAAGATGACTGCTTAAGCCGGTGTTATACTTTCTGCATCCGTAAATTTCATCACCAGAGGGTGTGCGTGAAGGCTCTTTGCGGACAACCGTTTACCTCCAATTTATTGCAAAGTCCACACGGCCACTATGCTACAATCGACAGACGCCGATCTACTGCAGGTGTGTGGAACGTGGACTCTGAACAGTAGTATAAGCAGAACTACTACGTGTCCGTGGTGTCTGCAGCTGTACGTGTTCGCATCCAGGAGTATAAATCAGGGCTTTAGTCTAATCCTGTGTTTTCCTGTGTGAGATTTTTGTGGAAGACGTATTAAATTCATCTGTCTACATTTAAAAAAATGGGTAAAAGTCAGTCTCTGTGTGTTTTTTTTTTGTTTATTTCTAATTTATTCTGTATTTTATGAAGTTGAAACCTCTAACCTCTGACAAAAATCTAAATGGAAACCTGATTTTAAAAACAGACTTTGCAGCACACACACTTTACTTTAGTTGCTCTGCATGAGTTCAGGGATAATTAGTTCAGTAGTTGAACCAATTTTATTTATATAAAATATTTCAAGAAAATCACAATTAACAGTTTAGGGCTGAACAAGCTACTGATCAATTAATTTTTTAAAGTGATTTTTAAAGCAGAAAATGTCAAACATTCCCTTGTTCCAGCTTCACTGTGGAGAGGATTTGCTGCTTTTCTTTGTCTTATGTGCTTTATAACTTTGAGTTTTGGGCTGTTAGTCGGACAAAACAAGTAATTTGATGACTTCACTTTGGGTTTGAAGATTAATAAATTGTGATTTTCCATTATTTTCTGAAAACAATGAGCTTAATTAATTAATTAAATAATTGAGAAACAGTCTACAGATTAGTCAATGATGACAAAAACAAACATCAGTTGCAGCCCTAAAACAGTTCACTGTAAATTACAGTGAACAGTTTCTATCTACAGAAGAAAACACAAATTTTGGACGTGTTGTGATACCAAATCCAGATAAAAAGTACTACAGGTATTAAAGTACCTTTTTGGGGGGGGAGGGCATTAATTGCTTTAATTGATAGTGTGTAGTAGAGCTGCAATGATTTACCTCTTAACATCCAGCGGGTAGCCAGCGACCTGCTTAAACCAATTGTAAGCCGTAGCTTCACGCTGTAATGAGTAAAAGCAATTTGCACAATTTGGCCAACTGGAGATGATTGGAGAGGTTCAGTGACACCACAAACTAAAAATTCCCCTAGCTCCCATAAGGTTAGACCTAGAGGTCTGGATATACAGGTTGACAAGATGTAGAAGGTTTATGATGCTCTGCATAGTTCTGGCATAAAGCATGTCCTAATTATTGTTATTCAAATATGACTCATGATAGACGAGGACCAAAAACACTTTTTTGAGCCTTATTTGAACTGATGTAGTTTTGTTTGTGTTTTAGCCGCATACTAAACAAACACATTTCCAGAAACTAGAAGATGTCACTTGTCAAATGAAGCCTCATACATGCATCATGGCCTTACAGCTCTTCTGTTATAAGCTTTTACATTTAAATGTGCCAAATAGGCAAAAATTCTATAAAAAGGGTGGATGTTAATGGGTTTAACGATTAGTTACCAACTATTAAATTAATCTCCAACTACTTTGATAACCGATTAGTCATTTTCTAAGATATGAAAAATCCAGATTCTCTGATTTCAGCTTCTCAAACATGAATATTTCCTATTTTCTAATATGTTTCATCATTTTCCTGCATTTTATAGACCAAAGAACTAGCGTGTAATAGAGGACTACCAGGAAATATGAGGAGATCCCTGATTGGACTTGAAGCTATTACATGGTCAGATGCCCCAAAGTAAAAATAAGTTTTAACTGATCAGTTCCAGGAAAGTTCCAGTAAAAACCCTAAATATGGGTCACGGTTTCACCATTTGTTTTGTTCTGCAGACACGCTGACAACCATCAGCTGCTGTCAGTTAGCTCACACTGAAAGTGAAACGTACACATACAGTGATGTTGGGAGGATGGTGTATTATTCATAATGTCTTGCACTGGTTTTGCACTCTCTGCAAGCTGTCAATACGTTTCTGCGTCAACACAAAGCTCTGCTAACTAAAAGGCTGCTGGTGATGAAACGCACTGACTGGCCTGATGCAGAGAGCTGGATCTGTTTCATCATAGGAAACAGGTGAGTTATTATGCGATGGCTCAGCCCTGCAGCGGAGCCCAAACCCGGTTGACATCATTTTGGTATCTACCCAGGGAGCTCTCTGATTGGCTGGCGGTCCCATGGAGGGGATTCTCATTACAGGCTGTTGTTTTGATATCTCCCTCCTCCAGACCTGCACTCAGCACTTTCCTCTCGCTTAATTGACAACAGCAGCTTGCAGAGAAATGATACTGAGAGGCTCTCAGCCGATTAACGAATACTCTGCTGCTCACTCTACGTTTACAGATTATACTGGAGGAGAGTGAGCTCTGCTTAGTTTAAATTCATTCATAAAGGCAGAAATAGAAGTGCAACAGTTACAGTCAGTCAAAGCTACTTTTCATTTAAAACAGAAAAACATTCATAATAAAATATACTGAAGGTTGAGTCACTATGAGTGATGGGAGACTTGATTTCCAAAGTACACAAGGGATTTCAGAAGGATCTACGGTATGCAAAATATGAAAAATACAATCTTTCTTCTTCTTGTTATGGGGGAAATTGACACATCCAAGTCATGTCTTTATAAACAAAATGGAAATCAGTGTTTTCTTCCAGTACAGTAGCCTAATGACTACCTGAGGCGAGCAGCCATGTAAGGACGGCCTGTCACTGTCTCATTGGTTTTTATTTTTTTTATTTTTCAAGGATCTCACCAAGTCTAAACTTGCTTTTACATCTCATGTCAAGTCAAAGGCTCAAGTCTACAGCTCTGTGGTGAACTGCCTTCATACTATGGTGTAATTAAAAAGGACAGGTTCACAATTTTTCAAGTGTGTGTTAAACCAGCAGTCAGGTGTCCGTATGAACAGTGAAAGAGGTTTTCCTCGCTGTAATCATTCCTCCTGTTCATACTGGATATTAAAAGATCCTTCAAATGTGCTTTCATTGTAAGTGATGGAGGCCAAAATCCACAGTGTGTCCACACAGTCGTTTAAAGAAGTCTCTGTGAAGCTTATATTCAGCTTCAGCAGTCTGAGTTAGTCATATCAAGTGGACATCTGACACATTTACAGTCTTTTTTAGCATCAAATTCCCTCTTTGTGTTTCCTTGGACAGTGTCTCCCTGTTGAGCTGCAGGTGGAAGAATAGTAACAAAAAGGGGAACTTGGCACTAAAAATTCATTTGGACGTTGAAGCTTCATATTAGCTTCAGATAACGTTTTAAATACATTTTTGCACAAAAGGAGGACTGTGGATTTTGTCCCCCATCACTTCCATTGTAAGTGCATTATGAAGGGATATGGCAAGATTCACTGACAAAGACCATGCCATTTGTGTGGTATTTAAAAGAACAGTTTATTGGGATTGGCAAGAAGATTCAGGAAGAATTGGATGAGGGTCAGTTGCAGTGGGGTGATTGTATAAACAGGAGCTGGAGGTTGGCTGAGGTTGTGTGTGGTGGGATGATAGGTGACAAGGGAAGGGATGAAAGGGGATCAGTTGGAGTCCTGATGTGGCTGGATCTTCTAGGAACCTGGAGGTTGAGACTTATGGTGGGGGCACGTCTCGATGAGCTTTCAGCTTCATCATCCCCTCAGTGGTTCCTACAATGAAATAGGAGAAGAGAATTACTGAGATGGAAGTATCAACCCTGACACGCATGTCTTTGATGCTGGGAGGAAACCGGAGCACCTGGCGGAAACCCACACAAACACAAGAAGAATGGATTTATAAGTCAGAGTTTGA
The DNA here is from genome assembly GCF_914725855.1 of Thunnus albacares. Taxonomy (NCBI): domain Eukaryota; kingdom Metazoa; phylum Chordata; class Actinopteri; order Scombriformes; family Scombridae; genus Thunnus; species Thunnus albacares. Next base: position 27,613,967 of record NC_058120.1, on the reverse strand, counting down.
GCCCAGGACCTTCTTGAGGCTACAGTGCTGCCTACTGAGAGGAGAGAGGAGGAGAGAGAGGAGGAGGAGAGTGAGGTTTGGAGGGAAGGATCGCGAGAACTAAGACAAACAGGAGAGGAAAGGGTTAGACACACCTATATACACAGGTGAATGGCTTAATGAGGCACAGGTGATTTGGATTAACGAGGCTCAGGTGTTTGAATTAGTGAGAGAGAGCGGGGCCTGGTCTTGTTCCTGAACTTTAGTTACAATAACTTCATAAAACATGTTTCAATGTTCATTTGGGCTCCTGACTGTTGTTTTAAGACTTTAAAAATTGTGAACCTGTCCTTTAATATACAGAACGTATTCTTACTATTATTGAGCTTCAATAAAGAGTACATTACTGGTGTTAAGAGATTATATATTTTGATAGTTAAATCAACGTAAAGAGCCATGCTGGCTGGTAGCCAGGGACGCTACCAGCCCCCTCACAGCTTCAACTGTTGCTCCAGTGTCCTTTTGTCTTTCCAACTGACTTTCTATACTGTCACCTTCTGTTGTTAGTTTTCAGCCGTGTTAATGCCTAGATAATGCATCTAGCGGCCATCCAGAATTGGCAGACGCATTTAGATCCATAGACCCGACTGTTTTACTGTCTACACTGGCCGATAACGGTGTTTCACTCAGAGATGCTTTAACTACTAGTTTAACCTAGTCAGGCTTCAGCAGAGGTAGTTGATGTGAATGAATGAGTGTTAGGGAGGGTTTGCCCCCCAAACACTGTAACACTGTTCAACACTAGGAACTACTGAAAGAGCTAGTACGGGGAACATAGTGTATGAGTTTTCACAGATTATGAGGGTCCAGAAAACAGAGATACTACCTTACATGAACATTATAGACTATAGGATGATCTGATAGTAAATTATATGAACAGTCACTTAGTGGATTTAGTGTTAAGGTATTTTAAGTAGGTTAATCTGTTATTTTGGATATTTACTGTCCACCAAAAAATGCAACCCAATCGCTAGAAGACAACGTTGGCATTGAACGTCTCTGGAAACCACAGAAACGTGTAATATGTATCATATCAACATTTCTACAAACGTATCATATTAACATTTCTACCTGTTGAATAATGATGTTTTATGGTGTACCAACGCTGTGGTTGAGGTCTGGTTAGGTTTAGGCACAAAGACCACTTGGTTAGGGTTAGGGAAAGATCATGGTTTGGGTTAAAATAAAAAATAAAAAAAAAAACACCCCACTCGCTTTTGTCAGTTGAAACAGGAAGTGGGCATCGGTTTCGAGGTGGTCTCCAACCGCGCTCTCTGCTGACTTCCAAGAAACTTACTAACCAACCGCCGACCCCTCCTCCTCCTCCTCCTATATGGGAAAAGATCAGCTCATATAGATCGCACGTGAACTACGTCACCTAAGAAATGTTGAGATGATACGTTTTGTAGAAATGTTAATATGTTACGTATCACATGTGTTGAAACGTAGATATTCAACGTTTCTGTGGTTTGCAGAAACGTAAACTGCCAGCGCTTTATTTTGGCGACCAGGCTGAAAAATGTCTACCTATTAACAGATATCAGCAGCCACTATTATTAGCCTGTTCATAAAGTTTAGTGTTGTATAATACTAGATTTATGCACAATCCATATTGCTATTGTCTCAAGTCTTTCTTTAAAAATTGTTCATTTTTTATATTTCTATTCTTCTACTTTAGGTAATGACATAAATATTTTGTACTATCTCTGTTTATTTGGAAGTTATCATGCTTTAAGGAGATGAGTTTGGATGTGATATCGGTCACTGGTGGTGTTATGTAGAAGGGTAAAACCATCCAGAGGAATACTGAGACTCTTTTGTTCCAGAGGAAAATAGACTTAGACAATTACCTTGGTCCGCCATGTTTTATCTAGTGTGTTTTTTTTTTTTTTTCTCCTGTTCTCCCTGCAGTCATGAATATTCAGAAAGAAGATATTTATGTCTGCTAATGAATATTCTGCACAAAGTCTGCTCCACAAATTAGGCGAGTGGAGGGAATTGGATAGCCACTAGGTGCTTCTCTCAAGGCAACAACAGCGAGAAAAATCAACTAACTCTTGCTTTTGAAAGACTAATTTGATGTCATTATTTTTTTTAGTTTTTACGCCTACAGTCCCAGATAATATACAGAGGAATGTGCTGCAGAGATGAAACTGCATCATTTTACAATAAAACATCTGCTGGATGCTGAGGAAGATGAGGTCAGATTCAAATCATCCTTGTCGGTCGATGACTGAGAAGTTGCCAAACTGATTTTATGTTGGTGATAAAGCTTCTTGGTAAAGTATTGATAACAGAGCAAAAGAGAGGATACAATAATCCATAAGCAGTTCGATTCAGCCCCGCAAGCGTTTTCATCAACTTGTAGATGTGGACGTTTTCTCAAGGACATTCTGATCTGCAGTAGACGCCTTCTCGCTGCTCTCCGGAGCAAATTAATCCCTCCACGCCGACCAAAAAAGTTAAATCTATTTATAGCGGTTCATTAAAGCTACTCTATGTCTCTATGTCGAGTCTCACACCGACATTCAGATTGGAGTAATTGGGGGGGTTGGGCGTGTGAGGTCATAGTCGGCTCGCTATTCAATTTGAATGTTTGCATTTTGAATGTGCAACTCCTGCATCGCTAATGAGGATTTGTCGTGTTAATCAAAAGGTGCTGCCGTGGGTGCCAATCACCATGATTACAGAGAGGAAACTGGATGCTGGGAGGCCGGAACATGGAGCTTTGTGAGGGTGTGTGTGTAAAAGAAGAAGAGATGATAGAAATGAAGGGAAGGTGTGTGACAACAGTTCCTTAATGTCTCAACTAGTGCCAACAAGATGAATTATATATTCACTGTCTGGGACGATTTTTTTTGTACTCCTCATGGTTTTTGGACTCTTTGTGTTCTGTTGTGTTCAGTTCTTCTTTTATGGTTATTGAGCCTGTCGTAGTCTGGCTCTGTGTCCCCTCTGTTGCCATTCTCCTCTGTTCTTCATCCTTTTCTCCCTCTTATCTTAAGACTGGACTGTGTTGGAGGAAGCTGATTTGAGTTGTTTCTCTAAAAGACTATCTGAGGGGGACGTACGACAAACCCTAAACTCACACTCAGGGATGAGCGGTATCACGACGGTGGTTATCAACTTTCTTTGTTAACTCAGGCTTTCTGCTTCAGGCTCTGTGCACAAAACGGACAAAATACGGGCCGATCGCGTGCCGCCTACCTCAGTCAGGAGGAACAGGTCATTATAAAGGGAGAGCGATGAAGAATATAAATACATTATCGCAGCAAAAGTTAACACTGTTGCTGCAAATAAGGCGAGAGAGGAATGCTGGCAGAAAATTTGCAGATTGTGTAAATTCGTAAGTTGATATATTTATTTTGCCACTCAATACCTCCCACATTCAGAGCTCTTAAAACTTGATGCAACAGATTTAAATATTATACTCAAGAGGTGTATTTAGGTCTGACTCCGTCCTGTAATAAAGGATAAGTGGAAATCACTTTAGTTTTTGGCCTTGACAGCAAATCAACACTTTTTATAGCTGGTTTAAGCTGAAACTCGGAGCATAACCTGCTCCGGACCAGGCTGAGTTTGCAGCATAAGTTTCCATGGTGATGTAGGTTAAAAACAGAGCCATGCTCATGACATTGAAAACTCTGACTGTAGGCTCAACATTAGTCACTAACCCACTAATCTCGCTTCGTAGTACACCCCTCAAGCATGATATTAACTTGCTTGTTTTTATTTTGGTCTGTAGTCAGTCTTGGTTATTAAGAGGTTTGTGTTTTCTGTTTGCTCCGTGTTCCTGCACTCCTCCGTGGCCTGTTTTTTCCCTCCACACCTGCCCTGCATCAATCTCGACAGCCCTGCCCTGCTCTCAGTGTTTTTCCCCTCAGCTCGCTCTTCCCCTCACACCTGCCTTATATCAGTCTAATCAGCCCTGCCCTGCTCCCTGTGTCCCCCAGCCCATCGGCTCCCTGTCTGTTCTCCTGTTTCATCACCTCACTCCCCCTCTCCGGAGCTTCTCCGCCCATCTCCCCACCTGCACCTCATCTCGTTAGTTCAGTTTGTTTTTCAGTCCTGGGGCCTGTATGACGAAGCAGGATTTGGGGTTACTGAGGTAACTTTAGGTTTAACTCTGGGTTTTCAGGGTTATGATGACTTTGGTTCACTTCTTATCGGTGTACGTCGCCATAACAACTTATAACTTCCAACCACTAACCAATCAGATCACTGGAAATAAGGAGTCATCATTCCTACAGGATCCCGACATGGACAAAAGTCCTGAATTACAATAAAGTGACGAGTAAAAAAAGAGCAATATATATATATTTATAGGTCAGTGGAAACATTTTATTGTTCCAGACTTTCTGTTTCCACTCTGGTTTTAAAACAGAGCTTCTAACAAACGGAGAGCTCGTTTACAACACATAATAATGATTTTAGCTGCATTTTAATTGTGCAAAGTTTATTTTTTTTCCCCCCGGAGTGACAGCTGACAGAGCAGCTCAGAATAACATGAGACAACCGTGTGATGATAACTGGAAATAAAAATGAAAGCTTGTCTTTTATTAGAAAAATAATCCACACGCTGTTAATTGGCTCCCATGATTATAAATGCAACATTTGGGTCAGATCGACCTCATCAGTCATTAAACACTTTTCCAGTCTTTTGCTTCGGCAGCAGAAACAGTCTGGCGTTGTTTCAACAAACATGACTCAGGTAAAAAAGGCAACACACAAACCAAATGAAGTTACTGACTGTGAGTGTTTAATGACGTGTGTGTGTGTATTTATGAGGGGAAGGAAAGTTTATTTATGCAGGACATTTCAGCTACAAGGCATTTCAAGGTGCTTTACATAAAAGCATCGAGATGAAGTGCTAAAAACCCGCAAAGGACACTTAAATACAACCAAAAACAGTCTTTAAAGAGCTAAAAAAAACTCCCTTCCTCTAAGCAAAAGCTCTCTCTCTCTCTCTCTCTCCTCGTCTTCCTGTAGTCTCTCTGCAGCATCTCCTCCTCCTGTCGGGCTCGTGTCGGTATCGTGGTGATTGGAGGGGAGCGGCGGCTCCGCAGGCATCTGCTCGTTTTGTTAGGAACCGTGTGCAAGTAAACACTTTTTGCTCACGACCATCTGTCCAAGCTCAGATCTGCATGAGAGTTGGCAGACTTGGTTGGAAGAGATAGATAGATAGATAGAAAGAGAGGGAGGGAGTAGACAGATAGAGACAGAGAGGAGGAGGAGGAGGAGGAGGGGAGGAAAAAGGAAAGAAGAGTGATGAAAGGAGAATGGAGACATGGACAAAGGGCGGGACGGAGAACAGTGATTTCTGAGCTTCTAGATGTTAAAAATACAGGACATTTAGTGATCAAATGTTCTTTAAATATGACTTTTGTTTATTGTTTGATCCAAAATGTGGATTGCAGACATACAAAACCTTTTTTTAAAAAGGAAGATTTTTTCCTGCCAAAGCACCAAATAACAAAAAATATCTACTGTTCATCAGCACCGATGACTCAAGTGAGTCTCTGATGCTATAAATGAGCAACCAGCAATTTGGTTGCAAAAGCTAAGAAACACATGGCAAATAAAAAAAAACAAAAAACTAAATTATTATTTGTTGTTCTTACTTATTTCTGACTTTTATGACTCGTCTGTCTCGTCTTGCAAAATAAGCTCCTATTTCACAGAGCAGAGCTGAACAAATGAGAAGACAAGACATTTTGAGTAAAGCTAAAAAAAAAAGTAAATAAACTAGTTTATTATTTTCCAGATGAGCATAGAAATATATCAGCGTTTCACCAAACGTTTCTGTTGGATGTCTAATTTAAAAGTGAAGGAGAATCCAGAGTGAAAAGTGAATTAGAAGAAAGGCAGTTTGCCAAAACTTCAAGCTTCAGTCTGCGTGTTTGAGTCGGACTCCATCTGCTTGTCTTTATGTTCGTTGTTATCTGTCTGCCTGTCAGACCGTCTGTCTGTTTATCAAAACCCTCAGATACGCAGAAACGAAAGGGAGGGAAATAAAAACATGTTGATGAGGTTCACACCCATCCACAGCTTTCCATCCAAACACTGCGATGGCTTTTAGATACAATCACTGAATCAAATCTAAACATCTGCTTTCCATTTCTGTCAGCCTGTCGTGATCCAGGCCCGTGTTGACTTTGATATAATTAGCTTCTTCATTTTTTAACCGACTGGAAAATAATCATTGTTAATATTTGTGTTTTTGTTAACGAGCATAATGAGAGATTAGTGTCAATACCAGCTCGTTCACTGCTCTGTAAATACTGATCTGACTGGTTTCTAAGGCTGCAAACTAGGGATTATTTTCATTATCAATCAATCTGTCCGTTATTTTCTCAAATAAACAATTAATCTCTTAATCTCTCTAAAGCTTTCAAATAACTGTTTCCAAGGTGACGTCTTCAGGGGTCTTATTTTGTGGGACCAACAGTCCAAAACCCGAATATTCAGTTTACTATCATCAAGAAGAAACATTTCTGACATTCTGGCTTGAAAAGTAACAGTTGCAGATTAATTTTCCGTCAATCGGTTAAGTTGGCTAATCGTTGCAGTTCTACCGGTTCGTTTACTCCTGTATGGACAGATCTGATTGTCAGTTATGGAACCGGAGTGATGTTGATTATCACCAGCTGGATCTGTATTAGAGACAGATGAGAGATGATGTTGAAAACTCCAGAAGAAAGCTAGAAAATGATTGATTTAAGTTTGTCAAACGACTATTTCCAAGGTCAATAATGAACTTGAACAACTTCTTTTTTTAAAGGCATCTAATCTTGTAAAGTAGTTATGTATTTTATTCTGACTTTTACAGCAAATGGTTACACTCAGATTGGGTAGAAACGCTTCTCCTCTTTTTAAAAAGGATCTTTCAAAGAATCCGAACATTAACGAGGACTCGGCTAGAACGAGCTGAAACAATTAGTCGATTAATCATTAGTTTATCAACAGAAAATTAATTGGCTGCTCTCAAATCTTTATAATTTATGATATAATAGTAAACTGAATATCTTTGGTTGGACAACATCGGGCTTTGGAAAACTTTAATGACCATTTGTCAATATTCACTGTCAACTTGTTGACAAAATCATTAATTAATTAATTAATTGAGGGAATGTTTGGCAGATTCCTCGATAATGAAAATAATTGTCAGTTGCAGCCTGAGCTAAGAGAACTAATCTCCACATGAGTTATGTTATACAGCATTCAAAGATGTATATACAATTCCTATAATCAATCATCAGTTTGAGTGAAAAGCTTCTCAGATGTGAGGATTTGTTGATTTTCTCTGTTTTTATATCGTTGAGTTTTTTGGACTGTTGGTCGAGCAAAACAAGCAGTTTGAGGACTTTTAGGCAAAGAAAAATGTGGTAAATTTATTAGAAATGTGAGTTTTTGTATAAACGTTTTACACAAAAAAACACACAAACCTGTCGGTGTTGAGATTAAAAGCAGCAGCCTTCCAGTCCCTGCTCCGTCTCTACAGGCGCTACACTGCATGTTACCGACCCTGACCGCCAAACTTGGCAGTTTATTTACACGTTATGATCCGAGTAGAGGACGTTCTCTCTCAGCAGGTCATCCTGTCAACTCCTTCACCTCAATAACCTCATTCTTTTCTATCCGTCTCTGCTAAAATCACTCCATCACCCTGCCTGTGCACCTGTTTGCCTTTTTATCCTTTGAGCTGCTGATGTGTGATGTGAATGATGCTGGTTTTCTATCTGGCCTGACCTTATTCTGTCTCTCCATCCTTCAGTCAGTCTGTCACATTTTCTGTCTGTCTGCTTGTCAGAATCACATCGTTTTTTTTTCTTCTTTCACTACGTATGATGAATACGGAGGAACTCGGGGCTCGAGCATGTCGACGATTTCAGGGGATAGTATTATAGACAAAGTTAGAGCCAAGCAGTTTGCTGGAGCAGCCAATCAGTAGGTCACTGTGTACAGTTTAGGCTGATAATGTAATGGTGGTAGCCTGATCATTAAACTGAGGGCTTGTACTGATAACAGTGACAGTATTTTAGGTGTAGAAGAAAATCACCATATTAAAATTAAGACAATTAGTATAATTACTGTTACCAAATAATATTGTCCTCTTTGTGCCTGAATAGAAATACGTTATTTGGCAAAGCACAAATAGTGGGGTTTTTTACGAATATTTGTTTCATACAAATATTTTAAAAATGATTTGTTTTCGGGGGGAAAAAAACAAGAAATACCAGCGTGCAGGTCGATTACATCACTATCTGAGTCTCTGTCCTCTGCTCCGCTGGTACGTCTGTCAGCAGGTCTCAACGAGGGGAGTCACATCCACCTGCTACATGACCCACATTTCCTAATTTGGACATCACTCCCAGTGTTCACCAGAGATAAAGCTGAGCAAGCTTCATGAACACTTATTGTAACACTTTAATTTTCTAAAATTAAAAGCCTAATAAAAACAAAAAACGTCTTTCCACCTTTTATTCGAATACAAATACAAATAATTTTGCTGCCTCAACAAATACAGATACAAATACAAATACTGGGCTCTCTACACATCCCTAGTGCACAGATCCTCTGTGTTTGTTAATGACAGTCAGCCAATTTGTCAGTCTAACACTGAAACAACTTGACAGCTAATACAGTTATAACTGTTCTGTACACTCAAGCCAGCAAAAAAAGGCCACTGGAAGCTTCTACAGAGGAGTCTATCATAAGCTTACTGAATAATCATGTAAGTTTTGGTTCATAATCTCTCTCATTCATCCTGCCAACCAGGGCCAATATGCCTTGACGCAGAATGAGAGCGACATGACAGGGAGTGATGAGGAAAATGCAGCAAACCACATCAAGGTCAAGTTATTTATCCCCCAAATAGCTTATAATAGCCCACAAAGTTATTAATTAATATTCAGCTTTTTTGCTGAATCATGTTTCCCTCACAGCCTGGTGCAGGTCTGCAGACGAGGAAAAACAAGTGTCTGAACGTTTGTCCAAATGATTAAACAAAGTTTTGCTAAATACGGCCACAGTCCATGCACCGCATAGTATTATTATTAGTGTTAATTAATAGTATTGTTGTAGTAGTAATAATTACTGAAGGTAACAGGCAGCTGTTTGCAGGCCTGATACTGTCTGATTCTCTCATTAATTACAACAGAATAGATTTAGCTGGTTAAATAATATTCTCTGTGTGCACAGCTGCTGAAGCCGGCCAGAGTGGAGGGAAGATGAGGAGCAGAGAGACAGAAAACACACCGGAGTCTCAAAGGTCCATATAATTTGTTTCAATCAATTTATGTGCCAATACAAGAATAGCATTAAGTCTTCCAACCTGCTTTCTCCTTGTAATGTAACAAAGGGCAAAGAAGAGTGAAGTAGTAACTAAACAGACACCTAAGTTTGCTTAGAAAATGATGTTTTTAGATCAGTTCAGACATGATCTGGATCAGTAACTTTAATATCATTCACAATGTTGTCACCGCAGCTGTTCATCACAGCTCAATCTAACAAACAGCAAATACAAGAAACAAACATCAGGGGAACAAAAACAAGATTTGATGTCTTTTCTCTTTGTGTACATCCACATATGAGTTCATGTTGTTATTGGATACTTTAAAAACCTAAAATGCATAGGGACAGATATTGAACTAAAGAGAAAATTACATTTTTTGAGTTCGATGTAAGAGCAAAACATGAGGATACAGTCGACTCAGAGCAACAAGCGAACTGAGAGAACAGAGAGTGAGCAAACCTAATAAACAGATATTATTTTCCTATTTGGAGGCTGGATGATTCCCTCCAAGCTGCCCACATATTTGATGTTTATGTTAGTTTGGAGAGCCAGGATGCAGGCCTCCTCCTTCTCCTCCTCCTCCTCCACCTCCTCCTCCCCCACCAGCAGCCTTCTGAGGCGAGGAGAAAGGATCAACCTGGATTTCTGACATGTCTGTTGTGTTGCCATAGATAGAACATGCCAGGGGCTCTGCTGGATAGATAGCTAACAATTTATCTCCCTGCAGACGGGACCCCCAGACTGGTAAACCCAACGCCCACATCTCCTGCTCCCCTCGCTCCCCTCCCACGCTGTCTATCTGTCTGTCTGTCTGTCTGGACGAAGGGGAAGCTTCAGTGTTTCTGCCCCGGGGGGTTGAAAATACACACTGACAAGACGTGTAGTCAAATAACAGAAACAGCAGAAACATGTCTGCTTTTTGTTTTTAACAAGGGGTGAAAATTAGCTTCAAGCCAGGATGTCTGTAAACATCCACCGTGCCAAGTGTGTCTTGTGTTTTGAACCAGTAGCTCCAGTACAGGAGAGTTCACACACAGGCGGCCATGCCTTGAAGGAGCAGCTCAACAACCCCAAAATGTTTCCCAACAAACACTTTGGCTACGTTCAGACAACGGGAACTTCATGCTCTACACACTCTCCTTTTGTTCTGCACATTTATATCAATGAAAGTAGATTAAATCTCAGTGTAACACAATATAATTCTTTACCACCACAAACTCCAGAATGACCATAAATTAACACATCTCTTAAACAGTTTCAACAAAAACTGAATGTTTTGTCCTTCATGAAGGTGGGGTTTACTGCAGGGATGTTGTATTAGACTGCGTTATTTTCCCCTCGGTGTACTTAATAAACTGGCAACTGAGTGTAAAAATGCTAGAAGTGTGGCTGATGATTGTCTCTCAGTCCAGAGTGAACAATCTTAACAACTATCAGATGATTTCCATTAAACTTGGAACAGATATTTATGGCTCGTGTGGGACAAACCCGAATTTATTCAACATTTTTAGTAGCATACCACTAAAATGAATGGCTGAATTCCTGTCAGCCAGCAGCTGTAGGCTTGTCTGAGATAAATAAACAAACAAACATTGGCATTCCTGGATATGCACAGTTAGACAGAAAGCTAATTTTAATATATGATCCCTGGCCTTATGCTGCATAGGCATCCGTGTAATACAATAAAACAACAAAATGAATCCTGCCATAGTTCTACAACAACTCTTGAAATGCTGAAAACAAAAGTTCAACACTTGTCAAAATGTTTACATGTTTAAGTTTGAGACAGATCATCATATACAAAACATTTCATATTTCACAAATATGATTTGGAATATCACATGCTAACATTTAGCATGCGAAACATGCTAAATGTTAGCATTTTACCATGTACAAATTATCATTAGGATACATGAAATGTGTTTTTGCCTTAGCTGTACTTGGATATAAATGCTAACATTTAGCATGATAAAACATGCTAAATGTTAGCATTTCACCATGTACTTAGCTGTACTTGGATATAAATGCTAACCTAGCACTTTAACATGCTAATGTTAACATTTGAGCACATTTGTTATTGTTTTTTGAAAGCCTGTATAGTTGGCCTGATGTTGTCCTTTGTGACTATAAGCATCTGTTTGTGAAATCAGGGCTGAAATTTGAGATAATACTCAGAAAAGCTTCTAACGCTGTTTTAAAGATGAATTTTAGAGTGCTATAAAGTCATAGTTTAAACTCAACAATATCTCCCAAATTGTTTTCTGAGTAGGTTTGAATTACTGTCGGGCTGGAGCGAGAAGGTCCATTGAAGGTCTGACAGATTAAATGATTTTTTTCCCCTCAAAGGAAATTTCTGCTCGAAATATGCTGCTAAAAATCTATTTGTTTTTTAGCAGCACATATTCTAGCATAGTTAAGTTTCAGGCATCTAGCAGAGTGACAATAAACAAAATTAAAATTCCTCAAGCATAAAAACAATCTTTGTGCAGTGGAGAGGCCGGATGCAACTTCATCTAAAACATTTAAAAACAGCCTGAGTTGATTTTTTTAGTGCCTCTTCCAAGTTTTCTCATCTGTAACTGGTCACTTATTTAAATTCAGATGGGATGAGGGGGACGAGAGGGGAGGGGGGGGGGGGGTGGATGCTTTTCCTTCACTTTCATTTTCCTCTCTTGCAATCAATAGTTAACAAGGGCTTATGCTTTAAAACCTGTGCTAACAAGGGCAGTGCCATTCCAGCAGTTTTAGGATTTAGTTTGGCCTGGAGGTATAGAGGCCGGCTAATAACTAAAAACACAAAGCTCACTTCTCCTGCCAACATGCCCTTGAGCTTTATTTTTCCCCTTCATTGCTCATTTGCTCAGGCCAGGTAGAGCTGAGTAGGAACATCTGTAAGTAAATCCATAAATATTAGTAGTCCATATTCTTTCCCCCACTCTTGCAGTCTACTTAACATACTGAAAGTCTCAGCAGAATGTGTTTACGTAACCCTTCAATCGTTTCTATTCTGTTTTACTGCTTATTTGACATTCTGTTTGTGTGCTGCTATTCTAGTTTCTTTCCCCCTACTGAATCCTGTTATTCTGCTGCTGATGCAACAACTCTTTCCTCTACAGGGATCAGCTAAGTTTAATCTCTAATTTAATAACCAGAACATTTCTGGTGAAATCCCTGGCACCAATAAGAAGGCTTTTTAGCTCCTGAGTGGACGTTAACTGGAACTACATCTGGAATTAGATGGAAACCTCAAACTGACTCTGAACTCTAACCCCTCTGAACATATAAAAGCAATGCTGCAAGCTCCTGCAATACTTTCCTTAGAGGTGATAAATCAGGACTAAATCCTAAAAATATCAGCAGAGTCTGCAGCTAATTCACGGTGAACAATTACTGCATCCACAAACGTTTGAACATTTATATATATATATTTTTTTACCTTCTTGCTCTCTACTTAAAGGGGACATATAATGCTTTTTGTGATTTTCTGTTATTTGTATATTTTTATGATGTTGGATGTTAAACATGGTCAAAGTTCCAAAACTTGAGGTGAATACATGTAAAAATGCTCCCTGTAAGACAAATTTCTTTTTCTGAAATCTTTTTTACTTTACCATGAGTGTCCATAAACCGCCGTTATCTTTATTGCTGAGGTTGTTCACATTGTCCACTCGTATATTTCAGATCCGATTTGGGCTCAGACGTGTACGAATGTATCTAAGAAGTTGACATTTTGAGTAAAGAACAAGAAAAATAAGTGAAATCCATCTACTCTAGTTTGTTTACGTAGATGAAGCTGACCAATCAGAACACAGCGGGCTCATCAGGAGGCGGGCCTTAAAGAGACAGGAGCTAAAACAACCTGTTTCAGACAGAGGCTGAACTGAGGGGCTGCATAAAGGACCAGTAGAAGATAAATAAGGAATTTTTTGAACTGTAAATCATGCAAAGATATTCCAGTCGAGCCCCAGAACATAAATATAGAGCTGCAAATGTGCATAATATGTCCCCATTAAGCATGTAGGATCTCAAGTGAAACAATAACTACGATGGTAATGTGCTGACTGTCAACGTCCTGCTGCACTGTGCAAAAACTGGGGGTCTTTATACAAAAAGGGCTACACAGTTCATCTAATGTGGATGTAAAGACCCATAAATTAAAGCTGAAAGTCGGCACTTTAACCTCAATCATTGATAATGTCACATCTAATGTGCTGGAGCACAGTGCCAAAACAACAGATAATATGTCATAATACCGAGCAGAGCGCACCGTAATTATCTGCTACAACCATTATTGACCCCAGAGAGGAGATGGCACTGTAATTAGTTCTGGGTACCTTGGTACATTTTTTAGTATCAACCAAAATTTGTCCATGGTATCAAAAATAGAAGCAAAATCTGGAATTAAATGGTCAGATTTGAAATTTACTGCCATACTGATGCTGCAGTGATGCCTCAGACCTCCGTGAGGGACAAACATGCCTGCTGTCCTTGACTACAAGCTGATATTTCAAAGCTTTCCTGACCAAGAGCTCAGAGAGTAAACATACAATTTTTCATAATGGATATAAAAAAGCAGCTTAACTGATGCTTGTATTTGACTGATAAGGATGACAGTATTTCTACACTGACGCTGCCAACAGTAACAATATCCAATACTCTCAGATTCAATAATTTTCATGCCAAAACAATAATATATCCCTATTAATTTATCTGTCTAGTGGAAAACACAGCACTGACAACATTATAATGACTTGGCAAAAGACATAATTAAACATATGATCAGAGAGAGCAAGGCGCAAAGAAGATAAATTCTCATCACATCATGTTTTAGTAACGGCTTCTTTTATCAGGGAACATACAGTTGGCTGAAATCCAGTGTTTGCCACCAGCAAACCAACATTATGGTCTTTTTTTAATGTTCACTTTGGAGAAATCGAGTTATCAGAGTGTGAAAAGTCACTAAATCCAACGGAAAAGTTGCCAAGTTGGCAGCAGTGGAGGAGCACTTAAGGGAGACACTGAATATGAAAAGACATATTTCCAGCTGATGTGTGTGACCAGTTAAATACTCTTTTCATAATTTCATATCTTTTTAAGATGTGGAACAGTAGCCGGACTATTTGTTCAGTATCTGGACCGGCAGTGGACTCCTGCCAGACCAGAAGGGTGAGACCTTTTAGAGGACCAGGTGCTCATAAGGCCACACACACACACCAGCATAATTTACAGCATAACCTGTTGAATTACAACCCAAATAGTGTTCTGTTGGATGTATTAAACATCACACAGCCAAAGGCAACACACTCTGCAGGCTGGATGAGGCTCACTGAGAGCCGAGAACCATAATGACCACAGTATAGATCGTAAACTGTCAGGACTGAAGTTTTGTTATTGTAAGTATGAATGAATGGCAGGATCAGCCCAAGAGTTCCAGTATTTTTTTGTCTGAAGGACTGAAAATGTTTGAGTGAATTGAATATAAAACAATTTGCTTTCAAAAACAAAAAAAAAAAAACCTCCCCTGAGTGGTGAAAAGGCTGCTCCTTTTTAGCATATACACATTTTCTAAACAAAAAAAAAAATGCTTTTGATATGATGACAATCTCTCTGATCCAGAGCAGAACATGTAGCGCTTCAAATCCCATAACTGCAAAGAGTCTTTAAAAAAAAAAACTACAAGGCTTACAACAAGTGGGACGGAAAGAGGAGAATCTTTAAAGACTATAAAATACGGCTAAAAATAATAGAGAGGCAGAGTGAAAAAGTTGTGCAAGAGACAGTTAAACACAACCACGCAGCTGTAAAGTCTCTTAAAAGAAACCCGCACGAGTTCATTTCATAATTTATTTTAATTTAGATCTTTGCTTCTGCAAAAGAAAACATAGCGAGATCTAGATTTAACAGCTCCGAGAAATATTTATAAATCCTTCGACACCGTTTGCTGTATTTCAGAACATGTTTGATAGAGATGTCGGTGAGTAAAGACTCAACTTTGTAGGATTCTTTAATTTACATTTTTCACAACCAAAATGACTTGAGTCAGCACATCTTCAAGATTTAAAACAAAAAGAAACATCCGCTGAGCTGTTATGTGTCATTTCTGATGCTTCCAGACTTTAGCAGAACTGAATGAAAATCAGAGAGAAATGTAGCTGCAGGATTTTAGTGAAATAAACTCTAGACATGAATATTTATCATAAAAGTAATATAAATGTCCCCAGATAGTGTGGATACTAGATTTAACTGAGCTCAGAATGCAAATTAATCTGTTATTTTTCTGTTCTGTTCTGCTTTTCTGCAGAGATGAAGTTTCATCCCATAGCGAGACATGATGTAACATTTTCTCCCCAAGTAGCAGAACGACTGTGTCGTTAGCTGGCGGCTAACGTCTGCTTGTACTGCTTCATAAAATACACCAAGAAACACACACCTGAATACTTTAAATACAACGTGATCACTAAATGTTAGCATTTATATCCAAGTACAGCTAAGGCAAAAACACATTTCATGTATCCTAATGATAATTTGTACATGGTAAAATGCTAACATTTAGCATGTTTTAGCATGCTAAATGTTAGCATTTATATCCAAGTACAGCTTAGGCAAAAACACATTCCATGTATCCTAATGATAATTTGTACATGGTAAAATGCTAACATTTAGCATGTTTTAGCATGCTAAAATCAGCATGTGATATTCCAAATCATATTTGTGAAATATGAAATGTTTTGTACATGATGATCTGTCTCAAACTTAAACATGTTAACAAGTTTTCCCGTGTTGAACTTTTGTTTTCAGCATTTCAAGAATTGTTGACCTTTCACCTGCTGCAGGTCATCATGTGACATAATCTGAATGACAGCAGCCAGGTCATTTTATTTATAGCTAAAGTATTATTATTTGTTAAATGTTACTCTTGATAAGCAGGCTTTCACAAAAAACAAACATTCAATACGTCATTTTGGACATCAAGGTCAAGGGACAGTTGCTCGGACACCTTCAGCCCCCCCCCCTCCACCTGCATGTGCCCGGATGAGAAAAAAGGAGGGAAGGTGAAAGGGAGGCGAGGGGGGAGACGAAGCCTCAGGAGAGGGGAGGGCAGGTGATCAGACCAGCTTCCCACAGTTCTGCAGGATCGTGAGAAAGGCGGCGAGGATTGAGCCCAGCCGTCCAGAGCGTGGGCTAATTGATTTAAGCTGTTTCTACGGAAGGATTTACCTTGCTGGTAATTAGGAGGTGATTTCTGACAGTGCAGCGGCTCACCGGCCCGAGAGCCCCTACGGCCGGATTTACACCGCAGGATCAAATCCAAAAAATCTCACTCTTGGTGGGTTTTTTTTTTAAGCCATGCGGTCAAAATTTGTAAATCTTGTGACAAAAAGGTTTTTGATTGTTCTTACACAGGAGGAGATAAAACGCTAAAATCTCAAGCTGACAATCTGTGAACTGACTGGCTTTGAAGTCAAAATGATGATATACAATGCACTGCAACAAATACAGTTATTACAGAGAGCTTAAAGTTATTAAAGAAGGACAAACAAACCAGATATTCTGTATGTTAAAGATAAATACAGCAGATGTAGATCTGATGATATGCTGGAGTTTATACTTGATGCAAGAATTCTGTTCTGTTGCTCCACATGAAACTGCAGAGAAAATTCCTGATACCTATTTCAATTTGTTCAAGGTTCAACTAGATTCTGTGTCATTGCAGGATTTGGCCAAATTTGTTCCTGAATAAGATGAAACAGCTTTCATGTTGAGCAGGATGTAGGTTAGTTCAACGCTGGGAATCTGACCAAATACCTTCTCTGATTATCTCCGCTATCTCGACTGCGGCTTAAGAAAAGTTATCATTTAAGCTTCGTCACATAACTGATCATTCAAGTGTTTACTGCATACTGAAGCAGCTTAATTATAGAGTTTCAACAATTAGTCAATTAATCACCAACTATTTTGATAATCGAATAATCGTTTTGAGTCATTTTTTAAGAAAGAAATGCAGAAATTTTCTGATCCGAGTTTCTTAAATGTGAATATTTTCAAGTTTCTTTAGTCTTTTATGACAGAAAACTGAATATCTGTCAACTTCTGACATTTTATAGCTGAAACAAGTAATCGATTAATTGAGAAAAGAATTGCTGGATTAATTGATAATGAAAATAATCATTAGTTGCAGCCCTTTTAATTACAGTGGAAGCTGAATGCTATAATAGTGGGACTTTCAGTGTATTTATATTTAACAACATATATATCAGTGTTTCCCTTCGATGGACTGCTTTGGGGTGGCGGTAGATGTGCTTTCATGCATAGACATTATCATTGTTTTGTATTTCATATGCAGGTACTGTTGATTTCCCTCCACAGACACAGTAAATCTAGATGTATATATATTCATATTTGCAGATTACTATGGATGTACTGGTGCATTCATGTATGTATTGGACAGATTGTGGATAAACCTGCAGATGTTGGGAGGATACACGTGTCTATTTGCATTATTTCAAGGGGTTTGCAGAAAAATGATGTAAAACACTTCCACAAGATACAATGCATCTACCTGTGCATATGCATAAAAATGCAAAATAAATAAAGAAAGAAAACAAATATTGATGTTCTCTATAATAAATCATGAGGTTTGATTATCAGGCAGCAGTCATTAAAGTCTAACTTTAGCCCGTGCCCCAGTACTTTGGCACCGCCGTCTAAATATGGAAACCCACATGGAGTCAGATTTTTCCATTTGTTTGGACAACATTTCAAAGATCCAAACTGTGTCACAGATGCAAAAAAAAAAAAAAAAAAAAAAAAGGCAAATTTGAGCCGGCAGAGTAAATTCAACCTTCTCAAGCAGCGCCTGGTTTCCCTGAAGCGTCACGGTGCCAAGTTTGACTTTGCTCTATTTTAAGCCGGTCGACTGAGGTAACCTCCTGGGTGAGAGAGAGAGAGAAGCGAGGAAACCTGCTCTACTGTGACACAGACTCTCCTCCCCTCCCACCCACCCCTCGCCCAAAAAAAAATGTGTTTCTGCTAGTCACAGGGGTTTGAAACATGTATCATAACTTCAGCTAATGATTTGTAAAAATATTCAGAAAATGCATCGCTCTACTTGAAGAGATGTCCCACAAAAATACTTAAAGTGGAGCAAAAGAACTCAACTCATTAGCGGCAGCATCGTTCTTCAAGGTTAACCATGACTTAATTCCAGCTCTCAAAGACGGCGCTAATGACTGTTTTCATCTGATTTAATGACACTAAACACCAGCAGGTTGGAAGATGTTGATGATGTTGCTTTAATGATTAGTCAATTAATCGCCAACTATTTTGATTTTATTTTAAAAAAATGTCCTAATTAACTTTGAATTGTGAACTGTTGGTCGGTACCAAAGAAGACCTTTGACTTTAAACAGTGATTGACATTTTTCACCTTTTTCTAGCATTTTATAGACAAAAACAACTAATCAATTAATTGAGAATGAGCTTGGACGCTGCAAAGATGAAGAAACAAGCTTGAAAGTATATTATTGACCTTGGAAAGAGCAATTCGACATTTTCCTGAGCTTTAAGCTCCATCTCATGGCCTTCATCAACAGATTGAGTCTGCTCTGTTGAAGCTCAGGAAAATTTATGGTAAGTAAGTGAACCGAACTCTTCTTCAGGTTTCAATGTTTGTTTTGTGTGTTGCAAAAATGTGTCTAAATGTGCTAAACAGCTTTATTTTCTGGTCTCTTTTATTCTAAAATCAATATACATATCAAAACAAACAGTCTTAGATTAGATACTCAGATTAGTTTCACTACTTAATCATTTCCTTGAAGTGTGTGAATCATGTTGAATAATCTTGATTTCTTTGCATCTTTCACTTGAATCCAGAAATTCACAAAAAAAAGCCTTTAAGACTGAAAGCAAAGTGTGAGAGAGTAGTATTTTGTAGTAAAAGATGATCGTCCAGATGGCAGCTCAGAGGATGGAAGAGCTGCTCGGAAGCCAAATTGCCGGTTACAATGCTCCGTAAATAAAACAGCGCTCGGTGCCAAATGAGCGCGTCGGCCTGCGTGGACGTGTGGGAGACTAATGGCTTAGAATTAGCTGTAGCATGTGGGCCGTCTGTCAGCGCTATCGGCTGGTAAATGGCACTTTGGGACATCTGGGTCAAGCCTGCCTCCTCTGCACACAACCACCCGCCTGGTGCTGAGGAATTATGGGTACTCTTGTTTGTGTGTGTGTTGGCTTCCTTTCAGTTCATTTTTCAGGTTAATTTTATTGGGAAATTTCACTTGTGGAGGAAGCGAGGAAGAAAAAAAAAAGGTGTGAAGCTCTTCAGGTTGATGAAAGATGCAAAAATAAAACATCCTGTTTTCTAAAACTGATTAAATTAACACGTCTCACATTAAGATTAAAATTAAATCTTCATCTACTGGAAAGATACACTCAGTTAAACAAGCATTCATCAAACCTCATCTGAAATCAGTTTTTCATTAAAACGAGAGAGAAAACATCTGCTTAAAGCTATAATATGTAACTATTCTGCATTCAAATGTCTATCCCAAATGTTTCCAACACTTTTCAAACCCAAAGAAATCCATAATTTTAATCAAAGTAACAGTCTGTTTCATTTGGTCTCCTGTCAATGGCGTCATACCCGCCTACCAAAGAGTAAACACGCACAAGTTGCATGCGTTAGCATTGTGGTTGTCCGCCAGAAACTGTCATAAATGGACTTTTATTCAGTTTTAAGCCACATTTTTACGATAAACTTCTTAGATTGTCGTTTTTTTCCATATATTTTAACCAGATGAAGGATTTTAGTCATCGGACGCCTGGATCTTAAGTTATTAGAGAAACAATCGAGCAAACGTTAGCAGCAGCTCAGCTAGCAACAGCTAAGCTAGCAGCCTCTCCCAGACATCCTGTGTCCTTAACCACAGCATTATTCAACAGATAGAAATGTTAGCATGCTACATTTGTAGAACTGTTGATATGATACGTAATTCACGTGTTGAAACATATATATTCAACGTTTCTGTGGTTTGCAGAAACGTTCAATGCCAACATTTTCTTCTGGCGACTGGGTTGTGATTTAGGACTGTGGTATTAATGAGGGTGGGTTGCTGCACTTTCTCCACTCAGATTTATCCTACCAGTGTGGAGATCAAACCAGCAACCCTTCAGTCAAAAGCCCCCACTGCCCAGTGACGTTCAATGTGATGGATTAACTGCAATTTCCTACAATTTTACTTTTTGTATGACAATACTGGATGCCTGGAACAGTAGACAAAATACACCCACATCTTCTAAAACACAGTACAGCTGCAATTAATTATTTTCATTATGTCCTACTGATTATTTTATCAGTTAATTGTTTTGTCTATAAAATGTCAGAAAAATGGCGGAAAAACGTCTGTTATAATTTCACGGTGACGTCTGGTGACATTTTATCTGATCAAAAGTTCAAACTACAAAGTAAATCTTCAAATCCTCACATCTGGGCAAAGGTTTGGCATTTACTTAAAACATAACAATTATTTGATGATCAGAATGGTTGATGATTAATTTTCCGTGGATCGATTGATCGTCTAATCGTCGCAGCGCGGTTTGCAAACTTTTTCTTGTGTACTTGTCATGGTTCTGTCCCAGTCTGACTCTGTGTCCCTCCACCTGTCCACCAGATGCACTTGGACTGGACTGAGTAGCAGAAGACCTTTTGTACAGGAAATTAAAGTTTGCTTTCACACTAGTTGTTTTAAGGAAATGTGACTGAGGACTGTTGCTCGCTACACGCTGACCCTCGAAGAAAATAAGTGCAAAAGTGAGCTGAAACTCGGAGCGACGGTTGTCTTTCAGTCTTATTTTTGTTGTTACAGGCGGCTTTAATATGCAGGACACTCTGCTTGACAGATTTATTGGTTCATGTTTATGCCGACAGCAGTGTTTCCTGTCTTTAAGGTAAAGGTTCCTTCGTTGGCAATGCAGTGCTGCAGTTTATTTGCTAAGTGTGATGTGTGTATTGAAGTTATATATTCATGTGTATGCTGGGTTTTCAGTTTTCAGCTCCTGTGTTCCCAGCCTGCTCTTCCGCCTCCCTCCACACCTGCCCTTCATCAGTCTTGTTAGCCCCGCCCCCTGCGTCTTCCTCAGCCAATCGGCTCCCAGCCTGCACCTTGTGTCTCACCACCTGTTCCTTGTTGTTTCATTAGTTAAGTTTGTATTTAAGTCCTGGTTTTGAATTCAGTCTGGTTGGATCCTTTGTTGGGTTTTAACTTAAACTTAACTTAAATATACATCATTTTATTGATCCAGTTCATCAATCCAATCTGTCGTATTGGATTTATTTATTTAAGTGTCGACCAGAAGTGACCAATCCACATCAAATACTTAAATTAAACTATCGCTGCTACCTGTCACTTCCTGAAAGTGCTTCAAAATAAATGCATTCTAACATAAAGTCAGTGACTTTTACTATGAAACTTGAAATGTGGACAATGCCATCTGACGTTTGCTAACACTATTTCAAACTGAATCATGGTAGTTTTTTGGGTTTTTTTTCCTTTTCTTTTGTTTTATTGTCTTATTCCCTTTTTAGCTTCTTTTTTATTTCCAAATTTAACACTTTTTAATTGTTTTTATATGTCTTTTTACTTGTGTTGCTTTTATATTCTGTTTTAATGCCTTTTATGCTCCATGTAAAGCACTTTGAATTACCTTCTTGTTGAATTGTGCTTTACAAATAAACTTGCCTTTTTAAAAGTATACTTTTAGGTTAGAATTCTTTTGCAGTTTATTGATCCTGTTAGACTTGATATCTTCCTCTCTAAAAAAAGCTTTACACAACTTCTCCTTGTAATATTTACATCCTTTCCACCATCCAGTTGTATCCTTACAATTCAATTTAGACAAGTACAACAACACACAGCCTATAAATGCACTTATTTAATGCATTTTTCAATCCAGTTTAAGTCACTCGGGACATGTTGGTGCAGGACACAGAAGAATCTATTTCTGATGCTCACGGCGTCTAACTTCTTCCTCTCCAGCATGTTTTATATTCAAGTCTGCTCCAGTGGACACGACTCAGATTACAGCAGCAGCAGCAGCAGAAGGGACCCTGAGTCTGTTGTTACCTCTCGTTCTGTCAGTCTCTTTAATACTTATTTTTTTATCTAAAATAAAAAACCTTGTCTTCAAATGAACGCCCTTTGTTCCTTTACAGAAAAACGACCTTTAGCTTTGTCCAATAAAACGCCGCACTGAGTCCTGTGAACTTTCAAAGCTTCCTCTGTCCTCACTGGAGATAAAAGAAAATAAGCACTGCTTACATCCAAATGACCTTTGACCTCATCTTGCAACTTCAAACAATCTTAACTGTATCAGCGACGGTAGAACTGTCAGCTCTCTTTTCTCTCCCATCTGTACTGCATCTGCACAAAAAGATGACTAGACAGCTTATTCTAGCTCAAACAAATTGACTGACGACCTTTGACCTTTGCCCAGAATATTTCAGCAGCAAACTATGACAGTTATTCCCCCCCTCCCCGTTTCATGTCTCCTCTTCTGTAATACAGAATCTCGGAGAAAGAAAACAGGAACCGAACTACACCGTCCTCTCGCAGAAATTGACTATGATCACCTTTGACCTCTCCTCTAGCTGGCTGTGACGCTAAGCAGAGCATGACAGGGTGATTTGACAAGGAGGAGCTGCTGAAGTGACAGCTCTATCAAGTCAAGACTAACGACTTGTGTCCCGCAGCAGGAGGACTTGAGGTGCGTGTCTGTTTTTTTTTTATAAGACGATCGCACAGGAAGAAGCGACTCATTTAGCCGTTTGCAGCTACCAAAAAGCCCTCTGCCTCGCCGCCCGCCTGCCCGCCTGCTGAAACATGAAATATTCATCTCATGCATATTTGGAGGGAAAGCTTTCAGAGACTCTGTTGCAGATCCTCCTTTATTACAGCAGGAAAACAAAGCTCATTCGGCCTCCTCCGGCTGCAGATAAAACCGCAGACGTAATTCAGCGTTTGTTTCCTGCTGATTTTTCACCAAACACGGTGTTATGAGCTCAGGTTGTATCTTTCTGTTTAAATCGTGTATCGTCTCTCCATGAATACCTTGATGGAGTTGGATATCCACTCGCTGCCTCCTCTGCTACAGGTTGACAAAATACCAGTATCTTCCCCTTCTTTTTTATTTATAACATCTCAGCGCTCCTACAGTCAGCGGTTTGCGGCAGATGGCGACTTCAGAGCGACGTCCCTGATATATTCATTGGTCACTCGCCTCAAAGGAAGAATTAGTATGTGTGTGTGTGTGTGTGTGTGTGTGTGTGTGTGTGTGCAGCATTAAATGACAAACTTAAGCGAAGAATTAATTAAAATCTAATTATTTCACTGCACCAGCAAATGAAGTTTGAGCTTCCCGTGTTCATCCCTTTATATTATACTATATCATAACTGTATATTCCCGTCCTGTGCTACTTGTGAATTATTTTATATTTTAATGATAATCTTGGCCGTGTTTAAATATCTTAAATCTAATTATTCTAATTATAAATCCTCTGATCCATTTCAAAGTGATTTTATAAATTGATAGAGTTCATTTCTGGCGAGAGTGGTTTCACATGATAATCTTGACTTCCAAGCTTATTCCAGAGCTTTTATCTGCATCTCATGGTCTTCACCAGTGGATGGAGATGGCTCAGTTGTCATCAGGTGACCTGAGTACAAAACTGTGAGGGGGAAAAAAAAAAAGTTTTAAGCACTTCAGATGTTTAGATTAGTATCCGTAATGCAATATGATCAAGGAGGCGTCTGATTGGTCCCAAATTTAATCTGCAAACATCCATCCAGAGTCATGAAGAACTGTCTCCAACTACAAAAAAGAACAAGGAGTCCTGCAGCAGATGGTTTGGCCCCCACAGAGCCCTGATTTCAACATCATGGAGTCAAGTCTGGGATTAAATGAAGAGACAGAAGCAGCTGAGATGCCGAAATCCACAGAAGAGGCCAGTGGCCCCCGTGGCGCCCCCCTACCCCCCACCCCCCTTTACTTCCGGCGCCAGTGGATCATCATGTTGGAACATTTCCCGCCAAACATGCTGGACCTCATCTGATCCAAACAAATTTTATTTTGGTTTCATCTGACCAAAGAATGTGCTGCCAATATTCATCAGGCTTCTTTTCATGTTCTTTGGCAAAGTTTAATCTTGCAATTTTGTGCCGTTTTGTGGGCGATGGTTTCCTTTTTGGACATCGTCTGTAGAGATTGATTTCATGCAACGTCCTCCGCGCTGTCTGGACAGTCACTGAAACACCGATTTCCACGGATAAATCCTCGTGCCAAAGTCAGGAGCATTTGCCCGTCTGTTTTTCAGCTGCATAAATAGCAAAATTGTGCATGCTGTACCTTCTGCTATTGATAGTACAGATCCTTCTTTAACTCCTAAACACTGCTGCAGCCATGTTTTGGCTTCTGTTCAGTACTTAATTGACAATCTTGTGCCCTCTCCCACCTTTTATGAAGTCTCACAATCTGGTTTCTTACTTGTTCGGGCTATATTGCCATGTGGAGCCGTGTTGCATTAGACACAACCCAGTTTTGGTGTTCACAGGTTCTTTTATAACCTTGTTCAGGCATTTAGTCTTAACCGGAGGTCACAGGTGTACTCAGGTTTGTTGCATTGAGGCTTGTATTTTCAATGTAGTATATCTTACCAGTTTTTTTTTTTAATTACAAATACAATCAATACCCTATATGTCACCCTAAAAATACTACACTTATTGTAAGATGATACAATTTTTAACCATTTAATAGTTTAATGATATTCCACAAGGGTGTATTCAGTTTTGTTATATACTCTATCTGTCTTAGATGTTATATCATAAATAGATAGATAGATAAAACCTCAACCATTGTATTTTAATTTGAAAGGTTTTATTCATCAATGTGATGAAGGAGCTTGATTTCTCTCTGTGTTTAATTGGATTTGACACATCTGGTCATTTTATCTATAAACGTATTGAACTGATATCATGATATAATATCAGATATCATGATAGAAGATATTATACATATTGCTCACCAATCATTAATTAATCTGACGTTCATCTTCTTGATTAACTGAGTCGTTTGGTCTATAAAATGTCAGAAAATTGTGAAAAATGTCTCGTTTTATTCCGACCAACAGTCCACAACGCCAAAGAAATTCAGTTTACTGTCACAGAAGACAAAAGAAACCAGAAAATATTCACATTTAAGAAACCGGAACCAGAGAATTTTAGCATCTTTTCATTGTCTGAATTGTTGCAGCTGTACTTACTACAACTCTTTGGTCTGTTTCTTGTGCAGCTGGAACCATTGATTCCTCTCTTGTGAATCAATAAAGTGCTCTCTCCTATCTTTTTTTAATTTCATGAGGATTTTTCAGAAATATGATTACATATAAAAAAAAAAAACCCTTCATTATCTAGAACTGCAAATGGAATATTGTATAAGATTTGTCACTTTTTGCAGTCGTGTTTACACATGCGAGTGTGTGTGTGGAAAAGCCCTGGGGTGTTAGAAATGAGACCAGCTAACGATTTCTCTGCTGCTGCACAACGACCCGTGAAGTTCACATAAAGAACGTGTGTGTGTGTGTGTGTGTGTGTGTGTGTGTATAAACAATTAAACAGAGGTGAAACGTTCACTTCCTCACTTAAAAAGGGAAAAAAAAAAAGTCTTCCTATTTTCTTCCCCTCATTCATACAGTAGCTCTCGTCAAGTCAAGCTAACAGGAAGTTGAGAACCGAGTGTTTCTCAAGACTTCCTGAGGATGTCACGACATCAGCGACCGCACTATAAAAAAAAAAAAAAAAGACATATTGACTGAGTCGGACGCGAGAACTTCCTGAGGACGGGGGATTGACTTCCTGTCAGCAAAGGAAGTGATGATTATCTGCACCCTGTCAGGCTCTCTGTTACACCGCACCAGGTGAAGCTACTTCTCAAATCCCTGTCATTGTCTCGCAGAGTTCCCGGGGAGGACAGGGATTAGTGGATGAAGCCCTGTCTGAGTCTGTGCTAATCTCTGGATGTTTTAACACCTTTTTTTTTCCTCATCTGACATCCTCATCCTCACTCAGCTGCCCTTTTTTTTTCCTGCTGTGATGCAGCAACTGAGCTGTTCTTTTCACTGATAATGACATGATGAGGAAACATCAAATTCCTGCAGGTTTCAGTGTTCGGACAATAAGAACAAGATAAAAATCTCTGTGAAAACACATGTACGCTCCCGTAAAATGCACCGCTAATCTTTCTTCAATGCTTTCTTAACAGAGAGAGAATCCATATTGACTTTCTCATACTACTCCTTTTTTATCTGGGGAAAACGAAAAAATTGGATCTGTCCTTGCTGCAGTAGATTTACACCCGATTATAGGTGACATTCTGCTGCTCCTTTTTATTGACTTTTCTTTATAATAACACAGCAGGTGGGAGGAAGAAACAGCACTTACTTTAACAGAGCTGACCGTGAAAGGCTTCCAGATTGGTGAACAGCAATGCAAAGTAGATTTTGATAAAAGGATTTGACAGCAGCTGCTCACAAACTGACAAGCTCCAGGAGAAATGAAATGACAGTTCTATAAACTCATATTTACACCTGAGCTCGACTGCATCCTGCAGAGAGGAAACAAGACTTTACCAAACAGTGACTATTTTATCATGAAAACACCTCAAACTCCACGTTCAAACCCTGCTTCTTCTGAGCCCTAATCGCAGTAGTAGTGACAGACAAGCAATGTTACAACAGGAGAAAGTCCTGTCCTATTAAATGTCACGCTCTTGAATTCACAGCTCACACCTGCAGTGCGGGACTTTTTACATATAAATGAACGTCCGTTACCTTCAAGCTCTTGCCAAACAAGTTCACACGATGCTGATTAAGCCTGATCACTGTCAGATAAATCTCTCTGTATTTCACAGTATACAGAGATTTTAATCTGGTGTCAGGTTTGACATTCCTGCGCTGGCTGGACTGTGCATGCTTTAAGGGCAGAGCGCACTGAGCCGGCTAACTCCCAGTTAGCTTTCTGCTAATTTGAATGAGGATAAAAATAAATTAATCATGTGGCTCTTTTAGACTTTCCAGATGTTATCAGAGCAGTTTATCCACCGTTTTACAGCCGTAACAGTAGTGACTGAGCCTGTGACGTAAGCACCAGTTAACAGTATTTTTTGTAATTACTCTCCCTGCCAGAAGGGGGAGACAAAAGTCCCAAACTCCAGCTTTAAAACTCAAATAAAGAAATGAGTTCGTGCATGAACATCACTTTTATTGTTGGTTAAATGTACAAACTAGCTCGACCAACAATCTAGTTAGTAAAACTTTAGAGCTGCAACAATTGAGAGAAAATTAATCTGCAGCTACTTTTCAAATGATCATTTTAGTCACTTTTTAAGTCATGTATGAAAAGAAGTTGTGTATAAAAGTATCTTTATTGAGTGAGTGAAGACAGTGTGCAGGTGTCTTTTCTTCTTTTCAGTACGTGGCTACTCCACCGATGCACCTGTCACAAAGATGACACAAGTGTACAAGACATTTTTGAATCACTTTTTAAGCAAAAATACCAAAAAATTTGCTGTTTTCATCTCCTCAAATGTGGTGATTAAATGCTTTTCTTTGTCATACATGATAATAAACTGAATAACTTTGGGTTTCGGACCTTTAGTCAGACAAAATCAGACATCTTTTTTTTTTTTTTTTTTTTGCGCAAGAACATTTCACCAACAAAGAAATTGCAGTTACAGAGAGCAATGGAAGTCTACAACCCTTCCCCTTCTCATTATCCTTCTTCTTAACAATATGCATCCTTTTAAGTTTTTCAATAACTTTTTACATTTTAAAAAGAGGGATGTATAATAGCTAAGATGTACATTAACATATTGGGAGAAAATCCAGTAAGTTATCTATGTTAAACAAACCGAGCAACCTTTTCCTTTTCCTGCCTGTTCATTTGTAGG
The DNA here is from genome assembly GCF_914725855.1 of Thunnus albacares. Lineage (NCBI taxonomy): Eukaryota > Metazoa > Chordata > Actinopteri > Scombriformes > Scombridae > Thunnus > Thunnus albacares. The sequence goes on along the minus strand of NC_058120.1, from coordinate 27,585,637 downwards.
CAAAGTGAAAAAGTATTTTTTTTCCATTATGTAAACTTCATTAACTACATCTGTCCGTTCCTCCACTGCGGGGGAGTCAGGAAGCAGCCAGCACTGAATGATGGTTTTATTACGAGCAGATATCAGAAAAAAACCACATAAATATTCATTGATGTTCCCTGAATGAAAGTCAACTTTCCCTGAAAGAAAAGTGCAAAGCTATAAAAGGTATTTTGGTTTTAAATATGCCTTCCTTGTTCTGTGCATCATCTCAGACCAGAAATGTCTCATTACATGACATTCTGAAAATAAACGCTAGTGATCGGCATCCTGGTTCCAACACAGTCTCCAGCACTTTGAATCCTCTCTTGTAAAGTGTGATTTCTGCTTTGGGGTAATAAAAAAAAATCTAATTAGATCCATTGAAAGTCACAATAGATGTACCATTCCTCCTTTGAAATCTCAAAGTTACTTTCGTTTTCTCATTTATTTTTAACATACTCTGTGGAATGAGATTTTTTTTTTATCATGACACCTTTACACAGTCTGGATATAAAACCTCTGTTTAACTCTGACAGATAAGCTCCTAAAACTTCTTTCAGCAGCGGAGTCATCCTTATATCCTTATCAAGAGGGTAATTTTTAACAACTTGGTCAAAATAATGACGTAATTGTAGATACCTATAAAAGTTTTGCTTTTCCAGAGAGTATTCTTCTTTCAAAGTTTGGAAATCTTTTAACTCTCCAATGTTATTGAGTAAAGTCCTTTTGGTTATCCAGTTTTTAAATCAAGGGTCTAATTGATTAGGTTTAAAATTGGGGTCACACACGCACAACATCTAATTATTATTAGTTTATCTTGTAATTTATATTTCTCCCTAACACAGTTCCAGACTTAAAGTTGAAATTTTATCCATGGGTTTTGCACGCTGTTTATAAATATTTACCAAATCCTTATTGCTTAATTCTGCCTGAATTGAAATTTTGCTTAATTAGTGGTTGCACAGATTCATCAATGGCCTAATTTGAGGTGAGTAGAAGTGGTCCGGCCATACCTTCTTCCTCCCGCCTTTGGGATTTGTTTTAAACTTAACTCTGAGTTTTTTTTACCTGCCAAATGAACCTGAAATAATTTTCTCCCACTCAGAGAATTGTTTTGTGGAGATTTCTACAGCGACAATGTTGAGTCTCATGAAAGGGTTGGAGTCTCATCTTTGTATATCTGATCTTATTTTGGTCATAATTAATAATTTCCAATGTTGAAACTTCTTTGGGTGTACACCTAAATATTTAATTGTAGTCCCATTTCAAATGAAATTTATCTTGCAGTTGTTTTTAGTGGAGCGTAGTTAATGTAAATATCTGGGTTTTCTGAACATTTTAGTTTATATCCTGCAAATTTATAAAGAGTATCCAAAAGCTTAAACAGTTGAAGTGGAAGGTTCACGTAAATATTCTTTTCTGACATTTTTATAGACTGAATATGAATCAGAAGCAGAAACAGGGGAACTGCCAAGTAGGTTTGCACGTACAAGAAATTTGCTTTGATGTTGTGATTCATAAGAGAAGAAAAGAGGAAACACAAGAACCTTTACAAAATAAGAGAAATGAATGAAAAGAATGGTTCATCGTTAATGAAAATAATTGGATTAAATTCACCTTGAGTAACTGGTTAAAGTACACAGAGGGATTAACTAATGCAAACTAATCACTGCAGCTGTAAACTTGGCTTGATACTGAGTGTTTTCACATCCAACCTGTTTGCTAACGGTCAATTGAACTCTGGTGTGTTTGCTTATTTGGTTTAGTTGTGAAAGTCAGTCGAACTCTGCAGATTTCACAACCAGACAGACACCGCTTGAAAAGACGGACGGTCGTCTGGTTCTAATCAAACTCTGGTGTGAAAGCACAGCAGACACAGGAGTTTGTGACACTGAGTAAGAGATTTTTATCATAAATTCAAAAATCAAATTACTATAAAAAACCACCTGCTGATCACAAAAGAAGCAATCTCTGGATTTGTACAAGTCATACATATTTATGTGAGATCGTTTGTTAGAGTTTAAACATAAAACCATCATGATACCAATTATAAAATGTACAGTAAGTTCACAGGCAAGGAGTGCACAGCTGAGCTTCAACAATTTCAAAAGAGGCTTAACTGCCCAGCAGTCAGTCTTCACAAATCTGGCAAAATCCGGCGAAGCTGTTACACAGGCTGCCGGCAGCTCAAGAAACTGCCAGGCGGAGCAAGTCGTTCGGTGACGGAGAGTTTGTGCAAGACTGCGTTTTGAAAGCGGCTGACATTGTATGCCCTCAACAAAAATCAGAGTTCCATGACATAAGTTTGTCAAATGACACGACAAACTGAAGATCTGACCGACGATCTCAAAGAGCAATTATGACAGCTGGAATTGGTTCTGAATCAGGTCCCTGCTGATAAGACAGGAAATCAACAGTACTGTGTGTGTGTGTGTGTGTGTGTGTGTGTGTGTGTGTGTGTGTGTGTGTTTGCAAGGCACTTTTGAGGCAACTGAATGTTTGATTAATCTTAAAATGAACTCTTCTTTTTAGGCCTCCTGTATGGTACTGGTGTGATCACTGGTATATGTGGCTGTTTAGGCTAATAAACAAAACATTTATTTTGAAATGATTGTGTTCTGTTTTTTCTCTCGTGGCCCTCAATCCAATGTCGGGTCCCTAAATCGGCCCTCAGTCATCAAACTTTGAGAACTCCTGAATTGCAGGGACAAAATGTGTAACTTGACTTTAAACGTTTTGCTGCTAATACTAATAAACTTTTACTTAAGTAAGATTTTTCATACATGACTTTTACTTGTAATGGAGTATTGTTACATTGCTGTATTGGTGCTTTTGCTGAATCTGAGTACGTCTTCCACCTCTGCCATTACAGCCACTTCAACACGTTATAAACACAAATATTCACAAAACACACCCTGTCGATTTTAAAAATGAACTTTCAAAAGAAGCTATCTCGCCCCTAAACGCCGCTACACACACACACACACATCAGAGATATACAAATGATCCAGACACACCCTGCTGACACACAGACAGAAAATAAAACAGCCTGTTGATGCGCAGCAGGGGCAGCTCTGTCCTGTGGCGACCAAAACATCCAAACATCTCAGCTGAAAACTCAGGTGACATCAAATAAATACCTGCTTCACAATCACACCATTATAGCACAGCAGCTATAAGTCTGCAGGAGGTAAATATTTCCCAGACAGACTAAATTATAGCGATTAGATAAGAACTGCTCGTTCGACAATCCATTCACCGGTGTTACGGATCAATTGGTTTTCCTGTTAACTTGTCATCTTTGTTTGCAAACGTCGTAGCTGACCTTGCGGATGCCTTAATGATTTATAATTCTATATCACTCAATTTCGTATAGTGAAACTGTGGGATCAGAAATAAATTTAACCATATTTTGTAGTATTTTCTTCAAAATAAAAGCTTCCCACTCGGGGTTTGATACATGTGAAATCATCTTCTGGGTTTAAAATATCTCTAGATTCTAGATTAACTCGTGACCACTGTTATTGCTGCAATGATGGCAGCCACAAAAGCCCACTTCTCTGAAATTAAAACAGTTTTTTGAAGATCAGAGGTTATAATTTCTGCTTAAGTTCTGGGGGGAAATGACTATAATCATTTGATGTTGATGGTGTCCTCTTTCTCATGACATACTTTTTAGTGAAGTCAAAAAAGAAAAGTTGCATTATTAAAACTCTTGAGATGCATAATGTTGCCCATTCCCATTATAAATGTTTGCTGGAGTGGTTTAATGCATAGTTATTTATTTACAAAGTGAATTATGTAGGACATGGGGCAAAATTATTCTTTGTCTGTGGGATGCCGCCCCCACACAAATCCAGTGGTACCAGTGGCCGCATGCTGTGCATTTGATCTGGAAAAAACATAAAATACACTTTAGGATCACAAAGTGAAAATAGACTCATGCAAAGAAGATTTCATATCCTTTTCATGTCTTTCTGCATCAGTTTTATATCGCTTGAATGTCTATTCCTTCTAAGTATTATCTATCATTTGCTAAATCCTGCTTACTGTATGTTTCTATTGGTTAAATAACCTGTCAATCAATCAATCATAGCAGACGTAAGTTTTATCCCTAGTAGCAGTAGTTTGGACAATGAGAGCCTGTGTGCGTCTATTGAGAAGTTTCCTTTTCTGTTCAAAGATATGCTACATTTAACATCCGTAATTCATGCTCATGTCAGTTAGCATGGTTAGCTCAGAATTCACTGGGTGTATGAGCTGATGCACAGGTACATGGCAACGATATTTCATGTAATGTGTATCAATGCTGTACCTAGTAGTCTGGAGTGAAATGGTGGTTGTTTCTAGGGGCGTTCGTAACGAGACACTGTTTGGGTGTGTCGTTCACTGCATAGGTAGCAAAGAGGCAGGTGTATGAACCAAGATGGCGCTGTCCATTAGAGCCATGTGTTCTGTACATTCATATAAATACATAAGAGATGCTAAATGTTATAATGTTGTTTATCATGTTTGCCAGCACTGTGTAAGAGTATTAAGGTATACAAATTATGTACATAATGCTATTATAAGGCGGGAGTGTTGTAATACTTCACATATAATTGATTCATTTATATCTCACAAACAGTGTCACACCCTGCCTGGACTTTGTGTGTTTTTTGGTCTCTTTGTGTTGTTGTGTTCTTCGGGGTCTCCTGGTTTGCGCTTCTGTTTAGCCCCTCGGGTCATGTGGGTTTTCTTGTTATATTTGGGTGGTGGGTTTGGACTGCCTTTTGTTGTTTAGCCTGGTGTGTTGTATACTTTAGTTTAGGTTCATGATGGTTCTTGGACAGGTTAGTGTGGGTTGTATTTAGAGTATTGTGTTTTCTGGGTTTTGGTTTTGTTACTGTGTTTCCCTTGTGTGTGTTCATGTACTCCTCCACACCTGCCCTGCTTCACCCTCGTTAGCCCTGCTCTGCTCTGTGTCTTCCCCACACCTGCCCTGTATCAGTCTTGTCAGCCCTGCTCTGCTTCTTGTGTTTCCTCAGCCAATCACTCCCAGCCTGCCCTTGTGTCTCGTCACCTGTTCCCCATTCCCCGATTAGTTTAGTTTGTCTTTAAGGTCTGGTTTTGAGTTGAGTCTTTGTTGGATCATTCGTTTTGTTTCGTCTGCTAGTTCTGTTCAGCTCTGTTTGCCTGTTAATGACCATCCACGATTAAAGGAGATTTTTTTCATCAAATCTGCATTCCGGCCTCTGTGTTTGGGTCCACTCCTGCTTCCCCAACCTGACACATACTTCCTGTCTGAAAGTATTAAAGGTGCAGAGCGCGTGAAGTTTGCAATAAAGTTCACTGAGGACAAATCCGTCTCAGGAGCATTTTTATCGATGCCCCACAGTGATTACACTGACTGACCAGCAAACTAGTTAGCAGGAGTCAAGTGTCTAATTTAACATCTTTATATGGAGCAAAGCTGTTTTCTTACCCAATCAACATGGGTCTGTCTAATGGTTCCTGTATTTTTCTCCCCACAGGATTGGCAGAGATCCAACAGGGAATCTGTTATATAGTTACTGAACCTTCTGTATACTTAAGGATTTATGCAAGACCATCACATTCATATTCATACCTGTCTCTTTACTTACTTCACAGAGCAGCACCCCACATGATGTGGTGTCCTGCTGGTGGGGAACCTCCTGCAATGAAGGCTAAACATCATGAAGATGAAGGGATCAAAGTATGAGATGCTGCTTTTGTGGCTTTTATGAAATAGTCTATTTACCACACCAGAGATAAAATAGGAGCACTTAGGAGGGATCATCTAAGATTTGCTTACCTTGTTATTTCCTTGCATTTCTCCAGCTGGGCACCGGTAGCTCCAAATGGGTCCACAAAAAGGGCCTTTCGTTCCTTAGGGGTACATAACCTGTTTAAAAATACACAGCTGGGCTCCTAAATGTGCATGCAGCTTTTATATGTGCTAAAGATGGGCAAATAGCTTTAGACAAAAGTGCACTTAACCACCAGAGTCCAGTGTCTGTTCCTGCAAACTGCTCTGATGAGTCATACTGTGCAGCATCCAGCTACAAAAAAATCCAATTGCCCTTCCAACAGCCGTCAATTCAAACGTATCTATAACAAACACCTTAGATGGCGCTTGTCATGATATTACAGACGTGTAAGAATTCGATACCTGCAAAGAGTTTACTTCCTCATTAATAGGCTAATCTGTTTCAACAAAATTTTAAGCCTGCTTAAAGCTGAATACACAAGTGAACACATGCCTCGCTCTCCGATTCCTTTCCAGGGGGGAAGGCTCTGCAGATCTGAGCTTGTAGGGTCCAACCTTTGCCCACAATATCTCCCCCCCTCTCCCTGATCCCAGGTGTCAGTCACTGGAAAGTATTTTAAAAGTTACAGTTATAGGTTTTACTCACATACTTTTGCTTTGGACTGGGTGTGTGACATTAGACGCCGCTTCAGTGTTGGCAGCTGTTACTGGATAATGTGGCTGGAGTGATTGGGGAGAGTGTGTGTAATGGGGAGGGGTTGCTGGTACGGGACAGTGTGGCTGAGAGGGTTGGAGAGTAGATGATTGGAGGGGTCGTCGACAGCATCGGGTTGATTTTGTTGGTGGTTTGCTGATGGATGAAGCCAGAGGAGAGAGAGCCCTTCAATTCTTCTGAACTTAGCTGCAATCTTCTCCTCTGGATCAATGAAATGAGTCAAATGATCAGTGTTTGCAGTCGTCTTGGTAGTTTTTGTAGAACTTTGGCCCTTTTTGTCTTGTAGGTCTGTTTTATTATAAAGGGTCCAAACATACCCCCCCCCCCCTCCCCTTCCCCCCCTTCTGTTGTTATTCTCTTGTATTTTTAAGAACAATATCTCCTGCTTTGAAATTGTCCTCCTGACCCCTCTCCTCTTTCCTTTTCCTTATTTTTGGATAGGATTTCCTGATGTTTACTTGCACCTCCTGATACACATGTTGATTCGGATGTCCCTCAGAAACCACCTCCCCCCCTCCCCTCCCCTCCCCTCCCTGGTGTCTCCACCTTCTCTTCTGTGATTTACAAGAGCAAAAATATAAGTGCATTAATATAAAGTCATCACATTTCACTGACTGCCACATCCAAACATTGCAAACAACTCCATGACCCTCTTACCTCATACTCACTTGGTACCTCAGTGGGGTATCTGGCCTCCCAACCAAATACCAGGTAATATGGACCGTATTTTGTGGTTACTGATTCCAAGCATAGCTGCAGTCAGATACTGGTCCCATGTTATCCGATTTTTCCCCTGACAGCTTGCCCCAGAGATCTAAAATATTCAGTTGCATGTCAGTAAAAAATAACTTCATGTATTAATAATTAACTGTGTAACTTAACGTTGTGATATGTTGTGGCATTCAGTCGTTTGAGATTAACTTACCGTTGAATGGTGCTGTTAAGTTTTTCCACAAGTCTGTTTGTGAGAAGTTGGGTATTAAGAGGAACTTTTGCTCACCATATCACCCCCAAACAGAGGTGAGTGTTCATCTTCCACATTCCAAAAAATAGAAACGCAAGTCAGCATGGATAAATAATACTAGAGTACAGATGATTTTATTCTTACCTTATTTTTAAACTCGGTTCCCTGATCTGTAAGCAGACTCTGAGGAGCCCCAAAGGTGTGAACAAAATGAAGAACACAATAGGTTACCTCTTCTGCTGACTCACTTTTTAAGAGAACAGGCCTCTGCCCACTCAGTAAAGTAGTCAACCATGACACGTACGTATATACTGGTTACCACTCTGTGACAGAGAGCTTGAGAGGATCCATTCCCACCAGCTCAGATACCTGAAAGATATGAATGAGCGTTTTTATATTTATATACCATAATATATCTGGTATCAAACCCCAGGTTGGGAGTTTTTATCTTGAAGAAAATACAAAAAAAAATATGGTTGAGAGTATTTCTGATCCCACTGTTTCACTGAACTCCATAAACCATCAATAAGCTAAATGAATCACGATCATTAAGGCATTTGTGAGGTCATCTACGTTTACAATCAAAGATCAAATCAAATCTTTAAAATCAATAGTTAATACTGATTCTTACCCTTTTTAGATGTCCATTCTCCCTGGCTTTTATCACAGTGGGTTATTAAATCCCCTAAATCCAGCTCTCTCCAACCTGACGTTGTCTTCTTGTACCGTTAACAGAGCTAATGCTAATGTTGCTAACACAGCTAATGTTAGCTGATAGGCTCGTTAAGTTGCTGTTTTCACTTGTTAAAACGGCAGCTACTTAAATTCCTACGGTATATTTCTTCATTACACTTTATAAAAAAGCTGCTGTGATGTTTTTATAACAACGTTAAACCTCCTGGAGTGTTTTGTTTTTTCAGTTTTGTTTTTGCTGCCCACTGACCTTGGAAAAAAAAGTCACAAACACTTGGAAGCTGACGCCCCATATCGATCACTAAACCCAATGGGGGCTATTCATTTTAACTTAGGAAATGTGATTTGGCTACTAATCAAAATGTTCACAGGGCAGTGGTGAAAAGTAATGTTAGCAAGTACATTTACTCAAGTATTGTTCAGTAGCCTACAGTTATAAAAGGTACTTATACTTTACTTGAGTTAATCCATTATAAGCTACTTTTTTACACTTTTTTCTTCTACTTATATTACAGATATTGCAGTTATTGGGCTATTTAGCAGATTAAGACTTTACATACAAACATAGCTCATAAAATATTGCAACCTTAAACTAAAATACCCAACAGTACTAAGTTAATCACCAATGATAATCCAATAATAACACTTACAGGAGCTATTCTGTCTGCATAGTGAGATTCTTTACTTTAGATCCTGTTACTACATTTTGCTTATAACCTTCTGCTTTAGTAACATTTTGAATGCTTGACTTTTCCTTGTATAGTGGTATTGTAAAGGCCCTCTCCAGAGGAAAATATGTTTTTCTTCTGGTTCCTTCAGTTGGATGTTTGAGCTTCACTGTGAAGAATGATGTATGTGTAAAGTTTGACACTTGCAGGATGTTTTCACATTCACATGCCGAAAGTGGAAAGTTTAAGTGAGCTCACTTAAAAATCTGTGTTCAAAGCGTGTACTTACAAGCATGGTTTGTGACATCACAACAATTTTGGAGCCAATTGTGGTCCATTACGTAACTTACACAAGTGTGACATGGAAACTCGAAGTCCCCAGTGCACATACACTTACTTTTCATTGAAGTAGGAGACATCGTGTTCCCAGCAGTTAAACTTTTGAAATTAACAGTATCTGCATATTCATATATTGTGGATTTTATTTAATGAGGGAGAAAGAGGAGACTGTAAGAATCTCTAAGGAAGTCATTTATGGGGGGGGGGAACCAAAACATTAGACATATCAGACAAACATATCAGATATTCTGAGAAAATGTGAACCAGCTGTTAGATTTAACAAAGTTTTAGGGTTGTGGACTCCAGTCAGCAGCTCTTGGACCACCTCTGGGCCAGTGTAAGACCATAGTGTCCACTCATATAATGTAATATATATGTGTGTGGTGGTTGTACAACTATTATACAATATCCTTTTTCAAGAACAATATTTCCAGGAACTAAAGACCCTCAGGGACTAAACTCAGGATTTTAACGAGGAACTAAAATTCCTTTTTGCCCTTTTCTGTTTGACTTTCCACTGAATTTGAAAAACCTAGAAGACAAAGCAAAGTAGTCCAATATCAGATAACAGATTTATTGTGTTGTATTTACTGCTGTACTTGTTACCGTTGTATTTATCTAACTTTTTATAGCCTAGTCAGCAAGTTGACTTACATAACTTTCCTTTTAAATGTTACAAATATTACAGGAAATGTGCGACCCTGATCTTAATGTTACGGCATAAATGAAGCTGTAAAAAAGTTGTAGCGGCTGCAAGGTTTATGTCTGACCAATCAGCAATGTTTAACTACCCCCAGAGTAGGGTTTTTTTTTGGCACCTGGAAATAAATTTAGACCCTGGTACCTCCATTAAAAATGCAGGTAATGTTCCTGAACCCCTGAAATGGTTCCTTGACCAATTGAAAAGTTCCTGTGGTGGAAAAGAGCTATTAGCAGAACTATAAAGCACTCACTTACAGTTTACTGCAATTCATTTTTTATGCTTTATAACATTAACTGCCTCCCCTCCAGTTACTTTCCTAAATGAACCTCAGACTATCTTCACTTAGAAAAAAAAAAAAAAAATCTTATTTTGGCAAAGCTCCTGCTGCATTCTGGGGCCGTGAAGAGGTAAACTTTCCATAATTAAAGCTTTAGCAATAATAATAGAGTCGGGTTGATTATCTGCCACAGTCACTGAGAGAATTTACCAGCATTTGGCTTGTGGTTGGAAGTAATTTCCCACTCTTGGATGTCTATCAAGACCAAATCTAGATGCATCTTTTGTCAGTGTTGGCGTTCTAATGCCAGGAGTAAATCTGGCCATGCAGATAAAATAACTACAAAAAAAATATATATATATTGGGCTTGAGCCTGTTGCTGTGAGGGCAACAGTCAGGCTTATGCTTCTTAGTGTAAATACCTCATGTACACACACACACACACACACACAGGAAGTATCCAAGAGGAAGTGTGGAAGAGCCGTGAGGTCATCGGAGGTCACAGCCACCTGGGAGGGCGGCTATTGTGCGTGATTGATGTTTCCCTGCAAACAGAAGCCGTTTACGTCCCCACGGCTGTCATTTCAACTCTTATCATGGAAATGTGCACTGAACCTGCTGCATCTCCCTCGGGGGAGCAGAATGTGTGTATGCACGAGGGGGATGGGGGAGGGAGGGAGGGAGGGGGGGCAGCATCAGCGGGGGATTTTATTGAAGCCACGATGCCTCTGCAGAGTAACATCTCCCTGCTGTCAAATAAACAAAAACACAACTGCTGTTGTCTTTTTTTTTTTTCTCCTTGTCTTACTTGCTACTGAATGTTTCCACAGCCATTTATGTGCTGAGTGCTTCATCGCTCCTGGGTTCTTTATAACCTGTTAAAACCCCACAGTTTAATTTTAAAAATATATCCTTTTTATGAGGGAAAACTTTTCAAACTTCTCATAGATGAGTGGGTTTTGTTTGACAATATGAAAACAACGAGGCAGGATAAGAACAGATGCTTTACATTCTTAAGGTGCTAATATAAAAAGACTATAACCACAACATAAGAGCACTGTGCTGAAGATAGGTTCATATTTTTCAAGTCTGTCTTAATATAGTACCAGTAGTAGTAATGTACATGTACTGTACATTAAAATTGTTTCCTCTCTCCTTACTGGCTGCAAAGACATCCCTTTCTAAAGAAATTTCAATTTAAAAGATGCAAACAAAATCCAATGTCCTCCTGTGTAAAAATGTATTAAACACTAAATAATGTTGCCTGTAGTACAGATAAACTAGTATAATATGACACAAAACATCCCATATATGAAAGTGTTATAAGTTGTGTTGTGCATGTAAGCAGATTAGATTAGTCTAACATTAAGTACCAATTAATGGTATTTTGTGTCAAAGTTTGATTGAATCAAAGTATTATTTTGAGAATAAGAGCACAGAGAACATTTATGCACATAAAAGGACAGATTTCTCAGGTAGTCAGCTCATTGATTCAAGCTGATCGAGGCTGAGTGTCAGCACACTCTCTCTATATTCTGAGAAAATATGAGCCGACTGCTAGTTTTGAGGTTGTGGACTCCAGTCAGCAGCTCTTGGACCAGCTATGAACCAGTGTCAGACCGTGGTGTCTGCTCATATAATGTAATATACTCGGGCAGATTATGGTGCATCATGATTCTGGCATTAGTTTGGTAACCAGAGTTTGGATTTAGGCTGCTGTTCGGTCAAACTATTGTTGTCGTTTTACCAAAATAAAAGTAAGTCCTGTATGAATTAGATTAATTCAGTCATTCAATATGAAGATGTACATGTCCAGTGCAGCCACACAGGTGTTATCACTATTGCTCTTCTTGGGTGTGCACAAACTGTGCTAGATTGAAATTCTGTTGGTTCATTGGTATCTGTTTAGGCAGAACAACTTACACTGTTATCACTCTGATTAGTGCATAAGGTTTGGTGACATCAAATTATTCTCAGTTTAGCTCCATCCAGTTTCAACTTGAGCAGAGGTCAATTCAGCCAGAGTGATTGAAAACACCTGCAGAGCCTCTAACATGAAGCTGGAGACTCAATGTTTGACTTGACTGCAGTGAGATCTGATTTACTGAAGAGGGAAAAATGTGCAAGACCTGGTAAAATCCCCAAAATAATAAAAAATGAACAATAAAAATAAAACAGTAGAAAAAAATGGCAATTAGCAGGCATTTGATAGCCTCGGACCTTGTAATAATGAGATCTGTGTTATGAAAAGACTTGGTTTCACCTTTTTGACAGTTAAAATAGTTTTGAAAGGAAAATGTTCAAATGCTGCAGAATTCAGAGACCTAGAGGACCTGCAGTGGACATGTTTGTTTGTTTGTTTGTTTGTTTGTTTATGAAGAATTGTGACTTCATTTTGTCCTCAAGACCCTGAAACTTGACCTGAGACTTAATCACATCACGACTAGTTTGGAAGCTGATCCCGCTCCAATAGTCAACTTATAAAAGTGTGATGTGGAAACTTGAAACCTCCAGTGCACAAACATTGACAATGAACTTTTCAGTGAAGTAGGAGACATCTTGTGTCCTGCAGTTAAACTTTTGAAATTAAATATATTTGCATATTCATAAATCCTGGAATGTTTAATGAGGGAGAAGAAGTAGATGTGATTTTAAGGATTTTAACAAGATAATTGAACTTTTTTGTGGTAAAAACACGTCACATATAAATTATTATTCAAAGTAGAGTATTTTATATACATCTTAAAGTACCAGTGTGTAATATTTAGGAGGATATATTGGCAGAAATATTGGCAAGATGGAATATAATACCGTAAGTTCTCCTACACGCTTGGAAGGGGAGTTGCAATCTGCATTCTCACCACTAGATGTCACTATATCGTACACACTGGTCCTTTAAAACATGTCCGGAGGGGATCTTTAAACCATTTTTAATGGTGATTTTTTTTTTTCTTCCTTAAACTAGTAACCAGTTTTCATATTTAGTTGCCAACAAGAACAGAACGCTCCATGAACACAAGGACAAACACATGTTTTAGTGTTTAAATCTTTGGGTCTTTTTCAGCATCTGCCCCCACGTCAGCCAGGACTGCAAGGCAGAGACTTTGGACGGTTACATTTCCCTTCAGCCTTTATACAGTATATCATACAGCTGGCATTAATGGTTCACCTGAGCAGTAAATATAAAATACGGCCTCACGCTGGAGTAACTCATCGGCTGTATTGTGCAGCGTTTTGAGCAGATTTGTGGGGTCGGTGTTCAGTCTTTATCAGACTCTGTTGATCCCAGTTGGCTTCATTACTAGATAGAAACGTATGACTGAAGCTTGGTGTCACCTACCAGGATAATACACATACTTGTCTGTGTGGTTTTTGCTTTTTATGTTTGTTTTCAGCACTTCTTTGTCATTTGATGGTCACTTGAGATGGCTGTTGTTTTTAGCTTGTCGTTCATGGTGTTTATTACTGCATTTGACCACAATTTGAAACACTTTTATCACTGTGTTTTGTCAGGTTTTATTGACAGCAGGTCCCACATGAACCTTTTTGAATCTTTTTAACAGGGTCAAAGTTTTACATCACTAACAGAACCACAGAGTGTGAAGAATTTAAAGTCTCTTTCCACTCAAAAATGTGATTTCTCGTTCCTTCACTTGGATGTGCAGAATCATGTATGTGCAGCTTGTTTTCACATTTATCTGCTTTCTCTGAGCTCACCTTTTAAATCTGAGTTTAACACGTGTACCTACGAGCAGGATTTGTGACATCACAACTAGTTTTGACCTTATATGCAACTTACACAAGTATGATGCGGAAAGATGAAGCTTCCCAGTGCACATGTGCTGGGAATGTGAAGTAGGAGACATTTTGTGTCCAGCAGTTCAACTTTTGTAATGAAAAACATTTGCATATTCATAGATTATGGATTTTTCAGGATTTAATTAAGTAATTATTAAGTAAATGTCAGACACAAATTACTATTCAAAGCAGAGTATTTTAAATCTTTAAACATGTCCGGAGGAGAATGAATTTATAAGCTCAAGTTTCTGACTGTGCTGCAAAAGATCCATAAACAAATTCCTATCTGTAGGAGAACAGCACACTTCCAGCCTGCTGTACTCAGGTAAACATGAATTCCTATACTGATAGAAAAACATGAACAAGTTGGATTTTCTTCTGATAGCAGCGTTCCACCTGAATTATTCATACAATAGTGAAACTTCAAGTATTCCCTAATTTCAGATCTGCATTTTACTGCTGTCCAATACATTCAAGTATTATTTGTGAGTTTTGCTTTCATGCCAGTAAAGATTTTTTTTTTTACAAGTGTAGGCGTCACAGTGGAGAGAGAGAGAGAGACTGCTGCCTCCTTCAAATTTTAACTGCTCAGCAGAGAGTAGCTGAGCTTCGGTGCCAGAAAAATACAACAAGCATCATAAAATAATTTGAAAACGGTGAAAAATCTCAGTTTGGATTTAAACTCATTTTCTCTTTTCAACACCGCTCTTTTTTTTTATTTTTTTATTTTTTTTTTTTTTGGAGAAGCATTGACTTGCTAAACTCCTATTCAATTTATGCAAATCCCTCCACAATGGCTACTGTTGCAAAGTGTTGCATACTGTAAGCCAGCTAAAGCAGCGTGCTGGGGCCCAAAAGCAGCGCTCCCTTCAGGTTTCACAGTGCTGTAGCTGCACGGGTAGCTTGACACCAGGGAGACAGGATGAATAATAGATGTGTGTGTGTGTGTGTGTGTGTGTGTGTGTGTTACTTCACCCAAACGGATGAATAATTCAGGAAGGGACGGGGGGGGGTGCGGAGAAAACACAGAAGCACGATGACCGAGCTCAACGTGCAGGCTGCATGCTGGGCTGAGTCTCGTCTAAAAATACAGACTCACATGCTCTGACTGTAAGGATGCATCAGGCCACATCCGCATACTAACATACTAACCGAAAGGGAACAATTTGCGCAAACGCATGCAGATACACTCTCAACCCACCTAATACAAAGCGCAGGCACTCAGAAATTTCACATGTCCCCCCGGTGAAGGCTGGATTAAACAAGTTGAATAGAAAGCTGAGAGAAAGGCAGAAGACAGTGCGGTGTAGGAGTGTTTCTGTACTGAGACTCCAAATTATACTGTATATCTAATCCACTGACCAAACCGCTCAGAGAGTGCATGTCTAGGCCAAAGAGGTTTTAGGGTTTTAGGCGGTTTTAGAGTTTGGCATTGTGAAAGCTAACTCCTGCTACTGCAGTGATCCCACTCCATTTAAAAAAACACACACACACACACACACACGAGAGAACATTTCCTTTCTTGCTTTTATTGCACATTTCTGCTTTTCACTGGTGGTACTCGTCTTAAAGTCACGCATCTGCAAAGTGAGCCGAAGGTTTTGGGGTAAAACAAAGTTCTACTATCAGTACTGTCAGTACTACTCTTGATACTACTAAAATCAGTTGCATGAGTCATCTTATCTAATGCATAATACATCATGAACTCTACACGTTACTGAGTGAAGCATCAGAAAAGAGTCATTACTGTTACTACTGGCACTGCTACACTTCTACCTTTTAATGCTTGTGATGCTACTTCAGCATCATCAGCACAACTTTAACACTATTTTTATCCACACTAGCAGCACGGCTGTAAAGGTGTCAGTCTGTCTGTTGGTCAGTCAGTGCAGAAGATGAAACCTAATGACTGATCACTGACTTTTCATCAAGCACTACCAACATTTCACAACAATTTCTAAAAATTAAACCACAAATGTTGTTGTTGGTCCACACAGAACGACACAGAAGTGTTTTGTGATCTGTTGCTCTTATTGGTTCCTTGCAAAAGTGTTACAAATCTCAAAATAAGGTTCTGGTTTAACCCGAACACTATGAAAGGGGTTTTGTTTAGTGATGAACCAACACAGAAAGCGTTACAAAGTCTTTTAGTCTATTTTGGATCATCGTTTTAGTTTTCTGGCCCACAACTCGCAGACATCAGAAGTTCACAACTAGCAAGTGTTTGCCAACAGTTTTAGGTGATATGTTGTGGGTTTTTTTGCTGCACCAGAGTGTCCAAAAACCCCCAATTAATGCAGCTTTAAATTTAAGCAATGCCAGATAATGTAGCGCTGAGATGAATTGGCCAAGGACCCCAAACTTTTTTGGCTCGAGGGCCCTTAAAATGAAGCAGCGTCTACTTGTGACCACTTAATGATAAGAAGCGCGAGCAGTTCAACAGAAAATCTGACTGTGTTCTCAGCCTGAAACAGTTAACGTATGTATTTCACAAAAAAAAAAAATAGAGAAAAGTAAAGAAAAACAGTGAATATAATGTGTTCAACAGAAATATCTTATCCTTAAAACATCTTTAGGGGCCCCTTTGGGATCGGGAACCACTGATTGAGGTAACATTGTGACTTTTAATCTGAATAAACTGTCCTGTGTTTGTCCCACTATAAGATAATAATCTTTTCTCCTCATTTTTCTCCGTCCAGCTCTTCTGTTTTCTAGCTGCGGCTGCTAGCATACCAAAAAGGTTTAATGTTTGTTTTCATTAAAACCTCAAAAATGAATTCTACATCGTATGAAAGCTTTAAAATGCATTTTTAGGACTCAGTGTTGCATAATATTAACATATTATAGCCAAACTAATAAAACAGCCATTAAAAACCTCAGTGCTTTTTTATTGCTTGCTAATAAGAGAATTAAAAGCAGCAGCAGAATGACACCATCGGTTGGGTTGGAGGGACGCCAGCGTGGAGCTGTTAACCTTGGGTGTCTGCGTCGGTGTTGTTGTTGTGCTTCGCTTCGCTGGATGTTTTCTCAGCAGAGGTGTTGTGACTCATCTGTCTCCTGTCAGCGGTGATGGGGAGACGAATTTCATCTCCGTAAGAAAAACTCATCCTTCAAACCTGTCTGGAGAAACATTCATCAGCACATCCTCCGCTCACGCTTTCCATTGTCCTTTCCTCTTTCATTCCTCCTTTCCTTTCAGTTCCTTTCCTTTCTTTTGCTTTTATCCTTTGATTTTCTTTCTTTTCCTTTTCATTTCGCTTCGTTTCCTTTCCTCCACTTGTCTTGTTCTCTCCTTTTTGATTTCCTCTCTTTTCTTTATCATTTACATTTTAGTTTCCTTGTTTCCTTCCTCTTTACTTCCCTTTTCCTTTCTGTTGTTTATCCTTCTGATTCTTTCTTTTCCTTTACATTTTGTTTCCTTTCCTCTGATTTTCTTTCATTTCCTTTTCGTTTACATTTTGTTTTCTTTTGTTTTGGTTCATTTCCTTTTTCCTCTTTACTTCCCCTTCATTCCCTTTTTTGTCTCATTTCCCTTCTTTTGCTTTTATCTTTCCTTTCATTTCCTTTCCACTCTTTCCTTTTCATTTTGTTTTGTTTTGTTTTGTTTTTCATTTTCTATTTCTTTCCTCTCTTGTTGCTTTTTGTCTTTCCTGTTGATTTCCTTTCCTTTCCTCTACCTTTTCCTTAGTTTCTTTTCCTTTCCTTATAGATTTTACACAATCAACTGTCATCATATTAAGTGAATAATCACTATAAATAAATGATGGATATCAGCTATTATTTCATGATATTGTTAACAACAACATTCTCAACATTAAAGCCTTTTAAATCAATTTCCAGTAAAAAAAAAAAAAAACCCTGAATCTTTGCTTCTTCAAAGCTGACAGGTTTTGTTTAATTACTCTAAAATAAAATAAATTTATGTGCCGTTTCAAGCAGCTTTAACATGAATAATATCTCCATTTTTACTGTAATATGACTGTGAGCTTCCTCGTCTCTGGGATGGTGGAGAAGTGAGAGGACGGTGACATTTAGGAAAAGGTCACAGTCAGGATTTGAACTCATGTTATCATGTTATGCACCTTTAGCCTGAGTGCCACCAAAGCCAAACTGAATCCTCCTCTTCCTCCTCCTCCTCCTCCTCCTCCTCCTCTCTGACTGACTTACTAGTCCTCTGAAGGTCACTGGAAGATTAATGAGCTGATCAGTGACAGAGGAAATGTGTCTGACACCGCGGCCTTCCTGTCTGCCTCCTCCTGTAATGATCATCATTTTCTCTTATCTACACAGCTGCTGACTCTCTCACAGCAGGATATTCTGAATCAGTCTGGAGGACATATCTGCCTTTCACCCCCCATTTTTCTCTCTGCCCTGCTGTCTTCTCCTTGTCGTAAGGTGAAAACCTCATTATTCCAAATTCGGCTTCTAAAAGGGGTATTTACAGCACAGTCTATGACTTTAGGAAACGTGGGATCCGTTGTGCTTTTGTGCAGAATTTTTAACAGAAAAATAAACTTTTTAAAGGAGCCATGCAGTTGAAACTGATTTAAACCCAGATATTATGTCCTGATTCATCAAAAAGCTGCGAAAACATGCTGATCACCGCAGTTTACGGTAAACAAGATCTTCGTGTAATAACGTAATAGCTCAAAAATATTTGCACGAGTACAAATTGGAGACGAGAAATGGGAGAAACTACAAACGCGATTCTGAATAAGAATGTTTTCTTTCCCAGGTTTTTGTATTAATGATCATGTTTTGTTTATTATATAAGAAAAAACATATTTATCTTATTTAAATCAGGTCTAAAACTGAGACCTGAGACCTTTTGTGTTTCCACAGAAAGTGTTTTCATGCTGAGCTGCGGCGGAGGAATAATGAAACAAATACAGAGATTTGAACTTATCACTATTTTGACTGACTCAGACCGCCGAAGCCTCATTAACTTTAGATAAAAACAGGATGAAGCTTCGCATTCACACAAAATACAGCAATGCGGCACCTTCCTGCAGAGGTGTGGGTGTGTTTATTTGTGCTTTACAACATAAACCGCCTTGAAACAATCAGAAAATAACGTTTTATGTATCTGATTAACAACTTTTGCCAGCGCTGCTCGCTCTCTTCATTCACTCTATAGCTCGCTCGACCATCTCTCTTGCTAGCTTAGCCGTGGAAGAAGGGGCCGACTGTGTGTTTACAAACACCAGACACACAACAGACAAATCTTGCATAGTTTATCTTTTTAAAGGGCAGGTTCACATTGTTTTCAGTGTCAGGTGTCCGTATGAACAGTGAAAGAGGTTTTCCTCGCTGTAATCATTCCTCCTGTTCATACCGGATATTAAAAGATCCTTCAAATGTGCTTTCAATGGAAGTGATGGAGGCCAAAATCCACAGTGTGTCCACACAGTCATTTAAAAGTTGATGTGAAGCTTATATTCAGCTTCAGCAGTCTGAGTTAGTCATATCAAGTGGATATCTGACACATTTACAGTCTTTTTAGCATCAAATTCCCTCTTTGTGTTTCCTCGGACAGTGTTTCCCTGTTGAGCTGCAGGTGGAAGTATAGTAACAAAAAGAGGAACTTTGGCACTAAAAAGACTGTAACGTTGAAAGATATCTACTTGATTTGACTCATTTGGACGCTGAAGCTTCATATTAGCTTCAGATAAACTTTTAAATCCATTTTTTGCACAGAAGGAGGACTGTGGATTTTGTCCTCCATCACTTCCATTGTAAGGTCATTATGAAGGGATCTTCTAATGGTCAGTATGAACAGGAGGAATGATTACAGCAAGAAAAACAGGTTTCAATGTTCATTTGAGCTCCTGACTGTTGGTTTAAGACAGACCTTTAATACATCGATGGTTCAGATTCTTCTTGTATCTTATTATCAGGTGTTTATTCATTTTCTATTTGATATTACTATTTTTGCTCTCTCTGCGATGTCGTCTTTGCCTACTGTCCTCTTTTTCACACCTACTGTATGATCTCACTAATTGATAAACGAGCCTAATGAAGCACGTAGGAAACATGGTTTTCTCTTCCAAGTAAAAAAGTTCAAATACTGTTTATCAAGTGTCTCTGAAGCTAATCTTTGATTTGCAGAAAGATTTTTTTGTATTTCGGATGTTTTTACGCTCCCTGACTGACTGACACTTGTGCATGGTGTCATATTTTAAACACTATTTGATCAATAATCATTATAAGACAGACACTTATTTACATAAACATGTCACAAATCATTAAAGAAACGGCGCCGTTCGTGTCATTTTGAACAAATTACACATCCTACAAACACAAATAACACATTAAATCCTCTCGTCTCTGACACGCTGACAGCCGCGTGTGACAGCAGACAGATTATCTCTCATCCTCTCGCTCCTCCTCCTCCCTTTTTCCTTCCACTTTGACTCGTCGCCTCAGGTTTTCTCTCCTCTCTGGCTCGTTAATTAGCCGCACGTCTACTTTGAATAAAAAAAGAGTTAAAAAAAAAAAAGAGAGTCAGTGCTGTGGGTCCGGGTCAGGGCCTCTCTGAGATAATTACCACTTAGCTCCAAGTGCCACTCTGTGTTGTCTTTGGCCGGATTCAGGGGGATAAGTGAGAGAGTGTGTGTGTGTGTGTGTGTGTGTGTGTGTGTGTGTGTGTGTGTGTGTGTGTGTGTTGGCTCTCTGAAGAAAGAAGTTTTTCATGTTTCATATCCGTTTTCTTATCTTTGTTCTTTAAATGTGTGTCGTTCCCAGGGCAGATGGAGGAAAGACTGTGTGTGTGAGGGGAGTGTGTGTGTGTGTGTGTGTGTGTGTGAGGAGTGTGTGTGTGTTGGTGTAAAGTTGAGTGTCAGCTCACTGTGCAAGTTTTTTTCTTTGAGGGGTTTTCTTATTTCTGCTCTCCGCATGTCGCACTTGACTGCATAACTGATGAATACAGCGACACACACACACACACTTGCATACTGTACACACACACACACACACACACACACACATACGTCACACTGTCTTTACTGTAAGTCATTAGTGAGTTTGCATCACACACACACACACGGTTATCATGCGAGAATCCTCCCATCTGCTCACACTCCTGCCCGGCCTCATTACCGGGGGCTCCTGTTGATAACAGACTCCCGCTTCTTTTTTTAAAGACTCCATAAATTATTCAGTAATTAAGAGGTTTGTGCTGTTGGGTTTGTTCTGGAAAGCTGCCTGGCTACCTCCACCTCCTCCTCCTCCTCTTCCTCCTCCTGACAGCTCTGCAGGAGGAGACATGACAGATGTAGCAGGGGAAACTCCTCGTAGAGTCGGAGTGAACTTTGCTTCTGTCTTCTTGCGATGGCAGAAAGTCAGTTCATTGACCTTTTCATTTGCAGAGTGTTGTTTACTACAGCCGGGAGAGAGATATATATCGATATCTGAACAGACATCGCCCGGATTCTTGTTATAATAATACTTCTGTCGAGGAGGACGTGCCCTCGGTCGTGGTTGTATATTATTTATCAGAGTATCTCAAACATTTCAACAGACTTTAATGAAATTCGTTGGATAGTTTGGCCTTGAGCCAAGGAACAAGTGATTAATTTTCTCTGTAAATCCAGGATTTCTTAAATTTACAAGATAGCGCTGCTAGAAAGCGCAGCACTTGCTTGAAAGAAAAAAATAATAATCTGACACATGTATCCCACCACTGTCTCATCATCATGTATATTTTATTGCAGATCTATATGCTCATTAAATATTTCAAAATACTCTTCATTATTAAAGCGGCTATAATCAATATTTCTTATAACAACACTGTATGAAATGTCAGTGCATGGAAACCTACAGAGAATTACCAGCAACTCTGCAGCTCACCTCGGCTTTATGGAGCTTTATAGCCGCTGTATGCTAACTCAGTAACAGACACAGTTAGCTGTATGCTAGCTGGTGAACATAGTGGAGCATTTAGCAGCTAAAGAGCCAGATATTTCCCTCAGGAGTTGGTAGAGAGTAAAAACAGAGCTAAAAGAGAGTGAATATTGGACTTACATTCACCAGGTGGACAGAAACACGACTCCAAATGAATGATAATGTTTCTCCGTAACTGCTAAATGTGGAAATAAAGCAGCTGTTTGCTAAAAAGTTCAACACGTCAGTGTTTCCGCTGCCACCAAGTGGCCAAAAATCTGTTATTGCAGGTTTAAAATGTGAAATTTAGAGGATAAGATACAGCTAGCTAGACAGATGGAGATAGATAAATAAATAGATGAGCCCATGAACCTAAGAATTACGTTCATATCGGACAGTTGCACACCTCGCCATCTCCTCGTCGCCACAGTAACGTTCAGTGTTAATGCAGGAAGTAGTGAGATCTTTATGTAGCGAGGTGGAGAGCACAGGCGTGGAGGTCAGGACTGCTGTAACTATCTTTTTCTAACCTTATTTTATTTGTCTAATCTTTAGTTTATTTGCCACAACCGCAGTCTTTCCCTAAACTTAAACCATATCATAGTTGCCATGCGCAGATATTGTAGAAATTTTTTAAACGCCGGCATAGCTTGTAAAAGATGTCGTCACTGAATGTGATCTGGGGTTTTGCAGAACGCTGTCTGGTGATGAAGTTGATAAATTCTTTTACTTTCTCAAAAAGAGACACTTTTTTCTTCCTCTCAGTCTTCCTTGGTTATGAGCAGAAAGTGACACTGTTCACGTGATGGCGCCCTCTAGCAGCTGTAGTTATTATAACAGGAGAAAAGAAGGAAATTAAATAACTGTTACAGATATATTAAAGTTTGTGTGTGGAGGAGGTCGGGATGGATGGATAGTCAACATAGTTTTTAAAAAAACTATGACAATGAAGGTCAGCTTACCTTCAGAAACAGCATTGTCATATTAGAAAAAGTAACGTTTAGTAGTAATTTGGTTAAATATAATGATGATGTTGTGTCGATAGCAGCGGTCCAATCAAAATTAACTTGACTAACTTTTCTTATAAATACTCCCTTCATCATCTCTTCTGTTTTGTCCTCCTTTCCTTTTTCTTCTCTTGCTTCATTTCACATTTTCCCTCCCTCTCATCTCTTTCCATCCTCTTCCTCGCTTTCCATCTCTCTTCTTCCCCCGTCCCCCCTCCTCCTCCCTCCTCCTCCTCCTTCCTCCCTCCTGCAGCTGATGATCAGTGTTGACAGTGAGATCGTAGTCGGGTTGTGACCTGCAGCAGAGGTCTGCTCCCTCATGCTTGGTTAAGTGTTTGTGTATTTGTTTGTGCGTATCTGTGTCTGTGTGTGTGTGTGTGTGTGTGTGTGTGTGTGTGTGTGTGTGTGTGTGTGTGCTCAGAGTTTAACCCCCTGGCGGCAGCGTTCAGGCTGCTGCTGTGGACTCCGGTCAGTCCAGGTCAGAAGCAGAGCGACTGATACATCAGCTTCCTCTCTACCTCCATCTCACATCTTCATTTGCTCCCTCTTTCTCTCTATTATCTCTCCCTCCTTCCCCCTTTTTTATCCTCTCAACCTCCCTTTAATACTCCATCTCTTCCTCTCTCTCCATCCTTTTCCCTTCATCCCTCATTTTTTTTCTCATTCATTCTCTTCTTTCCTTCCTTTCTTCTATAATTTCCTCTTTTCATTCACCTTTTCTCACTGTCTCCTATTCTCTCTATTTTCTTTTCCTTCCCTCCTTTCTCATCTTAATTTTGTTAATTTAGTCTCTTCGTCTCATTTTCACTTCCTTTCCTCACATTCCCTTCCTCTCCACCTCTCTCTCTCATCTCCATGTTTCTCCCTCCATCACATCCATCTCTCTCCTCTCCTCTCATGTTTCCTTCTCTTCTCTCCTTCTCTCATTTCCTCTCCTCTCTTATTTCCTCCTCTCCTCCTCTCCTCCCTTGTTTCCTCCTCTCCTCTCCTCTCCTCTCCTCTCCTCTCCTCTCCATCATGGAGGCAGATCTCCCCAGGGTGCCAGTTATGTAAGAGCTTAGCGTGCTGATGTGATGCGAGAGGAAGTGTTTAGGCGGTCGAGCTGCTTAGACCCCCTCCGCCAAACAAACACACACACACACACACACATGCACGCACACTAGAGCTGCATGCAATCTGGCATTTTAGCATGAGTTATACTTCTGCTCCGACTTCTAATCTGTGTGATGTGGGAGCAGAATATCAGAGCGGCTACACTCACACACACATCACGGTGATTGATTCTGATCATCTAATTTAATCAAATCCACTATAATCAAATTTTATGTAAAAACCCATAACCAAATAAGAAAACCTCCATTCAAAATCCCATCAGCCAAAGTCCGTCGTTTAATGTAATTAAACCCACGTTTAAAAAGGATGTAATGTAATTTTTTTCAACGTTATAACCGGAAAGCTGAAAAAATGAATTTGGCAGAAAAGTTGGTGGGTTTTTTTTTTGGGATATTTTCTGTTCTCATAAAGCAAATAGTTGTTTAACTTTGTTAAAATCACTAGAATATGGAGAGTAGACACCAGGAACATGCTTCATTTCTGCAGAAAGACATGCTGAATGAAAACTTGCATTGAATAACATCCTTTAAATCGATATTTCATGACTTAAATGCAACGAAACTCTAAAGCTTTTCCACATGCACGTTCATCTTCCTGCTGTGAGTTTATCCCGACATCAGGATTCTTCTTCGTCTAATGAACAAAGGATGATTTCTTTATCTTTACAACACCGTGAATTCACCTCCAGTTTTTCGGGTGCACTTGTTAGTTGTCACATTCCACCTACTGAGCCGCACATTTCTTTTTTAAATGCGCACAAATGAGATGCACAAGTGTGGAGGGAAGGAAGCAGCAAATACTGGAAACCATGACTGAGGCTGCCTGGCGACCATACGGCCTCAATCCCGCTCTAATAGGCCTATTAGTCACAGAAACAGACTGTGAGTGATTATGAGCAATCAGGCTGTACAGAGAAAGACCACTAAGGGAAACAGTGGAGGGGAGGGGAAGGGGGAGGAATGGAGGATGAAGAAAAGGGGCGAGATGGAGATAGAAGGGGACGGTAAAAGAGAGATAATCAACGGTAAAGAAGAAGGCAGGAAATGGAACGAAATATGGAAGAGCGGAGGCCGCGGCGAGTCCCTGAGATGCTGTTATCACTCCACACGGAAAAAGGTTAATTAAGTCATTCAGAGATGGGGGGGAAAAAAAAAATAAAGCATCGACCAGGCTGGACGTACTTCAGCCTCCCACCATGCATCAGACAAATCAAATGAAACCGGCTGGACGCTCGTATTCAGAGGCGGACAATGCGGGCCGGCTAATAGGCCGCGCCGCTAAATACGATCATTTGTCAACATCAGCATGGCAGAGCAATATAGATCCATCTTTGACACGTGTATATGTGTGTGTGTGTGTGTGTGTGTGTGTGTGTGTGTGGTTAAACCCTTCAACCGTCGCCGTCGCCGATGCAATACGGCCGCGGTCGCCATGGCTACGGCGAACGCAGCTCAGGGGTTCGTTCTCATTAAGGAGTTAATTACCTGCTGTGGAAACATTTTTCACCTTCGGCTGACGAGGTCGTCGTCAACAGACAGCTGAGGAGCAGAGCTGCTGTTTTTACCGTCGGAGAAATGACAAAATAAATGTGATTTATTCAATAACGGCGATCAAATGAAGTGTGATTGAATTTTATTTGCATGAAATGTGGAAAAAACCAACTTGTACTGTAGGACAAACATGTTTGATTATTAATTTAGATGATTCCTGCATGTGTTTTTACATCTATTGTGCAACTTTATTCAGTATTATTTATTCATTCACATAATCGTTTATGCAATATGCCTTTACGTAGTTGCAAAATATGCTCCGCAAAATACATATTTTATAACTTTTACTGTGTATTTAACATGTTTACCCTTTATTTGTAAGCATCACATTATCAATAATACATTTATGCACGCATTTAACCTTTAACCTTCATTTGACAGGCAGCTCCAGTGAGATTAAGAGTTTCATTTTAGCATCATGCTAAAAATAAATGTTGCAGACAAACCAGGCAACATGTTTGGATCAGTGCAAAAATGATTGGGGTGTGTAAGAGGACCCCCCCCCCTACTGTTATTAATATTTTCTACCTAATATCTTAAAAGAATCTATCTGGCAAACTTAACAAACAGCTGAAAATATGATCAAAAGTTACTGAAATGGTTTTATAGCCACCAAATTTGTGTGTGACAATTTTTAAAATTATATGTTTGTGACAAGTTTTTAAAGACCTTCAGTAGGAACCAAACATCAACTACTGCGGCTCGAGACTGAATCCAAAGCAGAAGTAATGTCCCACCAACCAGCCACTAGATGCTCCGACTGACTCCCGTTCAAAAAAAGAAAAAAAAAACCTCGACTTCCCTCCAGAAAAAGTCAATCATGATCCTGAGCTAGCCTAGTAGCTGCGTTGCATCATAACCCTGCGTCCCACAAACAAATATGTGTTTTTTTTGAATAAACTGTGTGAATTTATTGTGTGTGGTTAGCCACGGAGCTAGATCATTTCTTAACAGCCTGAAGCCAATTTTTTTTTGGCTTCATGCACCGCCGAGCAACTTTCATGGGAATGAACAGGACGCCATCTTTGAGTCCCGTATCCATTTCCTCCTAATCCATCCATGGCTGCAGTAGCTCACCAGCTATACACATCCCAGTGTACTCAGGGCTTAACACAATGTTGATTCTAGTCTTTTCCAATGATATACGGACAAAAGAGTGAAAACCAAGCCAATTGATACATAAATGGAAAAGTAATTGACAATTATTATGATAATTGTTCGTCATTTTTCCCTTCAAGCTTCCTAAAATTTAATGCTTCACTTTGTGTTATGTAACAGTAATTGCAAACTGCAGCTTTAAGAGGTTGTGATCAACATTTTGTGACAATTTTCTGACATTTTGTAAACTAAAAGATTAAATCACTTAATCTAGAAAACTGTTGGCGGATTGATCGATAATGAAAACAATGATTAGTTGACTTTAACCTCTCTGTAACAGGTAGCCTGTTCGTTTTATTGTCCTGGTCAGGAAAAAACAGCCTCATGCTAAAAATAAATGTTGCAGACAAACCAGGCTGCAGCACATTACAACAATCAAATTCTCATTTAACCCGATCAAAGTGAAAACGCTCATGAAACATGAGTTCCACTCTGTTTCTCATCCATTTCATCCTCCCTTCCCTTCCCTCCTCTCTCTCTCTCTCTCTCTCTAACAGATCGAGGCGTTTAGTGTGATGTGTCCCGTCTTGACTCTCCTGAATGGATCTCTAACTGTCGCCCTGAATTTACAGCACTTTCCCTCCCTCATCAGTCGTGCCGTATCACGGTGAGGCGGTAAGTAGGCAGCGAATAATCACTGTAAACATGATCACAATAATAATGATGGTAATTGCCTCTGCTAACGCTGCCAGCAGCTCTCTAAAGCCCTGTTTGTTTTCTGATCCCTCTTCACAGGAGTCATTTTGGTCTAATGGTCCGTTTAATCTCTCTCTTTCTCTCGTTCTCCTTCCCCTCCCGCTCTCTCCATCTCTGTTCCCTCCTTCTCTTTGTCTGAAATGGAGCGTGCAACACACTAAATGGAGATAATAGAGGCTCCATTTTGCAGCTAAGAGGGTAATTTGCTGCATCTTTGAAAACATAATTCTTATAACAGTATAACAGAGCTGTTCCTTTGTTGCTCTGTTTGTCGCAGGTCTAATTCAATAGGCCTTTGCAGTTATTTCAACTTTTTTTAAAGCTCATTTTACAGTTGAAAAAGTTCCTAATTTCAAAAGAGCCGAAAGTATTAACATATCAAAACGGCAACAGATCCTGTAAGATCTAATGAAATGAAGGTTCTCTCTGAGGTTGAGATGATAAATGATCAGTGGAGGAAGAAATATTTACATCCTTAAATAAAAGTAACAATACAGCAATGTAAAAATACTCCTTTACAAGTCCTGCATAAAAGTACATAAGTATTATGAGCTTGATGTAGTTAAAGTATTGCAGTAAAAGTAGTGGTTTGGTCCCTCTGACTGATATATTATTATATATGACATCATTAGATTATTAATAGTGAAGCATCAGTGTTAGAGCAGCATGTTACTGTTGTAGCTGCTGGAGGTGGAGCTAGTTTACACTACTTTATATACAGTTAGCTAGTTTAGTCCAGTGGTTCCCAACCTAGGGGTCGGGCCCCTCCGAAGGGTCAGCAGATAAATCTGAGGGGTGGTGAGATGATTAATGGGAGAGGAAAGAAGAAAAAACAAAGTTCTGATACACAAATCTGTTTTCAGTTTTTGGACTTTTTCAGTGGTATAAAGTAGCATCAAATGGAAATACTCAAGTGCAAGTACCTCATAATTGTACTTAAGTACAGTACTTGAGTGAATGTACTTAGATACTTTCCACCACTGTAACACTAAAGTATCTTTTATTGACAAAATGACCGTGAATGAATGCAAATGGGATTTTACAGACTGACACTGTAGTATATTGAAATATAAACACGTCTGTTTTTAATAGGCAAAAAATAAATATAAGCATATATGAAAGGTATTTATTTGTCAGATATTAATGGTTTGCTTAGATTTAAGTCCTAAAAAGTTCACTCAGTGGTGCATAGTGCACCTCTTAACAAACTGAACCAAATATGAGCTGTTTCAGCCTCAAATGCAATGTCTACATTAAAGGAACAATCTCAAAGATCTCCGTTTCGCTCTCTTTGGTGGCACCTTTGGCGATAAGCAGTAATTGCAGGTGTGTTTTCAGACTTCACTTCCCAGAGATCCAAACAGTGTCGCCTGTGTGACGTCAGTCATCAGAGACCAGATAAAAACAGTACGCCGCTTCAGACGCAAGTGAGTTGAAGTCTGTTACGTTTGCTCTACCTGCTGTCTCTGCTGGGTGATAGAAAACACGTCACTAGCTTGTGATTTTTCCCTGGAATGTCGTCACCAACACTCAGTTCATAATACTGCAAATGCAGGAGCTTTCATCAGTGGGCCGTAGGCTCAATCACCATTGTGTTGCCTTATTTGGCGATAGATAGTGACTTAATAGACATTTATTTAAATGACAGTCTTCCAGATTATTACTGCTGGTAGACATCTAAATTTTAAAATGCGGTTTTGCATCCACACAAGTATTTCCAGGTCATTTCTGAGGAGAATAATTAATCTATATTGAGGTTTAAAATAATCACTTACACAGTGTTTAAATGCTGCTGAATTCAAGATATAGTTGTCTCAATTATATACTTTTCTGTTTCTGTTATCAGACAACGGAGCAAATAAGAAATAATTATTTCATTACATTATAAACTGTTAACCAGCAGTCATTGTGTATTCGGCCATATTGACGTTTTAAATGATGACAGAGAAAGTTAGAGGCGACTTAAGGTCCTTAACTTTACTGCCACACAGACCCGTCAGATTACATCATGGATAAAGTTTCCAAATTTGAGGTGAATGTATGTAGAAATGCTTCCTATAAGTCAAACTGTTGTGAACGCTTCATTTGCAAAGTTACCTACTTCCTCCCTGTGATGACGCCAGATGTGACATATGTCCCCTTTAAGATTTTCACCCTCTGGAGCCTGTTTTGGAAAAGTTTAGGAGGGAAAAACACACTTTTAGACTGGACGGAGGGCTGAACAACCTATAGTTTAGTCCCAGTTCATCAGAAACACCTGCTGTGTAGAAAGAGAGTCCAGGTGGAAGCTGCAGTCTCATTATCAGCGAGCGCTTGTTAAGGCTGTCTGGCTAATGAAGAACAGGTGAGGTGATAAAAACGTTTTAAAGCCTTGATGACCCACGTTGGTAAATTTGAATGTAGTTTGTAATGACGCCTAATCATCCGTACACAGAGAGACCGAATCAAAGCAGCAGTTTCATAAAGCTGCATTTGGTGCCTCGTTTGATAGTTGATTTATTGTTTACAACAGAGCTTTGACTGACATGTTAACTGGTTGTTATCGTGTAAACATAAATCACTGCTACATAGCTGAAGCAAATAGCCATAAATATTCCTGTGTTGGTTTTGTGCAGGTGGATAAACTGGAAATAAATGAGAAGATCTACTTCCTGATTAGGTTGTTTGACTGTTTGTTAGCATGTTTTACTGCATGCAAACTGCTAGCAAACGCTTAACGGATGAGGTCTGATAAATAACAGAATGCTGTGCAATAGTATGATCAAAGATGTTACACACAGTTTAGGAGGGTGCTGACCTTCAGATTTATGACGTAACAAAACAGGTTGTGGATGAAATAAACTTTCTACTTTCAGCAGATGGATGTGAAAACAAACTCTGCACATATGTTGTATTAATGTATTTTATTTTATGGGACTATTTACAGTATGACACATAAATGTTGACATTTGATGCACGGCGCCATATTTAGCTTCAAGCTAATTTTCATCTGCAGTCCCCTTACAATTAAAACATATAAGAGCACAATAACAAAAACTACATACAACAGCACATCACATACACCCACGATGTCAACTAGAAATCAATAATGTAAGCCTTTCAAATTAAAAGCATGATTATTTGCGTTCATAAGAAGACCATGAGATGAAACATAGAATCCTGCACAGTGAAGAGAACAACATCCAACTGAAGGAACAAGAAGAAAAAAACACATTTTTGAGATAAAGGGGACTTTAAGTTTGTCCTGTGGGTCGTGTTTTTATCTCCGACTGCTTATAAAGTTCTGCTCTTCATCATCAGAATCAGCTGTCATCACTCTAAACTGGATTTAGGTTCAGCTGAGCATATGTGAGCTATGTTATGCGCTTTTTTTTTAAGCTCACGTTAGCAAATGCTATTGTTTTAACGTTAACATGCTAATGCTGTTAGCCGCTAGTTCTGCTAAAAATGCATCCAGTGCTGCTGACTATAATTTCTGGTGTAAATTATTCATCATTGGAAACAAACTCTCTATTGAAACTCAGAATAAAGAACGTTTTGTGTGATTTATGTTTTTTTGGGGTGGGTTAGAAGCCGTTAAAGGCAGGATGACCCAAGCCACTGGTTTAATTAAGCATTTAAACTTAATTACAGAAAATGTAATTGAACAGCTGAATAAATGGAAACCACACAGTCATGTGCCAGATTTAGCGTTGCCATGGAGCAGTGGTGAACCTCCATCATTCTGACAGGAAAAGACACTGACTGGCCCGGATTCAGTTGAATCAATATATTTGTTTTTCTCCCTCTCGTGGAAGGACTTCCCGATATTCCGCAGACACATCGCATCACTTCAGAGGCGTTGGAGCGGAGCTGCAGGCCGACTGACAGACTGGCAGGCAGGTTTCTGTTTTTCCCCTTCAGGTAGAGACGTGTCCCTGAGTCAAATTAGATCCGCTGACATCTCTTCAGCTCTTCCTTTTTCCTCTCTGTGTGTGTTCGGCTGAGTCCGCAGTACATCTAAGGCCTCAGACGGGTTGCGGGGACGACGGCGGCGCCGAGGAAAAACGTGCCACGCTCTGTCACAGATGGCGCCGCCAAGCGCATCTGAGAACATCATGCTCTGCTGAGGAAGCGTCAAATTGAATTTGTTGGAGGAAAACAGGTGTGCTGAGTTAGGTGCTGTCGTTTTAATGCGTCCTCCTGTCTCGCACGGACACACATACACACTCACTAATACTCTGAGAGCACACACACACACACACACACACATAGAGGACAAACTCAACTCGAAGCCTTATATGTTTCTGAACAAGCATCAGTGACACCAAAGTCACACCAAAGTCTTCACATCTTATTGTTTACCACCAAAACTTCTAAACTCTTAGAATTAAAATAAAAATGAACTAAAATAATTGTAAATCTGAAAATTACTGCCGAACACGTATCATGAGCTCTTCTCAGTGAGCTGCAGGAAGACCTCAGACAAAAAAAATATTATTTTTATAAACACATTTTGCTGTCTTTTAAGATTTATTGGCGCTAGTATTTTAAATTTGCACGTTGATTGACATCTGACATCATCACGATGGAGGAGGAGTCACAGTAATTACAACCCAACAGTGGACGTTGCCACGGGAGACCGCTGTTGGTTTCCTGTTTCCAAGCGTAACTATGATCATCCCCTAACCTTAACCCTGAGGTTAACATTGTTGCCATGACAACAGAGGTTAACTTTAAGGAACATTTAGGTTTCAAAAAAATAAATGTAGGATGTTTTTTTCGGGGGTTATTCATTTATATTTTTGTTAATATATAGAGGTATGTTATGACAAAACATCAACTTATGACAGAAACACTGCAGTTTAAACTGTTCAGTCCAACTCTGCTTAAATTTGCAGGTGTATTTGGATTTTTTTTTAGGTAAAACTCCGTCCTGCACTGACATTTTGACAACAGCTAAGTTGGCTGACCTGCTTGCCCCTTGAATCTGTCAGTGGGTTGCCAGGTTGGGGTGACAGATGTGTGTGGATTGTGTTTCATAGACGATCTGGCAACTTGGATAACGTCAGACAAACATATAAAACCTATGGATCCGTTTATGACGATTATTCATAGTACAGTCTGAAGTTTGGGAGTTTCCCAGGAGAAACAACAAAGCGGGAGGGGTGCTGGCAGACGGCCTCGAAATCCGGGGAGAAACCCAGGAAAAACGGGAATGTTGGCGAGTCTGAACCCACACCACATGTTTCTCTAAACTTGACAAAGTGATCATTTTAACTCAAACCATGATCTTTTTCTAAACCTAGCCAAGTGCTTTTTTTTCTGCCTAAACCTAACCAGACCTTAACCACAGCATCATCACATCATAAAAACTCATTATTTCTCAACAGTGATGTGTTACAGTTTTGGAAAGCAAAGATAAATGAGGTTGTCCGGCTGATTACTGCCGATAGTCAACGCACGGTATATTTTTAACCCTCATGCAACCAACTACACAATCACAGCCATCTTGTTCGTTTGTTTATCACCTAACAAACCAATAAGAGAAGGAAATGCATGTACATTTTTGTCTTAGTGATAAAAACACATTCAGTCAACTAAAAGGAATACACACGGAGGGGGGGAATCATATATTATATATAGTGTTATCACATTAAAACATAGTCCTAACACATCCTCCCACTACCTCACACCTTGTTGGTATTCAGGAGATCTACCAGCCGGTTCAATACTTGTCAAGATTAGCACGCTCCCATGAGTCAGCCAATCACGGTTCACGGTACATGACTTGCCAAACCGAATCACCCAATCCTGAACCAGAGCTGAGCCTGAGTGATGAAGGAGCAGCCGAGGTCTGACATTTGTGTGTGTGTGTGTGTGTGTGTGTAGATGTGTATGTTGCTTCCTGTGTGTATTTTCATGTGATGTTTGTGTTTAGAATTTACATAAATGCACTTTTTTTTTTCTCTCTCTCTCTCTCTCTTTTTTCCAATTTTTTCCATTCGGATGCATGTATGCGTTTGAATATTTTGTGTGTATGTTGTGTTTCTTGCACGTGTTAACGCGTGAATGCAGGCTCATGTTACATTTCCTGTGTATGTGTGTGTATGTGTGTGTGTGTGTGTGTGTGTGTAGCCTATATCTTCTGTATATATGTGTGTGTACGCTTGCCGCTGTCTGGCTACAGATGGGATGTGTCACACGCTGAGCGGACAGGCGTAGTGAGGCGGGGGAGGATATGGATGGGTGGATTGATGGGGGGCGGGGGGGGGGTGTGAGTGGAGGGAGGGGTGGTGGGGGTGGCGGTGGCGGTGGGGGGGGGTTGTGGGGGGTGATGGTCATTTTAACATGAGTCAGCTTTCCTCTGACCTTCACCATACGACTGATGTCTGATGTAGCCGGAGGAGGTCCGCTTCAAAAGGCGTTATGAATATTCAGTGTTTCCTCTCTCCTTCCACAACCAGGCAATCCATCATTCATAAACATGCCTTCACAGCCGGATGGAAGTGTGTGTGTGTGACTGTGTGTGTGTGTGTGTGTTATTGTATTTTTTTCCATCAGCTTTTTGTTCATAACATTAAAAAATGATGCTAAATTTATTCAGTAGCTAAGTTTCAGTCGACCTTCATCTGGTGTTTCACACAATAAAGCCACATCGTTAAGATCCTGCTGGAGTTATCATAAGTCTTGACTAATAAATAGTGTTTATGTCAACATTGAAGTTCTTATTATGACAGGGAAACTCTGATTTCTGATATATCTGACTTGGAACTTGATAAGTTATGTCTTGTTTATGTATCCCGATATCACAAATCACAAGTTTGCCTCAAGGGGCTTCACAACCTGTACAGACCCTCGATTCTAATAAAGACAAAACTCTACAAAAAACATCTGTTTTGTTCCTCTTCCAGGACGGACAGACATGAAACAGATGTTGTATGTGCAGAATAAACCACATAACAACAGTATAATGGAAGGATATTTGTGTGTGTCATTTCTTTAAAGGATCATTCCGCTTGCAATTTAAGGTTTTATTTTTGTAGTTTTATCAGTTATATTAACGTTAAACTCAGTTCCCACTTATATATAATATATATAAATTATAAACACTTCTGATAAATTTATTCAGCACTAAAGTTTTGGGTCAAGTGACCTTCATCCAGCGTTTCACAGAATAACGCCGCGCTCACGTCCCGTAATTATGATGGAGGGAAACGGTTTTCTGAAAGCTCTGATATTTCCGACTTGCAGGTCAGATCGTGCGAGACGCCTATAATTAAATCTTTGTCACAATCTGTGTCAAGACTGTACGCGTCAGACTGTGTGATGAATATGTGGTGAGTCATAGAGCTACGTTGTAAAAAGAGCAAAGTAGACAAGAGCGGAGACACGTCATCGACTCGTCGTGCGTCAGATGCAGCAAATTGACACAAATGTCTTTTTTTGTTTCGCCTCCGTCGTTTTGCTTTGCGTGTGCAAAGGATGTTTAAAGGAGAATGAGTCAGATTTTCCCCTGAACGTTACTCCAAAAACCTCATTAATGAAATGTCACACCGGCCCATAAATTCAGTGTCATTTCATGTCATACTCTGATTGGTTGGTTGGGTCGTAGCAGCTGTCACATCATGAGAATCTAGTGGTTCATGGTAGATATATAGAAACTCCTGCACTGTAAAGTGGCACAAATTGTGTCTTCTTCTTTTAAAATCTCCTCTACAAGTACAGGAAGCCAAAGATAAACATCACAGCATGGATCCTGACTCCAGGATACACGTCTTAAACGTCTGTCTGTGTCTTAAATTTCTTATTAAACTCCTTAAATGTAACTGATTGGTAAAATATCCTAACATGAGTGCTAACATATGTGTGTGTGAACTGTCAGCAGTGCCTCTGCAGAGTAACATAATGTGCTTACAGATGTACCTGTGTGTGTGTGTGTGTGTGTGTGTGTGTGTGTGTTGTATTTGCATCCTCTCTCACTGGGCGCTGCTACAGCTGATATATTAGCTCAGTAAATCTTTGCTCACAAACCGACTAAAAGGTAAATCTGTGCTCTCATCAGAGCAAACTGGGCAGGAGGGAGTATAAACGCAGCTGCTGCTGCTGCTGCTGCTATCTTTGGTTTCCAAGACAAAATAATAACAGCAATTCAAACTAAATAGCATCATTCTGCACTTCTAAATAGAAAAGTGATGTGTTTTTCTCCACCTGTATTTTGACCTGCACTTGTCACTGTGGCCAAAAATGAAAATGACTGAGCCATCATCCTTTATCTTGTTATCATTCTTTCTGGTGAAACATACATAAGCTATTGAAAGGAAGGATGTGTGATGATATCGTTCAAAGGAAGAGCTGTCGAAGTTCTTATTTTGTAGACGTTTATTAGACGATGGCCATCGGGTCCATTCCATATACAAAGATGGTCTGGGCAATGTACCACTGTCGATGCACAGCTTATATAGGGTTACACATCTGTATCTTATCATATGAATAACATGTTTTCCAGGGGCACTACCTCCGTTGGGAGCCATCCATCAAGTGATTGACAGCTATCTCACAACATAGTATGTGTCATCACATGCCCACATCTGGAACCGTTCCAAACTTAACCATGGATCCATTGTTTGTATCTAAAAGACCCCCCAGAAGGGCTATGCCATTTTACCCAAGGTGTCATACAGACCAGGGAATGTTTCTGTCACACGTCCAACATCCAAAATCAGTAAAATACATAGGGTCAGATAAAAATCATACTAACAATTCCCCCTTTTTTTCTTTTCCTTTTGTCTTTCCCCTTTTTTTTTCACAAGGATATTATAAAATCAACATATATGACCATAAATGTAGCATCTTACATACACATGTTAAAAAAATACACATAGTACATGTAAAATCTTCCCTTCCATCTTGTCCTCAACTCTTCACGTTACCATGCTGTTTGCAAAATACATCAGTCTTTATTATCCTCTGTTATGTTAGACTACACCTGCTTCACTCTCCCTCACTTCTAATAGTGACCTGGTTACCATTGTGTCCTTGCTACAACTCTTCACTGGCATCAGGGACGAGGCCCCTATTGGTTCTCCGACCCCCCTTTAACCAGACTTCGCCAAATCACTAGCAAGCAAATGAGAATGCTCCCATGTGCGTCTCTTCATACACAGAGTTTCCATGTACCTCATTATCCCCATCTTCTCCACATTTCTGACTATTACAAAATGTCTCTTAGTCCTTAGTCCACGTTGTTCATTGGATCTTCAGACGATTCGGATGAAACAGACGTTGAGTCGTCGTCTTCATTCATCTCAGGTGGAGCGTAGATGTAGGTGTTTCTGATTGGGTTCTGGACCAGTATAGTCTTGGAAACAGAAGAAACGGATTTCATGATTAAGGCACGGAAAATTGGGAAACAACAACCCATTATTATGGCTACTATCAACACAATGCCTATGATGGGAGCACATAATCCTACCAGCCAAGCTAAAACAGAATTTCCCCCAAAATACCTTGCGATGTTTTCCCATATCTTGTTTCCTCTGTAACCCATTTCCATTCGTGCATTCCTATTAACTGCAACAATGCTTTCCTGGATATCTCTCAAATTCTTAATCGCAATTGACAAATTGCCACTTCCTTCCAAATCCGAGGGCAAATACGTGCAGCATCCTTCACCAACGATAGCGCAGACGCCGCCGTTGACTGCGGTTAAAGCGTCCAATGCTACACGATTGTCATTAGCAAATCGCTTAATCAAGTCCAATTCACTACTGATAGACTTAAGCGCTAAAGATGTAGAATTAGCCATTAATGCTAAATCATGTCGTGTCAAAACTATAAGATAATGATTATTGTACTGCAATTCAGTGTTCCAAAATATAGATGCGAACACCATTTGAGAATGAGTGTAAATCTGGTACCCATCATCCAATGCATAATATTGTTCTGCCAAACGCTGAGGATCAGTGTTCCTCAGATGTATGTATCCTTTTTCATGTAGTAAGGTTTGGTTGCATCAGTTGTTAGTGGGTAATACAGACATTGCATTTCCAAATCAGTCACTGGTACGTGATCCATCATTCCTACTTCCATGTGCGGTCTAGGTTTCACAATCTCTGACCTCTTCGCTCTTCTCATGCGATTAGTCATCCTCTTCATCCATTCACTTTTCTCTTCTTTTCTATTCCACATGCTTTTTTCTTTCTCATCACTTCCATCATTCATATTAATTCCGTCTACATGACATTGTACAACTATCCACGTAAATATCATGCCGCATGCTATAATGCTTAGAATAACTCTGGGGTTAGTTATTTTAGTAAACTTTAAAATGTTAGATGTGTCATGCGTGTTTCTCCCTCGTTCACGCTCTCTCATCACTCCCCTTCTTGTGTTTCCGGCGTTGCCGTCTCCGCCTCTTGTGACGTTGCCGTATTCGCATCTGTCGCCTCCATTTCGGTCGATGGTGCCGCCCTCACTCTGGATGCGTGAATCCATTGTGGTTGTCCTTTGACCTTGACGGCGGTCCTTGTCACCATCAGCACTTGAGTTGGAGGTCCGTAGCGTGGTTCTCCTCCTGTAGGCTTTAGACTGCGAATCAGCACGTAGTCACCTGGTTGGAAGTTATGTGTAGGCGTATCAGCTGGAAAAGGAAGAGCGTCAAATACCTGCTGAGAATACTGAGAAACGAAAGAAAACAGATGTTTAACGTAATTTTGTTGTAATTCCTGTAGTTGTGTCAGATCCACTGGTGTTCTCTCGTTCATCTTGACTCCTAAAGGAAAAGGTCGTGCCATTAACACTTCATGTGGCGACAATCCAGTAGTTTTGTTCGGCATTGCTCTTATAGACAAGAGCGTCAATGGTAATGCCTCTATCCAATTTAGCTGTCTGGATTGGTGCACTTTTATCAGTTTTTCCTTAATCGTTCTATTTGTTCTCTCTACTTGAGCTGAACTTTGTGGATGATAAGGAATATGAAAATTCCATTCAATTCCTAATGCTTCAGCCAGTAATTTAGTTACTCTCGACGTGAATGGAGTTCCATTATCCGAGTCAATGCTCTCAGGTATACCAAAACGTGGAATAACATGTTCCATTAAACACTTGACTACAGTTTGAGCATTTTCTTTTCTTGTTGGGAACGCCTCCGGCCATTTAGAAAATCGATCCACAATCACGAGTAGATATGCATAGCCTCGACATTTGGGCATATGCGTAAAATCAATTTGTAATGACTGAAAAGGTCCTTCCGGTCTTGGCAAGTGTTCATGCCTTGGTGGATTATTATGTGGATTGCATCGTGCACAAATTAAGCATCTTTTGATATATCTTCTAACATGCTTCTCCAAACCTATCGTGAAAAACAATTTAGATATGTAATCTGTTACCGCTTTGTAATTTACATGAGTTATCCCATGTACGTACGCGATTAGAGGATCATATGCTAGTTTAGGTAAGGCTACTCTTTTATCCTTAAATTTCCACAAATTATCCACATCTTTATGGCAGTTCTTCTTTAGCCATAACTTTCTTTCCGCCTCTGAGGCTTGTATTTGAAATTCAATTAAATCATTAACAGTATAAGGTGGATTAGTCGTTTGTACTGCTGTTAAAGCTGTGTTCAACCATGGTGGGAAGGTTGCATTTAAAGCTGCCTCTCTAGCATATTTGTCTGCTAAGTTATTTCCTTTTGCCACTTCTGATTCGCCTTTAGAATGGCCTGCACACTTTACTATGGCAAGTTGCTCTGGTAACATCATGGCTGCCAATAGATCTTTCACTAAAGTAGCATGTTGAATTGGTTTTCCTGAGGTTGTTATAAATCCTCTATTTTCCCAAATTTTACTGAAATCATGCGCCACCGAAAACGCGTATTTTGAATCCGTGTATATCGTTGCAGTCTTATTTTGTGCTAGAGTACATGCTCTAGTTAAGGCTATTAGCTCTGCCGCTTGTGCTGATGAAACAGGTAGCCTATATGCTTCAATACATTTATCTTGATTGTCCACAATTGCGTAACCTGATAATGTAGTTTTATCATCCGGTCTCATTGATGATCCATCACAAAATAAGATGAGGTCATTAATTTCCAAAGGCGTTTGTTGCAAATCTGCTCTCACACTGGAGGTGGAGTTAATCAATTCCATACAATCATGTTCCACTTCCTCATGTTCTTTGTCTTCCCCATGTAGTAATGCCTTTAAATGTAGTGCGGGGTTAATATGTGTTGTGGTTGAAATAGTAAGATTTTGAGTCCCTGTTAAAATGTGCTCATAATTACTACGTCTCTGGCTAGTCATATGTTGTGTTGTTATGTTGAGCAAAATAATGTTTACCACATGTGTTGTATGTAATACCAGTGGATGTCCTAAGACTATCGTTTGTGCTTTCTCAACCATGATGGCAGCAGCGGCAACAGCTCGTAAACAAGGAACCATGCCTTGTACGATTAATGGAAGTGTTTTGGAGTAATATGCAACGGGTCTTGACCTGTCACCATGCATCTGTGCTAACACTGCGGATGCGACAGTACCATTCTCTGCCACATAGAGGTGAAAAGTTAGCTTGTAATCCGGCAGTCCCAATGCTGGAGCTGTGCAGAGAAGGTATTTGATGTGACGAAAGGCTTGTTTCATTTCCTCATTCCACTGGATGTCGTTCGGAGCATCCTTGATGGTTGCCTTGCGCAATACAGAGTCATATGTGGCATAATCAGCCAACCATGCCCTACAATAGTTCACCAGACCCAGAAAGGATAAAAGTTCAGTCTTTGTCTTTGGTCTTTTGATGTCTTTTATTGCCTTCACTCGTTCGGGAGACAAATATCGGCATCCATCTCGTAAAACAAAGCCCAGATAGTTGACCGCTGGCTGGCAAAACTGTAGCTTTGTAAGAGAAGCTTTGTGTCCACCCATGGCGAGATGCTTTAGGAGAGCAATAGAGTCTTGGAGGCAGTGAGACTCAGTTGGTGATGCTATGAGGATATCGTCAATATAAACACATAGCGTAGATGGTCCGGGTAAGGTCAATTGAGCCAGATGCATATTAACCGCTGAGGCGTACACAGTTGCTGAATCAACAAAGCCCATTGGCAAGCGCCTCCACACATACTGCTCATTTTTGAATGTAAATGCAAACAAATCTTGTGTATCCCGATGTACAGGGATGGAGAAATATGCTGAGCATAAATCTACTACTGTGTAAAATTTAGAGTCTGCTGGCAGTGCTGCTAAAATGGAATTAACATCTGGTACTACTGGTGCAATAGGATAAATGGCTTCATTAACTTTTCTTAAGTCTTGTGTGAACCGATATTTATTTGTTCCTTGCTTTAAGATTGGATTTATCGGCGTATTATTTTGGGATCTTCTCTTAACAATTACTCCTTGTTGCAATAAACTTTCAATAACCGGTTTAATTCCTTCTTCCTTTTCTTTAGAAAGTGGATATTGCTTAACGTAAACCGGATATTTATTGGGATTAATTTTAGCTCGATAAGGTGGTATATTTAATAATCCAACATGATTAGCATGCAGTGCCCATAATTCTGTTGGAACTGACGCTAATATGGATGGCGCTTTCAATTGAATTTCTCTCATTGCATTCTCCACGATCAGTAGTTTCATATTATGCTGCAACGGTTTAATGAAGAAGTGAGTTGGTTCCACATTATAAGACCATATGACATAGTCTTTGTTTTGATCTTTGTTATCTGGTACTCTTTCAAGGTATTCAATACATGATTTCACTAATGGATCAATATCTGTAAAGTCTGTGCGTACAGCACATACAAAGAATCGAATCTCTTTAGTTGTTGTTTTCCATAATAATACAAGACCATTGGGAGACATGTAAAAACATGGTGTATTTTCATCCATTTCCTTTTGACTCGTCATCTTATTTGAGAATGGAGGATCAACTGGTTTCATATGTAATATTTTAGCTGCAGCTGCTTGTTGACATGCCGCTAATTTCTTGATTTCGTCCATGGCAAACAACCTGTAAATTAAATCAACATCTGTTAATGTGGATGTAGCTATATAAGCTGTTCCAATGTTATGAGACAATAGTTGATGCACTCTATCTGCAGGAATGTGTATTTCCAACCCATCTGGAGAGCATGAAATAACCGCATTTAATTTGCTTAAAATGTCTCTTCCTAATAGTGACATTGGTGTCGTATTACTCACTATGAATGAATGTTGAAATTTATGTTCATCCACACAAGTTGTCAAAGGTATAGACATTGGTTCAGTTTGAGTCACTCCAGAAATGCCAATTGACTTAACGATTTCCTTACTAACTGGGCATTTCAAATCTTTTCTTCTCAAACACGACATAGTAGCTCCAGTGTCCACTAAGAAAGGGATCCTTTTACCTGCAATGCTCAAGGTTAACTGTGGTATTTCAGATGGTTTACTAGAAATCTGTAATTGAGGTGTATTAATTATCACTTTAACATGCTGTGAGTTTAAATCATCCATGTCCCTCTGTTGTCTGAGTCATGCATTCCATATCACATTTCCTGCAACAGCTGTTTCAGACTGCTGGTTCGGTGTCTGTGTTCGAGGCTGTGTGTATGGGCGTGTATTATTGTTAAAATTTGCTCCTGTGTATGTTTGTCTTTGACATTCTTCCTGCCATTTTAGTTCACAATCTCTTGCCCAATGTCCCATCTGTTGACAATAATGGCATACATCAGACGGATTTCGCCTTGCTCCACGTCCAATCCCATTCTTGTTGAAGTTTCTCCCCCTTCTTGTCATCTGCCTGTAACCTCCTCTCTGTGTGGGGGCCCAACTCTGCCCCTCACCCCAAGCTCCATTTCCTCTGCCTCTGCCTCTTCTCATCTCTCTCCCTCTGTTCGTGTTTTGGAAACCTGTTAAATTGTATGTTGGCTCTTCGTGATTGAGTTGCAAAGCCTGTGTCATATTCTTATTCTTTTCAAACAATCCAATGGCGTCTAACTCCCTTATTTTCTTTAACAAATCTTGTGGAGTTAAAGAATAAACATCTGGTGCGGCGATTTTTAGAGTGTAAGAAGAATTTGAATCTAGTCCATTTAGAAACATAGCAGTGAAAAAGGGATCTTTGTCCTCCTTTATTTCTAATTTGGCCTGTTCTTTCCAGCACTTTTGAAATCTCGCTGCATATTCAAACATTGGTTCATTAGATTTACGTTTGCAGTTCAAAATTTGCGTGATATCTCTCTCTTGCGCAGCATTCTTTTGAAGAAAATCAGCCATTTCTCTAATGTGTTCTTCTTTATGCCTTTTGTCTAACCATGGATATTTCTTCTCCAGTCGAGTTTCATGTTCAAGAGGACCATCATTATCAAAACTTAATGTTTCACATGCTTCTATCAGTTTGTCTACACTAATATTTGGCATTAAAGTTGTCAATATGTAACGAACATCTCTCCCTGACATTGCGCTATGCATTAAAGCAGTTGTCCACCAATTCAGAAAGGCTGTGGGATTTATCAATGGTTTAGGGGCATCCCGTGTGATTTGTGATATTTCACTCAGCGTCAAAGGTTTGTCTAAAACTCTATCATCAAACGTGACTAGTGGAAACGCAACATTCAGAGTTTCTCCGTCCGCTGATTGTTTCTCTTGCTCCTCTTGATATTGTATGTATGTCATTATAAGGTCGTGAAGAATTTCCGCATCTTTATCCGTAATACTGTTAATTACCGCTTTAGTATATTTAGGGTCTTTAAATCTCTCTACATCTAATGTGAAACCCTGTTCGCGCTCATACCGTTTCAACACTCTTTTGAAACTATCAATCATGCATTTAGATACTTCATTGATCTCTATCTCTTGTCCATTCTTCAGTATGGCAAAACATTTTTTAAATTCACAGGACATTGCTTCCTTCAGATAGTTGATTTGTTGTGCCCGAATTCTGTCACTGTGCCCATGATACTTGTTCGATATCATATCAAACATTTTCCTACAGTTTTGCATCCATTCAAAAGTACACTGTCTTCTCCAGCTCTTGATTTGATTGGATATACTTTCCACTGGAAATATCAAAGATGCAGTGACTTTTTTCGGCGTGCAAGATTTAGTTTTGTTTTCTGTACATAAAATCATCCATTCCATAATTTCATTATCAGATTCATATTCGGGCGGAGATATAATGTCATCTATATTAGGGTATAACTTATTCTCTGGTGTTGTCTTGATCATTTGTGTTTTCTCCGCTTGCACTTGTTCCGTATTCATTGTATCTTGTGTCATTATAAGGTTAAATTT
This sequence comes from Thunnus albacares, assembly GCF_914725855.1. Taxonomy (NCBI): domain Eukaryota; kingdom Metazoa; phylum Chordata; class Actinopteri; order Scombriformes; family Scombridae; genus Thunnus; species Thunnus albacares. The sequence goes on along the minus strand of NC_058120.1, from coordinate 27,542,040 downwards.
CTTCTTTTTCATTAGCTTTTTTGTCATATTTGCTGGCCATTGACGACTCATCATTTCCCATGCTTTGAACACCTTTATCATATATTCTTTGTCCCAACTCGGATTAGGTACGGCAGTATTATCCATTATGTATGCTCGTATGAAGTCTAATTTACTCTTGTCAAAACTACCGTCTCTGGGAAATTTATTATCTGTCCACTCGGAGATGTCTGTTAAGAATGGTTCGATGTAGTAAAATCCTATTTTAGTTTGCATCCACTCTCTAGGTGTCATCTGATTTATTGTTTTAGCTTTAACTTCTTTAAGGTGAGGGTTCGTCTTTAACAATTTCTTCATTGCTTTCCTTTCCTTTCTTGGTAGATCATGTTCTGTTTTGTGTTTTATCTCAATCTCCTCTTTACTCATTTTACTGGATTGTGACCCCATGATTAAATGTTGTTAGTATATAATACACCAAAGCATGCAGCGTCTCTGAAACAAGAACTTTCTTATGTCTCTTCCACTCTCTTTTCTTTTTTTTTTTTGTGCGGGCTGATATAATGATCAACTGTATGTCAGAACGCACTCAACCGCTATATAATCAAAATCACAATAACATTTATTTACAAACAGCACAAGGCGCTAGACAGCCCTTGCCTGTGACACTCGTCCAGACCCACTTTCTCTCTCAAAGTGCTCTAACAGTGTCTCTGTCGGGACGGAGCGCACTATAGCCTCTCGTCTGCACCCCTGCCCAGACCCGCCTTTCTCTCTTTTGAAAAGCGCTCTGACAGTGTGACTTATACTGTGTGTCCACTCCGGAGATTCCTCTTTTTTTTCTTTTTCTATGTGTCTGACCTCTCTTCGTCAGAACACCAAGGCGCGCGCTCGTAAGGCACACACAGTCCGACCCCAATGATAAATTATATGTTAAGTGCTCCTGACAACAGTTGCTCAATACCAATCAACAATCACTATGAGAAGTGGTTCCAATAACCGTACCAATGTAATTAATAATTTGAATCAGTCCCACATAGCCAATAGAACAACATCACACCACATCATCCAAAAACTAGGTACTTCGCAGTGAGCAGTCAGGTAAGCAGTGAAATTCAAAATATCACAAACATCTGCTTACCTGATATCTCGTCACCGACTGTTCGTGACGCCAAATGAAAGGAAGGATGTGTGATGATATCGTTCAAAGGAAGAGCTGTCGAAGTTCTTATTTTGTAGACGTTTATTAGACGATGGCCATCGGGTCCATTCCATATACAAAGATGGTCTGGGCAATGTACCACTGTCGATGCACAGCTTATATAGGGTTACACATCTGTATCTTATCATATGAATAACATGTTTTCCAGGGGCACTACCTCCGTTGGGAGCCATCCATCAAGTGATTGACAGCTATCTCACAACATAGTATGTGTCATCACATGCCCACATCTGGAACCGTTCCAAACTTAACCATGGATCCATTGTTTGTATCTAAAAGACCCCCCAGAAGGGCTATGCCATTTTACCCAAGGTGTCATACAGACCAGGGAATGTTTCTGTCACACGTCCAACATCCAAAATCAGTAAAATACATAGGGTCAGATAAAAATCATACTAACAGCTATACTATATATAATGTATATTTAGGTAGGAAGTAGCTAACATGTACCTCTGAGGCAAAGGGAATACTTGGTGAATAGACAAATCACCAAATAGCAGTATTGTTAACTTAAACAAGACTATGTGTTTATTACAGTTCTGTCAGAATGCACTGAAGTATTCTACTTAGACACTAAGTACGTTTCAATTCACCTGTTTTTATTCGCATTCACAATTTGCACGTAGTAAAACCTGAGTGGAAACACCAGACATGTCAAAAAAAATCTCAAAATATTGCAAAACTGCTAATATTGGCATAACAACGTGGACGGAAACTTAATCTGAATTTTCTTTTTGCTGATTTTCCAGTAATTTTGTTTAAATTTGTGCTACATTTGAATGGAAACCTGGTTATTGTTCTTCAGAGACAAAAAAGGAACCTCTTAGCAGAGGGATTTCACTCTGAAAGGCTGATTTTTCTTGGTTTGTGCAAACATGAAGTCGACGTCACCAGCAAGCTAGCTTTAGCATTAGCTCAGCTAAGTTTTATGGAAAATAAGGGCTGTTTTTAGCCATCTAGCGGCATGGCTAATGGGAATGTTGGATAGTCAATTGGACTAAACTGAAATATTTTGACAATTACATCATAAATTGCCATGAATTTGTATAGATAGACGTTAAATCCCAGTAACTGAAGTGATCCCCTGACTTTTTCATTTATCGCCATCATCGACAAAATTTTAATGTATACAGTACTTCAGTTTACCTCCAAATACCTACAAAACCTTTGACATTCCCATCATCCTCAGCTGTACTTTGTGTTTAGTTGACAATTAGTAATTGTCATTGTGAGCGTGTTAGCATGCTGACGTTAGCATTTAGCTGCTGTGTTTAAATACAGCCTCAGAAGAGCCATTAGCATGACTGTAGACGTTAGCTCTCTGTGGGTTCGTCAAAATGAGCCTCACATTAGGATACAAGATAAACTTTATTTCATTTACTGCAAATTGCATTTACTACAAGGTCAACACATAAAAACAAAGATAAAAACTAAGGAGTCATTTGATCCAGTGTTAATATAAAAATGATTAGTGTCATTAGACATAAAACATTGATTACTGTTGGTGTAATTGTGCCAAACAAATAAATTTATGTAATGTCATCTAAGAAACCATGCCTTTCTTCAGCCCCTTTGTGGTTATTATTTGAGATATTATAATAAAAATAGCATCGTCTCATTTTGAGAAAATAAAAGATTTAAATTAATTTCTCTCTGTAAGTAATTACTTGTGCAATTAGGCAAAAAAACAAATCAAGAAACAGTCCAGTATGCAGTCCAACAAATCAACATAATGGAAAACAGTGCAGCCCATTAACACAACAAAGCTGCAGCTACTGCTTGTTAAGACTCCATTTACAATGCAAAACCTATTTAATATCAAACAAAACTTACATGAATGGACAACAATCAGAGAATCATACTTTTTTTTAAAAAAAAAATAAAATGTTTACTTGCTCTTTACAACAACAACAACACTGCATCAGCACTGAAACAATATTTTACTTCCATTTGACGCGATACAAACACGCAGTGACAGTGAAGCATCTTCTCTCTGATTTCAGATGAAACGCGGTGCGGACCGAGTCTACGTGGACCAACAGACGCTGAGTCATGTTCACAGCCACGTGTGACGAGAGCGGACACAACTGTCACGGCTCATGTGTCTTTTACAGTTTTAGAGTGTGTGGTGTGTTTTTGCAGGCGTGCATGTGGACTTAAAGGGTCTGTACTATGTGTGTGTGTGTGTGTTTTAGTAACTGTGTGTGGCAGGAGATGAGTGTGTTTTCATGATGTTTATGCATGTGACATGGAAATGAGTAGAGTGTCTGAGAATGTGTGTTTTTTTATGACTGTGAATATGTGTCTGTTGTTGTAGTGTGTGTTGACTTTTTTAATGTATGTGTGTGTGTGTGTGTGTGTGTGACATGGATGTCTCCTGACAGCATGCAGAGAGCTGGCACACAGCTGTCCTCTCCTCCACCCACAGTCCTGTCTGACACGGTGAACGTATCCTGACTTTATGACTGTTTTCACCAATGAGACTCAGGACGACACACACACACACACACACACACACACACACACACACACATCAGATGGTGCAGAGCCCAACACAAACCCTGGGACGAGGTGACAGAGCGTGGACTGTAGACTGTCCTGTTCAATTCCTGCATAACCATCGCAGTGGGCGAATTGTTTTAATGGAGAGCGGCATCTCCATCTCCGGTGGAAAAAAAAAACGAAACCAAAAAAAACTCCAAACAAGTTGAAGTTGAAGTTGCATCGGATGATTTCTGCAACTGACATCCAAACAGCGAGTTCACAGACTCTCTGGAAGGACAGGGTGACCATGAAGCAAAGGGGGTTTTATGCATATTCAGTCCCTGATCTACATCAGAAAATATATATATTTTTTATCCAGTTAAAGAACAGTATTAAAAAATAAACATGACCTTGCATCTGCATACAGCAGCTCTGTTTTTGATTTCTGTTTTCTGTTGTTTTTGTGGGAAAAAGGAATCTGCACATTTAATATTGCAAGTTCCCAAAAGATTTTTAATGATGCACCGTTGTGTTCTTCAAGGTCTTTGTTGGACAAAGAAGAAAAAACAAGTTGAACTGTATTCATAAAATAATGTGTGATAACAAAAGATGATGTTTCTCTGAGGTGAAGGTAGAAAAACAGATTAGATAATAAAAAATAAAACTGTATAAATAAAATGAGTGTTTAATGAAACAAACCTTCACCCCAAAGACGTAAGAAAAGCTTAAAAAAAGGCATTAAAGTTCTGCAGGTGTTAATTTAGTCGACAAAAATGTGACAAAAACTACATAAAAAAGTAACCTTTGAAAACAAAAACTCTTGTCAATAAATTAAAACTAAACAATAATGTGAAAGATGAACAAATTTATTGAGGATAGTGGGTTTATTGTCAGTGTGTGTGTGTGTGTGAACCATTACAGCCTTTATAAACTGGTAAACTCTCCAGTAACCTCAAAGATGGGGGCAGCTGCAGCCTCAGAAGACATAAACATTAAAAACTGACCAAAAACTAAAACGTCTTTATTTTTTGGTGACTAAAACAAATATAGTTATGAATTAGGAGGATCATACCTTGTTCTAGAAGTAAAAATCCCATTAATTTTTTCCCATTAATTAATAATAGTGTCGATGTTACCGTACTCACAGTTGGAGCCTGGATGGACACGAATCTCTCTGTTAAATCATCAGTACAAAAGACAAACAGCTGGATTAGAAAATATCTGGTTCTTTGATAAAAAAGTTGAAGGAACAAGCCTGTAGATGTAAAAACATCCAATCACTCAGCTTAAAGTTTGGTTACGTGTGTGACTAACAGTTAGAATAAACTCAAGATTAAATAAACTCAAGATTAAATAAACTCGAGATTAAGGAGCTGATAATACTGAAACACAATCTGCAGCTTGAGTTGATTCACTTTAAATTCGGGCTCAACTGTGGATGAATTCAACAACTAAACTGAACTACCAGACCGGCTTCTTCTTCATAGCAACAGTGGCTCATGGGTATTGTAGTATTTTAAGCCATCCGCCAAAATCACAGACAAAACTTCTCAGAAAGAAAGTTAAAATAATGAAAACTAATAACATAAACCTACTGAGTTGCTACATTATCCAGGAGAGTTTCAACACTGAATAAAATTGAAAGAAAAGATTGAAATGGGAAGACATTTTATTCAAAATTCTAAGACTAAAACTAAATCAGATGTCAAAATGAACACTGCCAATTACAAAAAAGAACATCTTTGCACAGCTGTGTTTAGTTATTTTGGTTCAACTTTCATGTTTTTGGACCTGTGTCTCCGATGTGTCTGAGTTCTGTGGTTCTGTCAGAATCACAGCTGTAAGGAAACACGTGTCAGTAAAAAGGCTGCAAGCAAACCGCACGAGATTTTGAAATGTTTGAGACCCCGACACCTAACAAAAGTATTTTCAATCATTTTGTCTCTTTTTTACTTCTTGAAGCCCACACACAACACGGTCTGTCAGGCGCCGACGTTACACGATAATAAGAATCCCGACTGACCTCAGAGCCGTCGCTCACATTTATGTCTCTGTCAGCAGATGTGCACCGAGGAAACAGACAGACAGGAGAGAAAGAAAAGATCTAAATGAAGCCGTGGCCTCGGAAACTAAACTTTGTTGTAGGTTTTGCAGATTGAACTGGAGGTGAGCAGGTTGTCTGTGCGGTGCACGACTCCTGCCAGTGTCTGTGTGTGTGTGATCAGGACGCCTTGTACTTAAAAAACAGAGCAGTCTGTTGTATTTATCACAGAGAGGAACTTTATAAAACAATAAAATGACTTTTTAAATTGTGTGTTGTGTTTTGCCATTAATGCTGCTTGTCTGAGAGCCTGGTATTGATTATTACCAGGTTATAAAACTATATCGATCACATCTAAAGGTCATTTAAAACTCAGAGTTGCATAAGAAATGTAAAAGAAAACACACTGAATTTGAGCTGGGAAGGTTTTATTAACCCTCCTGTTGCTCTCGGGTCAAATTTGACCCATTTTCAAATGTTTTTATATCACAAATATGGATTTCTCTCATCTAACTGCCTGAAAATCACATGGCTGGTTCCTTACCACACACTTGGCAAGTAAAAGTAATGATCACTACTTTCATTGAATTTTAGGTGTTTTATTAAAATTTAAAGCATCTGTGGACTTTTGTTCTCTGGAGTCAAAATTGACCCGGGAGGACAAAAGTTGCACAGTCAACGGGAAGACAACAGGAGGGTTAATGCAAAAACAATAAAACATAACAATAATTTTAAAAAAAGAAGTAAAATTGCCCTATATCCATTTATGTGAAATGTTGTCATTTTATTTTGTAGAGACATTCATGGTCCCCAGATGATGAATCCTAATAACTTTTTTGATCTTCTGACTTCATCACATCAGCATTTTAATGTGTCCAGTACTTTGATATTATTCTCATCATCCTCAGCTGTACTCTTTGTGTTTACCATTGTAACCATGGTGACCATGTTAACATGCTGGTACTAGTGTGGCTGTAGATCCTAGTCTTGTTCCCCGATGTCCAAACTGTGCTGTGAACAACAACAAGCTAGCAAACTGTTTAACATTTATTCATCTGGCAGATCAAAGCAACCTGCCCTCCTGAAAATGGTGCTTTGGTATATATATATATATATATATATATATATATATATATATATATATATATATATATATAGTATATTTAAAGTTATAGGACCCCATGAGGCATTTGTATACTCTAGACTCAGGCTGTGTCTTATAATTATACCACTAATCTAAAAAAATATGTTTTGCTTTTTAGTAATATGAAAAGGGTTTTGAATATATTGTATGTTTTGACAGTTGAGGGAATCTTGAATGAATAAGCTGTTGTATGGGATCATGAACACACCGCCAACACAGCTGTCAGCTATCATGTAATTATGGGCTGTATTTAAATACTGTGTCACTTTATGATTGATTTGTCTTGAAAAAAGACCGAAATGTTGACTCTTTTTAATAAATCATTACAGAGGTGAGAGATGTGTGTGACTTTCTCCTCCAGATGACGCAAGCGCCGCAAGGTTTTCAGGTGCATGAAGTAACATTTGAACACCGAGCAGAGAACTTTTTTTTTTTCTTTTAATTGCTGTTGTTTTTATAGAGAGACCTAGAGAGGCATAAAGAGAGAGAGAGAGAGAGCTTATTAAGTGAGTACTCTTGGAAGAGGAAGGTCTTCAAGTGATTTCTCAAGACAGAGGGGGATCCTGCTGATCTAATCAGGTTTGGTGAGTCGTTCCACCACCGGGGGAGCAAACAGGAGGTTTGGATTGAGATTTTCAGCCTCGCAGTGACAGAAAGCAAGAAAACTTTATATAACATTTCATACCCGGGGCAATTCAAACAGGATTTTACTGCAAGAACAATTAAAAACAATTACCAGTTGAAACTATACATACATTAAAACTATGTAAACATGCATAAGAATGATTAAACAATGTAAGCACATAAAAGACGTCCAGTAATAAAGCACTCGAGGTGACTGTGATGAGGTCTGAGTGTTGAGTCAAAGGCTTTGGGGAGCAGCTTTAAGTCTGGTTTTAAATGTATCTACAGATGGGGCCCGTCTTTCAATTTTCAGGAAGCCGAACTAAAAGCTGCTTCTTCATGCTTAGTGTCAACCCGAGAGACGACTGATAAACCGGTCCCTGATGATCCGAGGGTTCTAGGGGGTTCATAATTAGCAAATGAGAAATGTATTTAGGGCCAAAGCTGCTGACCGATTTAAAAACAATTAAGAGGATTTTAAAATGGATTCTAAAAGTGTGTTTGAAGGACTAGTCGTTGCACATTTGCGGATCGTAGTGAACGAGGAGGCCCATAAACCTGAATGAGCCTCCTCCTTTCCCAGCAGTGACTAAGGACATAAAAAAGTAACTTGACAAGACATTAGATGACACCAAACTTGACTTTACACACCAAAAATGACATAATCGGAGCTACTCTTTTAGGATTTTCTTTAAAAAAAATCAATCAACACGTCTCACATATCTAAACCCACCCTATGAATATTTGTTAAATGTAGCACTGTGGTAGAAGAGCAGCCCAGATGGCCCCCTTGAACTCATACAGCACATATACTGTAGAGCTGCTCCGTCGCTATAATCTAATAAAATGCTTTAGTGGAATCTGACAAGGCAGAACTAATGTCCGATTTCAGCTACGGACATGAAAATGTGTGCATCTCTGGTTGTGAATCCAGTTAGTAAATTGGTCGTGGGAGGAAAACTATTGAAGCGACTTGTTGATGGTGTGGTTATATATTAATATATAGAGTTAGCTGTATTTTTTTTTTGCTGCATATTTTCCACATCTTCTCAGACATGCTGTTCCAGTCATGAAAACTGAAGACCGCAATGGAATCTGTTAAAACCTTCTGAATGGATTTTTAAGCAGAAACCTCATGATTTCTTTAGCAAAACCAGAATGATAATCTTGAACAGTTCAGTTAATTTTATTACCCTGGATATGACTGAATGTTCCGATGTTAAGTGGCTTATTCTGGCTTATAATTATTATATCCCATGTATTATTTGATTAGGAGAAATAACATGTGAGGTACATACTGTATGTTTCCATCATATCTGCGAGCGTTAAATCCATTTAGTCTGCAAGGATTTAAAAACATATGTTGCTTGCATTAGATAACAGCGTTACCCAGTGAGATATGTGTTTTGATCGTCATATTCTTTGATATTTTGTTAATGTTTTCTCATGTATATTTGATCTGAACTACCAGGCGCTAATCGGTTCTGTCCTGTGCACTTGTCGATTCAGTGTTGTGTAACTGTCTTGTAAAGTGTCGGCAATAATAAACCGAGTCTGTTTCTGCATGTAACCTCTGTACCGGCTGATTAAAGCCATTCTGGTGCTGATCAAAGAGGATCAGGGAGGAAGAGGCCGAAAAACATTACAGTTCCTTCCTTTTATCTGCTCCTTAAACTTCCACCGTTCTAACTTTTTGTGACATGGTGCGGATGGCGGATATTCTAAAAAGACAAAAAGCTCTTCTGTCTTCAACTCCGATCAATACTAAATAAAGACTTTTTGATGGAATATAAGTTGAATAAAACATCGCACAGCAGTCGGCCTGCAACACTCAGATGTTGGATCTTGTCTTATCTAGCAGCACATAAGTTGTGGCGAAAACACACACGTTTCCGAATGGTTACAACTACTACACGAGCACATTTTATGCATCAAAGAAAACAAAAACTGTCAGTTTTGCTCCAGCTACAGAAAACTTTTAGGCACTTTACATGTTTTAGATTATTATCCATAATGCATCACCGTCAGGGAGGCGTCTGATTGGTCCCAGATTCATCCTGCAGCATGACAATGAGCCCAAGCCGGAGTCATTAAGAACTATCTTCATCAACAAGAAGAACAAGGAGTTTTACACGAAGAGACAGAAGCAGCTGAGACGCCGAAATCCACAGAAGAAGAACTGCGGCAACTTCTCCGAGACGCAAGAACGACCGACCTGCCGAGTACCTGAAACACCGAGGAGAAGCTGCTCACAGGAAATACTGATTTCATTCAGGTTTCTGCTGTTTAATGAACTTTGTATGAAATTAATTGATGAATAAAAACTCTTCATGGCATCCTCACTTTACTTTACTACAACTTTTGCACAGTGTTGTGCATTTGAAAGGAAGACAACAGCAATAAATGAAACAACGGGTTACAAAAACAAACATGGGAGACATTTATTCACCTCACAATTATGACTTAGCATCTTGTAAATGATTAGAAAATCATCTCCACTTTGGCGACCAAAGATTTCACCACGTTTCTCTCTTTCGATTAAGTAACATTGTCATTTTTTCTCAACATTTTTTGCTGGCAGAGATGTGTGTGTATATAAGTGTGTATATTATAGTCGTTATTATCTTCCGTATATCCCTTTTTTCAGTTTTACCTTGTTAATTTTGTCATGAGAAGGGATTCCCTGCGGTGAGGGAGAGAACTAACATATAACAGTACAGTAGGGGGAAAAAAAAGATAAAAGGTTTAAAAAAAAAAAAAAAAACTGAGATAAAAGGTTTCTTTAGGATGTTCAAACATCACATCATCACAACCGCCGTGTGGTTTCAGCTCACTGATCGTTTTGACAGGCTGCCTAGAAACATCCGCAGAGTGAGTCGGAGGAGAAATCATTTTCTTTACTCTGTTATTTTTGACTTCAGATGTGGTTACAGCGCAGTGTCATCGTTTTTCTTCTTCTTCTTCTTCTACACAGCTGCTTATTAGCTACTGGGGAGATGTTTGCCTGCCGGGGGGGGCTGTGACAGAGTGTAATCCTGCAGATAAAAAACGATCACTCACCTCATAAAAACTGGCTGAATGATCGTCTCTAATTTGCCATTGGGGAGGGGGGGAGGGGGGGGGGGAAATGTGCCCCGGCCTGCTCACTGAGGGATTTCACCACTGTACATCCCTGGAGTTTACAGAAGAATTGTACTTGCCCGGGCCTGATGATAACTAGGCTCAACAGGCTCATTAAAGCAGACCTGAGTAGAGAGCAGAGGAGGACGAGGCTCCGCTGTTACCTGCCAGTCAGGTGAACTGTTTGTGTTTCTGTTTTTCTCTACAGGTGACGTCAACACATCGGCTTCCACAAGTAAGTGTCTAATCCGACACCTCATTGGTTGATTTAAATCCCCCCTAATGTATATTAATGGAGATATAAAACCTCAATAATAAACATAAAGTAGAATTATCACCTTTCTGACGATATCAACAAAAGCTTCATAAAAATAGAATTTATAGCAGAGTTGTTGTTATTGGATGCAATAAATTACACAAGTGTTCCTGATAAAGTGCTCGCTGCTTGTACATCCATTAAATTTGGGTTTAATTCTACTGAACGACGGACTTTGGCTGATGTGATGTGATGCGGCGTCCGTGTTTGTTTGGTTTTCAGGCACTTCCATATTTAATAAGTGCCATGTCGGATTTTTATCAGAGCTTTCAGAAAGTTCTCCAGTCATAATTACGACTTGGGTGTTGACTTGAATGCTACTGAAAAGTAGAAAACTCTGATATGACATGAACACAGCGAGAGAAGATGTCAACCAATAAGTTCTCTCAGCAGCTGTTATGGTAGAAATACACATAAGACCACGATGACTGGGTACAGAGGTAGAGTTTTGCTAAGTCCTTGGTCACATGTGTGTTAGCTGATAAGTTCAATATGTTACATTTACTGTGTCTATCAGATTTTCTTTCTCGTTCTAGTAGTTACTGTCTCATCCACTTCGGGGACATAAAAAGATGCTACCAAAGTTATTTACCTTCACTGCATCCAACCATCTCAACCAATCTGCACCTTTGTATCCTGCCTAAGAAGTATCACAGACAGAAAAAGGGACAAGAGTCGTCCCCTCAGAGCTCATTATCTTGTATAACCAATGTGAAAACATGAATCTACAATATTCAATCCATCAAAGTTATCTTGAAACAAAAAACTTTTTTTTATTCTTTGGAAAACACAGAATTGTGTGTTTACGGCGGTTTATCTTCACAGTAGGTGTTATAAACCGTATTAATTATTTATCCAAAAGCCGATTAAACATCATCTAAAGAGATAAAGCAAGAATAAGCAACATAATCCATTAAAAGAAGGATTAATACATCTGTAAATGCAAGCATAGACTGTGAGATTAAAAGTAAGCTGATCAAAAGCAGAAAAACATTAAAGCAACTCTTTAAAAGTGTCTTTTAAAAAAAAGACACTTAGATAGACTTTATAGATTTATAGTGCAGAATTTACAGATGACAGATTCCTGGTGGGATGAGTGAGGATGTGTAATCTTATTCAACCACACGCTCGTTCGGAGCTGACTCTCTAACCTCAGGTCTCCTGTTCCCTCCAACGAGTAGGAGGAATAGACATGAAGCACTAGAGCTGGTATTCCCCCCGCATAGCAAGAAATGTTGTTTTTATTATCCAATTAGGGGAAATTTCAACAAATTCGATTTGCAGCAGGGGCTCCTGTGCTCTTACTTTCAGCTCACATGCAGACTCGTTTTGCTTAACAACAGAGAATTTCAGCCAAGAAATGTGATTGCTTTATTAGTTGCAGATTATACCGCGGGTGGTAGCAGACGCAGGGTGGTCTGGGTGGTACTGAAGAGGAGGTTGACCTAACAAATGGACTGCAGCAAGCGCTGGGATCAAGCCAAGTTAAAGTCTCTTTGAGTATCTTTGATTTACACACACACACACACACACACATGCTGAAATTCTTTCTAATTTTACATCCAGAATTGATTATTGCCGCATACTGATTTCTGGCCCGTTCATAACAGCAACAAGTGGTCTTCAATTGGTCCAAAAATGCAGCAGCATCCAAGAAGTTTGATCACATGGCTACTAATTCAAACCAGAGATGATTTCAAAATCCTCCCTCAGACCTACGAGGCTTTAAAGGGGACATATTACACTCTGTGGGATTTTCTGTTATTTATATACTGTTATGATGTTGGATGTTAAACAAAGTCACGGTTGTAAATTATGAGGTTTACTTATTATATGTAAAAATACTCCCTAAAAGTCAAAAGCCAGAGCTTCAGTCTGCTCTGAATGCTCCGTTTGCAAAGTTGCTTCTTCTTCCTCCTCGTGATGACATCAGATTGTTCGCACATGCTCACAAACGGCCGTCTGTTTGTAGTGTTTGTTGCTATATTTTGTGATATTTTGAGTTAAGAACGAGAAAAAGAAGTGAAATCCTATTGATATTGTTTCGTTATGTAGCCTCTGGAGCTGCTGAGGGGCGGCTTCTGGAGGCTGACCAATCAGGACAGAGTTGGCTCATCAGGAGGTGGGGCCTTAAAGAGACAGGAGCTAAAACGGCCTGTTTCAAACAGAGGCTGAACTGAGGGGCTGCATAAAGGGCCAGTATAAGATAAATAAAGAGTTCTTTTTAAATGTGAATCACGCAAAGATGTTCCAGTAAAGCTGCAGAATATAAATAGAGACCTGGAAATGTGGATGACATGTCCTCTTTAACCCGGGTTGAATCCCCCCTACATATCTAGTCTTGTTAATCTATACACTCCATAACATCCTTAACCCCCTCTCCATGCTGGTTTTTTAACTGTCTGTAGATTCTGTAAAAAAAATAATCCTTTGAGGGTAGTGCCTTTGCTCACCGTGCTTCCCTCCTTTGGAATAAGCTTCCAACACAAGTTTGGGAGACAGGCCTTGTGAAAATGTTGAAATCCAGGCTCAAATCTCATCATTTTTCTCTTAGATTCAACATTTGAGTAAAGATCCAACTCGCTCCTACTTGACAACTGGTCTCCTTCATTTCATCATTGTTGTACTGACATTTTTTAACTGTGGTAACTGGGCTTGTACCTGTGTGTCGTGTGTGTTTTTATGCATGTGTGCTTTGTGTCTGTCGTTTTATTCAACCTGTAAAATGTGCAAATCAACTCAAGTATCAAGTTTTCCAACAGAAAATTGGCCTCTATGTGAGTCAAGAAATATAACAGAAATTAAATATCATAAAGATTTGTACTACTAATTCACTTAATCTTTCATAAACTGGCAGTTATTACAGCTCAAACCTCTCTTTAATTAGCACTATATTAGTCTCAGTGTGTTTGTTGTTTTGTTACAAGAGCAACATTCATGTGGCATTGAATTAGTGGCAGTAAATCATCGTGGTGAGAGAGGATGTCTGCTCCATGTGCATGAATGCAGTCCTGTGAGCTCGACCCTCCCTACACTCTGGCAACCGCTCAACACTCGGAGGCGGGGATAGAATAGACAGTCTGCTCCTTTGATTGGTCATTTAGAATACTGATCATGACCTTTGATTGGCTGTTTGGTTTGGTTACTGACACAGTCAAAGACAGGCCTGAGAGAGCAAAGGGAAACACAAATAATGATATTTAACAGCTGATTCTCTGTTTTTTTTCACCATTTACACTTATGAAAAGTGTTAGGCATCATAACAAAAGCCTTAACACTGTTTATACTCACTTTCAGATTTGTGGAACCTTTATTTTGCTTATAAAAACTGAAAAAGAGGCGATTTCACTGATATTTTTCCATCCAGACCACATTAGACTAAGTTCAAAAACCCACTATACTTAGACTTGTCAAACGTGGACTAGATTACCAAGGAGACTCCAGAGACTCATTAAAACACAGCTTCAGATTTGTGAAACCTTTATTCTATTTGTGAAAACTGAAAAAGAGCACAGCCAGGATGACACTTTGTATTTAAAAAAAACACCATATTTGAGCATAATGAGCAGTAATACACAGTAAGTGAATTATGAAGAGGGAGGATGTGTTTGTTTGTTTGTTGTTTGCTTCATTACAGATGAGGCAATTGAGTCTAAGAGGAAATCGCGTGCAGGTCAACAGCTTTACAGTGCAGGGTGTGTTATATTAGAAAGTGATTTGGAGAACAGCTGATGGTGATTTAATTAAAAAAAAAAGGGGAAGGTTATGTGAGGATGCAGTCTGGCGTCCAGTCACACCACACAAATATTTGTCATGTGCAAAAGCACATGACAAATATTCTGTTTTTCTTCTATTTTTGGTCACTTGATGAACACTGATTGACATTAAAGTCATACTGAGGCCATGATGTGATTAACTGAACTCACCTGCATCTTTTGCATCTGATTCAGTGTTGGATTTTTGATGTTGACCTTGATTTTTCAAGTGTTTTAGCTGCCTAACCTCAACTGTAACTGAGTACTTTGTGTTGCCTAAACCAGGATTGGATTGACTTAAAGTTGCTTGAGATACAACTTAGACATGTTTTAACTGCCACTTCATTTAAGACTTGACTTGGCATTGCGTCAAATGATTTGACCTTTGACTCCGAGTTGTCTTGACTGACTTCACATTATCTTTTCTCAAATGACTCGGACATTTCACAGATGACTTAGAAGACTTAGATGGGTCTTGATAAACTTTGACATGAGACTTGACTTGGATTGTAGCAGTTGTCCTTGACTTTAGGCTTCACTTGGATTTGTCTCAATCGACGTTGACTTAAGACTTCACATGAACTTTTCTCAAATGACTTGACCTTTGACTTAAACATCCCACAGATGACTTGTGTCTTGACTTGAACTTTTCACAAGTAACTTAAGCTTTATTTTATACTCCCGAGCGGACGGATAGTTGATGTGTTTATACTACCTTCTGGGGTCCGCTTGGGAGAACGCGCTCCACACACATGCGCAGTAGATCGCCGTCTACAGGTACACGGATGTCCGCACAGAGCCAACGCGCACACCCTCTGATGACGAGATTTACGTCACGTGGACCCTCACGGACTATAATTTGAGCTTTAGAATGACTTCGACGTGTCTGGATCATGTTTGACTTGAGGCTTGACTTGGACTTTTCTCTAATTACTTGAGATTTGACTTAATTGGCTAAATAACTCAACTTTACTCGATCTTGTCTCATTAGACGTCTTGGGTGGTCCGATCACAGGTGGACGGCTCTGAGTACGTCTGTTCACACCTGGCATTACAGTGTGTCTCCACATGTGTCTTGAGTGACCACTTGTGATTGGATCTCACTTCCCCGCTCTCAAATAAACACGTACATCATTTCCATTTGCAAAGAACAAATGCGTTGTTTTTAAACTCCAGCAGGAGGACCAGGTCCCTCCGTCCAAAGCTGTACTCATTTGATAACAGGATAAACAAATATACAACGCATTATGTGTCCCCTCAGGAAAA
Organism: Thunnus albacares; assembly: GCF_914725855.1. Taxonomy (NCBI): domain Eukaryota; kingdom Metazoa; phylum Chordata; class Actinopteri; order Scombriformes; family Scombridae; genus Thunnus; species Thunnus albacares. Next base: position 27,526,092 of record NC_058120.1, on the reverse strand, counting down.
TCAAATGCCCGTCCTATTGATTTGCTCTAGCGAAGCATCAGAACATATATATATATATAAAACAATAAATGATCTCCCAGCAGCTGCGTCTCCTCATTGAGCCGAGAGAGACGCTGCGCGCATTTACGCACGAGGCACAGCAACGTGACTTGATCATTTAAATCTCCCAACAGGATCAGTCAGGATCTAATGTTAATTAATGTTCTGTCTTCTTCTACACATCCAAAAGGTCAGCTGTTACACACACACGGTCCAGGTTCATACAGTGAAATTGTTTGGAGTAAAGCAGCTCCTGATAAATCCTGAGCTCATTACAGTCGAGCAGCGCAGCAAAACTAAAAACTGTAATTATCAACTTGACAGGACAGAAGAAACTATTCAGGGGAAATTAAATGGTTAGCTTCTGAATTTTTTGGACAGACAAGTGAAAAACAAGTTATTTTCTGGTTTCGGTTCAATTTCTATTCCAACTGCTGATTTGAAGATGAAAATGGGTTTGAGGGGAAAGGGAAAAACAGGAAGTGGATTTCATATTTTTTTAAATTCACACCAAAACACAGAAAAAACATGTATGTAATGCAGTTGTTTATCCTGTTATCAAACACAGTTCAACACAGTTTTGGACAGAGGGTACACGGAGGCAGCAGTGCCCTTTCCGTGCCTAGTCTGCCAGAAAATAGAGGACGTCAGTTGAGTGGGCGGTCCTTCAATGTGACCCAGGACAGACAGCATTCACACTGCTGAAAGAATGTGTCCTCATTGCATCTTGGGTGCGTTCACACCTGTACTTAGAGATGTCAACTTGTGATCTAATCACCCAAGACGCATTTTAATGCCAGGTATAAACAAGGCCTTTGACTTGACACTTAATTGGACTTGTCTCAACCGTCTTTGTCTCGACTTGGACTTATAGCCTCAGTGATCTTAACCAGAGTTAAACAAGGACGACTGGATACGCCCTTTCAGAGGGTGTCTGATGACGAGGGAGTCACAGTGTGAAAGTCAGTCCTTGTTTATTTTTTCTTAAAAGGTGTGAGTGTGTGTGACCGAGTGTCTGTGTCTACATTTGCACCTGCATCTGTGTGTGTGTGTGTGTGTGTGTCGGGGGGGCTGTCTGACCGAGAGGGAGTCACAGAGCAAGAGAGTCAGTCCGTGTTTATTTTCCTGTCGAAGTGACGACTCTCTTAAAGACGTCTTCACCTTATCTCATGTTGACTCACGGTGCTGCCCGACCGCAAGGTTTTTTCACCTGGGTTACACACACACACACACGCACATCCTCGACACCCTTCAGACGTGACACAATCACCCCAGCAGCTGCCTCATGGAGGGGCGGGGGGAAGGATAAAAATGAGAGAGATAACAGAAGAAAGACATTTGAGGACACAGTCATCAGAGAAGAATGAATGGAAAAGATTCTGTGTGTGTGTGCGTGTGTGTGTGTGTGCTGGCTGCTCTCTGTCCCTGGTTACTTGCATGATAATTACCTGAGCAGCTCTGTAATTAGGCTCACAGCAGAGCAGAGCGCCACAATGGCAGAAAATGACAAGCCACTGGGACTTGTAAAACCACTAACTTCTACAGACACACAAACTAAAATGCACAGAATGGCACACAAAGGACTTTCTGTCCTATTCTGCTTCCTGTCAGCAAGAATAAACCAAGAGCCTTAAGTGCCTGGTCTCATCAGAGAGTAGCAAAGCAGAATAGCTTGTTTGCATATGAAGTCACGTCACTGTGTTGCTGTGGCACAAACTGTAGATAGAGGGCAGGAAGTCATTTTCTACATAGGAAGCACTGTCATAAACTCTCAAAATGCCTATGGTTTTCATTTATGGTTGCTTAAATCAAACCAAGAACCGAAAAGGAGCTTTTATCGAGTACCAGCAGTGTGTGCAACGACCACTTCATCAAAGGTAACTTATGTGGCTAAGTGTATGTAGCTTCCTGTTTCCTCACTTTGTAATGTTAAAGTTGTTGTTTTTTCTGTGCTTTGTTGGAGTTTGTATCCCTGTAACTGAACAACAACACGTAGCAATGATAGTTAATGCTAGCTAACTACAAAGTGTTTTCTTATTGCTACAAGCGTTTAATTATGGTTTTGTTGTTCTCTTGAGGCTGCTCTAGTGCTTTAAATGACATTGAGTATGTCAACTGGTCTCCTACAGTTAACCTTTGTCATCAGAAAGGTAAGCCCATGTCAGAGGTATCACGTCTACGAGAAGAAAGGGTGAACCCAGAGCCCAGAGGACATCACTGAGATGTTGCAAACTATGCAATAATTATTGACAAAAGCTTGGAAATATAAACTTCTAAACATTAGCAATCATTAATATGTCTAAAAAACATGCTCATCTCAGCGGTTGAGATGTCATTTCATGACATAAAAGAAAATAAACTAACAATTGTTATGAAATGAAAAAACTTTGGATCATTAGCTGCTGTTAAAATGATATAAATATATGATATGTGGGTATACTACATAATAGCAGCATAACAATACATTGTGCTTTCAGTGAATGTTATATATAGCCTCAGGGCTAAATTCAAAAGGTACTGCAGAGTCCTGCAAAGTTTCCCCAAATTAGACAATGTCAACAAAAAATGTATTAGCTTCATAAAAGTAGAATTTATGGCAGAGCTGTTGTATTGGATTGCATTAGATTGCAAAGGTGTTCATAAAAAAGTGCTCACCGAGTGTATAAGTGTGTTTATGAGATCTCTTGGGGATCATATTTCTTGGCAAGAGTGTCCAAGCAGTGAGATATTAACAGCGTTATGTGCAGGTTTACAACTGAGGTGCCACCACAGTGAGGGCGACTTGGCACAAAGCTAGCTAGTGACCAATATAGCATGCTAGCTAGCTTACCAACAGTTACAACTTTTACTCAACACTTAGTCATGACTGAAATTATCCCACAGGGGTTTTGGCATTGCAATGATTCCTTTTAAAATTTTAATAGATTTTTTTTTAGCCACTTACAGCAGAACAAGCTCTAAAGTTGTCACGGCAACACGTGTTAGCAAACAGTCCATTTTTAAACATCCAGCACGCAAAGAGTAGCATTAACATTCATCTGGAATGATGTTTGTGTCCACCTGATGAATTGAAATTAAGTTTAATGTTCACTTTGCTTTTAGTTTTGGTTTAGTTTCCACCAACTCCTGAGAAAAATATCTGGTTCTTTATATCTGTCCTGCTGCTAAATGCTCCTCTTTCAGATAGATGTGAGTGTTTAAACTGTGATAATGTGTTTTTGGATTTCAGGATTTTATTGTCGGTCAGTTGATATTGACTTTCTTGTGTTTTTTATGGGGTTTTTTTTTATGTGTAACATCTTGGGACCTTATTGTTTTCACTTCAACATGTTATCCCCTGGATTTGTGTGTGTGTGTGTGTGTGTGTCTACTGTATAATCCATAAATAAATCACATATCATGAACAACAACAAGGAGAAAGACCCTCTCCAACACCACACACACTATTCTGCCTTTCTTGCAGTAATTGAATCTGCGGGAAGTTACAGATTACTGCGTCATAGAAGCAAATAGCAGCCAATAGCCTCTGTTATTTTAAAAAAAACAGTTTTGTAGCAGTGATATGAATCATAAACTGTTTCCCACAAGGACACACAGGTAGAGCAGTTGAAAGAAGTGGTTTAATTTAAGGGGGGGGGGGGGGGGGGTGTCCTCTGTGTCCTATTGTGCCTTTGCTCAGTGAAGTTAAACAGAACAACCCACAACAGAGGCAAAGCCCACAGCATCTGTCTCCTGTGTTTATGGTAAACAAAGGTTACAAAGAGCACAGCGTGAGCCATGCATGCACGCACACACACACACAGTCATGCATGCAGAATGTCACATACACAGCAGCACATGCAATTAGACTACACACACACACACACACACACACACACACACACACACACAAACAGTCATGCATGCAGAATGTCACATACACAGCAGCACATGTAATTAGATTACACACACACACACACACACACACACACACACACACACACACACACACACAGGTCGCTCTCCCACCTACAAACAGATGTGCTCAGGATGAGTCACACACAGTGAGAGCTCATTCTCTGCTACGTTTAGCAGAACTGCTGTGTGTGTATTTAAACCACACGTATTACATTACAGTGGTGATGGTGTGTGTCTTTGTATGTGTGCAATCAAATCAAAATTAATTTAAGCTTCCTTTCTACAAATGTTGCCGATACAGAGCTATTTCTCAGTGACAGATACGTTTTGCTTAAAATGTTAAATTATGTTCATCGACATAATGATCAAAGCAGCTGCGAGCGGTTAAGACGAGGCAACTGCGGTTGTAGTTAAATATTAAAAATGTCAATGCCACTCGGTGGAAGAGGAAACAAGTATTGAATACAACACTGACCTTTAAGTTTATATGTTGAACTTGTTAGCAAACGGTCGCTTATTTCCACATCCAGCGGAGCAACGTTATCATTCATTTGGAGTCGTGTGACAGTAAACATTTATTTTTCATCTTCCTATTACTGTCAGAGTTATTCTATCTTTTACATAAGTGTCTGTCTCTGCTAAGAGGAGAATGCAAAACAGATAGATCTGATATCTTTTCAATGCTAACAAGCATCAAGAGACCACTTACTTGTTAGCTGATGGTCTGCAGTGCCTGCTGGGGGTCCCGCGTGTGTGAGATAAAATAAGATAAGATGAGATATTAACTTTATTGATCCCGTAAGGAAAATTTTGTCACTGCAGTAGCAGATAATAGACACATATTGGACAACTGAGACTAGAAAGGTAATAAAGACTGGAGTATAAAAGGCAATAAAGCGCTGAAAATAATATTCATAATGAACGTGTCTCTGTGAGGCTAATATTGTATTTCTCCCCAATGAGTAAGATATGATTTGCTTTATGATTGTCTTCAGGTATCACAGCCGGTTACATTCATCCAAATAGTAAACATATTGTCCTCCACAAATCATTCACCCTCCTACTGTGAACAGAGAGATTCATAGTTAAAACACTGACAATGAAAACATTTATGACAAGAAACACAAAATGCAGGAAAAAAAAGTAACATTAACAGCAATGATGGTCCAGCTGGCACATTTTTAAAGTAAGAATAGTGGGATATACGCACCAGAATTCAAGTAATTTCTCAAAACCAGATCATTGTTTTTTTTCCCAGTTTTCTACCAAGAGTCAATGTGGTTTTGTTTTTACCACAATCATTCCCTTAACTTGCATTAAGTTAATTTGCAAGGAAGCAAGGAAGTGAAATCCAATCATAAAACTAACATTAAATTAGATTTTTTTGCTTATTTCCACATCCAGCAGTTACGGAGCAACATTATCATTCATTTGGAGTCATGTTTCTGTCCACCTGGTGAATGTAAGTCCAATATTCACTCTCTTTTAGCTCTGTTTTTGTTCTCCACCAACTCCTGAGGGAAATATCTGGCTCTTTAGCTGCTAAATGCTCCACTATGTTCACCAGCTAGTCTACAGCTAACTGTTTCTGTTTGCTATTTGGTGCTGAGCAGGTAGTGTACAGTAGTTTTTTACAGCTTTTTATCGGAAAAAAGCTGCCTGCTGTAGCCAAAAATGACGCTATGAGAGCACTGAGAGTGAACCAAAACGGTAAAGTTGCAGCCAGACAGCTAAACAATGAGCTGAAACTCACTATAAAAGCTCCATAAAGCCGAGAGGAGCTACAGAGTTGATAATTCTCTGTAGGTTCATCACTAGGAGCCAAACACATTACACACTGTGATTTCAAACAATATTATTATGAAAAATATTGATTAAAACCACTTTAAAGCTACAATATGCAAGTTCCTGAAATCAAGCTTGCACTAGCATGAGACTTGACTCTCTGCTCCGCTGCACTCCGCTCAGCCCCCACCTTCATCCTCGTCATTACGTGCACCCAATGTATTGATTTCTCTTCGGGGACAGAAAATAACAGAGCTCTTCCATTCAGCTAATGCAAGTATCGGGAGCCAGTGAAGAAGCCGTACCAACGTCTTCCAGCAGCTAATGCTAGCTTGGAGCCTCGGTATGCGAGGAGTAGTGGGTCAGAAGTATGTTCACGTATTGATTTACAACCATAAACTTCCACCCCTGACTTTGGCCTTCTGTGGTAGGTTAGAAGGGTGAGGCTCGCTTAAAAACTCGAGAAGGGAATATGTCTCTAAGAAATGCTTCGGAGCATATTTCAGTTGAAAAAAAAATAGGAAGAGAAACTTACATACTGCAGCTTTAAGCATAGTTGTTGTACTTAAAACTAATCAGAGTGGTTGCAGATCAGAAAGCTGTCATAAGGATCAGTTTTGGTTTCTGTATCTGCAAAACAGTTGAGGATCAGATCATGTTCTGATCTTGCCAACATTTGTTATTTTTTCCTGTGTAGAGCAGCTTTGCTACAGTGTAGTTAATAATTTTAGGCTCATTATCTCAACTATTTCACTAGATAACAAAAGGAGGTTTTTGTTATGGTCATATTAATTTTTCCAAGACCACCACTGCAAGATAATTCATCATCTTGTTATCAGCACCATCATGTTATTTTCTCATGAGGTGACTCATCTTGTACGGCTAAATGAATGATAGCTGTATCTCTAATATTGATATCATGTACAGTATCAGTCAAAAGTTTGGACACACTTTCTCATTCAAGTGAATAAGACGGTGTTTCCAAACTTTTGGCTGCTACTGTACATCATGCAGCTCTACTTACCAGGAAACCATATTCTGCGGTTTAGCTAACTCAGACTGCTAAAGCCTAATATAAGCTTCAGCCAGACTTTGCGAGGACTGTGGATTTTGTCCCCCCATCTCTTATAGTGTAGCTTCAGGGCGAGTATGGAGAGCAGGAGTTGCTATAGCTGCATATGGGCATGTCAGTATTATATTAACAGTGAAAAAACCTGTACCTATTCTTTAAAGCAGCTGCAATCGATATCTTTAATAACAATGTATGAGCTGTCAGTGTTTAATGTGGCCGGTATGAACCTACAGAGAATTATCAGCGATTCTGCAGCTCCCCTCGGCTTTATGGAGCTTTTATAGTGAGTAGCAGCTCATTGTTTAGCTGTCCGGCTGCAACTTTACTGTTTTGGTTCACTCAGCGTTCCCATAGCGTCGTTTCTGGCCACAGCAGGCAGCTGTTTTCAGAGAAAAAAGCTCTAAAAAGCCATTGTACACTACGTGCAAACAGACACAGTTAGCTGTAGACTAGCTGGTGAACATAGTGGAGCATTTAGCAGCTAAAGAGCCAGATATTTCCCTCAGGAGTTGGTAGAGAGCAGAAACAGAGATAAAAGAAAGTGAATATTAGACTTATATGCACCAATTGGACAGAAACACGACTCCAAATGAATGAAAATGTTGCTCCGTAACTGCTGGTATTTCAAGTCATCAATTTAAAGATGATATGCTGTGTTCGCAACTTGTTTTCGCTGCTTCCAAGTGGCCAAAAAAATGCAGGTTTAATTATTAATGTGGTTCAAACCTGATAATTTGGTTATATTCACATTACGCCTGATGTTTCTTTAATAAATCTTTCATGTCAGTTTGACCTTGTAATGCTGAGTCTGACTCCCTCTGGATTATCTGCAGCAACACTCTGATTGGCTAACACAAAAAGAGGCTATCAGTGACTTGGCAGGGTGTTTCCATTGTGCCCATTCAACCCGATGTTGCAAATCCCTGCCTACACATGAAGCGTGTATATCTATAGCCGAGGTCAGAGGTCAGTCGGGCCTGGTCAGGCGGTCACTCTGCCTTCTCCCGCCTCCTTTTGTCTCCTTTTGGTGTTAAACTGACACATCTGTCAGGCCCCCGGTCGGGCCTCCTCTTAACCGGAGCAGCGGAGCAGAAGGCAGCAGAGGAGGAGGAAGAATGGAGCTCGTGCCTCCACATAAGACTCCTCACACACACTCCATCTGGCCCATGCATGAACAGATGCTCCTGACAGAGACCTCCTACACACACACACACACACACACACACACACACACACACACACACACACACACAGCTGACACCTCCTACACACACATAAATGCAAACACACAGGTAGACTACACACAGGTACTGTACATGTACACTGTACAAACAGACACACAAACTGATACACTCATCCTAAAACACACACACGGGCATCTGCAGGTACACACACACACCCACCCTTGTAGCAGCAGGTCTGTCCTTTTCATACCTCATAAGTCAATCAGTCCCTCCCACTCAGCCAAGAAAAGCAATTAAAGCGATTCACAGTGAGCTCCCCCTCCTCCTCCTCCTCCTCCTCCTCATCATCCCCTCCCCTCCGTCTCCTCCCTTCATTTTTTTCACCTCCCCCAGATCGCAGGCATTATTAGAAAACCGACACAAGGTCGCTTTGCAAAGCCAGGGCCTCTTAGACATGTCTGGCTATTGTGGCTGCACACTTTTCCTCCACATTCCTGCATACTTGAAGGCACATGTGCACACGCACGCAGACGTTAGCGTTAATGTGTTTAGTCGGGGATTTGAAGATCGAGATTTTCCTTAAATTTGTACGTCAATTAAGAGTCGGCATCCAGTCTTTTCAATTACAGTATTATTAACAGGCGATTTGAAATGTACGCTTTGCCTAAAAACATATTTGGTGTTAAAACCAGAAGAGTTGAGAGCATTAAAACATGGAGAAGCAGGAAGAGAACAAACGAAGAGGCTGCATGTCTTCACTCAATGCAAATCCTGCCCCACAACTTGAAAATGCATAGAGCTCATGAATCTGGGGGGGTTTTTTAAATTTGTTTTGAGAATCTATGAAGAGGCTGAGAATCTGATTAAAAAATTAATTAGGAAATCGCATGTTAAAAAATATTATTTGCATTTATTACTTCAGCAACTCTGCTACATAATCAGCAATTAATTTGCATTTTTATGATCATTTTCTTCTCACTTTTTTTATTACCAGAAGCAGCAGAAGAGATTCTTGTTTACTGTTAATACTCTTCTTTCAGCAGGAGATACAACTGTTTTTGGAAAAGGACTTGGAAGCTTATTTGTGACTAATATTTTATTAAATTTGCCTTTTATAAAAGGACAAAACCAAACCAAAAACCACATTCAAACAATAGTAAATCTTTTTTTTTTTTTTTTAAATCATGCATATACCTGCATACAATACATACCAACACATACAGTCTATAGCCATATGCATACATACATATTACAATATATCATAAGATATCTATAACACAGTCTCTGGTTACTCCATTATTCACTTACTGTAGTTTTTGACTTTGACTTTTGAGAGTTTTTTTTGTTGTTTTTTTCTGAGAGGTCACCTTTTGATTTCTAGTGCCCATGTGTGGGATATGTGCTCTTAAAAAAAGCCTCTTGGCAAGACTGAAACTGCCTCGTCACCAAAGTGAACAACTGCCAAACATGTACACCTTCAGATCAGTACTTTCACAAGCAACAGTGAAACTACAGGAAACTGTACAAAACTAGTGATTTTTCTTCTTGCCTCTTGAAGAAGCGAATGAGCTTAGAGCCTCTCTGAAATGAAAAGGATTGTGGGTATATGATTTCCTCCAGGGGAGAACAGCACTCTGAGGCATTTATCATCTCATCCAACAGACATTTATCATCTTGTCACAGACTTTATACAGATGGCAGCCACTTTGAGGTCTATTTTTACCTTATAGTGTGAAGCAGTACAGCTTGTGAAGCTGAGAATGGTGACAATGATTAAATGTGTGGAACAGTTTGTTGTGATGTGCGAGAGCTCCTGAAAAAAAAAAAAAAACAACCCAAAATGTGGATACTGTGCAGCAACAACATTAAACAATTTAAGATAATCCGAAAGACTGGCAAGTCCTATGGGATTGTTGCCTTAAAGTGGCTTTTATAATAATGATGACAATGTGTCCTACAGAGAATTATCAGCGACTCTGCAGCTCCCTTCAGCTTTACGGAGCTTTATAGTGAGTTTCAGCTCATTGCACAGCTGTCTGGCTGCAACTCTACTGTTTTGGTTCCTTCTCAGCGCTCTCATAGCATCGTTTTCAGAGAAAAAGCTGTCAAAAGCCGCTGTACACTGCCTGCTTAGCACCAAACGGCAAACAGACACAGTTATATGTAGACTAGTTGGTGAACATAGTGGAGCATTTAGCAGCTAAAGAGCCAGATATTTCCCTCAGGAGTTGGTAGAGAGCAGAAACAGAGATAAAAGAGAGTGAATATTGGACTTATATTCACCAAATGGACAGAAACACGACTCCAAATGAATGATAATGTTGCTCCGTAACTGCTGGATGTAGAAATAAGCAACTGTTTGCTAACAAGTTCAACATATCAGCTTAAAAGGTGATGACAGCTTGTTTCTGCTGCCCCCAAGTGGACGAAAAAATTGGTTATTGCAGGTTTAAGAGTTCATTTCTCTGGCCGGTGTTCGGTTTTTCACTAATGCTGCAGAGGGTTCATGTCCCACCAGCTGAAGACACTGTAGACATTGTGTTAAAAGGCTTAAAGGAGTAACAGTACGTTACAGAAGAGTTGGTGTTGTTATTTAATGTCTGTAGGAACAAAGAAAATATATTTATAGCAAGAAAATATCACAACTGTGGCTTTTTGTCCTCACTGTGGCCCAATTAGCATGCTGCAGCAGGGTGAGCGTGAGGCTGCTACATGCTGAGCATTTAAATGTAGGAAATGGAAGCTTTGGAAGTTTTAATGGGGTGAGTGCATTTGTGTGTGAGAGCGAGCTTAGTGGGGGGGGGGGGGGGGGGGGGGGGTTGGGGGTGCGGGGGGGGTACAATATGCTGAGTCATATTGTACCAAGTCATTCTGACCCAGTTCTCACTCACATCCTATTTGCCATCACAATTTATTCATTTGACACAGCGCTGGTACTTTCTCAGAGACGCGGCTCTTAATAATGCATGTCGACCTGAAGTGGAATTGGAAAAGTGGAGCCCAAAAGGCTGAAAGATGTTGGAAAATACATCCATTTCTGTGTTTTTCTACACTCAACTTGCACTTTTATTAAAATCACAGAACAATGTGCCAATCTGGGGAAACGTTTTATTCTGTAACATAAAATTGGCAGAAGCCACAGTCTGAATGGTTTCAGTTGTCATGGACTTGAACTGGTAAGACAGCAGGACCTCATACAGAGTGTAACAATACAATGTCAGATATAGTTTTATAGATGGATTATGACAAAAAATAGGGATCATTGTGAGCTTTACAGTCACACCAGATACAGTTATTATAAGTCAAACCTTAACCACAGGCTGTAACAAATATGGATGTAGTCACCGTGACATCATCCACTGGTTTGTGGACTCTCGTTTTGAAGCCTCAAGTTTAGCGATTTGACAGTCTCCATCTTGGATTTGACCGTCGCCATCTTTGATTTTTGGAGCCAGAAGTGACCATATTTGGACGAGAGGGCGGAGCTAACCCTAGCGCTAGCTTGTTTAGCACGGTGCATTTACAGTCTATGGTTAACTGTACTAATGCTAATGCTAAAATTGAACAGCTGACTCCTTAGAGGGTCTTTTATCACAATCAAACACTGAGCAAGACTTTTTTAGGTGACCAAAATGTTACAATTAACTTTCATAAGCTGAAAACACACAGTGAAATAGCTGCAGCTACACCTATACTCTGTGAATCTGGGGTTACGCCATGGTTATGTTACGTAATCAATGTTGTCACCATGGTAGCAATTTGTCAATCACACGGTAACCACGGCCTAAAGCATACGCTGCTTTATCATCTATTTTACTTTAAATGGGACCATAATTTACAAAATGAACATCATGCTATATTGAATAAGACTTGAAACTAGTGATTGAGACCATAAACTCACTAGGAAAAATTTTACTGAGGTAATAAATCAAGTGAGAAGTAGGGTCGTTTTCTCATAGACTTCCATACAGTCAGACTTCTTTTTGGAACGAATGGAGTCGCCCCCTGCTGTTCATTAGAAAGAATGCAGGTTTAAGGCACTTCTGCATTAGCTTCACTTTTCAGGCTACCTACTTGGCTTTAACTAGCTATTAATACTGTGTACAACTAGAAGGCAAACATGATTTTTTTTGCACTTGGATGCTTGTTACTACAAGACAAGACATGAATGCAGCATTAAGCCTGGAAGTGCTCAGAGCTGAGTGGAAAAACACATCTACAGTTAATACAGAGGCATGCATGTTAACATTTAAACACTTTGGATAAGTGTTGCTTGACAGAAATTACATATTTTTGACAGAAAAAAGTGTTGCTTGACATTTTCATTTTCATGACGCACACCTGAAGAATTTTGTTATGTGCACCACTAACACAGTCATATTTTGTCACACAATGTGATTGAGTAGTGTTACTAACGTGGCCATGGAGATGATAGTTTCATTGAATTTCCTTATTGATATTTTGGTCTGTAATTAATAATGTTAATTGTTTAATTAGTTTAGCTAGGTCGCAGAAATATATATTGAAAATGTTGCATAATTTCTGTTGAGCGACATTTATCAAAAGGTGTCGAGGGACCTGCCATCAATCAGCCTTAAGGCTACTACTACTACTACTACTACTACTACTACTACTACTACTACTACTACGCAGGCTTTTAGCTATTAATGCTGGTTAGCTGATGTGGGTTACTTAAAAAGGAAACGTGTCTTTAAATATTACTGTTGAACGGATGTACAGAAAGTGTCCTTAGTGATGGTAGTGATGAGATGATCTGTGAGGTCCTCTGCACAGCTTAACCCACTTTTGGCATTTGTTTTAGACTTTGTAAATTAAATAAAAACAACCTTGTCCACATGATCATGATACCAAGTCTTGTTGTTACAAATCTCCCAGGTAGGCCTAAATCTTTTCACCATCTTGTCTTTTCTAGTCTTAACATGCAGCACAGAGATGCTGGCAGAAGCTGGTGTTAAAGTCAGGCAGCCAAAAGCTGGATGAGTATGCACCGACACAACTTAAACCACCAACAAGGACACAACTGAAGCAATAAACATCAATAGGCCCAAAAATTCTGCTATTTCTAACATTTCTCTTTAGCTTTCACTACCCAATGCTTTTCTGCCTTCCACAGGAACATGTATCGTCACTGTTCAGTAACTCTGACCTTTGCACAATTCATTAGTGGCTGCTTATACTGTTGATGATCTAGTGAATAAGAGCTTATTCTATTCTTTCACTCTGCATAAGGCGATCTGGGTAAATGCGTCAGCCAAATGGCTACTGTGTGCAATGAATGGGTAGGAACTGTGACAATTCAGAGACAGCGTTCGCCTCCCACGCTTTTCTTATCTGAACATCACAATGAAGAAAATCAAGCTGACACATAAAGAGGCTGCTGAGGAAACAAGACAGGCACATCACATTGCTGCTTTATCCTCGCCGGGTTCACAGGCAGGTCTGGAAAGTTTGGATAAATATGTGAAACAGGCTGATAACTTTTGCATTCGAAAACTTTTGGCATTTCACAATAGAGTCACCATCTGCATACATAATTCTGCAGACTAAGCAGGCTTAAATATGAGTTAAATTAATCAAAAAGATTAAATACATTATATTTTAAAGTCCAACTGAAAGTGCATTTAATGTCAACATGTTTTAAATGTATTGATAATTGTTTTGTATTGTTAGTTTTGAGAAAAAGGTCTTTAAAATATCAGAAATGCTCCAACTGGAGGGGCATGTCGGTGTTGCACCGTACAGCAAACTGCTATAGCTGCAAGTCATGGACAGACAGCGTGTTGCTAACTTGATTGCTAGATTTTGAAGAGCAACAACCAAACCAGCATTTAGCAGATCTGAAGTGACATTTGCAGGTATGTTTACATGTTGTTTAATGTGCTGCAGCTGAGACGCTAATTAGTGGTCTAGCCTGCTAACTGACGTTAGCGGTGCACTTCCCCTGGTGAATGTTTGTTTGGTGGCTCGTTCAACAACATAAACTGCCCGACAAGATGTGTATTCATGTCTTAAGTCAAATAAGAAGGAGACTTTAGCAGGAAAGCTAATGTAAGTGGTTGTTCAGAGTCTGTGGCTCTTGTGTTGTGTAGCAGGATGCTATCAGGCTCAGTGTGAATGTCTGCTCTGCCTACGATAGAGCGCCACGTTATCACTTTATGAAATGATTTCATTTGCTGTATGGAAATAAGGACTGATGGGCGGATGATGGAACAATATTTCATGGACATAGTGTAAATCTAGGGGGCACAATCATGAAATCAAAAAGTTTTAAAATATAAATTTCTCCCTTTTGGAGAACGCAGGACAAATGATTTACAGAGTTTAATACAGAGTGCTTTGCTATATTAGACAAAAAAGGCATTTTAATTCCAGTTGAACTTTAACACTGACCTCTTAACACTGAAACTTGATATCACTGGTTGGACGGGGAGTTAGCAAGTGGGAAATTTCGGTATCCACAGGGTGAAACACGTTTCTTATTACTGAACATTTCATCATCATGTTTGTTTTGTTTCAATTTTGACCTTTGCAGTAAAGTCAAATGGATTTTTACAGTTTTATGTTTTTATTAAGATAATACACAAAAGTTACTGATATAACAGCCTAGATAACACTTCAGTTGGCAGTAGTGGAAAGGAACATTCATCTAAGTGCTGTAATTAAGTCACATTTTGAGGTACTGATCATTACTTGAGTATTTCCAGTATTTCTTTGTAATCTTTGCAAACAAAACTGTCGGAGAAAGAATAATATACTGGCAGAATCAACAATCTTTTTAAAGCTAATGCACATTTTGCTCTTGAACTTTTGATCTTTTCAATCAGTAGCAGCTCAGACTGGACGCATAGCGTAAAAAGGAAGGAAAATTTCGGTAGGAAAGGTGGAAAGATGATCCTCTGACTAAAAAAAGTGATGGGTTTGATCTTTCTAAACAGCTCATTTGTGTCCCTCAGCAGCTCTCTTTACCTGCAAAGAGGCCCTGGAGCAACACTCTGAATCCCTTACCTACCCAAGATGGATAACAGCGTCAGCCAAATGCTTAAAATGTAAATTGGCTCCAAACTGTTTTTTTTTTTTTTTAACTCCCACCAGTGTATTTTTTATTCATCACCCCCCAGCTGTCTCCTTCAGGCTGGTGGGACGCCTCCTAGGAATTGGGTAAGTACCTCATAGTTTTGGTGCCTCTGGGAACAGGAGATTTGCTTATCATGGAGGCCTTTGGGAGCTTATCACAGCAATGTATTGTGCAATATTTACTCAGTAATGTAGCAGTCATGCTGACAACCCACACAACTACAAATTAGACAACATTTAGTTTGTGAGGAGACTAGTTAAAAAAGCTCTGGATGCAAAAGCAGGGGCAGAGGGCACCTTTATGTGATTTTTAAAAGTCTTACAGTAATGTGAACATTTTTACAGGCTTCACACCAAGAATAGGTCACAATGTCTGATTATGTGTTTATGTTGGCTCAAGATGTGGATCTGTGTGGAGCATGGTGGGACCTGAGGATGTAGTGAATTTGCAAACCTGTTATTGTAAAAAATTAATGCAAATTCAACAAATCCATATAAACCACAGTTTTTCTGAAAAACTGCAAAGTCATGAGTCATTTCTGGTCACAATAATCACAAAAACAAAGCATCTGTTCGATCCTGTTGGGAAAAGCCAGTTGGGAATCAGAAAGGACACATGGCTGTCTGTGTCTTCTTCAGGTCAACACTGGAGTTAGCAGTGACAAAGACTGATGGGAGCTTTTTTTTTTAGCCTTGCTAACATCACGTCTGTAGGATGTTGGTCTGTCAGTCAATCCACCATTGCCATAAAATACAGCAGAATAGTACAGACAGTCATGGCTCACAGTTGACATCTTATTGATATATATAATATAAGATATCCAGATGCAGATTAACACCAGGTGTTAATAGTGACAATCAGAAAAAAAGAGATCCGCACACTGTACTAGCAGCTCCCAGCAAATTTAACCGAGCAACGTTTCAATCTACCAGAGATCTTCGTCAGGCCTTTATGTCAAATCACCGTCACAGAGCAAGACAAACAATATGTAGGCACAAACACATTCAGCAGTCAGATGATTGTGATCTGCATGATTGAGAGTCAATCTGCTCCCAAGCTGAACCAATCAGAGCAGAACTGGACAACACTGTCTGATACTCCCACATGTGGAACAAAACATTCCTCTGAGAAAAGGGCAACTTGAAACAACATCAATATTATATAGACTCATATGAAACAGAGCACTTCAAAAGTTAAATCAAATATTGATCATAAATTGCACAAGTAATCTAAAAAGTTACCATAACAACCATTATATAGAAAAATACATAGAAAAATAGAAAACAATAATATATTACTTGCCCAAAGATTTTTTGAGAATGCAGACTAATAATAATGCTAATAATTAGCTAGAATTAGTGTTGAAACCTACAACAGAAAAGCCAAAACAATCAAAGGAAGTAAAAGAATGAAGCATCAACACATATAAACCTATTGGAGAGACGATAATATTGGTATAAGGTATCTGTGAAAGTAAAATGGGGTCTATCAATCATACGTAGAAAAGATCCATCAAAAGTTCCATCAACTATAACCACTTAGAGAAAAGGTTTTAGATCAAAACCTAAATTTAAACCCTTAGGTGATAAAGTATTAAGGGTAAAAAGGATGTTGTTGATGTCCCCTTCCCCTTCTGGAGGTTTTCACATGTTCAATCCCAGTGTATCTAAGTGTGGATGGATTATGTTTGAATGAGTTAAAGTGCTGCAGGATTCTTTTGATCATTAGTAAGTACGCACACTACTTCTATGTTCTGAAATACGGGTCTTGAGACAGCATGTTGTTTTTTCTATGTGAGCCAAACCACAGGGACATTTAATCATGTAGATGATGTTTTTTGTGTTACAAGTGTGACAATCTGGAAATATATAAATGTTTTGTAGTCTGTAGTCCTGGATTAATGGAATATTACTGTCAAGATTTTTGAAACCTGTACAGCTTTAGTTCTCCTCCTCTTGGATGTGTTTCTATGGTTTTCTAGTCATTACTGCTTTAAGCCTTGTGTTTGTGTGTTAAAGGGCTCTTAGCTTTGCTAACCTTCACGATGCATGTCTGAGTTGTATCAAAGCACAGAAACCTTAACATGTTCACTCTTTTCTCTCTCTCTGCAGTGGATTTAACTTCTGAAATCAATTCAGTGGGATTCCCCTGGTCAGTGTGTTTCATGAGAGGAGCAGGTGTGTTCTCTGACTTTAAAGCTTCCTTTTATCCGCTTTGTGCTTTTAACGCCTGATGAAAAGGGATCGTTTCTGTCTTAGCGTTTTAGATTTTTTTTTTTTTTTTTTTTGTTGCAGAAGAGATCACAGAGCAGACCCTTTGTACAAAACCGGCTGCACAAATAAAGTTTGACTGATTGATTCTTAAAAGTTATGACAAGCAGCCCCCTCAGGCTCAGCCAATCAGCATTCAGCTCCGGATCTGGCTTGTCAGCACACGCGCTCAGTGTAGGCGTCTGACATTTGATCCGCCTCCATGGCAACTGAAGATTCGAACATATTTAGGCGTGTTGGGTGGATCTGTCTCAACGGGGATACTCCTGTGTGTGTGTGTGTGTGTGTGTGTGTGTGTGTGTGTGTGTGTGGTAACAGGGTGTAAGTGCACTGTTTTGCTTCTCACAGTGGGTTATAAATTCAGGAGACGCTCCCTGAGGCGCACACACACACACACACACAAACACACACACACACACACACAGTTTGTTGCAAATGCCCACACTCCCTCCCATGCATGCACGTGTCCTTGTGCACACACACACACACCAGATTACCTCACAATGAAGAGTTTATGCTGCAGATGTCTGGTGAACATGTGTGTGTGTGTGTGTGTGTGTGTTACCCGCTGGCCCCTGCACACATCCTGCAAACACACACTTTTGCCTCTCGTAACCCCCACTAAACCCTACTGACATACACACACACACACACACACACACATAAGCCGACCGCCACATAATGCAGTGATGGCTTTGTGTTCTCTCTGCTTCTGGTTTGGGTCAATAGATCCCAACAGAACTCTTGTCAAAGGTTAAACTCCTTTGTTTTGATTTCACAGCGATGAGTTTGACTCATTTATTTTTAGACCTCATTTGCCAGTTGCTTAATTGAGCGTGCACACACACTCTTTTGTCGCCATGATGCTTTTATACAGTTCGATTCAGTCACACAGAGGCGTCAGAATAAATTTAAACTCTTAAATTCCAACTTGCCTGTTGAATGAGTTTAACTTTTTGTCACATCTGATTAAATTGAACACATCAGTCGTTCTGTATGTCTTGGCTGGATATACTCTTAGCAGACTTCTTGATTTCAGTAGTTAGCTTTGGTTATTCAGGACATTTCATTGAGATCAAGCTTTCTTTTGCAAGAGAACCCTGAAAACTGATTATATCCTATACACAGGATCAAAATAAGACAAAACAATCATTGTACGCACTGACAGACACACTTCTTGAAAAACAATCACAAGTATTATGAAAAATATCAAAAAGCAAAACTTTAAATCATCTATAATCAATATTTTTCATAATAATGTATAAAATGACAGTGTTTAATGTGTTGGTTGTGGCTCACATTGATGAACCTACAGAGAATTATCAGCTTTATAACGAGTTTCAGCTCATTGTTTATCTGTCTGGCTGAAACTTTACTGTTGTGGTTCACTCTCAGTGCTCTCATAGTGTCGTTTTGGGCCGCAGCAGGCAGCTGTTTGCAGAGATAAAGCTTTAAAAAGCCGCTGTACACTACCTGCTCAGCACCAAACAGCAAACACAGTTAGCTGTAGACTAGCTGGTGAACATAGTGCAGCATTTAGCAGCTAAAGAGCCAGATATTTCCCCCAGGAGTTGGTGGAGAACAAAAACAGAGCTAAAAGAGAGTGAATATTGGACTTATAATCACCAGTTGGACAGAAACACGACTCCAAATGCAGATTTTTTTCATTTTCAAACTTGTAGTCTTCAGCCGCAACTGACGCTGACTCAAGTGACATCACTTAAGGCAATTTAAGGCCATAAAAACCTTTATACAACTCACATATACAGTTGTTCTTCTAAGGACCTGTGTACAGACTCTGATGTGTAAAATCGGAGGCTTTTTGTGATAAAAATGTCTTGAATTGTTACTTTAAACATGAAACAAACAACTTCAGGTGGATTCTTTCTCATATCAACGTGTATAATGTTATGCAATTAAACATTTCATTTATACAAAGATCATTCCTTCTGTCCTCACACACACACACACGTGTGAAGAGGTACTCATCTCACACAAGAGTATTCATAAATACTACATCAGAATTACCCACGCACATGTGTTGCCTATAAATATGCAGAGCATCGCTGCGAGGGAATATGCAAGGTTATAGTGCAAGTAATAGTGTGAGATAGATATGAAGTGTGTATGTGTGTGTGTATATATTAGTGTGGTAATGTAATCATTGGTGAATGATGATTTTTCATCTTGTGGGATTACCACAAGGCAAACAACCACTGAAAAAATAACATTTACTGTACATACTGGGGTTACGAATCATAAATGTTTTATTTTGTGTTCATTGCATAAATTAGTTTTCTACATCCTGTAAAGTATTATTATGAATACTGTACGGTTAAAGGTCTTCCCTTGACTAAAAAGTTACTACTTCCTGGGAGTCTATCACTCTTTACCAGGGAAAACCCACATTTCTCGCCATAAATGTGGTTTTACACTTTTACACTGCTAATTAATCATTAAATGGTGTTTAGTCTAATTTTCCAATGTGTCTTTTCAATGTGTAACAGATTTTCAATTTTAATTTTAAAAGCATACACGACTAAACAGGTGAGTTTTTTTTTAACAGCTGCTAACAGACCTCAGCTGTGATGGTGCCGTCCTTAAATTCAGAGGCAGAATTTGAAAGCCCCAAACCCCAAAACTTAATTAAATAGCAACCTCCCTGGTATCGGCCTACTGAAACACATAATTGGTGAAACCCACAGTATATAAAAATGGACGTAGTGAGGGGTGACATCACCTGTTGAATTGCATTGAAGCTGGTTTGAAGTCCAGAGTTGCAGCTTATGGTCAGTTCCATCTTTGCAATTTGGAGCCAGAACCTTCCCAATAAGGAAGTGTTGCCTTTCATGCTCTGGAAACACATCCCACTACCTCGGACCCAAGCTAACGTTAGCTTACTGAGGACAACAAGCAGTGCTGACAGGGCAGGTATCATAATTAAGAAACATAAAACCTACAGAAACATTGTGACAATAGTCCGACTCAGTGCCGGAGCCGGAGAGAGTCAATCACAGCTGTCAATCAACGCCCACATGGCACCCATCAAAGCTACTATAAGTCTTCAAAATCTTATTAATGGAGCAATAATTTCCGAAATGACCACCACCAGCACACTTAGAGGGTCTGAATTTACTGATTGAAACCATAATGACTCGTTGAAAAAAACGTATTTCTAGAGAGAAGTTGAGGCTTTGTGAACGAGAGTCAGTTGGAGCATCTAGCGGCTGTCGCTAGCACTTTAAGAGGACTTCAGCCTCAAGCCGTGGTAGTTGCTGCTTGGTCAAACCTTGCACGCACCCAGCATTCATTATCCCAGTAGCAAGCCGCCTCGCATTTTTCTACACTTTGGACAACAAGCCTCATCCGCCGTGGGTGATTATGCGGCCATGTTTCGAACCCGCGGCAGGTTTGCCTTTGTTAGCCGTCAAGTCCTCTGGGGGTTAATGACCTAGAATCCGTCATCTTCTAATCCTCGTTGAGATGAAAAGAGACATTGTTTATATACATCTGCCTTCAAAGGGGAAGGCGCCCAAATTAGAAGCAGCAAGTCAAACAGTATGCAGATGAGGCAGCTGAATGGGGTGAATAGACGACTCTCGACTGGAGGCACGCATGCCTTCACCCTCCTCGCCTCTCGCCTTCATCTCTCAGTTGTATCTTGTGGCGACGGGTGAGGTGGGGGGGGGGGGGGGGGGGGGGGCAGAGGCAGGTGCTGTCTCCCCCCACCCCCCCCCACCCCATGCAGAGCTCTTCCATTGTAGTTCCTCTCAAAAAGGACAGCTGTTGTGTCTCGCACCCCCCTCCAGTGTTGGCTGTCATGTGAGTGTCTGGATGTTTATCAGAATGTGTGTTTTATGAAGTTTGTGTTTCAACAGGCTGTTAGAGAACTGGGGTGTCTCAGCTGTTTGGTTCTGTTTTGGTTCTCCCATCTGGAATAATCGCTCTCTTTCTCACTCCTCACATGATTCTTCTCTCACTACTTTTCTCAAGCTCCATGAATTTTTTGCCGTCTCCATCGTCTCTTCAGCTTTTCTTGCATCACACATTCAGTTTATACAAAACATTTTTCTCTGGGGCACGCAGAGCTGCTCATAAGTAGAAGAAGTAATGAACATGGATGAGTTAGAATAAAGTTTCAGACTAAGACTCATGAAAACTGTGATGTAAGCTGACCTTATGAAGCCTGGTACTCTTGTTACCTAATAGCTATGTGTCCCACTTCCATACAGAATCATTATGCAGGATCCTCATCGTTAAAGGAAAATGATGCAAGTTGTTGACAAGTGAATAATGTAATTTACTGGAGCTTCAGGGGGAAAAAATGTAGTGCATACAGTGGCATGCACAGGCCCTGCCACTCACACTCGTACTTGTAATACAAAAAAACAAATTAGCATCTAAATTTGCTAGTTAGCTTGTTAACTTCCCTGATTTTGACAGCTAACGCTAACCATCTATTGTTTTCTAAAGCTAAAACACTCCTATACCTGTCAAGATAATCTAGCTAGCCTGCAGATTTTCCCAAATCATAATGCAACAATTACCAAATTAAAAAGGTAATGTCTTTTATACATTGACCAGAATTTATTTGATCTTATTGAACTTCTTTAACATTACATAACAGAGCTAACTCCAATTCTTAATTGGTCCAAACATCTGAGGTTTGACTTGGCAAATCTGTTCTGTTTTCATCACTTAACCTCCATCTTTATTTTCTTCTTTCTGCTTTTCCTTTTTAACTTATTCCTGAAAAACAAACACGTGGCATATTATCACCATAAAACTAAATAACATGGCTAATGTTAATGTTAGCAAACAGTTGTCTATTTCAGAACATTAGCATTTATTTGGAGTGGTGTTTCTGTCCACTCAATGAATGTAAATCCAATATTCACTCTCCTTTTAGCTCTGGTTTGGTCTCCACCAACTACAGAGAAAAATATCTGACTGTCTTCATCAGCAAGTTGCAAACTTTGTCTGTCTGCTGTTTGTTGGTGCACATCAGGGTTTATCGGAGGTTGTTTGCTGAAAACTACAAAACTATGAGCTACAAGAGTCTCAGATGAGCTGCAGAGTTGGGGATAATTCTTAGTGGATTAGTCACAGTAAGCGACTCCTTTCACATCACACAGCCGTTTGATCTACTGTCACTATAAAATATATTGATTAGCACAGCCTTATATTCATTGACTTTACCCAATCTGTCCCCCTCTACCACCACCACCACCACGAAAACCTCATTATTCCATCCTCTGTCTACTTTCTCCCTCCTCTTCCTCTCTGTTTCCCTTCTCCCATCCCATTTTTAAAAACCTTTAGGGGTAATGAGCGTGTCCAGGGTTCAGATGAACCCCTGGTGGGTCGACAGTCTGCCCTTTTGTCTCCTCTCAGAGCCCAGATGCCTCCATTCGCTCCTTCCAGTTCATCGGAATGACCACATCGGCATCAGTGGAATGGCACCAGGAATTCTTTTGTGCTCGCCCTGTTTAGCCTCCCCCACGCTGGCAGCCGCCGCCGGCCTCACCCCTCCAACCCCCCCCCCCCTAATTCAATCAGCCGGGGTAGAAAAACACACACCCTTGATAAGAACTTCATTGTTTGTCTCAAATCTGAATGGACAGCTGATGAGGTAATAGTTACACGTTTGTGGGAATGTTTCCAGTCAACACAGTCAAAAGACAAATACAAGGCAGTATATGAGTTAATAATATTAATAATTACAAAATTTACATTAACTTATTTATTGGACAGAAACTGCAAGTCCCAATTTCACACTATATACTGATGCTATTTAGAATTTAAAGTATGACGTGTGTTCATGCTGGAAAAGCAACCAAATTAAATATTCTCAAAATGTTATTTTACACACTATAAACATTATAATTCATTAAGGAAATAGATGAGCTACTCACAGCTTACAAAAGTCAATAAATTGTGGATTTGTCTTTTATTGGTGGTAAATTTGATTGACGCTCATTGGCACATGTATTACATTATTAGTACAAAGAGGTATGGCCAGGTGGATGGACTTCATACCAATGAAAAAACACAAAAAAATTGCAGTTGTGTGCTCATCAGTCCACACTACAGTTTAACTTTGCTTCATTTTGTTATGATACGTTTTGGCTGAAATGTAATTGCTGTGTGATTTACGTTTACTGGCATCATTTTTTTTCAAGTCCCCAAAGCGCAATGTTCTCGTACCATACAGAAGCCATGACGAGGTGCTCAGGATTCAGGCTGTGCGTCCACCGTGTTGTTAGGTTTAAGCTGCCAGTACGCTTCTACAGAAATGCTTACTGGACAGTTGAATAGCTTCAGGAACACTCAACACCTCTCTGATGTTGTGTTAGGAGAGGCCTGTGTCCAGCCATGACTTTTACTCATAGTTCTTTACATTATTATGACTTTATAACAGCTGTAACAAATCTTAACTGTCAGTTAAAGTCACTCTGCATGAGTGTGAGTTATGTAAATGTACATAAAAGACATATATTGTAATACAAAATACAAGACATTCACATTGGTTATGTTTACATGGATCCTAATATTCCACTAATAATCAGAATAATTGCCCAGTAAGAATAAAAATGTCTCACGTATCTATGAGAGTTGTGGTGTAAACCATTGATAATCCATTCAATAGGAAAATATTAGCGCCTAATAACCATGTAAACCATTAATCCAATCATTTCTCTATGGTTGGAATAAATATATTCTTGCTGCGCATGTTAGCGACGATGGGATAGCCTAACCTGACCAGTTCACTTAAAGTGGACTGACTTAAGGTGGATCAGCTATTGTCATTGTAGTGACAATATCGGCCACTCCTGAACAGAACTCCCCCATCCCCCATGACTGGTAGGAACGACTGATATATCGCCCAGATGTATTCGTCACTATTACGCATGTCACACTGCTGTTGGGATTAAATGCATCAGTACATGTAAGAACGTTTTAGATCACATCACATGTACACATAAACACCCAAAATCTTCAATCGGAACCGCTTCAATCAGAATGAAAAAGAAGTGTGCATATAACCGCAACCATTGTCATCACTAAATTACCACATAAAACTCCCTGACAGTTAAACATCATCATGTTTAGATGAATGCTGTCATTTTAAGAACCTCAGCTGTAGCAACATCTGTCAAAACACCATCCGCCTTACAGCTACACCACGCCAGCCTTCATCCACCATCAACCCCTCCTTGATGGTCTCTGACAGCTCGATGGTTGATGTGTAAGTGAGCTTATAGCTCAACAATAGCTTTAAAAAGGCCTCACATGCAGCCAGACGACAGTACTCAACCGCAAACTGAGAGGTGTGTGTATCAGAACAAATGGTCAGGAAAAAACAAAACAAACCTTTTTTTCATTTGATGAATTGATTTTCACCAGACGTCAGCTTTCCCCACGTGAAATGATGAATGGGTGATTAATGTGTCAGGGATACGGAGCAAATCAATTTCTGGTGACCCGCCTTGTAGCAGTGACCCAGAAGGC
The DNA here is from genome assembly GCF_914725855.1 of Thunnus albacares. Taxonomy (NCBI): domain Eukaryota; kingdom Metazoa; phylum Chordata; class Actinopteri; order Scombriformes; family Scombridae; genus Thunnus; species Thunnus albacares. The sequence goes on along the minus strand of NC_058120.1, from coordinate 27,501,237 downwards.
AAGGCGCGTGGGAGTCCGCGGTAGGGGGGTGAGGGGGAATGAGGGAACCCACTGGGAACAGCACCTGCATCATAGCATGATTTACATTTTTAACATTTATTGCTTTTATTGATTGAGCAGGAGAAGGTGTAGGGTTTTTCTCAAACCTGGGACTGCTTTAGTCACAATAATACTTCATCCATAGTGCAACATATAGAATGAACCAAGCTTGTCTCATTTTCTCCCTCCCACACACTCACACTTTGGGTCAATCCTGAATCCATCACACTGGTATCCAGTAGTCATTGCACCCAACCAATCCTCCAAGCATTGGTTGTTTGTTCAGCAGATTTACATATTATTGTCTTCTCCATGTATGAAAGGCTGTTGTAACACTGCTGCAGGACCTTTAACACCAGGTCTACACAGGAAGTGTAATGTGAGCGGCACGTTAAGCAGTTTCAGTCCTCCATGTCCATGTCTACACAGGTAGACATGTTTTTGAAGCACTCAGAGCCCGATACACAGTCACTGTACTTATGTGTGTAAAATGGACTTGCAGCCTCAAAATACACTTTGGGGTCATGGTTACACGCGAGTGAAACGTGGCAATACGCAGCCCATGAAGACAGCTGTAGTTGATTAAAATATCTGTTCTGTCATATGTGTGTGTGAGACAGATGACTGAAAAACGAGGCTGAAACGCAGAGTTCATGGCGGTTGGTTTGGCTGTACAACATGTCATACTCTGTGAGTCAAGGATGAGGTTCCTGTCCGTCTCCCTTTTTTAAATTTTTGTTTTGCTTTGTGCAATAACACAAAAAGTGACATTAAACACAAATTAAACAGACACACAACTGAGAGTACTGACAAAAGTACATCATCAATTACAGCAGTAGCATTACTGTATGTTAGAGGAAAGAAATAAAGATTAATTACTTTAGTATAGAGCTGCATCGACTGGGGTTTCAGTAAGTGTACGTTACTGTTGGGTCATTTGTATCTATTGTGTGATAGCTGTGGTTGTATGTACATGGAGTGGGGGGGGAGTCATCCCCCAGCACCTCATACTCAATTTTGTTCAATTTTAGTGACTTTTTAGTTTTAATATGACTGAAAAAGTTCTGCAACATTTAAGGGTCGATGGGGCCCAGGTGAGAATGTTAAATATGAACCAAGGAGTCCAGTTTGAAGGCTATCGGACTTCGGTTTTGCAGCTTAAACAGCAAGACTGGCACAATATTGCCGCAAGCTAAACGCTACAAGGAATTGGTGTTTGCATGTATTTGATTGGCCGAAGCAGTGCAGCGCAAGAAAATGATGTGAGACGATGTGATGTGGCAAAAACTGAGCAAGAATGAACTTTTGTACCGATTTATTTTTTGCCTCGTCCCTCTGCGTCTGTCTGAATATGTTTCTTGGCACAGCCTGTTATGACTATCCTGCACCGCTTCATTTCAGTTCAATTGTAGAGCAAAATCAGACTGACAATGGTTGTTCTTTTAATATAATAACAGCTACTTTGAGTAGAACAGTGTAGATGATTTTTAATCAGCAACTTTCATTCTTTTCCAAACAAATTCATAGGATTTTATCTCGTCTGTTTGGCATTTGATAAATGCAGACTCTCTTCAGCGGTTCCAGAAATTGACACTGAAGTGTTTATCTCTTCCCCCCTTCATTAACTACCATCAAGGTGCCCTTGAGCAAGGTGCTTAACCCCCCACTGCTGCGCTGCATCTGCTTAGTGGTCAACAGTACACGGCTTTGGCTGTACTGGGCAGATCCCAGATGTAGATGTTTGTGTATGAATGACTCTAATGAGCAACAACATCACATCACATCACATGATAACGGCTACAAAAAACTAAACAGATACAGTTTCTGAAGCCATGTTTAGTCAATGTTTTACTCTGCCAACATATGTAAAATATTGACTAGTGAAGCTTTAAAGGGGACATGTCATTCTTTTTGTGATTTTCTGTTATTTTTTTACTGTTATAATGTCAGATGTCTGTGTGAAACATGCCTGGTCGCATAAAACCACTCAGGCTAAGGTTCCCCTTAAATTTTTATGTAAGGATTTCCTTAGGATGTTGTAAGGAAAACCTCTCTAACCGTTTGCCCTGAGCTACTTAACTATTCCCTTATGTGTTGCCAGAAGGTCTTTAGTAACCATTTTCCTCAGAAAATTTTAAGGGACCCATACTAGTCATAGCATAAAACAATGGTTGAATTTATGGTGATTGAAGAGGAGGAAACTTGTGCAACTTGAGTATAGATTTGACTGTCAGTATATCTTCAAAATCTCTACAGAACTTGAACACCAAACTAGGAGGAACCATGCTTTGCCAGCGGTTCTGCAAAATGTTGATTGCCTTAAGATTTTTTGGTGTGTGGGACTTTTCTGTCGGTTATGGGAGATGTCTTTAAGATGCACAAGTCTACTGTCTTCGTAGAGCGTTTCTTTGCTACAGCTGGGTTTCTTAACATTTGTGATGTCATTGATGGAACACATGTGCACATACAAGCTCCCCCCCCATACACATGAAGATCAGTTTGTGAACAGAAAAAATTCCATCAACGTGCAATTAATATGCGAGATTAATATGCAAGATCACAAATGTTGTTGCTGAGTGGCCTGGAAGCGCCCACGACTCCCGAATTCTGGTTGAGAGTATCATCAGTAGAAGTTTTGAGGCAAGATGATACTGGGGTATGCTGCTGGGAGATGGCGGATATCTCTGCCGTTCATGGTTAATGAGGCCTTTCAGAAATCCTGCAAACCCCGCACAGGGAAAGCACAACATTGGCTATAGTTTGTCTCACTCAGGGGTGGGCACAGCCTAAATAAATAAAACGTTTTATCTTGTTTCATTTTCAAGGTAATATTCTGTGCATTTTGCCTGCATTGACCAAAATGAACTGTCATCCAAATGTGTGTGCGCCTCACCTGCTATGCGTGTGCAGGAGAGCCTGTCAACTGTACACACAGATATGAGTCTGTTACAGATATTAATAAGCTGGGCAAATGTAAAAACCGAGAGAATTGGGCAAATATCTTTTTAATTTAAGGTTTGGTAGTTCTAATATAACTCAAGTCCAGTAACTGCACAATATGCCACTGTTTATTATTATTAAGTATTATTATTAGCTTGTCACGTGGCCTTATTTGTTCATGCCTGCAACTTTCAAGGCTTTCAGGAACAATACAACACAGCCGTTACCAAAACAAGGGTAATTATGAGGAGAGTGATCGACCAGCTTAAAAGGCGATTTCACTGCCTCCACATGGAGCTACTCTGTTGTACTCTTCAACATGTCAAAGAACTCGGGCGTCTTGCTGGACGGAGTGGACGAGGACCACGAGATGGTGGTGGAGGAGAGAGGGGGGTGAAGAGGACGCACCAAACGATGGCAACGCTGTCCGTGATGAGCATAGACCAGATCAGACTCGTGAATCGAACGCTCAGGTTATACTTTAACCCGACGAAATGACTTCATACCTAATAAATGAACATATGACTTGATTATTGCATTTTACTTTGTTTATTTGATTTGAGGGACAAGGAGAAGGTTAACAGAACAAGCTAAATAAACAAACAAACAATAGATGTAGACCTATAGACAAAAATAATTATTAAAGTCGACCAAAGTGATTTAATTCATTGACAGTCAATGATTAATATGTTTGTTCACTGTGCTTTGCTCATTCTTCAACTACTGGTGGGAGGGTTATTAATCCTTCACTCACCAACATGTTTGTGTTGCAGTAGAGTATTAAATTCAGATTATTCTTTTCCATTTCTAATTTGGAAATTTCAAGTTCTGCTCCTTACTTCTGAGGTGGTAGAACTTCTGTCTGTAGCTCGACCAGATCAGTCGAAACAGGTACAGATGCTCTTCTTAGGGGGGGCAGGCCGTCTTGTGCCTTAATATCTCACACACACACACACACACACACACAAATCAATAAAGCATATGACTACTGATTTAATGGCTACAGCCTGTAGTATTTCTAATGGTTAAAATCGGGGCCAGTTGGAATTAAATAGATTAGTTATATTTGACCATGAGTTTCTTTATCTTCAGTGGCTGAAGAGCAGAAAACTCATCCCTAGCAGACATATATTACAGGGAGGGGATAAAGAGTTGTTTTTAGGCCCGTGGCTACTAATCTATGTGACACAAGCTGCATAATGACAGGCTCAGCCATGCACGCTGAATAGTGCAGTAGCTGATTTTCCCAACCCTGTGCAACGGAGACCCTCTCCATGCTAACCATGTACACACAACTTAGATAACAAGTCATTCTGCTAATAACCTATGAATTTAACATTAAATAGACATTATTATGCATGAGGAAATGAAATCTGTTAGATAAGCTACTTTAGAAACTAAATTCAGTATATATTACTGTGTGGTGAATCCCACCATGTTTCAGTAACCTTATCTTGACTTGCCATATTTTGTTATAACGTTAATCAAAACATGCTATTATAACAGCTAAACTATTAAAGATAACCTACCTACGCTATGCCTTCAACTGTTAATGTAGCCTACATATTAGGCCTTCCTGTTGTTCCCAAAGCCACTTTGAGGAATGCCAACTAATGCCACTAATGCCAACAAGGGAAGGAGGATCTTTTCCCAAAATGTCCTGAACCAGTCTGGAGGATTCAGACGGGTCTTTCAGTGGTGATTCTCCTCCTGCAACAACTGTAATGTGTCACTGGCAACTTTGTAGCTAGCTAGCCAAATGTTAACATAACTCTGTCTCATATATTAACTAGCTAACTTATTAACTAGCTAATTAACTAGTTAGCTATATCTCAGCAGTTCTTGTCTACTCCTGTGGCTGTTTGGTTATCTCCTTTCCTGCTGTCACGGTAATATTTTCATATTTTTTCATTACTTCATCTACAGTTTGTTTCACAGCAAGATTCCTCTTGATTTTGTCTGTTACTTCTTGCTACATCTGCTTGTACGTATTTGTTATCGTTGTGTTAAATTTACTTTGGATTATGTGCTTGCGCTTTAAATTTTCTTTGAGGAGAACAACATTCTCAACTTCTGTCCAGTTTGGCTGTCTTTTTCTTTTTGTACTCTCTTTGTTGTCTATTTTGGAGAAGCTAGCTAACACTGACAATAATGCTGTAACCATGGTAACTGAAGTGCACATGTGCTATATTATGACTACCATGAAATCCTTAGCCTAAACACTTAGGCAAGGAGACAACCTAAGAGGCTTTATGCGACGTTCCTAAATGAACCTCTGAGCTTAGGGAAATATTTTGCATAAGGGACAAACTTAAGGTTGAAACTGGGTACAGGGCTTCAGCCTGCTCCGAACGTTTCGTTTACATTGTTATGTCAGATTGTTTGCGCATGCCCACAAACAGCCGTCGGTTTCACAGTCTTTGTTGCTAAGGTTGTTCCAGGGGTTGATCACGTTGTTGACTCACATATTTCAGATCTGATTCAGGCTCAAACATGTACGAATATATTTGAGAAGTTTCAAGAAAAGGAACAAGAAAATGTAGGGAAATTTTACTACTATTGTCTGGAACTGACCAATCAGAACAGAGTGAGTTCATCGGGAGGCAGGCTTTAAAGAGACAGGAGCTAAACGGCCTGTTTCAGACAGAGGCTGAACTGAGGGGCTGCATAATGGGCCAGTATAAGATAAATATAGTTGTTTAAACTGTAAATCCTTATTATTAAGATATTCCAGCAGAATCCCAGAATAAAAACGTAGAGAAGAAAATGTGTATGATGTGTCCCCTTTAATATATCTTTTATGTCACACAAAAAAAATCAGCTTTCGTCTGGTATGAAGACGATCAATCATCAAATTTGACAGAACGTCTTTGCATCGCAGCATATTTTTAGAGACCGCAGTTGACATAGAGAGTCGCTTCTGTGATCCTGTATGAACCCTGATCCCTGTAACACTCTCTCTGTCCTGTCAAGCATTGGATTCAAACACTTCCTCACTGTGTCCTCTCTTTCCACTCTGCTGCTCCTGCTGCAGAAATCTACACTGCGGGAGACGATTAATGGGGTTCAGGTGCTGTTCTTGTCTCCCTTTGCCTCCTGACTGAACCCCACCCTGCCTGTTCGACACAAGGGGACAATATGAGCCACAAGCTGTTTTATCAGAATCACTTTTTTCTCTTTTTAACTTTCTCAAACTTTATAGTGATAAAACTGATATTCTCCTTGTAAAACTTCTTTGGTTAAACCTTTCTCTGACTATTGAATATTACATAGTTAATCATTTCCCTCAGGTTAAGAGTCTGGGTGTCATCTTGGACAGCATATTATCTTTTGATAAACATCAACACTCAGTCTGCATACTTCCACCTACGCAATAATAATTGTCTTGCCCATCGCTTACACCCAACAGCACCGCCATTCTCATTCAAACCCTGATTACATACCGTATTGACTATTGCAGTTCTATCCTCTTTGGTCTTCCTCTCAAGTGTCTTCAGAAACTTAATTTGGTCCAGAATTGCCCATATCATTACCAGAACTCCTCCGTAGATCATATCACCGGCTCCCTGTTAAACACCGTATCGATTTCAAGATTCTGCCTCTCACCTTTAAGGCCCTTCATAACCTCGCACCTTCCTATCTTTCCAAACTCCTTCATATCTACACACCCTCCGGTACTCTCAGATTCTCTCCCGCTGTCCAACTCGCTACACCATTCGCCTGCTTGAGCCTTCAGCCGATCTGCCCGCCGCCTCTGGAACTCTCGCCCACAAGACATTTGCAATATTGACTCTCTCTCCGCCTTCAATTCCTGTCTCAAAACGCACCTTTTCAAACTGGCATAATCGATCTGATCTTGACTCTAATGGTTACATCCACGTTGAGTTATGCACTGATGATGATTTTATGTTTATCTAATGTATTAACTTATTGTTGTATATCGCTGCTTTGTTTGATTTTATGATGTCTTGATACATTGCTGCTTGTTTTCAACTGTGTCTTTTAGGGCGCCCATTAATAAAATGCATTATTATCATTATTATTGTATTATTTTCTTCAAGGAAAGTAAATGTAAAAGAATTCGCCTCTGAATATTTCTTGCCCCCAAAACTGCAGCATGAATGAGTTTGGCCCTGACGAATGATAGACAGGTTATCTTCTGTCGACCTGCGGTTTGGGATTTAAATAATTGGTACGAGCCACTGAAGAACAAATCTGTCAGTACAAGTGGTTCTTGTTAGGATAAAATTTCAATACCGTTATGGACACTGCTAAATTTGTTGTGTATACAGCAGTAGAACTTAAAACCCCACAGTATCATTCAGTGAATAAAACCTGCCTACAAATGGAGCAAAACAGGTAAGGCAAAGTTAATTTGTGTGGAAAACAATTCTACATTTTATCTAATTGGCAGATTTTGTTACTTATTTTAAGAAAATAAGACTTTTAGTAGTCAATAACACATAAAAATGAGTAAGGCAGAGATTTTGACAGTGGAGGACGTAAGAAGCCTCTCTTTCTACTCCTCTCCTTTACCTCTACCTTTCTCGTGACGTCTTGGTTTAATATCTCTCTATTCACATGCCAATCTCTCTCCTCTTCCTCTCTCTCTCTCTATTCCCCCCCAACCGCTGCCCTCCATCATATATTCAGGAAGATTAATATTTCATCTGCCACTTCACAGCGTTCTCCGGCAGCATTGGAGAAGAGGAGGAGGAGGAGGAGGAAGCAGGGGTTACTCATTAGTCACATGGTCCTCTGTGCAGTCATTACTCACGTGTTTTATTATACCTACGACATAAGAGAGGACATTCTGCTCTCTCATGAGGATTTTAAAGAACACGTGGTTATTGTATAAAAACTTTCCCCCAATGATGTATTTAAACTACGGATGGGCTGATGATTAGTTTGGTATTTTCATTTTCCAGTGTAGTAGGCAATCTTGCACAGAAAGCAAAAAAGTTCACAGCATAGTACAGACTGACAACCGTTATACTTTGGCCAGATAGTTTCACTTGTGTGTGATTATGGAGAAAAACAGAGAGGTAAATATTATCATGTGGTCTGATATGTATAAAATACCAAGAAGACTGAGATCTGAACCCAGCTGAACACATATGAGAGACTTTGGATCGATGTTGTCAGGCACTGGTTAGACCTGCATTATTTAAAAGCAACATTTAAGACTGAAATTATTTCAATTGAATTACCACAATCAAATTTGCACCATTGACCAATTACAAACAATCAGTTCATAGTACTGATCTTGCAGCGAACAAGACTTTTAGAGCCCAAAATGAAGGAAACCATGTTACATGAGTTGCACTGTACTATTTTATCAAGGCTAATCCCTCTTCTAGTGAAGTCTAAATTGCTCCACAACAGAGATACAACATGGCCTGCAGTCAATTGTGACACACAATGACAGCACAAATACGTCTCTTGACTTAAACTGTGTTAACTTACTGAATAGAGACCAAACTAGCTAAACTAGCTAGCTTGCTAACTTTAACTGGTATCAAGCTGCTTAACTTGTTGTGTTATTTTGGCTAGCGAGCGCAAGCATATCACCGGCTAGCTAGTGACGGTTAGCTCTCCAGTCACAGTAGCCTCGCAAGAAGTCTGTGGCTGAAATCACTCCCATGTTCACTTATTCACTACTTCCCATACAACAGACACTCTGGTCACTCAATAGTGAGCAACAAATCTAGATTTTGCACACTCATTAATCATTGTCATTTTGCATCATCACTGAAAGCTGTAGAGCCACACAAGAGTCATTTTTGCATCTAAATCTGTGATTGGTCAAATCATACAAACTTGTGGATTACAACCAATGGCAAACAGCCAAGGGGTATACATTTACATGCCCATGTATGCTAGATAAGAACCACATCTCCCGAGGACACAGGAGACACAAGAGCCCTAACCTGTCTGTGGCTTTTGACCTTTTAACCAGTCCTGTTTAGTCCCAGACCCAGGATGTTACCTTCTCTGAGCCTAAACAAGAACGGGAAGAGAGGAGTGTGCCTCCCTAAAACATATTCCTGCACAAGGACATGCACATGTTAACAAAGCAAATGATCATCCTTGCACAACTCTGCACATTAAAATGATAAGCCAACCCTTTGGTCTTTAATTACCTTTACAGTGCTCTCCATCACCATCATCAAAGCACCAAATTTAGGGAATATTTCTAAATTTTGTTTATCCCTCTATGAACTGCACTGAAGCTGTTCTGAAGGCTGGTGGTTATTAGACACTGTTGGTTTATTAATCTGTCCTTCATCTCTCTGTAAGTAAGTCCCCAAAAAGCATGGAGTTGGTGATTTGCAAAACAAAAGGTGTCTTGGTTATACCTGTGATGAATTTCCTTGAAAAGTAAACATTTTTTGTGTGCAGGGTTAACTGTTATTTCAACAGGTTATTTCAACAGGTTTTCTGTTGAAAAAGTAATTGAAAGGTTGAAACAAAAGCTACCTAGACATCCAAAAAAACATTTCAACCAAATTTAGTTCAGTTTTAAAAGATTTCTTTCGACCTGCAAATATTTGTGCATGTAAAATCCCACAAACATGAACAGAAATATGCATATATGAATATTTATTACGGAACACATGCACACATCTACATATAAACACATAAAGAATAAAGCTGTATTTAACAGTCTCGCTGCAATCTGCATCATCTAAAACAACCCTCTGAGCCCTGTATGACTGACACACCAGCATCTGTTTGAAGATGTAGATTAAAGTTTCTCCCTGAGACACAAACGGTTTGCAAAATGTGTTCATTTGTCCGACAGCCAACAATTCCTACAAGCTAAAAGACAAAACGCCTTGTCATTGTTGTTTGTTATTTATTCCAATAACCACATTTTCAACATGTGCACAACAGGTTTTGCAGGATCTCCTGCTCATGTTTTTGGCAATAGCAGTTAAAAAGTGAAAACCTTTGTTGTGCCCCGGTGGCCCACTGATTAGAATGCAAGCCACATAACTGCAAAGTCAGCGGTTTGATTCCAGCAGTTGCATGTCACCTCTTGGTCTCTCTCCCCCCGTTTCCTGTCTACTCTCTTCTGTTTCTGTAATAAAGGCTTAAGAAATGCCCATACATAACAGTGTTATTTTGCAGTTTTACAATAAGGTGCCATCGATGGACTGTATATAAAGATGAGAGTGTTACATCACCTATTGGTTTGCATCGGAGCTGGTTTGAAGCCCAGAGTTGCAGCTTATGGTCGGCGCCATATTTTCCTTTTGGAGCAGGGACCTTCCCAATAAGGAATGAGCGGTGTTGCCTTTCACACTACCTCAGACCCAAGCTAACGCTAGCTTACTAAGGATAACGAGTGGTGCACTTTGGGTTAACATTAGCTACTTTAGCTAAATTGTGCTAACAGCACAGGTATCATGATGAAGTAACATTAAACTTAACGAAACAATGCGACGATAGTGCGTCTCAGTGTGAGTCACAGAGCCGGGGAGAGCAGCAGGTGAGCCAACTGTCAATCACAGCTGTTAATCAACGCCAACAAGGCAGACATGAAAGCTTCTGTAAGTCTTCAAATCGTATTAAAGGAGCAACAATTTCCAAAATGACCACCAGCACACTGATTAGAGGGCCTGAATTTATTTATTGAGACCACAATGACTTGATGAAAAACATGATTGTATTTCTAGAGAGAAGTTGAGGTTTTTTCAGCTTCAGGTACTTCAGCCTCAAGCTGTGGTAGTTGTGTACCACTACAGTAATATTTTACCTACCCCTCTGCCTGACTTTGTCTGTACTAAAATCTGCATACTGAAGTAGCAAATAACAGTTACAGATGGAGACGCTGCTCAGAATTACTTGGCAGATAAACTCCCATTCTTCAAACCATAATTTGCTTCATTTACATTTTAATTTGTGTATGGATTACACAAAAAAGATGTTAATTAGTAATCTGTCAATGGGCTGACAGGCGTATTTTTTTTAAACTTTGGACAGAGCCAAGCTAGCTGTTTCCTCCTGCTTCTAGTCTTTATGCTAAGCTAGGTTAACCATGTCCTAATGAACAGACATGAGTGTGTTTTCAATCTTCTCATCTAACTCTCAGAAAGAAAGCGATCTCAAAATGATCAATTATTTCTTTAAGGATCAATTGAACTTCATCAACACATCTAAACTGGACTTCCAGTATCAGGACTCTTATAATGGCCTCAGCAGCCTACATGTGAGGAGCCAGAGAGGAGCAGATTATTTTGTGTAATTGAGTTAATCTGGAACATGAGAGTGAGGTGTTATGTTGAAGATGGAGAGACGAGGAGGAGGACGGAGTATGAAAGGCTACATTAAGGGGGATTTTTGTATCCCGGAGAATACAGCAGGAATCAATCTCTGCTCTTTGAGACGACAACAATGGAGAAAAGAGTCACTTATTTCATCATTATGAAGGCAGGATGTTTCTGACGAGTGCCCTCTGATGGGCCAAGAATCAATTCTATACTGATATTCAATGAAAATGTGGGGCTTTAATTAAATTTTCAGCGCTGTCCACATTATTAACACATTATGTTGTGTTACTATGGAAACATAGATTCTAGGAGGCCAAGAAACTGTGATATCACATTATTTACATGTTTGTTTTTTTTAATGATAACACAGAGGTCTCATAATTAGCAAGCGGTGATAAACAGCTCACTTCCCGAGGTACATGATGTTTTCATATATCAGAGAAAGAACACAAAATAAAATAAAAAAAATGTAGCTGAAGACTTTGAGCCATTCAGGGGAAATTGGAGTCAATTGGAGCCATGGAGCTTTTATCAAATCAATCCATTATATCCTGTCCAACCACTAGATGGATATCATGCTGTTTGAGGGTTTACATAATTAATGTAGTATCAGATAATACAGATTATTATTATTATTATTATTTATTCATGATACAGGGTAATTTGGGCCTCATTTTACATTCAATAATTGAGTGATGAGAGATGACTTTGATTTGATCCGTGATGCTTCTGGATACTTTATAAGCTTTATATAAATTTACCAGGCAGGTTATGATTAGTTTCAATGTTTCCATAAAGGACTAGTTCAATATAGTTAGTTGGAACTTAGTTGGAAAATATGCTCATTTGCTTTATTGCTGAGAGTTAGATGAGAAGATCAATACTGCTGTCATGTTTTTATGATAGCTGGATTAAACAGCTGGTTAGCTTAGCTTAGCATAAAGTCTGGAAACAGGGGGACACAGCTAACAAAATCCACCCACCAGCACCTTTAAAACTCACAGCTAAGAAATAGTCTGGCACATAACCAAGTGTATGACCACAAACTGTTGTTTTTACATTCCAGTTTTTGTTTGGATTAAACAAGCCAGATATAATACTAGTAGGGTTGGGAACCAAAAACCAGCTCCAAATGAGAACCAAATCCAAAATGCCAAGAACTGGGTATGTATTAAAAATTTTGAATTTTTGTCCTGCTTATCAGTTCCTAAACATGATAACCCGTTATTATTGCAAACAAAGGCTACATATCTGCCAAGACCTGTCTATGTCATGCATCAACACAACAGCGTCTAGATTTGTTTAGATACGAGCATGTCTGGCTAACATCACATCAGTAGTGAAACATGAACCTCGGGAAATGCTCTGAACTATGACTTCACTTTATTAAATAAAAAAGTGCAAAAAAAAAAAATGGCAAAGTGCAATGCATGTGGGAAGCTAATTAGCTGTAAGTCAAGTTGCAAATTTGCAAAATTGAGCAAACATTTAAGGCAGTACAGCGTCGATCTAGAAGAATGTCGAGTGTTTGATGTCATGCGATCTTGCTTCTAGGCCAAGTGTGTCATCAGCCAGCGCTAGCACCTCGCTAGCACCTCCAGTAAAGCCAGGGATACCAAGCTTCTTTTTCTTGTTATTGAGCAACATACAGGAACTCCTCAGCTGCATTCAGACTGCATTCAGCTGCATTCAGACTAAAAACAGTCCTGTGTAAAACCATAAAAGGGGCTTTGTTGGTGCAGGCATGTTGTTTAAAGTGTTGCTGAGACAATGAAATATAATCCAGCAAATCCAATTGGAGTAACAGATTATTGCATTTAAAGGTTTATAAGAAAAACACTGCATAGCGGTTTGTAATAATCACAGAATGGATTTGGAACCTGCAGCATCATCGGCATCTGCGTTCAAAACTACAACTGGTAAACATGCAGCACTGGAATCTTGTATTAAAATCATGTCCTTAAATAACCAACACAACAAATTGCACTGCATGATATCAACAGAACTGAAATCTGATTCATTATTTATGAACGCTGAGTCCTCTGTGCTCCTTCATGTGTGAATAAATATGAGGAGACGCAGGGAGACAATTGACCTGAACGACCCCACAGTAAAAGAACAGAGATGGTCAGACAGCACCATCCGGTGGTGAACAGACGACACTGCACTCTCTGTTGATGTACAATAATCAGGTGTTTCTCTTTCTTTAGATGTTGGTCTTTGCCTTGCTCTCACTTTTAAACCAATCAATTTAAAGATAAACTTAAATTATGAATTATTTTGCATGAACAGGTAACAGTCACTGAAGCAAAAGAAAAAAAGAGCAGACTCATAAAAAGAGATGTTTCTTTCTCCCTAAGTTTTTCTTTTTCTCTCATTCTTTGTCTTTCTTGTCCTTCACTTTACCTCTTTCATCCACCACTTTTTTCTCTCCCACTCTCTTCTACCTCTTCTTCCCCTCTTTCACTTCTCTTCCTGTATTCTCTCACCATTTCTCTGTCTTTCTCTTGCTTTTTTCTTCTCTTTATCCCTCGCTCTTACTTTCAGCCTCTTCCTCTTTGCACTTCTTCAACCTTACTCCCTCCTCTAACTTTGCATCTCCCCTTTCCTTACCTCCTCCTCTTCCTCCTCCTCCTCTCTCAGCATATATATATACAGTGTAACAGGACCACTCAAGCACGTCCTCAGGCCAATTATTTAAAAACACTAATAACCCTTTCTCTACTGGGAGAGAGAGCATTTTCCTCCCCATACATTATTAATGCGGCTCTGCATGATCGTTTTTGTGTTACTTCTGCTTTAAAGGCTATATATGTCTGTCGATTTTCTATATTTTTCTTTCTTTCTTTCTTTCTGGATGATATGTTCCTTCAGTCTGAAGAGTTTGGGCACATAAGTTTAACAGCTCCTAATGCTAATAATACTCAATTCATTATTGGTTTGTCTCTGCACATGAGATCTGTTGACAATAAGAAAAAATACAGAAACTCGACAGACATATCCTTCATGTGTGTGCTATTTTCAACAAAGGTGTGCTTGGAACTCAGTAGTTGCCTTTTTGTGAATGTATGTTCTAATGGCTGCTATACTGTAGCCTCCCACTGCAGAACAAAGACAAATACATAGACAAAGACGTGAAAACAAGTATTAAGTCTCCAATAACCAGAGGGTGTCCATATACAGGTTATGTACTTTGCTCCCTATGAAATGTATCTTGTTCTAAAAATATATCGCAATAAGTCACCAACAGAGCGGCAGCAACAGGCGGAGCAACAGTGAAAGACATATGAGCTTCAAAGTCACACTCCTGAAATGAAACTGAAAGTTTGTCAAAGCGTTAGGAGCACTCCATATTCCTCTGAAAGAGGAATATGGAGAAAAGAAGGCCGAGCTGGGGAAGACAGAGGCTGAGATTCAGCAGATGATCCAGAAGAGACGACTGAAAATTCAAGAGATCAAACAATCCATCAAGCTCAGCAAGGAAAATGCAGACAAAGAGATAGCAGAAGATGTTCAGGCCTTTACCAAACTGAAGGAGTCAGTTGAGAAATACCAGGCCAGAGTCATCACAGTTACTAAAGAGAAGCAGAAAAGGACAGAGAAACAGGCCGAAGGATTCATCAAAGAGCTGGAGCAGGAAATCTCTGAGCTGAAGAAGAGGAGTTCTGAGCTGGAGAAGCTCTCACACTCTGAAGACCACTTCAACCTCCTCCAAAGCTTCCCGTCCCTGAACACTGCTCCACCCACCAAAGACTGGACAGAAATAAGAGTCTATCCACCATCATATGATGGGACTATTAAGAAAGCGTTGGCCCAACTGGTGGAGAGACTGAAGAAAATGTTCACAAAGGCTGAGCTGATGTGGGTCCAGCAATATGCAGTGGATGTGACACTTGATCCTGATACAGCAAATCGAAAACTCATCCTGTCTGATGATGGGAAACAAGTCCATCATGTTGATGCAAAGAAGAATCTCCCAGACAACCCAGAGAGATTTTCTATTGGTGCCTGTGTCTTAGGGAAGCAGATTGTTTCTTCTGGAAGAATTTACTTTGAGGTTCAGGTTAAAGGAAAGTCTGATTGGGTTTTAGGAGTTGCCAGAGAGTCAATCAACAGGAAGGGGAGAATCACAATTAACTGTGAGAATGGTTACTGGACTCTAGATTTTAGGAATGAAGAGCATTTTGTTTTTGCTGACAGTCCAGTCCATCTCCCTCCGAAGTCAAAGCTTGAGAAGGTAGGGGTGTTTGTAGATTATGATGAGGGTCTGGTCTCCTTTTATGATGTTGATGCTTCAGCTCTTATCTACTCCTATACCGGCTGCTCTTTCAATGAGAAACTCCTCCCATTCTTCTGTCCCTGTCTTAATCAGGGCGGTAAAAACTCCACCCCTCTGATCATCTCCCCTGTCCACCATACTGAGTAGAGAAACCATTTAATTTCCTTGATTTGACTTCACTGTTACTTAATGTAGGAAATCTCCATGTTTAGTGATAATGTACAGTGTGTTCTTGTTTTCTCCACATTCTAGTAGTTGTAGATGTTTGCCCTCTTTATTATATATCCCATTTCTACTTACTACTACAACACAATATACATATACACAATACAACAAATGATTTGATTGATTTTATGTAATGTTGTTTATTCTGTTCTAATAAGGTTAATACCTGTCTTCAAATGTCAAACATCACAACAATGTAAATAGAAAAGGTTTTGCATGTGTGGGTTTAGAAAATGGCTGTTATAGTCCAATAGTTACAGGGCCTAGCTCAAGAGTTTTTGGTAACACTTAAGATTACAGACTACAGAATAATTGTATAGACTAAATAAGATAATATCTCTGGTTATGCTGCACTTATTTTGATCCTTTAAAAAATGTTATGGGAGTGCAAATCTAAATCGGTGGGTGGAATACTCTTTTAATGGGACTGAAAGTTATCTTACTAAATTAAGTCCAACTGAAGTGAGCAAAACTTTTCTCTTTAGTGAGAAAAATGTCATGGACTCATGGTTTTTGGACTCTCTGTTTTTGATCTCTTGGTCTCCTATGTTTTTGAAGTGTCCAGCCACTTCTAAAAAAAACCTGGCCTTGATCCAGCTGTTTTAAACAATTTCAGACCCATCTCAAAATTGCCTTTCATTTCCAAAATACTGGAAAAACTTGTTGCTGAGCAGTTTCTCCAAGTTGTGGAAAGAAATATTATCTTTGATAAATTTCAATCTGGTTTTCGTCAAAACCATAGTACTGAGACTGCTCTGTTAAGAGTCATGAATGACATCCTCATGCAGGCTGATACGGGGGAACTCTCCATCTTGGTCTTACTTGACTTGAGCGCTGCCTTTGACACTATTGATCACTCCATCCTCATTAATCGACTAAATACATGTGTTGGTATCTCAGGGAAAGCTCTAGAATGTTTTATGTCATATTTGTCAAATAAAAGTTTTTCTGTCTCTATGGGTAACTATGTGTCCTCATCCACCCCTCTGCTATATGGGGTGCCCCAGGGGTCAATACCTGGTCCAATTCTTTTCTCTTTGTATGTGCTGCTCTTGGGCCAGATAATCACTTTGGTTGTATATCCTGTCATTGCTATGCAGATGACACTCAGCTATATTTTTCTGTAAAACCAGATGATTTTAGCAACCTAAACACTCTCCACAGCTGTTTAGCTGCGATAAAGGACTGGATGTCTGTCAACTTTCATCAGTTAAATTCTGACAAAACTGAGCTTCTTATTTTTGGCCCCGAAAATACTGCTAAAGGCATCATTCAGCATATTGGCCCACTTGCCCCCTATGTCAAAACTAACGCCAGGAATCTTGGTGTTATATTTGACCCTAAATTGAAATTTGAACACCATGTCAATAAAATGGTTAAATCCTGCTTTTTTCAACTTCGGAACATTGCAAAAATCAGACCATTACTGTCAGCCTCTGACCTAGAGCATATCATTCATGCCTTCATTTTTTTCCCGTCTCGATTACTGTAACTCCCTTTTCACTTGCCTTAGCCAAGCTGACCTGTCACGTCTTCAGCTTGTACGAAATGCAGCAGCAAGGCTATTAACTAGGACTGGCCACAGATTCCACATCACTCCTGTTTTAGCCTCACTGCATTGGCTGCCAGTGAAGTTCAGGATTGATTTCAAGATTCTCTTAATCACTTGTAAGGCCTTACACGGTTTAGCTCCTGCATATATATCCGAGCTACTAAGCCCATATACTACCATGCGGTCACTTAGGTCTTCCAACCAAAACCTGTTGGCCGTACCACGTGCCAAACTAAAAAACCCAGCTGACTGTGCTTTTGTTGCCCTGGCACCCAGACTTTGGAACAGTCTCCTCACTTCCATCAGATCAGCTGAATCTGTTGACTGTTTCAAAAAACACCTAAAAGCCTCCTTTTTTTAGAATGGCTTTTTCATAACATTTCATAAATTCAAGTGTGTGCTCTGGGTGATGACTGTACGCTTGCTGTGTTCGTATGTGTGAGATGTCTGTATGTGTTCTTGAATGTGTCTTTCATGGTTTTTGTGTCCTATTTTCTTTGTGTCCCAATGTCACTGTAAAGCACTTTGTAACCTGTGTTAAAAAACATGCTATATAAATAAAGTTTTACTTACTTACTTACTTACTTACTTACTATGTTACACTTCTGTTTCCAAGTCCTTTTGGTCATTTGATTTTGCTTGTTCATATTATTTGTGTTGTACCTTTAAAGGACTGTCTTGTATTTCTGATTAGCTCATAGTGTTGTGTACTTGAGTTTATATTCATGTATCTTCCTGGACAGGTTAATGTAGACTGGTTTGTATCAAGAGGTTTGTGTTCTGTTTGCTTTGTGTATTCCTGCACTCCTCCCAAGCCTGTTTTTTCCCCTCCACACCTGCCCTGCATCAAGCTCTTTAGCCCTGCCCTGCCCTGCCCTGCCCTGCTCTGTTTTCTACACACCTGTCCCTTATCAGCCTCGTCAGCCCTTCCCTGCTCCCAGTGTCTCCCTCAACCATCAGCTGCTTGCTTGTTCCCCTGTCCAGTCACCTGTTCCCCATTTCCTCATTAGTTCAGTTTGTATTTTAGCCCTGGATTTCCATTCAGTCTTTGTTGGCTCCTCGGTTTAGTCTGTTAGGTATTGTTATGTATTGTCCAAGTTTGTGAAGCACGACTGTGATCAGTTTTTGCTTTGAGCTGTTAGCTTTGTTTTTGGTCTGCTCATGTCCTTATCAAAGAAGAAGTTTCTTCAGCCTCACTGAGCCTGCAGTGTCCTGCATTTGGGCCCATCTGCTCCGCACTACATGACAACAAACTTTACTCTTCACTCTGCCTCATTATGTAGCAATCTTTTTCTGATATATTAATGTAAAAACTGCTCTGGGGAAAGATAATCATCTGTCCATGGATATGAGGTATTGTTTGTGTGATTCATATTGTGAAGGGTATTTTTCTTTCTTTCTTTAATAATACTTCATTGTTGGTTTGTCTCTGCACATGAGATCTGTTGACAATAAGAAAAAATATAGATAATCGACAGACAGATCCTTCGTGTGTGTGCTATTTTCAACAAAGGTGTGCGTGATAGTGATTTTCCCTCGCTGGTGCTCATTAAGAGCTGACCAGCTGAGTGTGACTGAGTGAGTGAGTCGGTGGTTCATGTAATTTGCATAGAAAGAGCTGGCCAAGTATGTACAGTAGCTCATTTATAGCTCTTGTTAAGTGGCAGCTGAGTGGACCCCAGAGCTGCTCAGGTGCAGTGACGAGGATATATCAAGTTAAGAGGTTAATTAAATCCAATGCAATCCAATCCGAAACTGTTTCCTACAGTTTTTTCTATTTTTTGTTGTACAGTGGGGAAAAAAAACAGGTGATATAAACAGGCTTAAAACTCTATATGGAAACTGAACTCAGTAGTTGCCTTTTTGTGAATGTATGTTCTAATGGCTGCTATACTGTAGCCTCCCACTGCAGAACAAAGACAAAGATGTGAAAACAAGTATTAAGTCTCCAACAACCAGAGGGTGTCCATATACAGGTTATGTACTTTGCTCCCTATGAAATGTATCTTGTTCTAAAAATATTTCACAATAATCATCCTGAAGGAGGTAAAAAAGTCACCAACAGAGCTGCAGCAACAGGCAGAGCAAGAGTTAAAGATATATGAGCTTCAACGTCACACTCCTGAAATGAAACTGAAAGTTTGTCAAAACGTTAGGAGCAAAACTCAGACAACTCTCTCAGTTTATTTTTTCTCTAAAGAGAAACAAAGTTCATTCAATTTTTCTCAGCAACACAGCAGAAACACTGGTGAGTACAATAGACAACCAGCATAAGCACATACTTGAGCTCTATCCAACCAGGAAATGCCTCTCTTTTCGTATCTCTTTTCAAGCACGATGTGTCACGTGTATAATACAAAATGACCTCTTAATATTTCAGTAATCATTCCTTGATATTTAAAAGTATCAACAATTCTGTAACTACTTTTACTTTTGTCCTTGGTGTGTAGATATGGCTGCTGCCACTAGTCTGCTGTCTGAAGATCAGTTTCTGTGCTCCATCTGTCTGGATGTGTTCACTGATCCAGTCGCCATACCATGTGGACACAACTTCTGCAAAAACTGCATCAGTGAACACTGGAATATTGCTGTCCAATGCCAGTGTCCCATCTGTAAAAAGCTTTTCTATACAAAACCTGAGCTGCAGGTCAACATTTTCATCTCTGAGATGGTTGCTCAGTTCAGACAGTCAGCTCAACAGAGAGCCAGCAGCAGCAGATCAGAGCAACAAGCTGCCAAACCAGGAGAAGTTCCCTGTGACATCTGCACTGGAACCAAACTGAAGGCTGTGAATTCCTGTCTGGTGTGTCTGGTGTCCTACTGTGAGACTCACCTGGAGCCTCATCTGACAGCATCAGGACTGAAAAGACATCAGTTGATTGATCCTGTGGAGAACCTGGAAGGAAGAATGTGTATGAAGCACGATAAACTGCTGGAGTCATTCTGCAAGGATGATCAGACATGTGTCTGTATGGTCTGCACTATTTTAGACCATAAAGCACATGAAGTTGTTCCTCTAAAAGAGGAATATGAAGAAAAGAAGTCTGAGCTGGAGAAGACAGAGGCTGAGATTCAGCAGATGATCCAGAAGAGACGACTGAAGATTCAAGAGATCAAACAATCCGTCAAGCTCAGCAAGGAAAATGCAGACAAAGAGATAGCAGAAGATGTTCAGGCCTTTACCAAACTGAAGGAGTCAGTTGAGAAATACCAGGCCAGAGTCATCACAATGATTGAAGAGAAGCAGAAAAGGACAGAGAAACAGGCTGAAGGATTCATCAAAGAGCTGGAGCAGGAAATCTCTGAGCTGAAGAAGAGGAGTTCTGAGCTGGAGAAGCTCTCACGCTCTGAAGACCACTTCAACCTCCTCCAAAGCTTCCCGTCCCTGAACACTGCTCCACCCACCAAAGACTGGACAGATGTCAAAGTCTGTCTGCCGTCATATGATGGGACTGTTGTGGATCAACTGGTGAAGAGACTGAAGAAAATGTTCACATACGGTGAGCTGATGTGGGTCCAGCAGTATGCAGTGGATGTGACACTTGATCCTGATACAGCAAATCCAAAACTCATCCTGTCTGATGATGGGAAACAAGTCCATCATGATGATGCAGAGAAGAATCTCCCAGACAACCCAGAGAGATTTTCTAGGGGTCTCTGTGTCTTAGGGAAGCAGATTGTTTCTTCTGGAAGATTTTACTTTGAGGTTCAGGTTAAAGAGAAGATGCGTTGGGATTTAGGAGTTGCCAGAGAGTCAATCAACAGGAAGGGGCTATTCAGAATCAGCTGCAAGAATGGTTACTGGACTGTGAATTTAAGGAATGAAAAGTACTTTGCTTTTGCTGAGACTCCAGTTCGTCTCTGTCTGAAGTCAAAGCCTGAGAAGGTTGGGGTGTTTGTGGATTCTGAGGAGGGTCTGGTCTCCTTTTATGATGTCGATGCTTCAGCTCTTATCTACTCGTATACCGGCTGCTCCTTCAATGAGAAACTCCTCCCATTCTTCTGTCCTGGTCTTAATCAGGGCGGTAAAAACTCCACCCCTCTGATCATCTCCCCTGTCCACCACACTGAGTAGAGAAACCATTTGATTTCCTTGATTTGATTTCACTGTTACTTAATGTAGGAAATCTCCATGGTTAGTGGTAATGTACAGTGTGTTCTTGTTTTCTTCAGATTCTAGTTGTTGTGGATGTTTGCCTTCTTCATTATATAGCCCATTTCTACTTACTGATGCAACACAATAATTTGATGATCATTAATTGAATTGATTTTATGTAATGTTGTTTAATCTGTTCTAATAAGTTTAATACCTGTCTTCAAATGTCAAACATCACAACAATGTAAACAGAAAAGGTTTTGCATGTGTGGGTTTAGAAAATGGCTGTTTATAGTCCAATACTTACAGGGCCTAGTTTGGGTGTTTTTGATAACACTTTAGATTACAGACTACAGCATGATAGCATAAACTAAATAATACAATATTTGTGCTTCTGCTGAACTAATTTAGATCCTTTAAAAAATGTTATGGGAATGCAACGCTAAATTGGCGGAATACTCTTTTAATGGGACTGAATGTTATCTGACTAAATTAAGTCCAACTGAAGTGAGCAAAACTTTTCTCTTTACTCTGACTCACTATGTATCTATTTTTTCTGATATATTATATATTAATGTTAAAACAGCTCTGTGATTGTGATTTACATCTTATGTTATACTTTTTCATATTATTACTTTTATTTTTAAACCAGTGAGGTCCAGATAAAGTTCATAACTGAAAAACAAACAACTCAGTTTAGTTGTCTCTAGATTGCTGAACTGTGGTCTGGGGTCAAAGGTCAGGAGTAATATAATCATCTCTCCCTGGATATGAGGTATCGTTTGTGTTATTCATATTGTGAAGGTTTACTGATTTTAAATGTATAGTCTGTAAAAAGTATTTTATTGTATTTTGGATATGTTTTAGGAAATTACTTTCCATTAGTTTAGTTTGTTGTTCAGTGTAAAAACATTAAACAATAAAACATAAAGCGAGTACATACGTTTCCTACATTGATATTTTTGGATGAGATTAGAGACTCTTTAGCTGCTGCAGTCTGATGGAACCACATGTGTCCAATATGACACTGTAACACAGTTAAACTACTGTTGCTCCTCCACAGATTTCCCCTTCATATGCAAACCTCTTCATCACTGCCTCTGTCAATACTCTCTTTGCGTACTTTTTTTTTTGCAAACACCAGATATGTAACTTACCTTGTGTTTCCCTTTTAAATGTGACTTCATAGTGATTACAGAGTCAAAATATTTGTACCTTGGTAAAGTCTCCCACAGTCAGTGAGGAGACACATCAGAAACAGGTTTCTCTTCATTAGGAACAAAATTTAGAATATAGTGAACAAAACTCATTTAAAGTCTGACTTCAGTGTTTGCACTTTTTAAAAATGTTTTGCTGACTTTTCTCTCTATGTGATATTTTTGTGAGTTCTGATGGCTGCATTTATAGTCTAAGAACACAGTTGGCAGAAGTGCATCAAATCAATGTAGAAAAACTAATTGAACACAGAAGGCTGCAGATAGAAAACATTACAAGGAAAGATAAGAATATGATGCTTTATGAAGGATTGAGGGTTTGGAACAGGTGCAATCAGTCATTCTGGGTGCAGGTTGTTTACAGACGCTCCTGTATGGCTGAAACAAATAATTACTTTCATTATCAACCTGCATACAATCTCATCAAAAACGCTGACGAGATGTACCAACATCTCTGTCGTAGGACCTTAGAATCTACAAATAAAGAAATAAAAACCCTCAGTTGTGGCAGATTAGCAACATAAATACAGACTTTTGGCTGTTTTTGGTCCCTTGTATCTGTTGGAAACACTAGACTGTATGTAACAAAAGGGATGATAAGGAGTTATTAGTAAGAAGCACTGTGTGTTCCACATCTTTAGATTTTTAGAGCAGAGGGAGTTTTCAACCAATGCTTTCTCTTCACTTTTTTCAGATGCAATATACTACTTGAAAATTCTTTATTTGAACAATGTGAAAACTGTGAAAATGGTCTTACTATTTTTATTTGAGCTCAATTAAAAATAACTGAGCTCAGTGGTTGTCTTTTTGTAAATATATATTCTAATGGCTGCTGTAGCAAAGAAAATCTGGAAGAAATGATCAAGCCTCCGGTCACTAGAGGATGCCCACATGCACCTCCCTATGAAATGAATCCTGTGCCAAAAATATGCTGCAATAATCACCCTGAAGGAGGAAACAATACATCATTAACAGGGCTGCAGTGAGAGGCGGAGCAATAGTGGAAAGACAGGTGAACTTCAACGTCACATTTCTGAAATGAAACTTAAAGTCTGTCAAAGCAACAGGAGAACTGCAGTTGAGACAACTCTGTGTTTCTCTCCACAGACACATTTTAACTAAGTTCATCAGGTCTTTCTCATCTACAGCAGAAACACTGGTGAGTACAGCAGATAATATCTATTATTTAAACAACCAGCATTAACAAATACTTGAGCTCTAATCAAGCAGGAAATGCTTCTCTTTTCATTTAATACTGACAGCCGTCAAATAAAACTTTCACTTAAGTGCAATGTAGTTATACAAAATGACCTAATTATTCAGTAATCATTGTTTGATATTTAAAACTATTGAAAAATCTGTAATTACTTTGACTTTTTGTTCTCAGTGTGTAGATATGGCTGCTGCCACTAGTCTGCTGTCTGAAGATCAGTTTCTGTGCTCCATCTGTCTGGATGTGTTCACTGATCCAGTCAGTACACCATGTGGACACAACTTCTGCAAAAACTGCATCAGTGAACACTGGAATATTGCTGTCCAATGCCAGTGTCCCATCTGTAAAAAGCTCTTCTACACAAAACCTGAGCTGCAGATCAACGTTTTCATCTCTGAGATGGTTGCTCAGTTCAGACAGTCAGCTCAACAGAGAGCCAGCAGCAGCAGATCAGAGCAACAAGCTGCCAAACCAGGAGAAGTTCTCTGTGACGTCTGCACTGGAACCAAACTGAAGGCTGTGAAGTCCTGTCTGGTGTGTCTGGTGTCCTACTGTGAGATTCACCTGGAGCCTCATCTGAATATATCAGGCCTGAAAAGACATGAGCTGATTGATCCTGTGGAGAACCTGGAAGTCAGGATGTGTATGAAGCACGATAAAGCTCTGGAGTTGTTCTGCAAGGATGATCAGACATGTGTCTGTATGGTCTGCACTATTTTAAACCACAAAGCACATGAAGTTGTTCCTCTAAAAGAGGAATATGAAGAAAAGAAGGCCGAGCTGGAGAAGACAGAGACTGAGATTCAGCAGATGATCCAGAAGAGACAACTGAAGATTCAGGAGATCAAACAATCCGTCAAGCTCAGCAAGGAAAATGCAGACAAAGAGATAGCAGAAGATGTTCAGGCCTTTACCAAACTGAAGGAGTCAGTTGAGAAATTCCAGGCCAGAGTCATCACAATGATTGAAGAGAAGCAGAAAAGGACAGAGAAACAGGCTGAAGGATTCATCAAAGAGCTGGAGCAGGAAATCTCTGAGCTGAAGAAGAGGAGTTCTGAGCTGGAGAAGCTCTCACACTCTGAAGACCACCTCCACCTCCTCCAAAGCTTCCCGTCCCCGAACGCTGCTCCACCCACCAAAGACTGGACAGATGTCAAAGTCTGTCTGCCATCTAATGATGGGACTGTGAAGACAGTTGTGGATCAACTGGTGGAGAGACTGAAGAAAATGTACGGTGAGCTGATGTGGGTCCAGCAGTATGCAGTGGATGTGACACTTGATCCTGATACAGCATATCCCAAACTCGTCCTGTCTGATGATGAGAAACAAGTCCATCATGTTGATGCAAAGAAGAATCTCCCAGAAAACCCGGAGAGATTTTCTATTAGTGCCTGTGTCTTAGGGAAGCAAACTGTTTCTTCTGGAAAAATTTACTTTGAGGTTCAGGTTAAAGGAAAGTCTGATTGGATTTTAGGAGTTGCCAGAGAATCAATAAACAGGAAGGGGCTATCTGCAATTAGCTGTGAGAATGGTTACTGGACTGTGTGTTTGACGAATGAAAATAAGTACTTTGCTCTTGTTGATACTCCAGTTCGTCTCTGTCTGAAGTCAAAGCCTCAGAAGGTTGGGGTGTTTGTAGATTATGATGAGGGTCTGGTCTCCTTTTATGATGTCGATGCTTCAGCTCTTATCTACACCTATACCGGCTGCTCCTTCAATGAGAATCTCCTCCCATTCTTCTGTCCCTGTTCTAATCAGGGCGGTAAAAACTCCACCCCTCTGATCATCTCCTCTGTCCACCACACTGAGTAGAGAAACCATTTGATTTCCTTGATTTGATTTTACTGTTTTTTAATGTGAGAAATCTCCATGTTTAGTGATAATGTACAGTGTGTTCTTGTTTTCTTCAGATTCTAGTTGTTGTAGATGTTTGCACTCTTTATTATATATCCCATTTCTACTTACTACTGCAAGACAGTAATTTCACAACAAATGATTTGTTTGATTTTATGTAATGTTGTTTATTCTGTTCTAATAAGGTTAATACATGTCTTCAAATGTCAAACATCACAACAATGTAAACAGAAAAGGTTTTGCATGTGTGGGTTTAGAAAATGGCTGTTATAGTCCAATAGTTACAGGGCCTAGTTCGGGTGTTTTTGATATCACTTTAGATTACAGACTACAGCATAATAGCATAAACTAAATAAGACAATATCTGTGCTTCTGCTGAACTAATTTAGATCCTTTAAAAATTATTATTGGAGTGCAAAGTGAAATTGGCGGAATACTCTTTTAATGGGACTGAATGTTATCTGACTAAATTAAGTCCAACTGAAGTGAGCAAAACTTTTCTCTTTACTCTGCCTCACTATGTATCTATTTTTTCTGATATATTATATATTAATGTTAAAACAGCTCTGTGATTGTGATTTACAGCTTATGTTATACTTTTTCATATTATTACTTTTTATTTTTAAACCAGTGAGGTCCAGATAAAGTTCATAACTGAAAAACAAACAACTCAGTTTGGTTTGGCTAGATTGCTGAACTGTGGTCTGGGGTCAAAGGTCAGGGGTAATATAATCATCTCTCCCTGGATATGAGGTATCGTTTGTGTGATTCATATTGTGAAGGTTTATTTAAAACTTACTTTACATTAGTTTAGTTTATGTTGTTCAGTGTAAAAACAATAAACAATAAAACATAAAGCGAGTACATACGTTTCCTACATTGATATTTTTGGATGAGATTAGAGACTCTTTAACTGCTGCAGTCTGATGGAACCACATGTGTCCAATATGACACTGTAACACAGTTAAACTACTGTTGCTCCTCCACAGATTTCCCCTTCATATGCAAACCTCTTCATCACTGCCTCTGTCAATACTCTCTTTGAATACCTTTTTTTTTTTTTTTGCAAACACCAGATATGTAACTTACCTTGTGTTTCCCTTTTTAAATGTGACCTCATAGTGATTACAAAGTCAAAATATTTGTACCTTGGTAAAGCCTCCCACAGTCAGTGAGGAGACACATCAGAAACAGGTTTCTCTTCATTAGGAACAAAATTTAGAATATAGTGAACAAGACTCATTTAAAGTCTGACTTCAGTGTTTGCACTTTTTAAAATGTTTTGCTGACTTTTCACTCTATGTGATATTTTTGTGAGTTCTGATGGCTGCATTTATAGTCTAAGAACACAGTTGGCAGAAGTGCATCAAATCAATGTAGAAAACCTAATTCAACACAGAAGGCTGCAGATAGAAAACATTACAAGGAAAGATAAGAATATGATGCTTTATGAAGGATTGAGGGTTTGGAACAGGTGCAATCAGTCATTCTGGGTGCAGGTTGTTTACAGACACTCCTGTAGGGCTGAAACAAATAATTACTTTCATTATCAATGTGCATACAATCTCATCAAAAACGCTGACGAGATGTACCAACATCTCTGTCGTAGGACCTTAGAATCTACAAATAAAAAAATAAAAACCTTCAGTTGTGGCAGATTAGCAACATAAATACAGACTTTTGGCTGCTTTTGGTCCCTTGTGTCTGTTGGAAACACTAGACTGTATGTAACAAAAGGGATGATAAGGAGTTATTAGTAAGAAGCATTGTGTGTTCCACATCTTTAGATTTTTAGAGCAGAGGGAGTTTTCAACCAATGCTTTCTCTTCCCTTTTTTCAGATGCAATATACTACTTGAAAATTCTTTATTTGAACAATGTGAAAACTGTGAAAATGGTCTTACTATTTTTATTTGAGCTCAATTAAAAATAACTGAGCTCAGTGGTTGTCTTTTTGTAAAAATATATTCTAATGGCTGCTGTAGCAAAGAAAATCTGGAAGAAATGATCAAGCCTCCGGTCACTAGAGGATGCCCACATGCACCTCCCTATGAAATGAATCCTGTGCCAAAAATATGCTGCAATAATCACCCTGAAGGAGGAAACAATACATCATTAACAGAGCTGCAGTGAGAGGCGGAGCAATAGTGAAAAAACGGGTGAACTTCAACGTCACATTCCTGAAATGAAACTTAAAGTCTGTCAAAGCAACAGGAGAACTGCAGTTGAGACAACTCTGTGTTTCTCCCCACAGACAAATTTTAACTAAGTTCATCAGGTCTTTCTCATCTACAGCAGAAACACTGGTGAGTACAGCAGATAATATCTACTATTTAAACAACCAGCATTAACAAATACTTGAGCTCTAATCAAGCAGGAAATGCTTCTCTTTTCATTTAATACTGACAGCCGTCAAATAAAACTTTCACTTAAGTGCAATGTAGTTAAACAAAATGACCTAATTATTCAGTAATCATTGTTTGATATTTAAAACTATTGAAAAATCTGTAATTACTTTGACTTTTTGTTCTCAGTGTGTAGATATGGCTGCTGCCACTAGTCTGCTGTCTGAAGATCAGTTTCTGTGCCCCATCTGTCTGGATGTGTTCACTGATCCAGTCAGTACACCATGTGGACACAACTTCTGCAAAAACTGCATCAGTGAACACTGGAATATTGCTGTCCAATGCCAGTGTCCCATCTGTAAAAAGCTCTTCTACACAAAACCTGAGCTGCAGATCAACGTTTTCATCTCTGAGATGGTTGCTCAGTTCAGACAGTCAGCTCAACAGAGAGCCAGCAGCAGCAGATCAGAGCAACAAGCTGCCAAACCAGGAGAAGTTCCCTGTGACGTCTGCACTGGAACCAAACTGAAGGCTGTGAAGTCCTGTCTGGTGTGTCTGGTGTCCTACTGTGAGATTCACCTGGAGCCTCATCTGAATATATCAGGCCTGAAAAGACATGAGCTGATTGATCCTGTGGAGAACCTGGAAGTCAGGATGTGTATGAAGCACGATAAAGCTCTGGAGTTGTTCTGCAAGGATGATCAGACATGTGTCTGTATGGTCTGCACTATTTTAAACCACAAAGCACATGAAGTTGTTCCTCTAAAAGAGGAATATGAAGAAAAGAAGGCCGAGCTGGAGAAGACAGAGGCTGAGATTCAGCAGATGATCCAGAAGAGACAACTGAAGATTCAGGAGATCAAACAATCCGTCAAGCTCAGCAAGGAAAATGCAGACAAAGAGATAGCAGAAGATGTTCAGGCCTTTACCAAACTGAAGGAGTCAGTTGAGAAATTCCAGGCCAGAGTCATCACAATGATTGAAGAGAAGCAGAAAAGGACAGAGAAACAGGCTGAAGGATTCATCAAAGAGCTGGAGCAGGAAATCTCTGAGCTGAAGAAGAGGAGTTCTGAGCTGGAGAAGCTCACATGCTCTGAAGACCACCTCCACCTCCTCCAAAGCTTCCCGTCCCCGAACGCTGCTCCACCCACCAAAGACTGGACAGATGTCAAAGTCTGTCTGCCATCTAATGATGGGACTGTGAAGACAGTTGTGGATCAACTGGTGGAGAGACTGAAGAAAATGTACGGTGAGCTGATGTGGGTCCAGCAGTATGCAGTGGATGTGACACTTGATCCTGATACAGCATATCCCAAACTCGTCCTGTCTGATGATGAGAAACAAGTCCATCATGTTGATGCAAGGAAGAATCTCCCAGACAACCCGGAGAGATTTTCTATTAGTGCCTGTGTCTTAGGGAAGCAAACTGTTTCTTCTGGAAAAATTTACTTTGAGGTTCAGGTTAAAGGAAAGTCTGATTGGATTTTAGGAGTTGCCAGAGAATCAATAAACAGGAAGGGGCTATCTGCAATTAGCTGTGAGAATGGTTACTGGACTGTGTGTTTGACGAATGAAAATATGTACTTTGCTCTTGTTGATACTCCAGTCTGTCTCTCTCTGAAGTCAAAGCCTCAGAAGGTTGGAGTGTTTGTGGATTATGAGGAGGGTCTGGTCTCCTTTTATGATGTCGATGCTGCAGCTCTTATCTACTCCTATACCGGCTGCTCCTTCAATGAGAATCTCCTCCCATTCTTCTGTCCCTGTTCTAATCAGGGCGGTAAAAACTCCACCCCTCTGATCATCTCCCCTGTCCACCACACTGAGTAGAGAAACCATTTGATTTCCTTGATTTGATTTTACTGTTTTTTAATGTGAGAAATCTCCATGTTTAGTGGTAATGTACAGTGTGTTCTTGTTTTCTTCAGATTCTAGTTGTTGTAGATGTTTGCACTCTTTATTATATATCCCATTCCTACTTACTACTGCAAGACAGTAATTTCACAACAAATGATTTGTTTGATTTTATGTAATGTTGTTTAATCTGTTCTAATAAGTTTAATACCTGTCTTCAAATGTCAAACATCACAACAATGTAAATAGAAAAGGTTTTGCATGTGTGGGTTTAGAAAATGGCTGTTATAGTCCAATAGTTACAGGGCCTAGTTCGGGTGTTTTTGATAACACTTTAGATTACAGACTACAGCATAATAGCATAAACTAAATAAGACAATATCTGTGCTTCTGCTGAACTAATTTAGATCCTTTAAAAAATATTATTGGAGTGCAAAGTTAAATTGGTGGAATACTCTTTTAATGGGACTGAATGTTATCTGACTAAATTAAGTCCAACTGAAGTGAGCAAATCTTTTCTCTTTACTCTGCCTCACTATGTATCTATTTTTTCTGATATATTATATATTAATGTTAAAACAGCTCTGTGATTGTGATTTACATCTTATGTTATACTTTTTCATATTATTACTTTTATTTTTAAACCAGTGAGGTCCAGATAAAGTTCATGACTGAAAAACAAACAACTCAGTTTGGTTGTCTCTAGATTGCTGAACTGTGGTCTGGGGTCAAAGGTCAGGGGTAATATAATCATCTCTCCCTGGATATGAGGTATCGTTTGTGTGATTCATATTGTGAAGGTTTATTTAAAACTTACTTTACATTAGTTTAGTTTATGTTGTTCAGTGTAAAAACATTAAACAATAAAACATAAAGCGAGTACATACGTTTCCTACATTGATATTTTTTGGATGAGATTAGAGACTCTTTAACTGCTGCAGTCTGATGGAACCACATGTGTCCAATATGACACTGTAACATAGTTAAACTACTGTTGCTCCTCCACAGATTTCCCCTTCATATGCAAACCTCTTCATCACTGCCTCTGTCAATACTCTCTTTGAATACCTTTTTTTTTTTTTTTTTGCAAACACCAGATATGTAACTTACCTTGTGTTTCCCTTTTTAAATGTGACCTCATAGTGATTACAAAGTCAAAATATTTGTACCTTGGTAAAGCCTCCCACAGTCAGTGAGGAGACACATCAGAAACAGGTTTCTCTTCATTAGGAACAAAATTTAGAATATAGTGAACAAGACTCATTTAAAGTCTGACTTCAGTGTTTGCACTTTTTAAAATGTTTTGCTGACTTTTCTCTCTATGTGATATTTTTGTGAGTTCTGATGGCTGCATTTATAGTCTAAGAACACAGTTGGCAGAAGTGCATCAAATCAATGTAGAAAACCTAATTCAACACAGAAGGCTGCAGATAGAAAACATTACAAGGAAAGATAAGAATATGATGCTTTATGAAGGATTGAGGGTTTGGAACAGGTGCAATCAGTCATTCTGGGTGCAGGTTGTTTACAGACAATCCTGTAGGGCTGAAACAAATAATTACTTTCATTATCAACGTGCATACAATCTCATCAAAAACGCTGACGAGATGTACCAACATCTCTGTCGTAGGACCTTAGAATCTACAAATAAAAAAATAAAAACCTTCAGTTGTGGCAGATTAGCAACATAAATACAGACTTTTGGCTGTTTTTGGTCCCTTGTGTCTGTTGGAAACACTAGACTGTATGTAACAAAAAGGATGATAAGGAGTTATTAGTAAGAAGCACTGTGTGTTCCACATCTTTAGATTTTTAGAGCAGAGGGAGTTTTCAACCAATGCTTTCTCTTCACTTTTTTTAGATGCAATATACTACTTGAAAATTCTTTATTTGAACAATGTGAAAACTGTGAAAATGGTCTTACTATTTTTATTTGAGCTCAATTAAAAATAACTGAGCTCAGTGGTTGTCTTTTTGTAAATATATATTCTAATGGCTGCTGTAGCAAAGAAAATCTGGAAGAAATGATCAAGCCTCCGGTCACTAGAGGATGCCCACATGCACCTCCCTATGAAATGAATCCTGTGCCAAAAATATGCCACAATAATCACCCTGAAGGAGGAAACAATACATCACTAACAGGGCTGCAGTGAGAGGCGGAGCAATAGTGGAAAAACAGGTGAACGTCAACGTCACATTTCTGAAATGAAACATAAAGTTTGTCAAAGCAACAGGAGAACTGCAGTTGAGACAACTCTGTGTTTCTCTCCACAGACAAATTTTAACTAAGTTCATCAGGTCTTTCTCATCTACAGCAGAAACACTGGTGAGTACAGCAGATAATATCTATTATTTAAACAACCAGCATTAACAAATACTTGAGCTCTAATCAAGCAGGAAATGCTTCTCTTTTCATTTAATACTGACAGCCGTCAAATAAAACTTTCACTTAAGTGCAATGTAGTCATACATAATGACCTAATTATTCAGTAATCATTGTTTGATATTTAAAACTATCGAAAAATCTGTAATTACTTTGACTTTTTGTTCTCAGTGTGTAGATATGGCTGCTGCCACTAGTCTGCTGTCTGAAGATCAGTTTCTGTGCTCCATCTGTCTGAATGTGTTCACTGATCCAGTCGCCATACCATGTGGACACAACTTCTGCAAAAACTGCATCAGTGAACACTGGGATATTGCTGTCCAATGCCAGTGTCCCATCTGTAAAAAGCTTTTCTCCTCAAAACCTGAGCTGCAGGTCAACATTTTCATCTCTGAGATGGTTGATCGATTCAGACAGTCAGCTCAACAGAGAGCCAGCAGCAGCAGATCAGAGCAACAAGCTGCCAAACCAGGAGAAGTTCCCTGTGACGTCTGCACTGGAACCAAACTGAAGGCTGTGAAGTCCTGTCTGGTGTGTCTGGTGTCCTACTGTGAGATTCACCTGGAGCCTCATTTGAATATATCAGGCCTGAAAAGACATGAGCTGATCAATCCTGTGGAGAACCTGGAAGTCAGGATGTGTATGAAGCACGATAAAGCTCTGGAGTTGTTCTGCAAGGATGATCAGACATGTGTCTGTATGCTCTGCACAATTTTAAACCACAAAGCACATGAAGTTGTTCCTCTAAAAGAGGAATATGAAGAAAAGAAGGCCGAGCTGGAGAAGACAGAGGCTGAAATTCAGCAGATGATCCAGAAGAAACGACTGAAAATTCAAGAGATCAAACAATCCGTCAAGCTCAGCAAGGAAAATACAGACAAAGAGATAGCAGAAGATGTTCAGGCCTTTGCCAAACTGAAGGAGTCAGTTGAGAAATACCAGGCCAGAGTCATCACAATGATTGAAGAGAAGCAGAAAAGGACAGAGGCACAGGCTGAAGGATTCATCAAAGAGCTGGAGCAGGAAATCTCTGAGCTGAAGAAGAGGAGTTCTGAGCTGGAAAAGCTCTCACACTCTGAAGACCACCTCCACCTCCTCCAAAGCTTCCCGTCCCTGAACGCTGCTCCACCCACCAAAGACTGGACAGATGTCAAAGTCTGTCTGCCGGCATATGATGGGACTGTGAAGACAGTTGTGGATCAACTGGTGGAGAAACTGAAGAAAATGTTCACAAAGGCTGAGCTGATGTGGGTCCAGCAGTATGCAGTGGATGTGACACTTGATCCTGATACAGCAAATCCCAATCTCATCCTGTCTGATGATGGGAAACAAGTCCATCATGTTGATGCAAAGAAGAATCTCCCAGACAACCCAGAGAGATTTTCTATTGGTGCCTGTGTCTTAGGGAAGCAAACTGTTTCTTCTGGGAAAATGTACTTTGAGGTTCAGGTTAAAGGAAAGTCTGATTGGGTTTTAGGAGTTGTCAGAGAGTCAATCAACAGGAAGGAGCTATCTGCAATTAGCTGTGAGATTGGTTACTGGACTGTATGTTTGACGAATGAAAATATGTACTTTGCTCTTGCTGATACTCCAGTCTGTCTCTCTCTGAAGTCAAAGCCTCAGAAGGTTGGGGTGTTTGTGGATTATGAGGAGGGTCTGGTCTCCTTTTATGATGTCGATAATGCAGCTCTTATCTACTCCTATAACGGCTGCTCCTTCAATGAGAATCTCCTCCCATTCTTCTGTCCCTGTCTTAATCAGGGCGGTAAAAACTCCACCCCTCTGATCATCTCCCCTGTCCACCACACTGAGTAGAGAAACCATTTGATTTCCTTGATTTGATTTCACTGTTTTTTAATGTGAGAAATCTCCATGTTTAGTGGTAATGTACAGTGTGTTCTTGTTTTCTTCAGATTCTAGTTGTTGTAGATGTTTGCACTCTTTATTATATATCCCATTTCTACTTACTACTGCAAGACAGTAATTTCACAACAAATGATTTGTTTGAATTTATGTAATGTTGTTTATTCTGTTCTAATAAGGTTAATACCTGTCTTCAAATGACAAACATCACAACAATGTAAACAGAAAAGGTTTTGCATGTGTGGGTTTAGAAAATGGCTGTTATAGTCCAATAGTTACAGGGCCTAGTTCGGGTGTTTTTGATAACACTTTAGATTACAGACTACAGCATGATAGCATAAACTAAATAAGACAGTATCTCTGCTTCTGCTGAACTAATTTAGATCCTTTAAAAAATATTATTGGAGTGCAAAGTTAAATTGGTGGAATACTCTTTTAATGGGACTGAATGTTATCTGACTAAATTAAGTCCAACTGAAGTGAGCAAATCTTTTCTCTTTACTCTGCCTCACTATGTATCTATTTTTTCTGATATATTATATATTAATGTTAAAACAGCTCTGTGATTGTTTTTCAGTTATGAAATTTATCTGGACCTCACTGGTTTAAAAATAAAAGTAATAATATGAAAAAGTATAACATAAGATGTAAATCACAAACAACTCAGTTTGGTTGTCTCTAGATTGCTGAACTGTGGTCTGGGGTCAAAGGTCAGGAGTAATATAATCATCTCTCCCTGGATATGAGGTATCGTTTGTGTGATTCATATTGTGAAGGTTTATTTAAAACTTACTTTACATTAGTTTAGTTTATGTTGTTCAGTGTAAAAACATTAAACAATAAAACATAAAGCGAGTACATACGTTTCCTACATTGATATTTTTTGGATGAAATCATAGACTCTTTAACTGCTGCAGTCTGATGGAACCACATGTGTCCAATATGACACTGTAACATAGTTAAACTACTGTTGCTCCTCCACAGATTTCCCCTTCATATGCAAACCTCTTCATCACTGCCTCTGTCAATACTCTCTTTGAATACCTTTTTTTTTTTTTTTGCAAACACCAGATATGTAACTTACCTTGTGTTTCCCTTTTTAAATGTGACCTCATAGTGATTACAAAGTCAAAATATTTGTACCTTGGTAAAGCCTCCCACAGTGAGTGTAGAGACACATCAGAAACAGGTTTCTCTTCATTAGGAACAAAATTTAGAATATAGTGAACAAGACTCATTTAAAGTCTGACTTCAGTGTTTGCACTTTTTAAAATGTTTTGCTGACTTTTCTCTCTATGTGATATTTTTGTGAGTTCTGATGGCTGCATTTATAGTCTAAGAACACAGTTGGCAGAAGTGCATCAAATCAATGTAGAAAACCTAATTCAACACAGAAGGCTGCAGATAGAAAACATTACAAGGAAAGATAAGAATATGATTCTTTATGAAGGATTGAGGGTTTGGAACAGGTGCAATCAGTCATTCTGGGTGCAGGTTGTTTACAGACACTCCTGTATGGCTGAAACAAATAATTACTTTCATTATCAACGTGCATACAATCTCATCAAAAACGCTGACGAGATGTACCAACATCTCTGTCGTAGGACCTTAGAATCTACAAATAAAGAAATAAAAACCTTCAGTTGTGGCAGATTAGCAACATAAATACAGACCATTTCATTTTTGGTCCCTTGTGTCTGTTGGAAACACTAGACTGTGTGTAACAAAAGGGATGATAAGGAGTTATTAGTAAGAAGCACTGTGTGTTCCACATCTTTAGATTTTTAGAGCAGAGGGAGTTTTCAACCAATGCTTTCTCTTCCCTTTTTTTAGATGCAATATACTACTTGAAAATTTATTTATTATATTATATTATATTTATTTTATTTGAACAATGTGAAAACTGTGAAAATGTTCTTACTATTTTTATTTGAGCTCAATTAAAAATAACTGAGCTCAGTGGTTGTCTTTTTGTAAATATATATTCTAATGGCTGCTGTAGCAAAGAAAATCTGGAAGAAATGATCAAGCCTCCGGTCACTAGAGGGTGCCCACATGCACCTCCCTATGAAATGAATCCTGTGCCAAAAATATGCCACAATAATCACCCTGAAGGAGGAAACAATACATCATTAACAGAGCTGCAGTGAGAGGCGGAGCAATAGTGGAAAAACAGGTGAACTTCAACGTCACATTTCTGAAATGAAACATAAAGTTTGTCAAAGCAACAGGAGAACTGCAGTTGAGACAACTCTGTGTTTCTTTCTACAGACAAATTTTAACTAAGTTCATCAGGTCTTTCTCATCTACAGCAGAAACACTGGTGAGTACAGCAGATAATATTTATTATTTAAACAACCAGCATTAACAAATACTTGAGCTCTAATCAAGCAGGAAATGCTTCTCTTTTCATTTAATACTAACAGCAGTCAAATAAAACTTTCACTTAAGTGCAATGTAGTTATACAAAATGACCTAATTATTCAGTAATCATTGTTTGATATTTAAAACTATCGAAAAATCTGTAATTACTTTGACTTTTTGTTCTCAGTGTGTAGATATGGCTGCTGCCACTAGTCTGCTGTCTGAAGATCAGTTTCTGTGCTCCATCTGTCTGGATGTGTTCACTGATCCAGTCGCCATACCATGTGGACACAACTTCTGCAAAAACTGCATCAGTGAACACTGGGATAGTGACACTGTCCAATGCCAGTGTCCCATCTGTAAAAAGCTTTTCTCCTCAAAACCTGAGCTGCAGGTCAACATTTTCATCTCTAAGATGGTTGATCGGTTCAGACAATCAGCTCAACAGAGAGCCAGCAGCAGCAGATCAGAGCAACAAGCTGCTAAACCAGGAGAAGTTCCCTGTGACGTCTGTACTGGAACCAAACTGAAGGCTGTGAAGTCCTGTCTGGTGTGTCTGGTGTCCTACTGTGAGATTCACCTGGAGCCTCATCTGAATATATCAGGCCTGAAAAGACATCAGCTGATTGATCCTGTGGAGAACCTAGAGGGAAGAATGTGTGTGAACCACAATAAACTGTTCTTGCATGTGTAAATGGGAAATTTAAAAAAAACCTGTATAGCAGTAAGTGGGTTTTAAAAATGGATGTATGGACATATTTTGGTAGAATTACTGAAGAAAATTTTATTGTACAGTTTGCATTTCTCACATCATACAGTAAGCACTGGAGTCCAATAGTAAAAGGCCTTGCTTTGGTATTTTTGGTAACATTTAAAATTACAGACCGCAGCATACAACTTAATTGAATCAACAGGATGATATTTCTGGTTCTGCTGCATTTCATCCATTTTTAAACTGAAGCGAGTGAAACTTTTCATTCTGCTTCACTATTTATCTTATTCTTTCTGACTTATCATATATTAATGTTAAAACTGTCCTGTGATTGTGCTTTATATCTTATACTTTTTTATTTTGAGAATTATTTTTTTTTATGATGTATCATTTGTGTGATTCAATTTGTGAAGGTTTTGTTAGACTGCTGATTTTTTATAAGCACTACAAACCAACATCTGTTTGTTTTTTTACACAGAAAAAAGATATGTGATACTGTTTTCCTATAATTATTTGCATGTTCTTGTAGCTGCAGTTTATTTGACACAAGGTTTATACAAATCATTGCTGCCATCATCCAATCATCATAACTGCCTTTTACACAATCCATATATTTTAATGCAAAATAAACATTTTGTAAAACATTTTTAATCATTTAAATAACAAAATTTAGAAGATTGTGTCGCCATGATGGAGGCATGATGGCTATGCTGTTGGTTTTTGGGTGTTTTTTTGAAGTATAAATACAAGTATTTGCGTCGTTCATGTTCATGTGTACTAAGTGATAATGGATGGAATAAAATTGAATTGAAAATTGAATTAAATATGTCTCTAAAATACAAATACACACTTCTGTGAGCATATGTCCTCTAATTGAAAAGTCAAACTACTCCTAAGTCTGTGTAAACACTTTGATGCAGTACTGAACTTTAACCACTGGATGGCGGTGTTTCCCTGCTTTATGAAAGTTATCTACATTAAAGTCCTTCACTGTAGAATCACTTCATATTGTGAGAGGCAGAAGGGGTGAGAGGGATTAGGAAGGAAAAACATGTTACTCCTTCCTCTCATATCCCCCTCTCTCTCTCTTTTCCTCTCCTTCTTTAGCCTCTTTTCTGTCTCCTTCCTTCCTCTCTTTTCTTTGTTTTTCCTCTTTGCCTTCTCTGTCTGTTTTTAAGGCAAGTTCCTTAAAAGAGAAACTGTATATACTTCAGTATTTTCTCTGAGACAAGTTGTTAGAATCCAAGTAGTTAATATTCAAATCAAAATTATCAGCAGAGGAGGCGTGAAGTGTTTGAAGCTTAATGTTTTCCTGGAGCAGTAGTGTCATCAGCTCCTCCATCTTGCTCGCCTTATTGAGCCTCTTCTCTTCCTCAGCGAGCCACTTTTCCTCCACTTGTTTCTGCAGCTCCTCTGTTCCTCTGTTCTCTGCCAGCTCTCCTCTTTTATTGACCACTCACACCTGAGACGATCCTCCTGAACTTTCTGTTTTGTTTGCGACTCTATCTTGAGGATCTCCATCTCTCCATCTGGCTCGCCTTCTTCAGCTCGGCAGCTCCCTCCTCCTCTCTAACAATCCGCAGGCTTTTCCACTGTGTATTGAACTTCATCAATATCCTGTTGAAGGAAAGTTTCAGCTCCAAACTAGTTGTGATGTCACAAATCATGCTCGTAGGAACACACCTTAAACTCAGACTTTTGGTGAACACAGAGAAACTTTCTACTTTCAGCAGATGAATATAAAAACAAACTCTGCACATACATCATTCTGCAAAGTGAAGCTCAAACATCCAACTGAAGGAACCAGAAGAAAAACACATTCTTGAGTGTGTAACAAAGTGCCGCCAGTGCCTGAACACAACCATAACAAAGTTTATGCTGTTGTTACTATCAGCACATATTGTACTGCAAGATTTTGGCAGGAAAAAAACATGAAATATGTTGCCACTGAAGATTTTCTCATTGTGTTGACAGAAAACTTACTAATAGTAATTAATTTAGTGGTGCAAACTATTCAAATGAACACAAAGTGATTGCAACACAGACAATCTTTGGTCTCTGAGGCCTCCGAGTGTCTGGAACTGTTGCCCACTTTGTCCTGATGATAATCCAGCTTTGGCTACAACCCCCGCTACTTAGCATAATTTATTTTTTATGATTTTATATATAATTTCTTTAGGGAAGATTTATATATTCACAACAATTCACCAACTATATCATCTCACAAATACAGTAAGAGTAAGTATTTCCCTGACGGAGCGATTACACTGCTTAAGCTGCACTTTTCCCTTCTTCACTCGCCCCATTTCTCTGAGAAAACACAGACAGCGGTCGGTTAATCTTGAATACCCCCCCCCCCGCCCCAAAGACTCTCAAGAGGATGTCAAGGGGCCCTGACGGAGTCTTCTTCACTCATCTCTTCTCCCCTTCTGAGTCAGACTAATCCAATATGACTGGTAATTAGATCATTCAAGTGTCTGCCACCCTGTCTGCTGTCT
This sequence comes from Thunnus albacares, assembly GCF_914725855.1. Classification (NCBI taxonomy): domain Eukaryota; kingdom Metazoa; phylum Chordata; class Actinopteri; order Scombriformes; family Scombridae; genus Thunnus; species Thunnus albacares. The sequence continues at coordinate 27,461,534 of NC_058120.1, read as the reverse complement.
GCTAATGCATTACCAATACCTGCCTTAAACGTTAGGCTGAAGGAGCGCTTCTGTGACAAGACAGGAAATAAGAGAGATGACGGGAGTCTTTGAAGCGAGTCAGGAGCTGCAGAAGGGGGGGGGGGGGGGGGGGAAGAGGACGTTTCTTGGAATCAGATGAGGAGAGGATGAAGATCAGACTCACATGACGGCTTGAGAGTTTTAAAGTGAAGACGGGGCTCAGTTTTACAGCTGTCAGAAAGCTGTTTGGTGATATCGAGGCCGAGTGCGCATCAGAGATTTCATGACAGGATGAGCAGGTCGATTCAGTGATCTGTCGTTTCGTATTTCACTTTTTCTTTTCTTTCACTTTTAATCCAGGAAGTGGTTTCGCTCTCTTTCTCCTGCACAGATCTGCTTTTACACTCAAACAGTTTAAGGTTTGATTAATATGTGATTTTAACTCCGTTTTCCAATTTTTTTCTGAACTGTAGGTGTCTTTTCTTTTAAATAGACGGCATCACACATGTTATCTTATATGATATTTACACTGAGTGAAACATTCAAGCCCAAAACTTCATGTTTTTTTAGCTGCAATATTCAATTCAATATTCAATATATCAAATGAAGTTATTGTAGATTTCTTGAACGTAATTTTACACACAATTTTCCTCCGAATTCAGCCTGATATATTTGGTACCTTAGAATTTTACCTCCTGTATAGTTTTTATTTTTTATTCTCATTTATGTATTTTACTTTTATAGTTTGTCTTCATTCATTATTTATCTGTACTTATTTGTCTCTGTGCAGCTGCAGGCTCACATCTCTTATCTCTCATATCTTAGAATTTTAAATAAAGTTTAACAATCTGTAGCTGCACAGGAGTTAGACGGGTTATTTTTAATCTGACATCACTTACAGAGGTATTGTTAGGATTTTATTCAAACAGAATTGATACAGTTTATTGTTGCTTGATTTGCATGAAACAAAAAAAAAGAAGGGCATGAATTGCTTTATTATTCTCAAATTGTGGGGTGAAAATCGGAATGTGTTTTCATTCTGACACAACTATAAAGATACAGTTTTGAAAATGGTTTTTGAAAAATGGTCATCAAGGAAACACATCAGTCAAAACTGAAGTCAAGAAAATACAGCATGTCAAAGCCTTGTCTTTCTGTCTTTCTTGTGGGTTTGCGCAGTTTGGGAAAAGTTTTCATTTGTACAACAGTAAACGAATTGCAAAAGTTAAAGGAAACATGCAGGGTTATGCTTTATTTTACAGGTAATTCTATGCTAATTTCCTGCAAATTTTCTGAGTAATTTGCATGTATTTAGTGGTAAATGTTAAGGACATTTTATAAAAAAGGGTGGTGCAGTTTGGTACAAATTATAAGAAAAGAAATGTTAAGTTGGTTCAGTTTGTAAGTACCCAGTCAGGCTCACAGTTTATAAGAAAGAATCTAATATTCTAACACATAGTTTGACGCACAAAACTACACACTGAAAACTAAGTATTTTCTGTCAGTTAAAGAATTGTTAAGTCTATTTATTAAGATTTTTTGCAAATGAACAATTACGTATGAACCCAAATATAATGAGGGACACATGCCGATTCTTTTTCCCGTTTTTTCTTAGTTTGTACCAAAACGCAACACCCTCTCGGTCAAATTTTCCTGAAAAGTGACCGTTAAGTATCTGTACTTACCAAGAAAATTTAGAGGAAATCTATATGAAATTAAAGGACCCGTAAAATAAGGAGTTACCACATGCTGTCCATGTTCTTGATAACATAATATAATACTTTTTTGTAAAACTGGTGTACAGAGCGGAAGGCACGAGAGCTGCTGCTCCATGATAACTCAATGATCCATATTGGTTGGGTGAAGAGTGTTTCCACATTTTCTCATAACAAGGTTCTTTATCAAACTTCAAACTGCTGGAAGTTTTCCAGCTAACATGTTTCCACACAACTCCATCCTCTCCATCTGTCTTTCAGTTCTGCCGTATTTATCATTTCTGTCTCTGTGTCTTTTTCTCCTTAATTTTTTCTGCTTTGTTTCCAGAGTTTTTATTTCTGTCTGTACTTTTCATCTCCTTTGAAGCACATTTTGTTGCATCTTTTTGCAAGAAATGTGCTACATAAATATACAGTTTAATAATTACTTTAATTGTTAGTATTTAATAGTAGTTGTATTAGCAGTTATGGTTGTAGTGCTGCCAGCAGGTGGCACTGTGGTCTAAGTGAAGGTTTTCAGGTCACATGCAGCTGATTAGTGTTTTTACTTTATTCACTCCGCCTGAGTCCAGCCACACACACACATACACACACACACACACACACACACACACACATACACACACACACACACACACACACACACACACACACACAGTGCTTGCTTGTTGTCAGGTATCAGGTGTCAAACTACCAACCACACACACTTGAGGGAGTGTCGCCACAACACCTGAGAGGCTGAGAAACCCCCTCAGAGCAGAACAACAGAATAATAAACTTTTTTTTCAAGAGAAACAATGTGTTTTGGAGACAAATGGAAAAAAACACAATAAGACAGACAGGAATGTGAAGTCTAACCTGAAGTAAAAGTATATTAGAGAGGAGTTAAACTGAAAATTGGAAATAAAGATTACTATGCAAGAGATGTCGCCTTTCTTCTCTTGTCTGTTCTGCTCAGTTTACTTTTCAATTCTACTTCCATTTGTTTCTACCCCCACAGATGTGAAATGCATCTGTACTGGATTTGTGCCAGTGAAAATACAGAAGATTTAAAAGCCTTTGTGAACTATAAGCTGCTGTAAGTTGAATCATTGTTCCTGTTATAAGATTCTGTATTTCACCTCTTAAACCTCAGTTTTCATCTATTTCCCCAGAAGTTTTTCTCTTATAGTGTCATATATTCAGTATCAGCTCTTTTTACACTAAGTGAAATGTTTTTTAATGCTGCAGTAATTAAACACACTTCCTCCAAATGTAGTCTGACATATTTAGTATCTTCAGAACCTTTGGGGTCTCCACTAGATTAAGAGATGAAGTTATGTTGGTTTGAACAATTAGAGATATTTTGTTAAGAACGTGTAATGTAGAGCTGGTAAGAAGATTATTTTCGATTAGTCTGATCATTATTTTCTCAATAAATTGATTGTTTTGTGTATAAAATGTGAGAAAATAATGTTCAAATCGCTCATTTTGTCCAACTAACAGTCCAAAACCCAAAGATAACCAACACAAATTCACACTTGAGACACTGGAACCTGAGAATTTTTTGGCATTTTTGCTTGAAAAACAACTTATCAAAATTGATGCCACATTATTTTCTGTTGATCATCTTATTGACTCAGCTGTAGTGTTAAGGATTAGTTTTCTATTAGGATTTTTTAAAAAAGGAACCACGCAATATGATAGTAGTAAATAATAAAACAGAAGTAGCATATTTAACGATGCACAAAGACTGAGTTGTTTATTCATGTACAAAACATTTTAGCCTGTTAGCTTGTTAGCTTGTTAGCCTGTTACCCTGGGAGATGCAGGGAAAAAGTATTTTATCTGGATAAACCTTAGGTTGTGTTTCTTTTCTTTCTATGGTATTTGGTGCACAATTTATTTGACATTTTTACACATAAACATGTGTTACAATTTTTCAAGTCTGTCTTAGAACAACAGTCAGGTGCCAATATGATCAATGAAACAGGTTTGCTCGCTGTAATCATTCCTCATGTTCATACTGGTCATTAAGTTGAGATCCCTTCTTAACGTGCTTACAACGTAAGTGATGGTGAACAAAGTGCACAATCCTTGTTCAATGCAAAAATGTATTCAAAAGTTTATCTGAAGTAAATATGAGGCTTCAGCTGTCTGATTTAGTCAGATTAAGTTAATGTCTTTCAAAGTTGGAGCCTTTTTATAACAAATGTCCCTCATTTTATTTCAATCCTTCCACTGCAGCTCAACAGGGAAACAAAAAGAGGGAATTTTGTACTGAAAAGCCTAAAAAGATGTGAAATGGACCAAGTATTTGGAAATCATGGACACCCAAACTAACTACTGTGGATTGTTTGATTGATTAATTTATTAGTTTCTGCAGTTTTCTTCAGTTTATTGTTTATCTCTGTGTGTGTGTCTGTGTGTTCAGTGTGCACACAGGTGCAAGTATGATTTCTTGTTGCTATGAATTAAGAGGGAGTGCACACTGTATAATACAGTATTTCTCACCTTACTACGGTTTGCCTCCACATGAAAAGAAGAAGTTCCGTTACTCTGTTGTGAAAAAGAACAACAGAGTTAATCTCACCCACTCAGGCCTACCTGCTGTCGCCGGGCGAACGCTACAGCGAACGTACTGATTGGCTTTCGGCCTCCGGCTCCATTGTTGTGACCGTGCTTCTGTTGTCTCATACCTCAACAGCTGTAATGAGAGAGGGGAGGCAGGGAGGGGGTGGGGGGGGAGGCGGGGGAGGCCTTTTTACCCTCCTGTAGGGAAGCTGTTGAGCTTAATGTTTAATAAGCCACTGGACACAGAAGGAAACCTGATCCTCTCCGGAGAGGGTGGCGTGTGTGTTTTTGTGTTTGTGTATTTGTGTGTGCGCTCTCTCTCTGTGCATTTGTTGTATGAGTATCCAAGCGTGCTGCATTATTCTCTGGTCAATGTGTGAATCAGATACACTGTGTTGATCGGGCTCTGTTGTAATGGACTCTTTATTCAACTCAAGGCCGGCTTGTATTTCTCCACAGAGCACAGCCACGGAGAAAACTGCTCCGTTTGTCACCTTGATTTATTTCTACTTCTACTTTTTGTGCATTAATCAAAATGTTATTAACATCGAATCAAACGACTGTATATTGTGAGATTCAGTAGCTCGTTTTAGTGACCAACAGATAATTATCACCAACCTGCTGCTCTACTGAGTTTTGTTTTGTTTTTGTTTTTTAGAAAAAAGAGGCTTTTAGCGTCTTTTAGCTTGCTGTTTTGTTACCCCAATAACATTAACACCATTTGCACCTGCTATTAACATTAGATCTATATATGGATATCATCTCTGGATAAGAAAAAATACATAAATGGTAACAGAATACACTGCAATCATAATTGGATTGGCCAAATGTCATGTAGAAGTGGTCTGGATCACATTGTGATTGGATCTCAACCAAGTGTAAATGCAGTCCTACAACATGAAATTCTGGGAAATACACTCTCTGGTGGTGTTAGATTAGAAGATAAATATCACTCTCATGTCTGTGTGATAAATATGAAGCTTCACCCAGCAGCTGATTAGCTTAGCTTAGCAAAAAAAAACCTGAAAATAGAGGGAAACAGCTAGCCAGGCTCTTTCCAAAGATAACAAAATCCGGCTACCAGCACCTCTAAAGTTCACTAACACGTTATATCTGGTTTATTTATTTATAGAAAAAACGCAGTGTAAAAATGACAATTCACTGTTTTAGACTGGGTTATTTCTTGGCTCTGAGCAGTAATTTCATGGCCAAAATGGTGAGTTGTCATTTTTACACTTAGGTTTTTGTACGGCTTCAACAAATGACACATAAAGTGTTAATTAGTGAGCTTCAGAGATGCTAGTAGGTGGATTTGCAGCCTGGCTAGCTGTTTCTCCTCATGTAGAATCTTTGTGCTAGGCGAAGTTAATCTGTTGCTGGTTGCAGCCTTATAGACAGATATGAAAGTGGTATCAGTCTTCTCATCTAACTCTCTGCCAGAGAGCAAATAAGTATGTTTCCCAAAATGTCAAACAAGTCCTTTTAGAAGAGAGACAAAATGTCCAAAGAGGTTGAAAAGTTACTGTGCCTCTTCCTGCTATCTCAAGGAAGTCCACCATCTTTGTTTACCTAATTTGTACTTTAAGATCCAATCACAATGTGGGCAGAATCGTGATAACAAGAACACTGACTGGTGTAAATGCACCTGTTATTTTGCAAATATTGTTAACTGCATAGGACTCAAGAAGGGATTTGAGAGGATTCTGATTTGATAAGTGGGTTCAATATTGGATTTGAAATCAATAAAATACTATCCCATTGCATTTTTAGTCAAGATATGTACTGTAAAGTCACATAAATTCATTGAAAAACAAGGTCAGGATACAACAGGGCTTCACATAGAGTCTGAAGTTGCAGTTCAAGACAGCCAGCAGATCACACAGCTGTGTGCACCAGAGCAGCTGGACGCTACAGTTGTAGGCACCAGCCAGTTAAGCGTTCATATCAACCACATGGTGTTTCACTTGTGGTAATAATACAGCTTCTACTCATCAACGGTCACACTGAATGGCTATTCTGCTGTGGTCACGTGTCCTCTGTTGGCTAAAGCCGCTGGCCTGCCTCCTGTCCTGGGACTCGGCTAGAGTTACGGGGCAGCTAAAGCCTCTGATCTATTATTCATCTACTCATGTCAGATATTACAGGGGAACAGGATGACGTGGGGAGGGGGGGGTGCCATGCACTGCTGCACCACAGGGTCAGGAAGTGGACACAAGCAGGCTGGCAAGTGAGCAGGCTGACAACCAGATGGACCAACAAGCAGCCAGGCAGGGACTGTAGAGCTCTGTCCTGTATGATGCATCTGTCACAGTGTCCCTGCAAACATTTTCACCCCTCTTCTTCTAACTTCCCATCTATTTCCCCCTGTTGTTGTTTTCTGGCTGAACTGTAACGCTGTTAACTTCACCATGAAAGTTCATAAACCAAACCAAGACCCCTAAAACACAACTCTAACCTCCCTGGAAACCTCTGGAATCTGTACCTGATTCTAATAAAAATGCAAACTTAAGACAAAAACAGTTCATTTTTAATATTCTGTATAAAGAATTGAAAATATTACCTTGATTCCAAATTTAACATTTACTTAAATAAAGTAAAATTGTAATTTTGCCATTCAAGGTCTTAGTTTTGTTGCAAATTTCATGCAAATATGTTACTGCATGGTAAATTCAAATCAGAGGTGATGTAGTGACATCAATAATACCAGCTATAGTTCTCTGTTAAGACAATGTTGAAAATACATCATGATATTTTATATTTCTGGAGTTCATGTCATCACCTCTTGCTGTTCATTTATCAGCTGATCATTTTAAATATCAACTGCTACCAGTTATATCCAATTGAAGGTCACATGATGTGATTGCAATGTTTTAATTGGCTGTTGCATTAACCACAAAATAACAGTTGGCTGATGATATGCTACTTGGCCTGTAAAGTAATGCTAGGTTACTAATGTAGGTAGTAAGATAGTTAACCATTAGCTATATTAGGGTTTGCAGCTTATGTTAGAGCAGATTAAACATACTGTTAAATCAATCCATCCATTTTGCTTGAAAATACCACCTCCCAAACTCTTTGGATATCAAGTATAGCTCAAACCGGAGTTCCTGAGTCTACAGCCATGCTTGATACTACAGACAAATTAAAGGAAAAACCAACCTTAAGTGTCTTAGTAAGGTGTTGGGTCCCAAGGTGCTACCAGAACAGCCTCACTGCACCATGACATTGATTTTACAAGTCTATGGAAGTCTGGAGGGATGAACACCATTCTTCCAAAAGATATTCCCTCATTTGGTGTTTTGTTGATGATGGTGTAGAGCCAAAATCTCCCATAGGTGTTTAATGATGTCATTCCCATAGATCTAAATGCAGATGTCACTTTAGTCACTGTTCTTATTGAAACACCAGCCAGTTGAGCAGTCTTTGTGACTGAAGCTCTTGCCATCCGTACCCCAACATTGAACCCTTGTTCAAAGTCATTTAGATCTTTTCCTCGTGCCATCTTCATACAAAATCAGAATCAACTGGGCCTGCTCAGTATTTCTATACATGCCACAGAGCATGATTGGATGTTAATTGCTTAATTGTACCATGCAGTGCCCCTGTGTGGAGGCATCTGCATTCTTTATGTTTCTCCACTTAATTATTCAGGTTTTTCCTTTGTCACCAATCTGTATATGTTTACCATTGTCACCATCTTAGTGTAGCATTTTAGCATGCTAACATTTGCAAATTAGCACAAAACACAAAGTACAACTGAGGCTGATTGGGCTATACTTTAGCAGATAAACCAAGTTATTGGACAAAATGAAAATTTGAGCCGATTGTGGCGCTAAATGAAAAGTCAAAGGATAACCAAAATGATTATGATTCATCTTGATGATTCATCTTGATGGATGATTGTGGGACATGATTGTGTGTACCAAATTTCATGGCAACCCATCCAATAGTTGTCAAGAAGTTTCTCCAGAAACTACAACTGTCAGTCTCATGGTGGCATCAGAGGAAAAGTCAGAGGATCACCAAAGTCAGTAGGATTCTTCTTCTGAAACTAAGAACGTATGTACAAAACATGTGCCAACTAATCAAATAGACATTGAGATATTTTACTGAATATGTTCAAACTATGACCTGGTGGTGGCGCTAGAGGAAAAGTGAGAGGATGACCAAAGTCAGCAGGATAAATCCCCCTGGAGACCCTGAATGTTTGTACAATATTTCATGGCAATCCACCAAATAGTTGTTGAGATACTTCAATTTGGATCAAAGAGATGGATAAACGTTGCCATCCATAGAGCCATATTTTGACAGGCTAGTTGTGATTGCTAAGCCATGACTGTGTAGCTAATACACCAGTAGTAGTCATGTTAGACAGCACTCTTCACCACCGTCATTAAAACACCAAGTGAGGGAATATCTTTGGGAAGAATGGTGATGACGACTATTGTAGAGTTCCAGAGCCTTGGAGATTCAATTTTATGGAAGTGGAATAGTAACTACACCAGTAGAGTACCCCTGTAATTGCATTTTCAACAGCAGCTCCCCTCCAGTCATAATTGTCATGCTGTATCTCAAGTTTGTAGCCAAACACTGAACCCCAATTTCCTGCTGAGTTTAATTAGTAATTCTGTAAACCAATACACTGAAATTCTGTGCAAAGCTATTTTCAGCCATCAGATTATTACTTCCACAACAGGCATTAGACCCTAGCACAGCAGGTATATCATGGCATTTATTATTACCGTAGTATTGACTTCACAGCATGTAGCAGAGGAAGCAAGACCACAGGACTTTGGTCCAATAACAAAGCAGGACCGTACACCAACCAGACGCCCCCCTGTGTTTCAACTGAGACCTGGAATTAGCAGCTCACTCGCTGGCTCGCTGTGATCCATTACTCTGTACGCACAGCATGTGGAGGAGGCGGAGAAAAGACGGTTCTGAACAGGGTGAAAAAAAAAAAAAAAAAAAAGTTAAAACCTGACCCTGTCCCTGCACACAAAGCCTAGGGGTATGTGAGGGGTATGGGAGCAATAATAGCCCTGCCTAAAAATAAAAGGGGCAAAATGACAGTGGAGGATACCGTTACAAAGAGCTCCAGTGGACAAATAGGAGGGCCAGTGCTTTGAAGAGTTTCTCACAAAAGACGGACCACACACTCCCCCCCCCCACCCCCCCCACCCCCTCCGCAGCCCGCTCTGCTCTCCCTCCGATCAGGTTCCCATTATCGGCGAGGCCACACGGTGGAGAGGGCAGGAGGGTTTTTGAAATGCCTGTCAGAAGCCGCTCGTCTGTGTCCGGCCTCCACGGCTCATGTGAGGCACGCAGGCAGCGGGACGGCACGCACGCACACTCACACATCCTCAAACATACGCACGCAAACAAACACAACGCATGTGCGCAAACCTGGCAGTACTTGTTTTATAATAGTATGCTTGTGAGGAATTTAATTGACAATATTTGTTCCCCAGTTGTAAATCTGGCCCTAATTTTACACATAACCCTAAATCCTTGTCTAGAGTCAGTGAGTCTAGAGAGCTTGCACCAAACTATTATTTGGAATATTGATAACTCTATTACTTTGTCTATAAAATATGTATAAATGACATATTTCACACATTTATCTAAAAAACCCAGATATTCAGTTTATAATGATATAAACTGTAGAGATGTTGCATATTCTCAAACTTTAAGAGTTGTAAATCTGTTGAAGTCCTGCTTGATAAATGATTAATCATTTATCAAAAATGTTGTCAATTATTTGTTTGTCAATCGCAATAGTAGGCTGGAGTCTATCCCAGCATGCATTAGGCCAAAGGCAGTGGAAGGACCCTAGACATTTATATTGTCATCCATCATATGTAACAGCCAGGCGCTACTGTGGAGGTTTAAAAGTTTTACTCAAAGAGGTGCTGGATGTTGCCATGTTGGTGATTTTACTCCTGAATTGAAAGTAAAAAGTTGGGGCTGAATAATCCGAATTTTTGGAAGCTGATGTTGTTGAGTTGTGCTACATCCACGCAGCAACTAAATCCTGATTAACATTTTTAGCCACGACTGCAATATCAGTCAATCACCACTTTGGTCAATACTGAGAAATCTCAACAACTATTGGATGGATTTTCATGACATTTTGTGGTCCCTAGAGGATGAACCCTAATCATTTTTGTTGATCGTCTAACTTTTTCTCCATCATTTGTGGTTTTGCCTATAATGTCTCGAAAACTCTTGATTGCAATGACATTTGGTACAGACTTTCACGTTCCCCTCAGGATTCAACTTTTCATCTAGTGGTGTCAGCAGGTAAACATTTCTATTCATCCAATACTTTCATTTCAAACCAGATACCTACAATATTATCCGTATTTCACTGGATAAGAGAACACTTTGACCCTTCTGGTGGTGCTAAATGAAAAGTCATCAAAGTCAGTAGGCTACATCCTCTGGGGACAATGAATACCTTTACGAAATTCATGGCAATCCAGCCATTGAGATATTTAAGTGGACTGACCATCACATCTCTAACCACCGAAATATCCACATTTGGAGGAGCATTAAAGGACTGTTTTCTCATATCCAGTCAAATATGGATAATATTGTAGTTATTTGGTTATAAATGAAAATATCGGACAAATAGGAATGTTGACCTTCTGATGCCACTAGATGAAAAGTTAAATCCATCCTGAGCATGAATGTCTTCACCAAATTTCATTGCAGTCTGTCCAATAGTTGTCGAACCATTTAAGCCAAAGCCACAAATGATAGAAGGAAAGTCAGAGGATCACCAAAATTATCAAGATTCATCTTCTGGGGACTATGAATGTCTGCAGAATCCGTCCATCTAATGGAGGTTCAGATACTTCAGTGGATGAGTGAAAACTTTGACCTGCTGGTTGGAGTAGAGGAAAACTCAGGGTAACACCAATGTCAGTAGGATTCATCCTCTAGGGACCATGAATGTCTACAGAATTTCATGGCAACAGTTATTGAGTTATTTCAGTCTGGATCAAGTGATGGACCAACCAATCTGACATCTTTAACCACCGAAATGTCCTCATTTGGAGGACTGTTCTCAACTCCCCTTCCTTGTTGCAAACAGTTTGGTCACCTTGCAGGTTCTGGGTGGTTTCACACTGAAAACAAAACCTTCTTGCGCTCCATTAAGAGTCCTGTCAAGCCAAATTAACTGCAAGTGACCTGACTAACAGAGCAGCTGCAGATCATTCTTACAGTTTGTTTTTTAACATGTATTTCGGTAATAGATGGGTGGGAATTCAGTGTGTAAGGCACGTTGTCACTCACAGGAAGATAAACTGAACAAAGTGAAACAATACTTTCCTGTGATTGAACACTTTGCTGCTCATTGTATTCCCTAATGTAGTAAACCACACCCATTTGGCAATTCAAAAGGCTCAAAAAACCATAAAAAGTTTTTCATACTCAAAGGCAGAACGACTGACTGAACTGTGGCCCAGTTACAGGTGTGTATATATGTGTGTGTGTGTGTGTGTTTGTGAATGTCAGGGGGGCCCAAGTGTTGGACTAGCTCCACATGTCCATGCATGTCTCCCTCTCTCTCTGTGTCCCACAGTTGGCCTCTGTAATTAGGATCTGAGAGGGTAATGGGCCCTGCTGCTTGACCGTCCAACACTCCCACCGCCACTGACATGAGGAGGATAAAGCTGATGCTGATATTGAGTCCAGTTGCACAATAAGTGACAGCTGGAACATCAGGATCAACAAGTGGTCGTGTTCAGGTGTCATGTTTTGATTTGGTGGCATCATGCAGAGTAGTAGGTTGGGATGGAAAAGGGTTGGACATAAGATAATAAATCTAAGTTTTATTTTTGCAACATCCATTAATGCAAATCCACAAAAACAAAACCTTTATTTATTGTGTTTAAATATGAATTTATGCACTAAATAGATTGTATTAGGACTTCCTCCAACTCAAAAGCAACTAAAACTGTATCCTCTGTATTCCTCATCAAATATTACTTGATTCAAAAAAAATAAATAAAACAGCTAAAAACAACGGGAAGCTAGTTACCTCCGCTGCATCAACGTGGTCTGCAGTTGGAGATGTAGCAGCAGCTGTGACACATGATACCTTAAAATGCCGATTGCCACAATTTGCCGCAAAATTCATACACCTTCTCAGGGTCATAACTCAGTCAAATCTGAAAAAACACAAATATGATAAACATATTCTTAGATTCTTATACTATACACTATATTATTTCTGAATAAACGTACAGAAATCTGCTTAGAAATCAGAAAAAAAGATGCTCCATATAATTCCAGAACTTTCCTGGGAATAATCACATTTTTAAGTTTTCTTCTATATCAAGGCAAACCAGTTATAGTTGTCTGTACATTCATGGGTACTTTGCAAACAGGGGCTGCTAATAGCTAATTTGGCATACTTTTAATGGTTTTAATTTGCAAAAATGTAAACAAATAAGCATTAAAAATTCCAAAAACTTCCATAAGGCTTAAGTAGTCATTTTAAACCAAACCATGATCTTTTCCTAAACCTAACCAAGTGTTTTTTGTGACTAAACTCAAGCAAACCTTAACATCAGAGTTGTCACGTCATAAAACTTATTTATTTTTCAGAAGTGATTTGTAACGGTTTTGGAAAGGCACAGAGAAATTATGTCATCCTAAATGCCTCTATCACTGTCGATAGAGGCGTGCCGTTTAATTTGGAGGACTTGTTGTGGTGAAAGCATGTGAGAACGTGCAGGTAATTTGCATCATGCAGAACATCAAGACACTAAACCTTTTCTCTCTGTTTGCGTCAGTGCTTCAGATATTTGAGTGACCTCGTCTCCTCATCCATTTCTTATCTCCTGTTCGTGCCTATCATCTTCCTGAAAGTGTCACCCATCCTCAGGTGAACCGTCTTCTTGGAGTAACTGCTGATACACCCCATCCCCCCTGTTTTGTTTTTTTTTTGTTGTTTTTTTTTTACTGTAGGTCATTTCTATCCTGGAGGATTTGGTGGTGCTGTAGGTGACATCATACAGGGTCGCTCTGGGTGTTGACCAGAACAGTTCGCACCATGGCGCTCCCTTCTCCTTGTCAAAGCCTCATGGCAGGTGCTTATCAGGCCCACCAGCCGGACCACTCCTTCGGCTCGGAACCGGTCCGGCCAGGGGAGAATAAAGTGGCCCACTCCCATTTTCAACACCGCATTGTTGTGGCTGGCAGCATGCTCCGCCAGATTGAGATCTTACGGGAGAAAGTGTCATTTCCTTAAGCTAAACCCACCCGAACGCAGCCCGCTGCCACCTCCCTAAGAAAGCCAGGAACGTACATTTCCAGCCCGTCTGTCACTCAATGCAATACAACATGAACATGTATTAACAATGCTGCTGCACCCTCTTGAGATCCTGGCCAGCGATAAACCCACACACACACCCATGAACACATGTAGTCACACGGCTTTGGCTTTTTGACCTTCAGCTCCCACACGTTTCTCTCAGATGTTCAGTTGTATCTGCATGTTGTTGTAGTTTACAGTGAAGCTTCTAGTTTTTGTTTTCCTTTCATGTTCTTTGGGGGGCTTCCTGTTGAATGAAAGTGAGAATCGAAAGGAAATGGCAAAGGAGAATCAGGAAGTAGGGACCTCAATATATACATTTAGAACAGTTGGAACAAAACAAAAAGGTAGATTGTAAATGACTCCTTTCCTTGTTTCCATTCAGAAAACTGGAGTAAGAAAGCTCTCACCCAACAGTGGAACCAAACCAAAATTCTGTGAATCATCGTCATGTGAAATCAAAGATGGCAGTGGATTTCTTCCCAAGTCTCGATTGCAGCGCTTCTCAGCAGCAATGGTGGAATGTACTGAGTACATTTACTCAAGTACTGTACAATCTTTAGGTACTTGTATTCCAGTCGCTATCAATTACTATTTCTATTATATACTGCAATTATACTGCAATTTATCTGACAGCTGTAGTTACTAGATTACAAATTCTGATTTTACATAGAAAACATCTGGGGTTATGAAATATGATGCATTGTTATACATTAAACTACCCAACAGCACATAAAGCAGTTAATAGTAGCTTCACTTCCACCAGTGACAGCATGAGAATACTGCTGACACAGTAATGCACAAGTCATAATAAACAATAAATAATAAATAAAGACTGGGAGCACGCCCACTATCACTACCTAATGGGGGGAGTCACAATAGGCCCAAATAGACCTTTATGTGAGGGTCTCCACCCTCTGAAGATAGACATATTAACAGGCTTCTGTGACTAATGGATGTAGTGGGATCTAATTTAAAGGAGGGAGGGTATCAAATCCACGCACGCACAAAGACATTAAAGGAAGTCCTCTGGGAGGCCGCAGAGTTTTGATCCCTGCCGCCTCTCATGGGACTCTGAGCCGTTCATTATGTCAGATGAAAACCAGGACACAAAACGACAAAATACAGTATGCTTCTCATGCCCCTGTAATTTATCGAATGATACACGTTCGGAGTCTAGATCGTAATCAAGTATCATGTCTCAGACAGGAAGAGTAATGGTTGTGTGTGTCTCTGTGCTGCACTCGACACTTAAATAGAGGAGAGCTCATGAGAAATCTGTTTGATTCACTTTAAAGGAAAATAATGGGGACATTTTTTGCTAATGTAAATCCGTTTTACCAAACACTTTAGCAGTGCAAACAATTTAACATTTCATCTGGCTTTTACCCTTAAAATTTATTAATCTAAGCTTGACAAGATTTCCAGCTTGGTTGAAGTAGCATTCCTTCATTGTTTATACAACAAAGCATTTACCCACTTATTCCTTCAGAGTTTTGGTTGATTTTTTTTTTAACCTTCATTAAAAAATGCTTTCCGGCTGAAAAGTGTTCACAGTAAAGTCAATGAATATTAATCACAGACCTTTCTCAATACAGAGTCTTCCAATTTCGAAATTTGCTTTCCTTGGAGTTCAAACTTAACAGGTGAGTTGAACTCGGGAGTCCAAACTTTTAAAATGATTTAATAATTGCACTTCAACAATCTGATTTTGTCAAACAAATTATTTGCAATGGAGATAAGTGAGTTCTGAACTTTTTCCAGTGACGAGATTAAACATCTCCTTTGACAAATTGATCTTCTGAGGAAGGTTTTGATTTTGACAAACAACCTGATATGACACAAAAAAAATCTAAATTCAAATGCCCAAAAGTCGCTTTTTTAAAACCACATCAACAGTGAGACATGGTCAACAGATACACCTGTTATTCTAATGGTAATAGTAGTATATTTGCAATCAAAAAAAATTATACAAATACAAATCATGATAAATTATATTGAATTTAGTTTTAAGTGTGACAACATCTGTACATACATATTAAATTGTTTTCCCAATGGTGTTGCGTTAGCAAATATAATCACTGCCAGGATTATATTATGTTCACAGGCAACATTTTTCGATTGAATGAAGCTACGTTTATGTGCCACACTGAAGTCGTAGGGACACAGTAAGATGGTAAGATGGTGGACACCGCAGACTACAATCTTTAGCTCCATATATGTTCAGATTAAGGCAACACATGCACCTTGGTTAAGGTTAGTAAAAGATTGTGGTTTCAGTTAACGTTAACACACACCTTGTGTCTTGCGCTTCAAGTCACTGCAAACTTTTTTCTGTATTAAACGAACACTATTGTTTTCCGTAACTTATACGAAGTGCCGTCAGTGCCTGAACATATCTATAAAAACTTTAATGATGCTGTAGTTTCTACTAGGGATGTGCAGAGATCCCGGTATTTGTATTTGTATTTGTATTTGTATTCAAATAAAAGTGGAAAGAGGCTTAAAAATCCTGTTTTTGTTTTTAGCAAAGGTGTTACAATAAGTGTTCATGAATAAACTATCTTACGAAGGAGGTCCCCACATCGGGTCTCAAAGTGGAGTCTCCCAGATCATAGACGACTGTGCTGACTACTGAGCTGAAACTTTACTCATCGCCTCATTGCAGACAGACCTCCGACTATTTATACACCCATAACACAGAGATAACACACCATGTAATGTGTAGGGAGGAACTTCAAAGGCAATTATTGCTTTGCACTTTTCATTTATTGCCTATTTTTTACAACCTAACTTTGTGGAAAGGAGAAGGGGAACAACAGGTTATGGAGAGTCCCTTGTGAGCACTTTGCTTGTGTCAGTAGCTCAGCTTTATCTCTGGGGAACACCCCCAACAAATAACTTTTAAAATATTTGTATGAAACAAATATTCGTATAAAACTCACTATTTGTGCTTTGCCGAATAATGTATTTGTATTCGGGCACACCCCTAGTTTCTATCAGCTGTTATTGTACTGCAATTTCTGATGTTTTGTTGAAAAAATATGAAATACATTTTACTCATACATTTAGTATCAACATTTTGTTTATTAATGATTTTTCTCATTATGTTGGTAGAAAATGTAATTCCAGTTGCAATAAATGTAATTTCTAATTGACAGAGTTGACATTAACATTAACTGTCCAATAAAAAAACATGAACCTCAACTTAACCAGCAGAAGAAAAAAAATCTGGCAGCCAGAAATATTATTATTTTTGGGAACACTTTGGAGACATTAGTGCAATTATCAATATTTGCGGAGGGCTTGTGGACATAAGACTGTTCTCTCCAGGGTTGACATGACCAGCTGACCAGGGTTCAGGACCAAATTTGGAATGAAATAAATGTGAAGAAACAAACAGTGGTGCTAAAATAATAACAGTTGTGAGTCTGGCTTATTTGAGGTTGGTACAAAATGTATGATAGGATACTTTCCTACCCCAAGTTCACACAAATCATCTCCCAAAGCATCCTTAATAAAAATGGGCAAAGAGGGAGGAGTTTTCCGGCATTTGGACCATTCTTGGATAATGTGAACTTGGGCTGTGACTGATGATGTTTCACATCACTGAGTGACAGAAGCAGTGATATTGTGCATGTGTTACAGTATGACGCATGTATAGGTAATGTTTGATTACATGCTGTTTAATGTGACTCGATACACAGCATCAGCACCTCATCGTACAGCCTCCCAACTGATTTAGGGCTGTAATTAACAGTTATTTTCACTATCAATTAATCTGTCGGTTATTTTCTCGATTAATTGATCAGTTGTTTGATCTATAAAATATGAGAAAATGGTGAGAAATGTCAATCAGAATTTGGCAGTTTCTTCTTAAAAATGACTCAAAAACAATTTATCCATTATAAAAGTAACTGACAACTGAATGGTTGGCAACTTTTCAATTAATCGTTGAAGCTCTGCACTGATTGCTGCTGGGACATGATTTGCCACCATATGTAAGCCAAGCTATAACTGGGCGCCCCCCACAGGTGGACCTGCTTTCATGCTCATTCTGCTTGAGCTACAGACAGCTGCCACTAGCTGGCAATCAGCCAATTCCTTTAGTCATGGGGGGATCCGGATCGGGACCAGAGCTGACCAAATGAGGATGGACTGGCCCAACTGTGCTCATTGTTGATGAGCCATTGAAAGTAATGGAGTGTCTGGAATTGTTGTTTGAGTGTGTGTGTGTGTGTGTATTATCTACCCACAAAATTCCTTCCTATCATTAGTCTTTGTTAGAGCCTTACCTGGAGCCGGTTGATGCTGGTGTGTATGGATCTGAGGCAGAGCCAGCCACTAACAGAAGGCCAGCTATGCGAACGGCGCACAACATTGGAGGCCTAACCAAGAGAAAAACATGCAATACTGTTAAGAACTGATCCTACAGATAAGCACCATTTAGTGTTTTATTTTACTTAGTTATAAGAATTTATTTAATTGACTTTTGAGCCTATTGGATTTTATTGTCCTAATCACATTGACTGTTAGTGGTTCATTCAGTATTGTTTCTAAATGTTTTAATTGTGGCATTTATTATTTTTACATCTATGCTTACTTTTAGCATTTTATGTCGCATACACTGTAAAAACATAGAGATTCAATATTATCAAATAAATGGTTAAACTTCTCCTGCTTGTGGTCTGTGATTGTGTGGCCCGTGAATACCGAACATAAACCAAATGACAGGCCTGTGACATTTCACAAACTCATGTGAACACGATCAGACAAGAACACAAATTGAGAAAGGCCTTAGGACATTGTTTCTGAAGAGACATGAAGCTGTTTCACCGCTTTGAGCATTAAATATGAAATTCCACTTACCTCTGTTGTACCAGAGTTGGTAGGAGAAGTCTTTAAAGAGGACATATCATTCACATGTCCAGGTCTATATTTATATCCTGTGGCTCTACTAGAATGTCTTTGTATGATTTACAGTAAAAAAAACTCCTTATTTATGTTATACTGGCCCTTTATGCAGCCCCTCAGTTCAGTCTCTGTCTGAAAAAGGCTGTTTTAGCTCCTGTCTCTTTAAGGGCCGCCCCCTGATGACCCCAATAACTGATTGGTTGGCCTCAGGAAGCTTCACCTCCAGCGGTTCTGGAGGTTATTTAAACAAACAGTTATTGTCAGAATTCACTTCTTTTTTTCGTAATTTACTCAAAATGTCAAGTTCTCAAATACACCTTGACATGT
Source organism: Thunnus albacares (assembly GCF_914725855.1). Classification (NCBI taxonomy): domain Eukaryota; kingdom Metazoa; phylum Chordata; class Actinopteri; order Scombriformes; family Scombridae; genus Thunnus; species Thunnus albacares. The sequence goes on along the minus strand of NC_058120.1, from coordinate 27,442,697 downwards.
TCAAGTCTGAATCCAATTTGAAATCATGCGAGTGGACAACGTGAACAACCATAGCAACAAAGGCTACGGTACAGACAGTAGTGTGTGGACATGCATGAACAATCTTATGTCATCACCAGGAGAAAATAGAGATGGGCACTGCTCTTTGGTCCGAAGGTCTATTATTCCGAAACCCCAATAGTTTGAAAAATGTCTCATGCTCCAATGGTCCGTTTTCCCATAAACGAAAGCCCACGGCCCCGGAAATCCACACTCTGGAGTTGGAGTTCAGTGACTGCCAGCCTTACAACTTTCCAGACTCCGTTAAAATATTGCTCAATTTAACAGATAAACCATGATGTATGATGATTAACTTTAACAGCTCTTCTGTGAACTAAATAAGCTGAAGTAAGATAACATTACTGTTTGACACTCCGAAACACCTCCAGTCACACATCCACCATTAGAAGAGTGAATTGTGAAAATTAATGATGCAATTTACACATTTTAATAACTGCTGATTTATTAAATCGGAGTTCTACTGAATGAAACATGATGCCAAATTTATTAGAAGAGCTCAGTAATATATAAAAAGTCTCTTTTGTCAGGTAATAAACATTATCAGTGTCTGATAATCCATAGTGACGCACTGGCATTATTTATGGTAAGGCGTTTCTGATTATGCTGGCTCTGTCATCTTCTGCCCTTAACATCTTGGTGTATTTTGATATGCTTGTTAAAAAAATAGTATTTTATGGCATGAAAACGCTGTGGTTGAGGTCTGGTTAGGCTTGGGCACAAAAAACACTTGGTTAGGGTTAGGGAGAGATCATGGTTTTGGTTAAAATGATCACTTGCATGTCAAGGGAATGTATTTTTGGAGGCTTGGGAGCAGTGGGCTTGTTTTTGGGATAACGAGTTGTTGGACTATGGGCTTTCCGTTCAATGGGAAGTTTTTTTGAACCATTGGGGTTTCAGAATAATAGGCCATCAAACCAGTGGCATGGCACCACAAAGATAACTTAGCAAACAGAGCATTCAGGGCAGGGACATTGGACATGCAGGGAGCATTTCTACATATGTTAACCTCAAGTTTTGGAACTTTGACTTTGTTTAACATTCAGCATCATAACAGTACAAAAATATCACAATAAGTATGATATGTCCCCTTTAATGCCTTCAGATGTAAATGTATGTATGTCTCGAGGTGATTTTTCTTACTAGGTTTACTACTGTTGAAAATGAAAGGAGCAAAACTAAATATATAATCTGTGTGCTGTCATCCTCAGATGCAGTTACAGTATCTCATCACAGTTCTAAACACCTGCTTTCAGCTGATTTCACATGACTGTAAATCAGACGAGACTGCAGGCCTCCACACGCTCTGTGACTACGCCTTGTAGCTATTCATCCGTATGATGTTTTCATCCCAACTGGCCAAGGCTTACATGTCTGTAACACAACATCTTACACATGGAAATATACATACATTTTACATTCTTTTTACAAATTCAACTTTTTATCAGATGCATTTGAATAAAATGAGGTTGATGTTTCATTCTTCTCTGTTCTTTTCCAGTTGTACCTAAATTTGCACTTTTAATAATATACAAATTCTTCCTTCCTTATTTCCTTCCTTTAGGGTAACTACATTTAATCATTTTTTTTACACTGTATACATAATTACATAGGTTTATGGTGGCATATAATGTTAATGGAGGTGATTTTTCAAGAATACACACAGTGTGTAAAAAACACTTTTTCTGCTCGAAATTAGTTTTTTTGTGTCTGCTTATTCTCTGCCCCTCCCTAACCTTGACATAATAGGCAAGGCACTATTGGCCGGTTTCCCTTACAGGGACTAATCCCAGTCGTAGACTAAATCACATTTAAATCCAGACTTATTTAAATGGCTTTCTCAGAAATGGATTCAAATAGTCTCAGACTTGCTCTAGTCTTGATTTAAAAATTCAGATTTCCAGAAGGAAGATTAGAGCTAATCTAGATATAAATATAGGTTTAAATTAAACCTGGCCAGAGGCAGATTTAACTTCAGATTAAAGGCTGTTTGCCTAAAAAATTAAAGGCTTAAAGGCTGAGGAAAATGGATTTCCTTGACTATTTCAATGATGATCAAAGACCACCACCAAGACCAGAAAGAAGGTTGCTTATAGACAGGAGCAACCCACTGAATGACTTTGATGACATACATTTTTGTGACTATTTGGCTATGTGCAAATAAAATGCAGCTGAATTAATTTGCTTGCTTCAGCCAAAGCTTTCATGTGACTCAATAAGGGGAACTCCTATCCTTCCTTCCTTAGAAGTACTTGTGCTTGTCACCTTGAGGTTTTTGGAATGTGGAACCTTCCATTGTGAAACAAGAGATTTGTGTGGGGTAAGTGAATCAACTGTGTGCAAAATAGTACACAAAGTCGATCAAGGTCAATGCTATATGTGATCTGAAAAAGGATAGTTCCCCAATGCTGTTGACCAGACCACCTACAAGGTAGAATTGTATGTATATGGGAGCTTCCCTGGAGTAATTGGCTGTATTGATGGATGTCGTATTCCCATTAAGTGTCCCTCTATAGCAGATGCTGAGGAGTTCAGGAATCATAAAAACCAGGCATTCAATAAATGTACAAGGTGTGTACACTCCTACTATGCAGTTCTCCAACATTGTTGCACGTTGGTTCAACTCATGACTCAAGGATTTTCCAAAACTCCTGACAGTGACAGTGGGTATGCACAGAAAAACTTCTTGTTCATCCCCCCATCTTCATCCAGTCAGACTTGAGCAACAGTTCTACAACCAGCCTCATATCCACTCCAAAGGGCGAGTAGAGCGCATGTTTGGTATATGGAAGAATTGTTTCCAGTGTCTCAGAAACACATTGCTTTTCTAACCAAGAAAATGCTGTGTCGTCATTATCGCAAGAGCAGTGCTTCATAATTATCTCAACAGCATGGCTGCCCAGACCCTCATACTGAAGATGACAATGATTCACATGTTCCTATGGCTGAGGAAGCCATTGACAGAAATGGACTCGCTTACAGAGATACTTTTGCTTTGCAGCATTTCTCATATCAAATGTATCTTGATGTGATACATAAATGATTGGCATGAATTCATCTGTGTTGTTTTGCTTTATGTACTGCATTTCTGCATATTTGTGTTGAGGACCCCTTTGAAAATGAGATGGTTCATCTAAAGGGGTTTATCCTTCTAATAAATTGTTGTTGGATTGGTAACAAAAGTTTTTATTTCACAAAGGCACATCTTTAACAGAACTTTGGTTCAAAATAAAATCGACACTCCTGCCACTTCATGTCTTTCTCCTTCTCTTACATAGACAACTCAACATGAAGGATTTTCATCTTTGACTTCAAGTTCTTCTTTTATATATTGTAATTCACACTCATGTAATTCTATGGCAAATTTCTCATGAATGTTCAGCATTTTTCGCCTTGTCCTGCTGCCTGGGTTAGAGACACTGGCTGCTGCTGGAGATGTCATGAGCTGATTTTCATCTTTTTCTAGAAAATAATTCTAGTATTAGATTTGACAAGAGCTCAAGAGTCGAGGTCATTACATCATTTGTATTATGAGATGAATCCTACCAAATGAGTATTGGAATGGTCCCCCAGCTGAACTGTCCAAATGGTCATCACTGGGATACCTTCTGAGGGTTGCTGGCTTTCAATAATCCCAGTCAACAAGCCCCCCAGCTCATCTGTCTCTGGTCTAACTAACAATATAGACATTGTATTAGCAGTTCAGTATGATTTTTTTTTTAAGAACAGGCCCTCCACATGATGGTTGGTCTTTATTGGTCTCACATACACAACACACATGCACGCATGCTGGAGCGGCAACACCAGACACACTCATGCAGGGGGAATGGTGGCAGAGAAATGTGTCTTCTACATTTTCCCATCCTTGCTGTCCTTCCTCCAGGGGGACCAATTCCAAATGTCCAGTCATGGTCAGGGACATGACAGGAGAGCGTTCTGCATGTTTTCAATGGGAGTTCTTTTGATGTTATATGGAGGAAACCCATGTGAGCACAGGGAGAACATGCAAGCTCCACACAGAGAGGCCCCTCATGAGATAGCCCACCTTAGCACAGGGCACCAACAGGCATGGGGAGAACATGCCCCAGTGTTTATGTCACATTTCTGTGTACACACAATACATTTAGGTCCCACCCTGTTATGTTACATAAGAAAAAATACATGTTAAAGTGACTTATTAGTAAAATTGGGCCAACAATAAACAATCTTACCTGAGTGCCCAATTGGGTACTTTTTCATTTGAGTTGAATTCATTCATGCGTTCCTCTTCTTCTTTTCTGTTCCTGAATCATGCTGTTTGTTCTCAATTATAGGTTACATTAACACAATTTGCTTTAAGAGGGTCTTTTCAATTTCACTGAAATTCTTTGAATGTTTTCTTTTGCCTTTGTTCATTCTTTGGTTGGGTCAGGTGTCTAACTCCAGTTCCACACTCTGCTTTATGCTGATGTTGAAATATTCCACCCCAGGTTTTTATAGCATCCTCACCTTGGCACCACATGCACATCGTTAATCTAAATGGGCTTCCAAAAGATGATCTGACTAGTCCTTGATTACCTCTGTCTGAGACTCTGTGGTCTAAAACTAATTAATCTGAAGTTAAATAACGTCTCAGAAAGATTTAATTTAAGCTCTGAACAAGTATAAATATCAGAACACTGGCTAACTGCAGCTTTGGTTTGTGCCTCTCACACAAAACTGCTGGTAGGGTTAGCAAGCCTGATAAGAGACTGCAGAGACAATGTCGCACATGAATTTATTCCTTTTCTGTGGCAGTAAACACAACACATGGACCCGCCAATGACTAAACGTGCTATATTCAGAGCTTTTTCTTAGCTCTACTAGCTCAACATCGCTATTCAAGCTACACTGAGCGGTGGTGGGTCCATGTCTCCTGACCATGGATGTATATAGAACTTTGCTGCCAATTTCTCCTAGTGGTCATTTGTGGTATTGCAGTGGAAAAAATCCACTGCAGCCCAAAAAGCATTTTTCCCCCAAAGACAACCATTATAACAGACTGTAAAACTGCAGGACATCTCAAACTGCAATAGGTCAGTTATTACACTTTGTACTATGATTTTTAATCCATGAAGGAAAAATCAAGAACCTATAAGAAAAATAAAGAAATGTTCCCATTATCGTTTCTATTTGTGTCCTGTGTCTTTGATCTCCTGGTTAATAGAATTTCATATAAAAGGACACTAATTTAGATAACAAATTAATCCATCCAATGAAAGTGGGAGCTTTAGGGCTTTTCTGATGCCTCAGGATTAGTCTCAATGTTGTGAGTATACCCAGATTTAACCTTTGAAACTGCTTTTTATTAATTCCTTTAAATCCTGTTTTATCATTTAGGTGACAAAGTTTGGGTGTTTTAGGAATAGAGAAGCCCGGTCCCTCTTCAGTAGCCTTTAAGATTTCTTCCTACAGCGGATGGACAACCGTACAGTTCCATAGAATATGTATTAAGGTCCCTTTCTTTTCATTACATTTCCAACATAAATCATTTTCTAAAACACTCATCCTTTTTAATTTACAAGGGGTGAAATAGAATATATGTACAACTTTATATACTGTCCCTTTAACTTAAGTTTTAGCTTCTCTTACCCTTTAACTTATCTACTGGTTACACATTGAGACTCTGCATTAATACTTTGGATATGTTTGGATACCAATACAAATGTAATACTTGATTATAAATCTGCATGCAGAGCTAAAATTGTTGCACTGTGGAAATTTGTCAGATTGGTCCTCCACCATTGAGTGGCAGAGTATAGTAATTTGCACAACGAATTGCTGAAACTGTGAACAATATTCTTGTGCATGCATCTGTGTTTCTTTGCATGTGTGTCTGCATTTTGTGATACACAGCATTGTATTTAGTACAATAATTTGTGGTGTAAAGTAGTTCTGACTTCATGGTTTAATTGCTCCTCTGCCTTGCCGCCGCTGCTGCTGCCGGCAGCGACACACCCAGCCCTTCCCTCTGCACGTCGCAGTAGGATATTTTCACAGGAGGTGGGCACCTGCTTCAGCTTCCTCACTAATTGTTTCTAGGACCGGGGGCCTCTATAGTCCTGACATTTTTTGCACTGAGGTAACATTTCCTTGCATTATGGTCGCAGAATAGCTCCCCTTGTCCATTGTGCTGCACGTTAAAACTCCTTATGGATTCATGAACAGTGATGGGGGGAAAGTGGAGGGAGGGAGGGAGGGAAGGGGGGAGATTCCGGGGAATTCCAGCGGCATTCCTATCAGATTGCCTTCCTCTCTTTTCTTTTTTCTTTCAGCATAATCAGTGCAGCTCTGTGGTGTCAAGGCCATGTCAAGAGCTCTGTGCTAGTCACTTGATATGAATAACAACTTGCATACTTTTGCACCTTGACAACCATCTAAATAGATATTGATTTGAAATCTAATAGTGAGACAGTCTGCAAGGAGGGAACAGAAATTTGAGGGCATTTTTTCAAAATTTTCTGGCAATGTAAAAAAAATGATTGAAAATAGAAATCCAGTAATGCAGACATGATTCAAGAAAATTACTAAACCAGTGTATTTTTTAGAAAAAGTATCTCATCCGAGTAGAATTTTTTTAAATTCACAATTAAATTAAATTCTGTTGGTATCACAGGCATGAGAGCAGTGCAGAAATTTTTAAGTCGTTAAGACAGGGCTCCTCAAAGGAACAAAGACACTTTGGTTTTCTCATCCCAAACACACACACTTTAAGTGCAAACACTAAACACTTTCCCACTTATACTCTCATACAAGTATGAGAGAAACTGCAGCATCGAGTTTCACAGCGATTAAACCGAGAATCCTGCAACAAAGTGCCCTCAAAGCTGGAGATCCTATTATCCAAAGAGGAAAAAAAAGACAAAAGAGAAAAGACAAATAAACAAAATAAGCATTTGAAAAGGCTTCTTATCTGTGTTGGCAGTAAACAAAGAACAGAGAGTGTGCGGTAATGGAGGAAGAGCGATGGAGGGTCAGTCTGAGTGCTGGTCTGATGATGGAACAGCTCTAAGCGGGTCGATGTGGTTGGTTTGACTCAAAAGCCTCAAGGCCAAAACCACCTACCTGTCACTGCCGTCTGATTATCCAACCGCCCACCCGTTCACCAATCCATCAATCTTGGCCAGTGGTGGACAGACTAGCAGCAATACCCAAACCAAATATACAAATTCTACCCCCAATATACCTTTTTCTCCAGGATATAATACTGTATATACTCTAAAATGTCCAAAGGAAAGTTGAGAGAGCTAACATAGCTACATATACTGTAGTCATAACATTCATATCGTCTTAATTTAATGTACGAATGGAAATTCGTACATTATTGTGACAGGAAAAGGAGAAAGATTTTGTGGGACAATAAATATGAGAGCGACACCAATGACTGATTTCCAAAGCTGTATCAGGAATAATTTAAGTATGGATTTAGATTTTTTTTTTCATATCTACCTTAATACAACAAATAACACTTGTTGAAAAAATGTTGAAATGTTGAAAAAATGACTGGTGGCTGATCTCGCTGTGAAGCAATAGTAATTTTTTTGGGCAATGTTTGCTTGCTGAACCATGGCGAAGGGATATGATCTGGTAGTCATATGTAGGTTTGTTTCAAGGTCCTCGACACAACAAAGGCAACTGGATTTGACTCACTCAGGCAGCTGAAGCCTTGTTTTAGCTTCAGCTGAACTTACATTACTTATGTATTGCTGATTTTGTCCCCAGTCTCTTACACAGTTTCTACACAGAATGTGTAGTGTCCCTTGAAAATATTGATTTAGGATAAATAAATATTGTTAACAAAATCTGTATTCTTCATTCCTTCTCTCTTCCCTTTATTCCCTGCTTTGTGATGATTGACAGGGCTAATAATAGCTAACGTTATGGGAATATCATGTGTTCAAATGAAACATCAAATGCATTGGTAGGCTATAAACTAACCCTTAGCTATAAAACAACAAAGGCATACATTTCGTGGCTATCAGAAACTTTTGACAACGAACATGATCATCAGAAAATAACACATCGTAATTATGAATAAAGCAATCTCTGCCATGATTCCATTTGTCTGGTGCGCTGCTGTAGATTACGTTACATAACGTTAGCTAACAGGCTCAGAGTTAAATCAGTTAAGCTAACGTTAGTCTGTTATTGACCTCAATCACATCTGCATAAGAAGCTCCGGTCTGTCATACATCTAGCTTAACATTAACGTAACTTGCATGCAAATAAATTACTGAATTAACATATAAATCAAACGACATGTACATTGAAAACGGTGCCTCCATCACCCAGATTGATAACTGCTACGCTAACTGCGCCGAAAGCTTTCAAGTGTGGCACCAATGTGCGTTCACGCGCTACACAGTGACGTAATGACCCTTCTTTCTTTTACAGTTTCCTTAATAAAGCATTAAACTCCATCTTCTCTTTAGCAGTGAGCCAAGAAGTCTGTAAGCTATTATTTTATACGGTTTTTTTTTTGCTAATTTTATACTGTCAGGTTAGCCGAATGGTCCACTACTAAGAGCTACTAGAACAGGTGCAAAGTTCAACACCTCAAACGACCCTGACTGTCCTGCATCCATAATTTATAATAGACTTTACATAATTACAGCAGCCAAATTCTAGTAAGCAATGCAACCTCCTAGATTACCAGCTAATTGTTCCCATGTCCTTTACAAATAATAGAGAAAAGCTAAATAAAGAAATAAAAAGCAGACAGGAAAAGTGTTTCTCCTTTTATAAGACGGGAGCCGGATCAAGTCCAAGTTCAGGAGGAAGGTTGGACAGACGAGAGCGTCAAGTGTTTTGAGGAGAAGTGGCCTCATGCTTGGATCCGCTCCAAGGCTTCAGGACTTTTAGATTTGCTACAGTACTTATGATGTTTATCTCTGAAGTTTTAAATCATCTCGGTATTGACATCTTGTTATTTTTCAGCGCCAGCAGAATGAGTTATTGGTTCAAAAGCCATGACTCAGGGGTGGCATTTTGTGCATGCATGAGTTTTAATCCATCTGTTCTCTTTGTATGAAGGCCACAAAGTTTGATAAGTGATTTCTTTTTGTACAGTATCTTTGTCTGTGTGGCTCCTTTTTTATGTCTTTTCTCCGTCCGTATTGTACGTGTTCGTGAGTGTTCGGGTGCTCCAGAGAGCGTACTGGAACATTTTCCCACTGCTTCGTGGAGCCGCCATTCTGTTGTCGCGAACCGGCAGCCACGCTGGTCATTGTATTTGTGTCCTGTGTATCACTTCCTGCGTCAGATTGTGGATTGTTATGAAAACAATGGTGTGTTTCGCCTTGAAAGGACACCTCAATCATTTACCACTAGGCATGTAAATGCAGACGTATACAGCGCTGTTGCTTTGAGACAATATGTATTTTTCCACTCCATGTTGTCACTTGAATGCAGCCTGATCCGACAGTCGATGTAATGAATCATAATTTAGATGTGAGCATTGCCCTGATTTTTTTTTTTTTCATACTAAATACAATACAATGAACTGTAACTGGCATTCAGCACTCACTGCAACAGGGCGCCAAGTTTCTAAACCCCTCCCATTTCTTTTTGATAAAAAGAAAAATCTAAAAAGGAGATTATCTTAAAGATAATGAAGTCAACAATGTATATTTACAGTGAAAACGGAAGATTTGTGTGTTCCTTTAGTGTTCCACAAGAGCCTGTCTATAAAAGGGGTTAATTTGCTGTAAATTCAACCAGTGCAGGGCATCACCTACTTTAATATACTTAACCAAAAATATTCGTGTGAGCCAAGGCAAACATGCCCACCTCCACAAATATGCAGTCAAGCACACACTTGTCGCTCTTGGTCGTGGTTGTGGTGATGGTGGTGAGAGTGAAGCCTCTCCCGCATCCCAGTTCACCTCCCACCGTGGATGTTGTGCAAAGAAGAGAAGAAAAAAAAAGGAAAAAAAAAAAAAAAAATCAAAGCAAAATAAAGGCCAATGCAAGTCTTTGTTAGAAAAACTAACATGTTTAGACCGAATGGCATTCTTCAGATCAGGAAGTCTGTCTATATTAGGCTGTTTTTAGATGTTACTGCTTCTGCTGAGTGCAGTAACTCACTGCTGAGGCTAAGTACAGTAGTTTCTTTTTGAAAACTATATTATTTTTTTACATTTATGTCATGGCTGTATGTACTAGTCACTTTGCAGGTGCAGATTTCTATATTCAATGTGAGATCAGCTCATAAAATATATGTATTGTCGGGTAAATTTCTTGAATCCGTCTTGTTTTTAGCTTGATAACAAAATGACTTTTGACAAAGTTTTCAAAACTGACAAAGTCTGGAGAGTTTTCTCAGATTCTAGAGGAGTGTTTAATCCTTTACAAATGTTCAGTTTTTATTGAACAAAAAATAGTTAAAATAAAAAAAAAAAAACATAAAAATCTGATTTTAAAATAAATGATACACCAATTTATGTGAATATCATATTTTAAAAATACCACCTGCAGCATAAACACAATGCATTTTAAACCATTTTTCGTATTTTGAAGGACTGGAAAGCATTTTGCATTTTCTCCCCATTTGTCTCTTTGTGTTTTATGACTGTAACCATTTTCTGAGCTCACAACAAGACGACTTTATTCACTGAAAACTGCAATTACATCTGATGTAAAATTAAATTATGTTATTAAATCTGATGTTTAAAACAAATAAGACTTTGTGGTGCTACTTTTTTCTTAAATATTTATTAGTGGCATTTTCTAATTCTCAAATCTACTTTGAGTTAATTAAATAAAACACGCCTACAGATGAACAACTCCTGAGCATCAACCTCTATCCATTTTTTAAAACTATATATGGTAGCTTTGAATAACAACCCACAAGGAACTTTTTTTTTTTCACTTGTGAGGTAACCCACATCTTCATCTTTTCATCAAAAAAAATATGTTCATTCACACTCACACCGCAGAACATCGTGTGGATAACACACAGGGAAAGTGGTGGTTTTCTTCCATTATCTGCTGCCACAGCCGAGGACCATCAGATGAACCACACAAAGGCCACATGTAGATAAAAGACAGACACCTCAGATATGAGGGTACTTGACTTACAAAACAAGATTGTAAGGAGGATTGGACTGGATCAACAATATTTTTTTAAAACTCACCGCTCACTGCTGACATTCACTGGTATAATTTCAGTATTTTAAGGTTTTTATGTGATTCTGGTCCAGTGTAGTTTGCAGTAAAATTAAAAATGACACCATATACAACTATTTTTCAATTGATTAATGTGTTTTGTTGGGAACGTAATGCAACCTACAGTTTTAGCAAAATTACACTCAATCAGGTGTTAGTCCAAGTCCTCCAAATGAATTTCTTTAAGGGTGGTTCGGGTTGTAAAGGAGAACATCTGACACTTTTAAACCTCCTCCACAAACTCTCCTTCTGTCAGAGATCCCAGCACGGAGACACTCAACGGGTCACCGAGACCGAAGTCCTGATCTGTCCGCCCCCTGTCTGTCGACCCTTTGACCCGTCAAGACACCCAAACCTGCTTTGAAAAGGGTAGAGAGATGTCTTTTGTCTGAGTGAGTGTTTGCACATCTCTTTGCCTTTAGTGTGTTCATGTGTTAAGTCCTACACTCATAAAATGTTTAGGATTAGACAGAGTTTGATCCACATCCACGTGCTCGCTGATCTGACCTCTTAGGTATGCAGGATACAGGTGGGCGCCTCAAAACATTCCTGTTTTTTTTAAAAGCCTTTTTCCTCCACAGTTCACAGAAAGCCCCTTGAGCTTACGCAGGTATTAATTTGCAGTGATTACCTGGAGCTTCACAGGACCTGCAGCACCTACAGCCAGCAATCTCAGACGTCTGTGGGGAGGAGGTGGGTGGGGGTGAGGGGGTGGCCGTTTTGTTCCTTCCTTTTATGGCTGCAGAGCTTAATGAGATGTTTACATGCAGCTGGGTCTGGGAACCCGGGGCCCATATGCTGTCATGTAAGATGACAGGGACTTGCTTTGTGTTTCTGGCCTTGTTAAGGAGGTTTTAGAGCTGAAATCAGAGCCTTTGGTTGCCACCAACCTGCAAGTGATAAGTTAAGAGATCTGTTCTGGGTTCAACATGAGATCAGCTCTTAAAAAAATCAATATTGTCTGGTAAAAAGCTTGAATCTGCTTTGTTTTAGCAGATAACACAATGACTCAAAGTATTCTTGGGAGTATTTAATGCTTTACAGTTAGGACTCATATTTTAAGGGAAGAAGAAGACTGCAAGCTAGTAAACAAAATGATTAGTAAGATTTATAGCTGTGTTTGTGCTGAAATAAAAGCAAGTGGGGTCAGGACAGTTTAATAGGTGCTAAACAAAGACAAAAATGAATGCAAAGAATGTTGGCAACAAAATTAACCTGGACTCCTTCTTCTCAGACTTGGAGGTGCCGATTCTCATCCTCGCAGCTTCACATGACTGCAAACTGACCCCCATTTACTTAGATGCCTTTAAGTACACTAAGGGAAAGAGTTTTCTTTTATGACATTTTCAAACCTGCTTTGTTTAGTCCGACTGAATCGGTCTTTGGTTGGTTTTCGTCATTGGTGCAATCAGCAATAATACTCCATATAAAGTGAGAACCAAAACAACCGCGAAAGTCTGGAGCGGTTAGTTTGTGGTGGGAACATGATCTGACCTCCATCTGACCCGACTACAAGGCTGCAACTTTAAGCTAAATAGCTCCTGTAAGCAGATGTGCTTTGCATGCTGGGATGTGTGAAATCAGCAGTTGCTACCAGTTAGCCAGAGAATGACAGGAGGTCCGACCTGGACTAACAACAAAGTGCGTTGCATTTAGCCTGAGGACCTTATTCAGGACCTCCTTCCTGTGTTTATGTTCTCGCTCCCACCCCCCCAGACACATATGACCAATGAGAGAAGAGAGTGTTCTCACCTGGCTTTAGTGATGCATTTTGGTTTGCTTGAATTTTTTCTGCATGAAAAGAAACCGAACTGAGTTTTCCAACTGATCCACTGATTCAGACCAGAGCAAACAGTAAAGATTTGACTGTAGACTACCAGAACAACTTGTCATCAGTGGTGGAAGAAGTAATCAAATCCTTTACTTAGATAAAAGTCCTGCATGAAAAATCCTACATATGTAAAGTACATAAGTATTATGAGCTTTATGTAGTTAAAGTATGTATAAGTAGTATAGTAGTGGTTTGGTCCCTCTGACTGATATATTATTATATATGACATCGTTAGATTATTAATAGTGAAGCATCAGTGTTAGAGCAGCATGTTACTGTTGTAGCTGCTGGAGGTGGAGCTAGTTTACACTACTTTATATACAGTTAGCTAGTTTAGTCCAGTGGTTCCCAACCTAGGGGTCGGGCCCCTCCAAAGGGTCAGCAGATAAATCTGAGGGGTCGTGAGATGATTAATGGGAGAGGAAAGAAGAAAAAACAAAGTTCTGATACACAAATCTGTTTTCAGTTTAATCTTTGATTTTTGTTGAAATATTGGATCATTTGAACATTTATTGAAATGAAAGCATGTGAGAAGTTTAGAGGGAAAAATCACTATTTGGTGGAGCTGTTAACAACTCATAGACATGTGAAATGTGACCCCGACTACACACTGCTTTTTATAAGACGTCAAAAGCCAAAAAGGTTGGAAACCACTGGTTTCATCTTTAACAATGTGTTGTATTTTAAAAGCTTGTTATATTATCCATTGTGTCAAATCTTCATCTGAAAAGTAACTAAAGCTGTCAAGTAAATGTAGTGGAGTAGAAAGTACAATATTTCCCTCTGAAATGTAGTGGAGTGGAAGTGTAAAGTAGCATCACATGGAAATACTCAAGTAGAAGTACCACCACTGCTTGTCATTAATATTCCTGTAAAGCCATCCTGCATATCATTACATTCAGAAAAAGAGAGAAGGATAGAAAGACAAACAGGTGTGTCAGTCCTCTTCCTTGCTGCTGGTGATAAAGGCAGTAAACCATCATGGCTCCAGTGTTATCAGACACACAGTTAGAGCGGCTGCACCTGCTGCTGCTGCTGCTGCTGTTGACCTCAGCTCAGAGACAACCACCACCACCAAACACCTGCTCACCTGCTCTGTGCACGGCCGTCTGTGTTTGTGTGTGTGTGGGCGTGTTAGTGAAATTTAGTTAAGTTTCTTAGGATCTCCATTAGTCACTATACTAGGCAACAGCTACACTTCCCGGGGTCCATATTGCACACAAACTACATACAGTACAAAGAAAATAACAATGGGAAAGTTTTAAAATCATACAGAAAAAAACACAAAATGTGGGAAAAATGGTAAAGAAAAGAAAAAAAGCCTTCTCTGATTGGATAATAGAGAGCTTGTGGATGACACTACATATGATAGAGGCTAGATAGTCTCTAGTACATTATACAATAATCTTATTATAATTATATTATCCACAGTGAACTGTATTAACAATTCTTTATAATCTACTGAAAATTATTAAAATCGAACTTGTAAAACTTGTAATTTCTGTGTAGATGGGTGTGTTCTGGTGGCGAAAGATTTGTGTGAAGGTATGTTGGAGGGTGTGTGAACATGTGTATTTTTTATGTGTGCTGGAGGAGGTATGTGTGTGTGCGTGCGTGTGAGTGTGTGCCCACGCTTGTGTGTGATTGAGTTTGATTTGAGGTTAAATAGTTGTGGTTTTCAGGCGAACTGTTCACTGGAAAAACCACAGATGCATGTTTCACGTCAAACAGAGGAATGCGCATACCTCTCCCATGTCTCATTCTAGGCACTGTACGGGGGCTATTGATCAAATCGGTCTTCAATACGTTCTCCCAGACCAGCCTAACAGATGACATCTCCCTCTACCTCGCCCACATCCGTTCATCTATTCTCAACATTCAATAACTCCCGTATTCCATTAAACCTTTAAACGACATATTGTTGTGGCGTGGTTCTTGCTAGTGAATCTTATTTTCATCACAGTTTTGTAGTTTATGTTTATTTCATTAGTTTTTATATTTTAAAATGTCCTGTTTTTATTGTGTAATGGAATTTTTTCGTCATTCACCTTTGATTTCGTTACATCACATTTTATTTCAGTGTCACAGTCTGGACCATGAAACCAAACTAGCAAGCTCAACAACAGCTGTTTAGCTTGACATTGACAGACCGATTCGCAAATGTGAAGTAGTCTGGAACCTCTCGGTTAATTTTTTGACCTTCAAGGGGCGTTATCAACGGGCACAGACCAAAATGCCTCTGGACGCAACTGGATAGACCGACAACCAATCAGAGCAATGAAACATATGACGTATGTAATCAGACTACAGCGTGCAGAGATGAGCCGTGATGGTGTAGCATCGATATCAAGTGTGTGCAGTTGTTTGTTCTTCTATTAGAGAAAATATACCGTCCAGTTCGTTCAATACTGTCGCAACTGCTCGACAATACGGTAAGTAATAATAAGGAAAAAATGAGTAATTAAAATAGCAAAAAGCAAGTAAATAAAAAAAAATAAAATGAGGAGTATAAAACAACGACTCAATGTTACATCCTCTTTGTATTACCATATTCAAACACTTAAATATTTAAATACTGGTTGGCAGGTTTAGATAAAAAATTGTAGGTCAAGACACTTCAACCATAGAACAGGTCAAAAGTTTGACTGTACTGCTTCTGTTTTGAGCTTTGTGAGTCCCAATTCAGTTATTTTGGTCCTGATCCCGATCTTAGCCCTTTAATTATGGGTATCTGCTGATCCCAAGTCCGATACTTATATTTACATTGCAGCAGAAGATATGCAATGATCATTTAATATGTATCTGACACATAGAAATAACAGGTGGAGCCTTCTGACCTTGGAACACATTTTTCACAAGCTACAGTATTAAACTTATCAGCTTAAATTTTGATCTGATATGAATTAAAGTTTAACTGAAGAACGTTACTCCTGAAATTGATGTGACGCAAAAATCCTTCAGAGAGAAGATGTCTCATCCCGGTGGAGTTGTTTGAACTAACAGAAACACCTCACCTCACAAATTATCTTTGGTTGTGTACAGTCATGCACACTCAAGAGCAGCAAATTAAGTTTGGCCTGCTTCAAAGTTTCTCACAGAATGAATGTTAATTAGTGACAGCTGCTTTGATCTTCCACCTGCAGCATTTATCATTTTCATTGGGAAAAGAGAAAGTCAGTGCCGGCTAAAAGTGCCGATTGCCAATGAGAGAGACAGTTAGAGTTTTGCCAACCAGGGCATCAGAATTCATACACTCAGAGTTTCATTCGCATATATGCACAAAATGCCGCCACTGTAGGCTGTTGTAAAGGTGAGCAGCGCTGCAACACAGCAGACTGAGGTGGACAAAATTCGCTTTTTTTACTTGCAATGAGGCAACACTACAAATCCTTATGGCTTCTGAACCTCAGAATCCCTGTTCTGATCCACCTGTACTCCTTGTTTCCTGACGAATGTTGTGTTGAATCCAAGCGGCAACTACCCTGACTTGAGTCTGAAGCCAATGAAGAAGTACCTTAAAGTGCCACCAACGGCCGCTAGATGCTGAATCCAATAGACTCCCGTTCAAAAAGCATCAACTTCTCTCTAGAAATACTGAGTCAATCATTTTTTTTTCAGTGTGTCATTATGGTCTCAATCTCTAAATTCTACTATTGTTGCAATATTTCGGTAAGTTTAATGTTACTTAATAACAATACCTGCTGTGTTAGCATAATTTAGCTAAAGTAGCTAACGTTAGCCCAAGTGTGCAGTGTTCATTGTTCCCAGTAAGCTAGTGTTAGCTTTGGTCCAAAGTAGCATGAGAGGGTGAAAGGCAACACCCCGCACTCCTTATTTAGAAGGTCCTGGGTCCAAACGGAAAAAACTGCAACTCTGGGCTTCAAACCAGCAAACCAACGGCTGATGTCACACTTTGCTACGTCCATCTTTATAAAGGCCTACAATCTATGGTTGAAACTAACGTCACATTACAGCAAATCGGATATAAACCAGATTTAGCACCACAGATGACAGAGGCCCATGTCAAGTTTCAAAACGGCAGATTCACTGTCATTTTGTCATTAAGAACAGATTTCTGTCAGAGGTTAACAGAAAGAGTTCAGTCTTAAGTGACTTTTTCCTGCAGTCTGAATGCAGCCTGATATGAAAGTGGAATCTGTGAATCAGCCCGCAATCAGTGAAAAGAATGACACGTCATTCCACTTACATGCATGATTAAGAATGTTTCTACACACAGCATTAATACTAAGTAAACTGCTACCATAAACAGAAAATATGTGTGTATTCTGAGGTGAATAATGAATCCATTAGGAATGCCTGCTCCAACAATTCACTCTTAAAGTAGAGATAAGTGTGTGTGTGTGTGTGTGTGTGTGTGTGTGTGTGTGTGTGTACGCAGGCTTGACTTCTCGGCCGGTATGTGCGGAGGCGTACGGTGGGTTTCCAACCTGTCAGCAGGCTCTCAGGTGATTAAACAGTGTTTCCTCTGAAGATGTGAGCCATTAAAGCTCAGAGGTGAGAAGAAGAGCAGACAGAGGTCAAACAGGGTTTCTACTTTCTTGACCCCCGTCTACCTAGAGGAGGTCAAATGGTGCCGTGCCGTTGGTCTGATGGCCTGTTATTCTGAAACTCCAATAGTTTGAAAAACTTCCCACTGGACTGAAAGCACATAGTCTGAAGGCCGCACCATTGTCGCACCATAAAACATCATTATTTTTTAACAAGCACATCCAAAAACACTGGCAAGAGATGTAGCCTAATAGGAACATCTAACCATGAATAATGGTAATGCGTCATTATTGGATGTCAGACACTGATAATGTTTATTACCTTACAAAACAGACTTTATTAAAACATATATTATTAAGGTCTTCCGCTAAATAAGAGAAGGGAGTAATTTTTATCGTTCCCAGGAATCAGCACATTCATTACCAATAAATGACTCATTCTCCAGTCTTTATGGCCTGTCAGTATGTGATGCCTTTTAAGGTGAGGATGTTGTTCAAATAAGGCTACGGACGGGAGATTTACACAAAATTCTGTTGAAGTTCTGTTGAATATCTGTGTGTTCAAACATGTTTGGCGGATGAAGAAATTAATGTCAAATTTATGTCACTTTCAGCACAGATGCTGAAAGTTTCATTTTGAACTTGACATTTTAGTATATTCTCTACTACACATTGCTTTTTTTATATATATATATATTGTTCTTATTTTTAATGTTATTCAACTCTTCAAAATCTGTGTTTTTATATTGTTGAATACTTTACAAATAGACGTACCTATATATTGTGGTGTCATTGATTAAGATCACATTATTTCACATGTAAGATTGATTTTGTCGTTTTGTAAAAATCACAGAATCTTCCACACGTCATTTAATCTGAAGGCAGTTGTATGATAACAGAGTTGACCCAGTGAGGGTTAAAATTACTGTGCATTGACAACATCACACTTTATTAAAATTAAGTTTAATCTTCATGAACGACCAACTTTGGCTGACGTGAGGAGTCCACATTTGCTACATTTCAAGTACTTATTATGAAGTCGGATATATTGGCGCTTTCAGAATTTGGCGTGAACGCTATTTTTATAAGTCAGAAACTTGTAATTATATTAAGTCCAATATTATGTGAATGGGACATTATTAATAATTATACCCATTATCGATTCGTCTGCTAATTAATTAGTCAAAGATATTGTCTTTAGATACCTTATTTTGTTTGACCAACAGTCAAAACCCACACAATTACTTGATTATAAAAATAATTGCAGATACATTTTTGACTATTCTATTAATTGACAAATGGTTTCATCTCTGCGGTGAATTCACTATTTTCTCTTCACTCATTATGCATCTTTTAAAAGAATGAATGTACAATATTTTCAATATTTTCTGACAACTTTTGTGAGTACTGGTGGAGCTTTGCTTCCAGACGCTGATCCACATCTGAGTATGCTCAGACTCACAATGACTTACCTGACACAACCTTGAGGACTCCTGAACTCCACCTGTCTGACTCTCCAAACAGTTGTCAGCTGCAGTTTAATCCAGACGTTCACCACACCCTATGATGAGCAACAGTGATCTGTCACAGGGAGCTGCTTTGGGAACCGAGCATCACACGCTCTGAATCCCTGCTGGGAACTTGAGGGAGAATGAGTAACTCTCTCCACTCCCTTAACATCATCAGCTTCACATGCCCTCGATCAAGACGCTGAGTGTGTGAATGTGTTAACCTCTATTCCCCTCTCCGAGCTGTTCCTGTAAACAAGAATGCATTTTTAATCAAGTTGTTGGTCATATAAGGTTTGTAAAACTGAGACAATCATCCATTCTGAGAGAATGATCCTCCAATGTGCTGTATTATAGTTGAAAGACCACACAGGCAAGCCGCAACAAGACTAAAGACTCTGTCTAAAGTTTACTCTTTTGTCAGATAAGAGCTCTACTCAGTTCTGTTTGCATTCTTCAGGACGGGACTTGTAAACGTTTCTATGGCAGCTCTCTCAGCTCTCGGGCCTGTTTGTGTACCATTGCGCTCGACATTGTGTGCAGAAGCTGAGGCTGAAGGTGAAGGCGATTATGTGTTTTTTGTGTCATTTCCGTACCTGAAAACAGGTCAGTCTTTGATTTTCAACAAGATCCTTTTGAGAACAGTAGCTCATGAATCATACAGAGAGAAGAAAGAAGTCAGAAAGAGAAATCAGAAGGTTCCTAAAGACAGGAAGACAAACAAACCGTGAAGCCTCTAAAGGCAGATTAGAGAAGAAAGCTGATGCCAGAAGGTGATATAATGTTACTGGTATGAGTGACTCATCAGCAGAACTCTTATTTCAGAGTTTGTTCTGTATGTTTTGGAGGCACGTGCCAGCTGAGGGTTTTGTAATATTTTAGGAAGTGAAACAGATTTATAGCGTGACAAAAAGTCAAGTGCATTCTTCCTTTGTGTTCTAAAGTTCACAAGATCTTTATTTTTCCATTGACACTCAATTGTCAGGAGTGCCCGTTTCTGCCAATTATGTTTTCATATAATTATGTTAGCTCAACTTCACCTACATATGAGGTCACCTGTAGGCACAGAGAAGTAATGTAGGTTAGACATACGAGCACAAGTTATAAACATGGACTCAAGTTTAATGCCTCATTCAACCCATGTGGCTCCAAAGAGTTCAGAGTATACATCCAATATGCTTCCCTTTTCATGCTTCCCTGTTGAAAAGGGAAGCATATTGGAAAAATACTCTGAAGACTTTGGAGCCACATTATAACTTGTGTTCGTATGTCTAACCTACATTATTTCTCTGTGCCTACAACAATCATGGCCTGTTGTTTGTCCTATTTTTGAATTTGTATTGGAGAGCGAGATGCTGTATGAGACCAGCACCTGGCTATTTAAAGACACACCTGATAGCAATCAAGCACAGAGCGAATCTGACGAAGCAACGTGCGAAACGCGTATTTAACGCTTTTTGTTTTTTACTGTAATTCCTCAAAAAATGGTGTCGATCCCAGTATTTTGGTGTGCACTGGAATACTTTTTTGATACAGTATGTTGTTAACATAGAGGTTTCTTCTTAAAACTGAATGATTTTATATGTAATTATAATTAGAAAACTAAGAAAGTATAACACGAAAAACATCTTATCGTAATGTGATGGTAGTAAGATGGTTTGACTGAAATCTGTTAAACAGAGAGAAAAAATGGAGTAGATTTTGGTGGTAGTCTAGGATTTCCATAATTATTTAACTTTAAAGCACTTTTTCATCAACACCTTTTTAAATGTGATCTATAAATAAATTGATCTGAATAAACAATGTCTGATATTTGAAGATTTGAAAGTAAATAGTAAGGCTGTTAAATACTGATGCATTTATTTGTATCTAACATGCTCTGAATAGGTGGGTTTCCTTCCACCTTTTGTTATGCGCTTTTTCAGTTTGCTTATAAAAAACAAGAGTGGAAACACTGGAAATTCAAAAAAATGCAAAATATTGCAAAAAAAAAGTTGATGTATCAATAAAAGCAAAATATGACAAAGGGCGATGGAAACAGATTTAGCGAACCAGCTGGAGAGACGTTTTTCACTATGAGCTCTCTTCTTCGTCTCCTGTTATTCAACACGTCTATGTCTATGGTGTCTGTATAACTGACACTGAGCTGTTATCACAACACTTCCAAAAGCAAGAAGCTGTGACGTTAGCTCTTCAATTCTCCATGTCCACTGTCCGTCATGCTCTCTATCAACAGGGTTTGTATCACGTTCATCTTCTTGTTTTAATGTTGTTTTAATGTTTTTCTGCACTCGATAGGAGAATCAGCGCCACCAACTGTTTACTTTGATATGTTCAATTATTCTCGTGAAACAGTAGCGGATGGAAACGCACATTAATTCACATTTTCTTTTAGCGATTTTCTGAAATTTTGGTTTAAATTGCTGCTACGTTTGGATGGAAACCTGACTATAGATAATGATACTGTAACATGATGATGTCTAGCAGTTATAATGTTTACAATCATAGTTTAGCCTGCTAACATCTGCTAATCAGTAATAAACACAAACTACAGTTGTGGCTGATGGGAATTTGGTCATACATGTTGGAGGATTTGACACTGAATGAACTTCAACAACTTTTCTTTATGCTTGTTTTTACTCAGCACATTTGTGGAACCTTTGCAGATACAACCAAAACATATTTTTTGCGATTACATCGATAAAAAACGTAATCCCTGAGGCATTCTGATTCTTTCAAAATCTACCTCCTGTTGCAAATGAGTAAACATAACCTTTTAAGAAGTCATCAGCTCAAATGAATGTGGCAATAAAAAAGTAAAAGGGAGTCAGATATCATGACGACTCCTACGCAGGTAGACACGCGCTGGCCTGCACTCACCTGCAGAGCTGACTCAGGACTTCCTAATCACCAGGTGTGATATATGTTCAGGAATTTCTAAGCTTGTAAAGTGATACAGGACACATGCAAAGTAGGACATGACATGGCATGATACAGATAAATACAGTAGAATATATAAATCAATGCACTAAATTGTAGTAACAGTACAATTACTCTTCAAGTAAAGGCGCAGTAAACAGTGCATATAACTTTATATAGACAGCATGCTACGGGTTAATGACAATTTCAAAAGAGAAACCAAAACAAATATAAATGAGAACTCTGTACTGACATGTTTACTGACATGTTTTTCTTCATAATATATTAATAGTTATAATATTTTAATGGAGAGCATTTAATTTCCTCTGAGAAACAGTCATATGTGCAGCAGCTGGAGTATTATATGTGGTGGTGCGGTGATCGTAAACAGCGGCATCATATCTGCACTGCAGGACATATCAGATCAGTGTGTGTAGACTTCAGCAGGGCTCTTGTTTAGTCTTTGTTCCGCATTAGAGGCCCCAGCAATGTGAGATGGGAGGTTATCTCCTGCTGAATTTCTTAATCCTTTCTCTCTGTCATGAAAACAGTTTTTTTTAAGTTGTACCCTTCCATCTGCAAACCAGGAATCAACATGTGCAGAAGGTCTACACACTGTACAGTACATGATGTTATTATTCTTCTCTCAAGACAATTCTTCCTCAGAGAAGTGAGTAAAATATCGATCG
Source organism: Thunnus albacares (assembly GCF_914725855.1). Taxonomy (NCBI): domain Eukaryota; kingdom Metazoa; phylum Chordata; class Actinopteri; order Scombriformes; family Scombridae; genus Thunnus; species Thunnus albacares. The sequence goes on along the minus strand of NC_058120.1, from coordinate 27,420,001 downwards.
ATTTAATGCTAAAACACAACTCCCAAGACTTTTATTTTCTCAAGTGATGATATTAAAAATTTGGCACTGTGCAATGCCCTGTCTCCTAGAAATTGTGTTCATATATGATTGAATTGCGACAGCTAATATGTTGAAACATAATGCTGGCTGAATTATGTTGTCTCTCAACATGAGAAAATGTTAATTAACGTATTTGGCAAGATGTAGAAGTGTTGATACTGAACGTAGGAGTAAAATATTCTGTGACAACGTATTTCGTTTGTTTTCCACCAAATTGTCTCTAGTAAATACAGCATTATTCAACGTTTTCATAGTTACGTTTAGATACTGGCAGCACTTGAGTTTGAGGTTGAGTTTAGGAAAAAGTAATGGTCTTGGTTTAATACAGAAAAACATTTGCACTGACTTGAAGTACAATATGTACTACAATATATCATTAACCTTAACAAAACTGCCTCATCTTCCTCTGACTTCAGTGCAATATTTAAATGTAGCGCTTCCTTCATTTGAAAAAATGTCGCTGGTCAACATAAACCAGATGTCAATTATATTTGAGAAAACAATTTTATAATTAATTAATATTAATATTTTATAAAAGTCTAATCACTTTAAATCTTAAAGAAGGGCTGCAAAATATAGTCTTAAATAGCCATAAACTCTAAAGACCCACTGAACATGACACGAGGCAACATAAGCAATTCACCTTGCAAGGCATTGTGGGATTCCAGGTGATGCAGGACTGACCAGTGACTCGACAAACTTCATTTTAACTTTATGCAAATTATGGCTAAATTCATCTGGCAACTCTGTGTTGAGTTTCCCGCAAAATCAAAGAAAAAGTGACGTAAGGGTGTGACAGGAAGTTTAGTCTTTACTCGCAGTTGATCAATGTCTGGGCGGGAGAAAAGTGCCGCTCGGCTCAAAGTCCCATAAACAAGCAGGCTAATCGTTAGCTTGCGGGTGTTGACAGGCTCACAGCAACAATTGGCGGAGGTGATGCCATTTGTTTGCTTCCAGTGGGTATTTTAATTATGAGCGATTGAATCATCCAGTCCAGTCTAACTGGGAAGTATTTCTTTATTGGACATTTCTGCAGGATATGACTTACATTCATGACAATGTTTTACAAAGACATAGGCTACAGCCTGGAGACGGTTAGCCTAATTTAGCATTGAGATGAAAAGCGGAGGGAAACAGATAGCGTAGCTCACAACTAAATCAGTTTGTTTCTGAATTAAACAAACATGATGAAACGTGCTAATTTGTGAGCTTTAGTTGGTAGGTGGATTTCTACAGACAAAGCCAGGCTAACTTAGCTGTCTCCCTCTGCTTCCGGTCTTTATGCTAAGCTAAGCTAACTGTTCCCTGGCTGTAGCTCCACATTTAATGTACATATATGAGTGTAGTATCGATCTTCTCATCTAATTCTTGGCATGTTAGACTATTCCCTTAATGCCGGGGTTCATTTTCTACCAACAGTTTAAATGACAATCTTTCCTTGAGCTTATCCAAAAAACTAACATAGCTACCATGCACAAATATTTAAGAGATTTGCAAAACCATCTAATATGAATGTTCTGTCTGGAGAATGGTTTGTGTGTTATCATGCTAACTGTAACATGTTTACCTATCTAGAGTTAGAGCTAGTTGCTGTTGAATAATTGTACTTTGCTGTAGCGGAAATAAGGAAAACAGCGTTCTTCCATGTGTAAAGTCCACTGTGAAGACAATTTTGTATTTTAAAATAGCTTATTATGCAATTCAGATGTTTTAACACATATTTTTTTATCTTTACAGTGAAGGGAGATGGAACAAAAGAGGAAAAGGAGAGACAAAAGACATTTTTGTCTTTTTTGTCATTTTTGTCAAAGTCGGTGAGTCACTCCACTCCTTTGTTTCAGACTGACATATTTTTGATATTTTATGAGCTTGTTTCATTCATTTGTTTCAATATATTTGTCTTAAAAGGAAATATTTGTTCTGCAAAGTAATTATATTAATGTAAAGCGGTAGTATTTCCCCCTGAGAAGAATAGATATAAAGTGTATAGAGGCTGCTCTAACTGTTCTGTGACGGTGTGAAGTAGTCATCGGTCCTCTGCTTCAATAAGTCCAGTAAGTTTTAAGCAGTTAATTAACCTCATTACTTCCCCAGTTTATCTGTTGGAGCAGAGTTTCACATACTTCCTTATCACCGCTGATAAGAGCCGTCGTAAAGAGATGAACACAAGACGTTTGTGTCTGTGCGCAGGCATGTGAATGAGTCATATGCACACAACTATGTGCAAATGACTAAATGTGTGTATGTGTGTGTCTGCACCTGCTTCCCTGGGAGGAAACATCTGCTGCAGGGTGTCAGAGGCCACCTGTCGGACTCGACACAGCAGCCGCGGACTGACCGGCCTGCAGAACTGATCTACTGTCTGCGCGAGCCGAAGCTGCCTGCAGGAAGAGCTGTATGAGGAGAAACAGCTGTTATTAGACCGTCCCATGGCCCGCCATCTGAGACACTTTTGGATTCAACCCCGTTCTCCCAAATGAAAGGCTGTTGTGTCAAATACGGAAGCGAGCATGAAATCTTGGAAGTAACAGATTGGCAGGGTTTTATATGCTGGAAGGTTTGAAATTCTTAAATTCCACTTTTGAAGTCTGAAACTTGGCAAAAGCACAAAACATCCTGAAAAATACAACTTAGTATCAAGAAGAAGGTCGACACTGGACGATTCTGCGAAACATTTCTGATTATTTTTTAAACGTTCAATTCCATTTTTAGTCGTGCTAGCATCATGACTAAAAATGGAAAAAGGCTATACTGATGGCAAAGTCGGTGAGTCACTCCACTCCTTTGTTTCAGACTGAAATAGCTCAACATCTACTGGATGGATTGGCACCAGATTTGGTGCAGACATTCATGGTTCCCAGAGGTTGAATCCTACTGACTTTGGTGATCCTCTGACTTCCTCTCACGGCATCATGAGGTCGACATTTGTGGTTTTGAATGAAATGTCTCAACAACTACAGTTACACAAATTTCCATGACGTTTGCTACATTAATTCATCTTCTGACTTTTTATCTGGTGCCACCATCAGGTCAAAATTCCACTTTGTTCAATACTTTGTTTTACGACTAAATACATGCAAAACTGACAAAATTCCCATCAGCCTCAGCTGTACTTACTGTTTATTGATTGTGAACATGGTAAACATTGTAAACAAAATGTCATTGTGTTGCATGTTAGCATGGAGACGTTAGCGTTTAGCTCAAAATACCACTGTGCACCTGACCTGCAAGCACGACTGTAGATTCAGAGTCTTATTAAAATATGATTATTCTCACAAAATGCAGACGCGGCATCCACAAATGAAAACAATTAAAACACCTGTGTGTCATTGTAAGTTTGTAGTTTGTTCTTTCATGGAGGACAGAAGCTGCAACCCGCCTGGATTCATGTTTTGCTATATGAAAAGGTGCCATTTCCCATTCTTAATGTTTGACTTTACTGTTTTAAAAGTCTTTAAACTGTCTTTGGATGAAGTAGATCCTTACTGTACTGCTCAGAAAAATGTGCCGTCATCTCATGCTATCTTTTTTTTCACATAATCAACATGCATAAGTTTCATCAACCCTGTTAACAACATATCAGTTACTGTTTGTAAAGGTTTTAAATCCATATTTAGAACAAATCTGATATACTATGAAAGATAAAATCCCTCCTTGTTACACTAAGTGTGTTCGTAAAGTCAGAATATTGAGGAGTTTCCTTGTTTCCATGGATGAATACGCTCATTTACAGTTGACACTTTCACAACATCTTCTGTTTTAAGAAAAAGTTATGGATACAAAATAATAATACCCCAATTCCCGGTCTCTTTTACTTAATATACAAAGTGAGTTGATTTTTCATTTTTATGTCTTTGCGCCAGCGACAGTCGTGGCCATAAAGGAACAAGACATATATTATCAGAAGCACCTTCCACGCCTACAGGTGGTGAGTGATTGATAATGAATGTGGGATTTTCGGCTCTAAGTGGTTGAAAAGGTAAACATCAGTTGTTGGTTTTTCACCATCCTGACCGACCTGCATTACTGCATGACTGAGCATTATATTCCAATTACGTATTGCAGAAGCGTGCAGCTTGAATGTGACTCCATGGAGGACTGCGCTGTAAAACAAAGAAAGATTGTCCTCAGACAATGGCTTGTTCAGTATTGTATAAAGTTTTTTGAGTGTGTTACCACATTAGCCATAAATAAACAAAGGCTCCAGGCCCTGAAGGCAGCTGTGGGTGTGCTGAGCAACTCGCAGGTGTCTTTTAGCATCTTTTTCCGTGTTTCAGTGAATTTCGGGGAATCTGACAGGAATTGGAAATTCCCGAACAACAAAGAGTTCAGATTACTAGTGTCTTATGTTGACAGAGGTGAACATTTTTGAGAACCAACGAAACATCCTTGTTCTGGACTGTTTGACTGTCAGGCAGGTAAAACTGTTGATGATGCAACATCGTATCATTAAATCCATGCAGACCTTCATTAGCAGACGTTTCCTTTGTTTTAACATGGAACTGTAGCTTTTAATTAAAAGATTGTTTCCTAATTTATTTTATGACTGTTTTGTTGATTTTGCCTTGATATAAAAAGCACATTAAATTTTCCTCTTATCGTTTTTTTGGGTTGTTTCTTTGAATGTGTTTTCTGATTTTAAAAGCAAGTGAAAAGTTCTATCAGAATCCTTGACTATGGTGTGCATAATGATTTAAAACATGGACCAGTTTTGGGTCTCATCAGGGCAGAAATGATAAGAGATAATTTGATGTGTGTATTTCTAAGCTAAATGTTGAACAATTTCCATATTCTGCTGTATATACTCTTAAGTAAAAAAATAACACAAGTCCTGCAAACAGATTAAACTTCAGTAAAAGTGAAGTATTTGCAGGAAAAAGTACTCATGTATCACAAAATCAAAAAGTTACAGTTGAGGGAAAAAAAGACAAAAAGTAGAATATTTCTCTCTGATTTCAATCAGAATAAAATGTAAATGTACCTCAAAAACTACAATATTTGATTAAATGCAGTGTAGTGGGTCTCCACTAATCATTGTCACTTCACTGTGTGTGTGTGTGTGTGTGTGTGTGTGTGTGTGTGTGTGTGTGTGTGTGTGTGTGTGTGTGTGGTCGGTAGAGGGCGCTAACAGCCGTGTTTCCTCCTCCTCTGCAGCTCAGTGAAGAAGCATCTCAGGTGTCCTTCACTGAACACAATCACAACTCTCTGCATGTTATTGTTGATTGTTTACAGCTCTGATTTATAGTCTGAACTGTTTTTTTTTTATTCATTCTTACTGTTTTAACATTAAGCTTCTGAATTCAACTTCTGCATAAAAGTTGCAACAAAATCATATTTTGACTTTATTGGGGTGAAACTTATATTTCAATCTAAGAAGCGTATTTTTCATTATAACACAGTTTGACGGTGTAAACATAAAAAAAAAACACAAATACAAGCTTCTGTGTGAGAAAACTTCAATCATAAATCCATCAGGCGTCCTCCCCATTACACCTCCTCCCGCCCCTCTTCCTTGATTGGCTCCCGTCTAACAAACGTTCCACCCATGCTGCCTGTGATTGGTCCACTGAGCCGTCCGTCACCTTGGGAGCGCCCGGCTCTGGCTTTGGGCAGAGACGCACCGCTGCTCCCCTTCTATGCTGTTTAGTGCGTCGAGCGGCGGAGGGAAGTGGAGTTTGCGCGTCTTGTTGTGCGTCCGTGGACCAACAGCAGCAGCAACAGCAGCAGCAGCAGCGGTGCGCTTTTTCCTCCTCCAGACCTGCAGGCATCCCGGGGAGCAGCCACGCCGCGCATGCCTCGGACACCAGGCGGAGGAGGATACTTTGCTTTTTTTTTTTTCTTCTTCTTCTTCTTCTTCTTCTTCTTCATTATTTTTGACTGATTGAGACATACATATCTTTCATTTCCCTAATGGTAACCAACACCGAGCAGCCGGAGACATGTGGAATAATCTGGGGAAACTGCACCGCTTCTCACTAGTGTGCCTTCTCCTGACGCTGTGCGCTGAGGTGAGAACTTTTATTTTTATTCATCTGGAAGGTGGGAGATGATGCTTTATGATGGTGTTTTAACTTATCAATCGACTGGAAGTTTAATTTTTATTTTATTTATTTATTTTTTTTTGTAGAGGGGGTTAAATTCCAGCCTTAATTGAATTGCGTGCTCGACTGTTGAATCATGTGATCTCGGGAATTTCTAAATTTGCTCTTCCTTCAGGGAGATAAATTAGGTTTGCAGTTTAACAGGAACATTTTACAACGTTTCCTGTGTCATGAGCTGTGTATTTGTCTTGTAACAGAAATCAGCTGCTCTTTCTACTCATAAAAACATAAAAGTTATGCTCAAAGTTTTGGTAATATTCCCCCTAAAGTTCAGTCAGTAACTGAACCTTCATTCTGCTTGGTTATAACAGAGCATGTCTGGTGAAATAGCTTCACATGTCTCCAGTGCTGCTTCACTTGCGTAGAAATATTTCCAGAGAAGAGCAACCAAATCTTTAATATTTCATCTCTCGGATCAGAGTTATTTCTCGTTTTGTTTTTTTTTTGTTTTTTTTCTGGCGACTCGTTTTGAAAGAAGGAAGATTGTGAAGCAGCAGCAGGTCGTGTTGTCAAGCACTGAAGTTCAACTGAGCCAACATGTACAGTGTAGTAGTGTTGGCTGCAGAGTGACTGTACTGCAACAAATATGAGTAGAAGAGTCGCGCTTTCACCTTAAAACTGCGCACGATGTGAGATGATTCCTCACGTTTCCAAATGAGAAACATCATTTTTACATGAATCAAAGGGGGGTTTTTTTATCTGGAAAATGCTGTTATTGTTGTTTAGCACTTGATCCTGAAACACTTGTAGAGATAAATACACCATCATGTGGCGTAAAATGACACTTTTATAAGGAGAAAACATTTTGTACGGTTTAACCACATCACGCAGCTCCCTTCACTCTCTGTCGTCTTCTCTCCTCAGGTGTCTCAGTCCACGGGTTATTTCGAGCTGCAGTTGATTTCGGTGGAAAACCCCAAAGGTCAGCTCCTGAACGGCGACTGCTGCGACGCGGAGAAGAGCGCGGCTGAGGGCCACTGCGGCGCGGACGAGTGCGACACCTACTTCAAAGTGTGTTTAAAGGAATATCAAGCGGAGGTCACGACCGGTGGACAGTGCACGTACGGCTCGGAAACTACTAAGGTTATCGGTGGGAATACTTTTCAGCTCAAAGGCGGCCAGAAAACCGGACAGAACCGAAACAACGATGCGGGGAAGATCATCATTCCCTTCCAGTTCGCGTGGCCGGTAAGTGGATCGTGGATTGTGTCGCTTTGAGGAGGTGTGAAATATGACAGATTTGATCTTTTACGGGGGTTTTTTTGATGTTTGATGTTTGAGGAGAGATTGTGTAAAAGTTGCTGATTAACCATCTGGATGCATCATCAGACCACCTGACTGATCACTGACTCTCTCAGGCTGTGAGTGTGACCAAAGTTTAGTATTTTATGATACTAAAACGCGGATTCACCTCAGTGCTGATCCATGTTGTGTCCGTAAAATGCAGAATTACAAGAGTTAAAGTTGGTGTGAAGTGGAGTTTTTTTCCTGACGCAGCCTAGAATCAGTCATCAGAGCTCCTACAGAGTGTAATCTGGCACATTTTGGCACAGTTGTCTTGAGTCTCTACATGCTTCTCATTCTTCCATCTGCGTGTCCGTTTGGAGACTCTCGGTGTCTCTACATCACCAAACAGCTCCTGAGAGCCACGTATTAATCTCACGGAGACTTTTCGGTGCGGTTTCTGATAAAGTCAAAGCCATCAGAGCGCATGACGCATGACTTTTACGCACAAGCGCGGCGGTGCGGTTGTGTGTCGGTTTGATGAGTTACCAAGCGAGCTGCTGTTTGTGTGGCTTCGGTTACAGTGTGTGGAGGGCAGTGGAGGAATGGGGGGGGGGGATTGACGTGTTTGAAGGGGGTTAGAAATAAGGATTTCCAAGCGAGTGTTGATTAAGAAATGGCAGGTAATTTATTATCTAATCTAAACAGAGCAGCAGGAGCCAATCAAAACCTGCTCCGGCTCCTTATTTGGAGAGCCAGCGTGGGAAACAGGAACAGTGTTGGCAATCAGACCTTTATGAAAACTACTGTGAGAATGACCATTTCACAAGTTATTTTTGTCTGTTATTGCATCTTAAAGGGGTTGTTTGACAGAGCGGTGACATCACATTAAACTGTTTTCATGAGATTTCTCTCATTTCAACACGTCTTGACACAAATTGGTTCGATAATGACATTTCACCGCTTTATTCTCTCACTTGTTTTATGAAATGAAGACTTCTAGGAATCACTAATACACAAAAATGACTTCACACATGGACTCTCAGTCTATCAAACCAAAATACACTAAAAAACCCTGTTTGGAGCTTCTCCAATGTAAGGATTTGTGCTTTATATCAGTCTAGATAGAGTATCTTTTTGTACTTTTTAACACTCGCTCAGAAAAAATAAGCAGCTTGAAGACATCAGTCTGGACTCAACCTGTCCCATCTTATCTTAAAGTTTAGACATTTTACAGACTAACTGATTAATGAAAGAAACTGAACCAATCTTGTAAATATTCACACGTTGCAGCTCCTAAAGCAAAACGTGTTCTTGCTTTTAGAAAACAAGGAGGATCAGACGGATTTAAGACGTTTCCACTCTGCTAAAATGATTTAAAATCATCCAACTATCAAGACTCGTTCCAGCCGTAATCGCTGTGAAAAAAAAAAAAAGGCAGAAATCTTTTTGCCCAGCGCGTTCACGGCAGAACGTACATATCGGCTGCTTTGTGTGTGCTACGTGACCTCTCCATTCATCACTCCCCATGGTCAGCTGTCAGCAGAGGGGAAGATGGAAGTAGTAAGTTGGGGCCCTGCGGGCGGATACGGTTACCACTAAGTTGTGTGTGACACAGGCGGTGGATATCAGTGTCACCAACTACTCAAACAAGTGAAGATCCCCTCGGTCAATCTGGGCCGGGGGATGCCTTTACCTCGCCGCCTCTCAGGTTCACGCTCTGTCCGTTACTGGGTCATTGTCTCACTCGGCGTGTGTGTGGGGTCAGTATTTTCCACTATCCTCCCGGGAGGCGGTGTGGAGGAGTGTGTGTGTGTGTGTGTGTGAGAGGGGAGGGGACAAAGGGAAGGAGGGTATCAGTGTACAGTCTTCTGATGAGGCTGTCAAGGGCGAAGCAGCTTTTTTTAAAAATATCTTTACACATTGTTTTTTTTTGGAGGAGTTTTAGTCATCTGGAGCTGTTTGTTTCATGTCGTGTTTGTGCTTTAAACATCACTACGGTGACGAATCCTCACATATGACCTGACAAAACGATGCAATCGATGAACTACAGCTGGAGAGATGCAGAAGCTTCTACTGATATCAATATACAAGAGTTTAAAATATCTGATCAGCATGAACACATAGCATAAGCTGACATATGTGATAAGGATCAATTCAATTTGTTCTTTTTTTAAGGATTGTGACCAAGATGTGACATTTTGCAGTTGAAAAAAAAAAACATCTGCTGTCTTGTTAAACTTATCTGTTCTGCAATTTCTTCTTATTTATCAGCCGACACATAAACCTCTCTCATATATCAGCCAGTATCTCAGTCTAGCTCCACAGCCAGCCGTTATCTTCCACATCACTTGTCTTTTCAAACATATTAAAAGTTGTTTAACACATGAAATGTCATAAAATTGTGAAATATGGTTCCTAGAGTGCGGTGGGACGTCTTCACGTTGCTCGAGCTGCAAATCTTCAGATTTGAGAAGCTTGAATCAATGAATGAATGAATGTTTGGCTTTTTATTGCTTGATGAATGACTTCAATTAGTCTAACTGAGCTAATTAGACCAACTGAGCTGAAACAAGTCGTATTGATGAAGGAGACAGACAGCAGAGTTGTAAATATTCTGACCTGATGGCAGATGTGTTCGAGCTTCTCCGATCTTCAACCGAGGTGTGATTTTGCTTCCGGAGCAGAAGTTAAGTGCAGGTCAGGACTCATCTTCTTTAACGCTTTGAATCTTTTAATTGAATGTTTTTGTACGTTTATCGTGCACCATGGTAATAGTGACATGCTAGGAGTTTTTATCTACACGCTCGATCTGTCTGGAACTAGAAGGCTGTTTGCTTAAAAAAGACAAGACAGTTTTTTTTAGAAGTTGAAAAACATCCCTAAATGAAAGGAGTTCATCTTACAAAAGAAATCAGAGGCTTTGTTAAGTGGTCTGTTATCTCTCTACACAATATGATTCAGATTTTTGACTGCGGACTGATAATTCCACTTGTAGGATGATTAAAAGTGACTAGATTAAAGCAAAAGGAGCTCAAAGCCATTGTGCTTTGATTCATTGTTAGACTTCATCTTTATTCTCTTGTTTGCGTGATGATGAAAGTATTTAGCTGATGATAAAAAAAAAAAATACCTTTAATGTACATATTTTCTTTTGAGACTAACAGATCTGTCTCCATCTCGTCCTCCTCTTCCTCTACAGACTGTCTGCCGTCGGTTGCTAAAAGTCTCTTTTTTTTTACGCGGCTGCATCCTTTAGCCTCTGGTGCTGCTATAGTAGCGGACTCCTTCGGTCGGCCGCCGGTATCTGGGCCACTGGTTCCTGACATGAATTAGCGATGGAGGAGGAGAAAAAAAAAAAAAAGACATTGTTCTGGCTCTTTCTCTCCTTTGCTGACCATTTCTCCTTCATGTTAACCCCTCTGGCTGTTTGGGTCTTTAGTGACATCTTTTTTCATGAAAGAAGGGATGAGGGAGAGGAGGAGGGGAGGGGGGGGGGGGGGGGGGGGGGAGGATTGACCGATGGAGCGAGGGAAGAGGAGGGATGCAGCCCCTCTTTCAAATTCAAAAAAAAAAAAAAAAAAAAACCCTCAACTCGCCTTCCTTGTGAGGTTTCTGTCACGAGGGAGGTGTATTTTTAGGATGCAGACACTTAAGATGCAGTGTTTTTTTTTTTTTTTTACAGTAGTGAGAGGAGCAAAAACAAGCATTTACTTCTTCTCTTCCTCTTCTGCTCCTCCTTCCTCACCCAAACCTCCCCCCACCCCCCCACCCCCACCTCCCCTCCGTCTCTCCATCTCCCTCTCTCCCTCTCTCCTTATGGGGTATTTTTAGAGCCGCTCTGTCCTCCCCTCACCCCTCTGTGAGTAAATCAAGGATCAAGGGTGCGCACTCCTTCAGTTTCATGGCCTTGTTTTTTCTTGCCTCTGCCCCCCCCCCCCTCCTTCTCCTCTCCTGCCAGAATCCCCCCCCCTCCACCCCCCCCACCCCCCACCCCCCACCCCACCCCAGCCTGGCAGAGCTGAGAGGACAGAGGTGGAACAGCTGTTGTTTGGAGACGTGCTCTTCCTCCTCCTCTACCTCCTCTTCCTAGAATAAATGTTTTAGTGAAATAGCATTAGGAAAACAGGCTATGATTACAGCGCCGGGTGTTAGATCACCTCGCTCGGGAGAGCAGTATCAGTGAGCAATTGGACGACAGCGAGTCGTCTTCTTCTTCTTCTCCTTCGCTCGTGTTTTTCTCCATGCTGACAATCGACTCGGTTTTGGCTCATTTTGCCGAGTGCGTCCTTGGCGAGCTCACCTGCTCTTCCGTCAGGAGCTCTTCTTCTTCGCTGACGCTTTTATGGTTGATTAGTTTTGGGGAAAAGGAGGAGGCGGGAGGCGGGAGGAGGGCGTGATGCCCACGTGGATGCGAGGTGTACGGTTGGAGTGTGAGTGATGATGCAGCACGTTTCCTGCCGCTGCCGTTTAGAAACTAGAGAGTCTCTGATGATGCTGGAAATACTTTCAGTGATGTTAAACACAAGGAATCAATGTGTCAGAACAACAGATGCATAAATCTAAAATTAGTGAGGCGCTAAATGAGACGTTTCTGTTGTTCTGCTCTGTCAAACCAGAACGCACAGACATCATACACACACTGTAAAAAACAGCAGAAACTAACCTTTACAAAGACGTCAGCACCAGTAAATCCACTTTAAAGTCAGAGAAGATCTTGCCTGGTTCATAAATCATCAAATTTCTGACTTTTTCTCCAGTAACATCCATGCTTTTGTCTTCATTTTGAGTGTTGAGAAGCTCTATCGGTACATTTTTTGACATTACTAAAGCTCAGAACGTCCCATCAACATGGTTTTTATCTCCCTGGACCCCCGACAGTCTCCTCTATTCATTCATATATGGATATTTGTGCTGTTTGGTCATAAAAACAAAAAGTTACAGCATTTAAAGTTACATTTTTAGAGCATTTATGGTACCACTCACGTGCAAAATTATGGCATTTCTGAGTAGCAAGGGCTCAGAGGTATAAGGCTGATGTTCATAACTTTCTGCAGGTTGTTGGTGAGAGGTGCTTTGTTGGGACCACGATGAAGATGCTTCTTCTCATGTCATTGCTGTGTGTAAATAGCTAGCTACCGTAGCTAGCTATTGTCGAACATCCTCGATATTTTGTATGTCCAGAGCAAAGAGACCGAACAGCAGCACATAGACAGCAGCTCCAGTTGCACTTTTCCTTTTTTCTTGCATGCATTTCCACCGTTTTTTATCAACCATGCAACACTCAAAATCCAAAAGTGGTGTCTCATGAAGCAGGCAGGATAAACTGAGACATGTTCTTCAGTGGAAAAGAACAAATTCAGACCCAAAAAAAATGCTCCTTTGCACCCTCTCTCTCTCTCTCTCTCTCTCTCTCTCTCTCTCTCTCTCTCTGTCTGTTCTGTGTGTCTTTAATAAGTCTAAAAGCCTGCAGGATGACCACAGCAGGGCTCTGTTACGCGGTGACGAGTCTGCTCATCTTTCCCACGCTGCTGCTGCCGCTGCTGCCGCTGCTGCTGCTGGTTCCATGTCAGATGACCTGGTTCTGCTCACAGGCGTGTAAATGTGTGATTAGCTGCTCCGTCTGTCCGGCTGATCGATTGATGACGCTGCTGCCGGAGTTGGTTTGATGTGTGTCTGATGCGTCTACAGGAGCTGCTTTGTACACTCGTAGTAATCACACTGCAGTCACATTAAGAGGTCTTGTGTCTCATGTTTATGAGGACAAAAGGAACGACGGCACGAGTTTCATACTCGGTTTAGGTGAAGATAAACACAGGAAAACATGTAATGTGATGTCCTCTTAAGTCATACTAAACAAGTTTGTGCATGATTTGTCAGTTAATAGAGAAAATAATGCAACTATTATGATAATTGATTCGTAATTTTTCAAGCAAAAATGCCAAATATTCTCTGCTTCCAGCTTATCCAATGTGAAGATTTGCTGCTTTTCTTTATCTCGTGATATCAAAACTGCATATTGTCGTTTGGTTTTTTTTGCCTCTTTTATGTCGACTGTTCAGATAAAACAGGCATTTTGAATGTTACAACATAGATTTTCACTATTTGCAGATTCCAGCTTCTCCAGGTTGAGGATTTGGTGCTTTTCTCTGTTTTTTATATCAGTTGAAGCATTTTTTTTTTTTTTTTTTGATTTTTGGACTTTTTGTCGGACAAAACGAGACATTCGGGCTCTGAGGAACTCGTTTTTTATCGTTTTATAGACCAAATATCTTAAGCCATGAATTGAGAATAATTAAATGATAGTGAAAATAATCATTAGTTGCATCCCTGTTTAACTTTAACTCATCACATTATCGTTGTCAAGCATAATGGGAATAATGTCAATAATGAAACTGTCAGCGTTACATATAATTGACAGTTCACAATGAGGTGACCTCATACAACAACAAAAAAAAAAAAAATGGATGAACGCCGAAGCCTTAATGTTTCCTTCATGGAATCCATTATTTTTAATAACAGGATGCCTCAGAGTCCATTATCACGGTAATAACACGGCCTCTTAACTGGTAACGTAGTGTGAAGCGACATTATTGTTGCTATGGTTACCGGGAGTTTAACATACACTGAGCACAGATTTGGATCTGTGGAGTAACTGTTGTTTAACGGATATCTGCCAGCCAATCAGAAACAAGTATTTCTTCTCGTTCATGGAGTGTTACTGTATTATCGCTCAGTGTTTGTTTCGTGTACTTGAGATACAGTTATTAATGTGTCTGTCACATTAATTGTTTCTTTGAGTGTTTTTTTTATTATCTAGAGCTGCAGCGATCGCTCAATTAATCAAATGACGGGACATGAATTGATAAGGTTGAGTGATTATTTGTTTGAAGTCATTTTTTTCTCAGGTGTGAATATTTGCTGGAGTCTTGTTTGTGTTTTGGACTGTTGATCAACACAATTTGAATATGACAACTTGACTTTTGGTGAAATTGTAACAAACATTTTAAAAAAATAAGATTTTTGCCTTTGTTTGATAGTTGAAAGTCCAGAGTGAGGCAGGAAACATGGGCGGATCGAGGGATACGACAGTCAACAAAGGTCTTCAGTCGGCTACCAGAACCCCCTGCCATGGGAATAAAAAAAAAAAAAAAAGTCTGACATTTCACAGACTTACAAAGTAAACAAACAAAAGTTATGTTTACTCTGCAAGTTACTCACCAAAACGCATTTTGTGTATCCTTGCGGTCTAACAAAAGCGTTGAATGCTTTTCCTTCCACATAAAACATCTGCAAAACTCTTTTTTTTGTGAGTGTGTGTGTGTATTTTAAACCCTTCATCGTTTTCATACATGTTTACTAGCTTGTAGTCTTCTTCTTCTTCTCTTGCCTTCGCTGGCACGTTGCTGCTGCGGCCGCTTTACAGCCACATGTACATCACTGGAATAGTGTGAAACCATAAAAACTGCTCCATAGTGCTTCCAGAGGACCAAAAACTCCACAGGGTACCTTTAATTGTGAAAATAATCATTAGTTGCTGTTTATCTTTTTTATGTTATTATGCATTGTAAGCTTGCTAAGTGGGGGGAAGGTAGAGCAAGTTAATGATCCTATCTGCATATATAAGTGCAGTCCATTTACCGTTTAATGTGCATACAGGTTCCTGCACGTCTATGAGTTTATGGTTGTTTCTCTACGGTTTGCTTTTGTGTGTGTGTGTGTGTGTGTGTTTATGTGAGGCAGAGGTAATGAAATGCATGCGGTGTGAGCACTGAGGTGATTAAAGCATGTTATCACACACGAGACACACACACACACACACACACAGTGCGGCTTAATTTCCCACTTGACTCCCAGTAGTTGTTCACAGGGCTAATGGAGCTCAGCTGGACCTCACCGAGAGACAGACAGAGCGAGAGAGAGAGAGAGAGAGAGAGAGAGAGAGGTTATGAAATAATGAAAGGCTAGATGGGAAAGAGAGAAAAAGAGAGGTGGAGGTTATAGATGACCAAACCCTCCATTGTTCTTCTATTTGTTTACCTCCTTATATCTCACATCTATCTCGTATTTATCTTGTCCATCTTCCCCTTTTTTCTCTCTCTCTCTCTCTCTCTACATATTTCGTGATGGCTTGGCTCCTGTATTCTAGTTTTGTTAGCTTGTTTTACGAGCTTTCAGGGTGTGATCACACCTACTGTTTGCTTTCCTTGGTCCGAAACAGAGTGGGAAAAGATCTTTTTTTTGTATTTTTGTATTGGGCTCATTCGGGCTCGCACTGTGAGTTTATGAAGTGGAATTTTGGATTCCCATCATGCTCGAGGCTAGAGGATCCGTAAGCAGTGGCCTGATTTTAATGCTAGTTTTAATGCTTACCCTATTGGCAAGTTTCTTTGTCTGAGAGAGGATTTTTTAAGTGTACTTTCAGTTAAGCATGACAGATTTCTTGGTCATTTTTATGCCTCTGCGCAGGCGACAGCCGTGGCCGGAGGCATCGCGTTTTTTCGAGTTGTTCGTTGCGTCCCATTCTTGTGAACGCAATATCTCAGGAACGCCTGGAGGGAATTTCATTACATGTGCTACAAACATCCACTTGGACTCAAGGATGAACTGATTACAGTGTGGTGGTCAAAGGTCACTGTGACATCACAAAACGCATTTTTTGGCCGTAACTGAAGAATTCATAAAGATAATTATGAGAAAGTTTCGCACAAATGTCTAGTAGGATAAAATGATGAAGTGACAACATTTTACATCCAAAAGGTGAAATGTCAACACTTATTCAACACCATAACTCAGGAACAGAAGGGACAGATCTTCTGTGCTGCCTGGTTGAAGATGTGTGTGAAGGAGGTTTCAGAATTTGTAGCTTCATTGCAGCAACATCCACATCTGAAGCATTGTCTGCTGTCATGGCTATGACTTCCAGAATCAGCTTTGTTGGTTGAGCATGTGAACACATACAAGAAATATACACCTAATAGCTTTTATAATTCCTTCAAAGTTGTCACTACAAATAATATATGAGTCTGGACAGACTTGGATCTAAACTGTAACTTGGTGTTTATCCCCGTTAAGAGCACATGAAGTAGTAGATATAAATCAATGACTCCCTAACATGACTGTCATTCTTTTCATGCACAAATAATAAACCGAGCTAAAGGACTCCAGACTTCAAGTAAACCACTGCAAACACGCTCGGTATGAACGCAGCCTGACTTATTGTTCGGCCTTCCAAGTATGCTGAAGATATTAAACAGGGCTAATGTGATGGAAATTTTCCCTGATGAGTATTACTACCACGTTCTTCTTCTTCTTCTTCTTCTTCTTCTTCTTCTGTAAACTGATGCAACAAGGACATCGTGCAGCCAATCCATCTCCAGAGGGATTGAGAGGGATTGGGTGAAGGGTCAGCAGGGTTTCTCAACACATCTGGGGCTACAGTCTCTGTCAGTAACCTCAGTTACCCAACCTCCCCTCCATGGAGAAACTCTCCAAAACACTCACACGCTTCTCAATCAACTACAGATCCATGGCACACTCGTGATTAAGGACAATTCTGGTTTATTACAACCATTTTTCGTATTTTTCAAATAAAAATGTGAATTCAAATAAATATCGAACAGATTTCTTATAAGCCTTTTGAAAAATCCCTCCTAGTTTACCGACACATGTGAGCCTGAAATTTCTCTCCTGTGTCCCTGTTTGTGCTTTTCAGATATCAGCCTTATTTTACTGTTTCCTGATCACTTTCAGCTGTATCGGAGCCGTGTTAAGTTACCGCCGATGAAAACATTTCCTGCCGTCGCTGCTTCATATTAAAAGCTTTCCGCAGACAAACCAACGGGAGGCTTTTATTGTGGAGGACTTAAAGGAAATGAAACACGTTTATCGCCGAGTCGGCGGATCTTCGTTAGTGGCGCTATTCTTCAATAAAAACAAGTCGACACGACAAGATCTGGATATAATTGGAGCTCTTTGAAATACTGCAGAGAGGAAGAGTACAAGCAGCCACAGTGATGATGATGTTCGATGAAGAGCTGCAGACGACCAGCACACCTCCAACAGGAAGCCTAAACAACTTATATTACCTTGTTTATATTTATTTTACCTTACACAATAAAATGTTCTAAATAGCAATGAAATTGAGAACAACTGAAATCACATTTTTTTGTCTTCACAGACAGTAAAGTAGTGAAAAAAGGTATGGTTGTGGTCAAATGTGAACACTAGTGATAAATTACTTGCTGAGATCAGGGAAACACGGCGGCGTCACAACAACAGTATTTCCTGATAAAATATGAGCAGATGATCAGACAGGAAATGAGAGAGAAAATGAGCTTTAACTTTGACCTACTGTACCTGCAGCACTGTAGTTACGTGCACACAGTTTTCCTGTGCATGAGCTTCATTCAACCATTTATTCTGACTGTTTGACTTGTAAAAAATCGAATTAATTACTTTGTTGACATTGTGAATAAAGTTGAAGTTGAAACAGACTTGTCGACTCACTTGTTCTGGAGCTTTCGGCATGATCACGTGGGTCTTCTTCAACAGATGTGGTTTCCTCAGCTGTCATGACCTCGGGCTCTGAGACATTTTTAAGGTTATTTTTCACATTTTTTTTCTCATTTTCACACACAAAACGATCAACAATCGCTTGTTTCAGCCTTGTTCTCGTCCATGTTGGTTAAAAAGTTGAGGCTTCTTACCGCAGAAGGCCAAGCGATCTGGTCAAAAGGTCTAGAACAAGCAAGGAAGTGGACCTTGACTTTACTTCATGAATTAACTTTTTCCCAAAATTCTGACACTTACAGACAAAGCAAACAAACAAAAGTTTACATTAAGCTTTGTCTCTGTCTTTCTATCAGTCTGTATCTCTTTATCTTCTGTGTTTACACACTTAAACGAAGCCTACGTGTGCTCGACCGCATGACAACAACCGCACAGCTCGGCGTCCGAACCGCTCTCACGCCACTTGGAAGCGTCTCCTCCCACGGAGGTTAAAACAACAATCGAAGCTCGTGTTGCCGCGCGGTGAAACTCGTCTCTGCTTCCACCTCGTCGTCGCATTAAAGAGTTTTATTCTATCGCAGGTGGGCCGTTTATTCGTCACATCTGTGTGTCTGGTGGGGGTGGTGGTGGGGGGGGTGGGGAGGGGGAGGGATGGAAACACAGAGAGAAACGGAGATAGAGGAGGGCAGCTGCGTTGGGCAAAATGTCAGGAGTGGATTTGAGAGCGTTTACATAAGGCCTCTCTTGTGCTGCTCTCTGGAGTGGGTCTGCTACATGCTGAATCTGGTATTCACGCCTGCCTCAGGTGTTGGCTTCTCGCTAGACACACAACTCACAACACACAATTTATGGCTGCATCCAGTTGTTAGCGGATGAGGATGAATGACAGAAAATAGTCTTATTTAGGGTCCGTATTTGCTGGTATCTTAGCAGCTGTTAGTCCTCTAGGATCTCTTTTGGACTTTTATTTGTGATGTTTGGCAAGTTTTTCTTGAAACCACAGCACTCAGATGGGAACCAAGCAAACACGTAAGCAGATTCCCAGCAAATTGAAGTGACAGTACCAATGGCGCAATTCAGACTGAAGCAGCAAGAAAAAAATTTGTTTAGATATCGATTC
This sequence comes from Thunnus albacares, assembly GCF_914725855.1. Lineage (NCBI taxonomy): Eukaryota > Metazoa > Chordata > Actinopteri > Scombriformes > Scombridae > Thunnus > Thunnus albacares. The sequence continues at coordinate 27,400,984 of NC_058120.1, read as the reverse complement.
ATTTAGTGATTATCAGGGCTTGAACCAGCGTATCTTTTGAATACTAACCGTGATGTGTCTGTGGCGTCAAGAATAGAAAGTGGGTCAGATTCAGTTGTTTGGTTTACTTGTTCTTTAACATTCCCAGAGCTAAACCAGTAGACGGCTCCAAATTTAGACTACACTACAAACACTTCCAGTCAAAGGGTTCCCATTCACTTGAAGGAGAAAGTGTGTCCAAAACTTTCTTGACTGATCCTGTAGTCGACTGAGCAGTTTAGTATCATTTGTTACCCGAATAAAAAGGGTTAAACTAGCGATAACATTCCAGCTTTTCAGTTGTGAGGATTTTCTGCTTTTTTCATCATATATGATAGTAAACTGATTATTAACATCTTGTCTGAAGAACAAAACTAAAAGAGATTCAGTTTCAGCAAATCCTCATGTTGGAGAAGCGAGAACCTACAGCTAAAAGCAAATAAAACAATAAATTGTTCATTGTATCAATCAATATCAAACATACGGATGCATGCTTGTCGGCTTTCAGCTCATGATTTAAATATTCAGCTCTGATTAGAGATGATGATCCTGCACGTCGTTAGTTAAACTTTGCTTTGCAGCTTTACACCTGAGATGCTGCAGCGCCTCCTTGTAGACCTGGTTTCCATCCTGCAGCTCTTTGCGTGTCCTCTTAGCCGTGCGTACCTCTACACGGTGCCGCCTACTTCCACATTTCTGCATCAGTTCCACTTGTGAAATGTCACAGTTGTTCAGTCTTGAAATCGTTCTTGACCAGGTGGTAAAATCCTGCTGGATTTCCTCCGTGAGTCACTGTGGACTTTTACGGTCATGGTTGTTCTGAATTTGGCTCTGAACCTCGATTGCAGTTTATGCACAGTCTTTCCTCTCTTTTCCTCGTCTTTTCTTCCCCCCCTTTTCTCTCTGTTTACAGCCTGTTGTTGAATCAGCAAGCTTCAGCCAGGCATTTGAACTGGTTGCAGACACATTCCCAGTATTAAACTATTTAGGCTAGTTTGTAGAAAATCTGTCAGATAAATCACATTTGGACAAGTGTTATATAAAACGCCTTGAAGACATTTTTCACAGAGCTTATAGTGATTTCAGAAATGCTAACAGGACTTTCTAGTATCATAATTGCACTGTAGGAGAATTAAGTTTGTCTTTTTTTAGAACTAATGAAGCAGAGATTCTGCTAAATATTTGATTTTTCATGCTTTTATTGTTGAGATTTTGTTAATGCTCTTGAGATCACGTCATCGTGTTTTTCTGTTTTCTGTCTATTGTAAAAAAATTTCCATTTTTGAGCACTAAGGACTTCAAAATTGAGTCTGCAGTTACATGACAACTAGGCTCGAAAGCTCCACAACATTTACTAAATGGACCTTAAGTTGAGAATGTTTTGTTTCCGATGTCAAGAAGGAACTTTGAACTAGAGCAGCAACAATTAGTCAGTTAATTAGTTGATAATCGATTGTCATTTTGCCAACAGTTTGTCTTTTTTAGAATTAATTTCAGCTTAATATGAAGTTTTTCATGCTTTTCATGGTTTCAGATTTTACTTTCTTCTATTTCTTTTGATTGTGTGATCTGACAACCTTGCAGCCGTCACCTTCTCTTAAAGCAAAAATAACAGAATCAAATGCATGAAAGCACGTCAACCGTTGTACAGTTCATTACCTCGGAGGAGACAATGCGGTTCGTAAAACAAAGAGCCTCCTTCTCATCGCCTCTGACTCTCACACATTGAGAGATGAGTTACGAGCAGTTGCGGTCGCGCTACAAAGTAAACCAGTAAAAGAGGAGACAACCTCAGCTCTTCTCTTGTGGTTGTGATACACAGTATGGTCTATATGCAGAGTGGCTGTGTGAGTGTAGCAGTGGGAGTGCGAGTTGAGTGCAGCAGCAGCAGCAGCAGCAGCAGCGGCAGCATCTGATTACAGACAATTTGACGAGGAGGAGGTAATGAAAAGCTGAGCACAATGTTGTACTCAGATTTTATCGCTGTACGTGCTGTGACTTACTGAGATCACTGTGTTTGTTTGAAGTTGAAGTTTGGCCACTTCTCCCTGCATTTCATCAAAAAAAAGAGGAAAACATTAACGCAATATCAAGAGAAAGTATGTTACTCTATATTTAGGACTAGAAAGTTATATTTATTTCGAAGGACACAATTAAATTAAAGGCCTAACTAACGGATTTAAGGCTGTATTTTCTCCATATGCTCCCTTTACAGATCATACACGACATCAATTTACTATAAAATTCATAAAATTCCTCTCCGGAGGAGGCGGAGTAACCTGGAGTGACAGAAATAGCTTTTCACGCGTTTGGTGTGGGAAAAGTGAATTGGGTCATTTCAACATTCTCCCGTCTCAGTATAAAGACCTGATTAGATTAGCTTTGATTAGCTTTGCTGTCTGAACGAGGCCTCCTCAGGGAGGGTTGGAGCGGTGACGTCTCCTTAGAGAGAGGAGGTGGTGGTGATGGTTGGGGGAGGGGGGCAGGGGGGGGGCGGCGGTGGGCTTGTTCTGTTAATAACGTGCTAAATTAACCATCCCAGCCTCTCTCTCTCTGCCGGGAGCTACATGTTTTATTCATCTCAATAGCCTAACAGGTGTGACATGACAGGTGTTGCTGTTGCTTTTTTTTTGTTCTTCTTCTCCGCCTGATCACAACTCTTGAAAAGTTGTTAATTGGGTCTCAGGTTTTTTTTTTTTTTTACCGTTGACAATCCCCTGCTGCTGCGAGCTCTCAATTAAAGGAACATTTGTCTTGATTTTAGTCCACCTTCAATAAAGTGACACATAGGAGAAGAATACATGATGGTGTTTTTTTACATTCTGTGTAGATAATATTTCTCCTATTAACTTTACTGAGTTAGATAATAAGCAGCTGATTGCAGGTGATGCTAATTGTTAGCTTCCCAATTTTTCTTGCGTCTGTTTAGAACAAACAAAAACATGAAAACAATGCATCACTCCTTGTGTACCAGAGGATTTTTCCTAGCAAAGAGCAACCCAACAGCCGTGACCGAATCACTGAATTTTAACAATGATAGAGATTTACAAAACTAGCTTCCTATAGTTGACCAAATAATCAATTTCAAGCTCAATTTAGCAGCTGTTCCGGAGCTTTTGATCATATCACAGCGGGTGGAGTTTGCTTGGTCGTCATGGAGCTGGAGATCGAGGGGATAGAGATGTTAAATTTACATATTTGAGCGCTACGGACTGAGCAACAAGTCTGGAAAGATCCAGAACATCTACTGAATGCACCTTCAGATGAGATTGTTTTGTGAACTTTGCACTAGAGCTGCAACGATTTGTCAGCAGAAAATGAACCGTTTTGATGATAGTTTATCATCGTAAACTGAATATCTTTGGTTTTTGGACTAATGGTCGGACAAAACAAGACATTTGATGACATCACTTCATAAGACTGACATAAGGAAAATGTGATTTTTCAATATTTTTTTGACATTTTATAGACAAAAAGAACATAATAGTAATTGTTAGTTGCAGGCCTACGATCCTGTAGGAGTTAAACAGTGTCTGGTGGTGATTAGTGGATTTACAGTCACCTTATTTTTAATTATTTAATCTAATTTTTAATATCACTATTATGTTTCAAATATGTTAAGTCATTTATGATATTTCCTTGTCACTGTATTGTATTTATATCTGGTAGCTTAAACTTTATTTTGTCATTATATCACATACTTTCTGTTATAGCGACTCAGCAGTTTAATACTTTAAGGATAGTTTGATTTATAAATGAGTGTATTTTCATGGTTTTTAGGAAGATTCTACTCAAAAACCAAGGCTGAGACGGACACTCGCATCACTAACACACCCACACCCAACGTGGCGGGAAACAACGGCACTAAGCACCTGAGTGACAAGTGGTGTAACGAACCGATTTATTCAGTTTAACTCCAAAAAACTCTAAAGTCTCATGTGAAGTCTTGACTTTTGATAAGTGACCTGAGAGAAGATGAAGAGTGTTGTCGCAGCAGCAGCAGCAGCTACTACAGGATAAAACTTATTTGCATACATAGCAAATAAATTCATAGTGTGTGTGTGTGTGTGTGTGTGTGTGTGTGTGGAGCAGCTCCAAACCGTACAGTATATTCTCAGTAGACGTGTGTGTGTGTGTGTGTGTGTGTGTTGCTCGCGGCTGTTCCTGTCGTGGCGAAGCAGTAATTTATTCATTGAACAGGTGAAGGCGGAGAGGAGTGGGCTGGTTTCTCCTCCGCCTAATGAAAACTCAAATCCCTCTGACTGCTGTAAATTGGTTAGGAGGTGTCAAGTGTCTCCCAACACTCCCCCCCTCCCACCCCCCTCACCACCACCACCCTCCCTCCCTCCCTCCTAACCCCCCTCCCCATCACACACACACACACACACACACTTGACTCATAAGGTCGTCTCACCGCAGACAGCGGGGACGTGACACTCTGATCCTCGAGCTCCGCTCTCCTTCAAGGACACATAAAGCACACAAACACACACTTGAGTCCTGCCACACACACACACTCAGATATGTACACACACACACACACACACACACACATACATACACTCAAGTGTGGCTGCTCTGAGGCCGCGGGACAGCCCCATCTGTCTGTGAGCCAGTGGCTGTGACATTTAAAATTGATTACAAAGGGGATGATTGATTATGATAATGTCCACTTATTTTCAGTCATTACAGCGTTATGGCTGCTCACTGGGCCCATAAATCACCGCCGTGTCCTCTCGGAGGCTGATGCTGTCGTTTCTGCTGAGACTTCAACTAAATTTTCCTCAGGCTGAGGTCATGGTTTTTTTTGGATTATGAATGAATGGAGTGAAGATTAGAGGAGTTTGGAGATTATGCTCATGTGTAAATTGATATATATATACCTGACACGGACTTGGACCTGTCTGCTAGCGAGGACTGAAGATAGTTGTAACATTTCCCTCCAGGTTCTGAATCGATTGATCCGAAGGCTCCAATGGAAATACTAATAACGACCCCTGTTTGACTTGATGCGTCCAAGAAGCATTCAAGACTCATTCAAATCTAATTCTTCAAACCATCTCTGGAGGATGGCTGAGACGGATTCCAGACAGATGTTTGGATTTTATTTGTTTTAAACATATGCAAAAGATACAAGTTGATGTGCACAGAAATAATTTAAAAAACATGTGATGGAGAGATGCAGAAACCCTGGAAGGGGCTTTATCAGGACTCTCTCTGATGCAAAAACACTGTAAGGATGGGAAAGAAAGAGAGAAAACAACAGATCAGAAAGAAATTAAATTAAAATCAAAATGACTGGTTACTAGTGGGCACTTAACCAATATAATCTATAAGGACAACAGCGGAGCAGAGAGAGAAACAAACCATATGAGCTGAAAATGTTTAAATGTCTCTCCAACAGTCATACATAATCTTTACTCCTCCCAAGTGTAACAGTTTGTGGAAGTTGCTGCTACGGCGTCTGTCCCCTGTGAGAACGGCAGCTGAAGTCACACAGAAATCATTTTTGTTGTTCTCCTCATTGTAGTGTTTATCTGATCCCTGATCGGTCCCACTGCTGGATGGTGTTAGTGGATAAGAGAGCATTGATGGGTGCAGGAGTGGTTATGGTCCATTATAACGATTCATCTGTGTGCTGGTGTTAGTTTATGGAAAATGGTTTGCCAGTTGTGCTTATTCTGCCGGTTTCAGGTGCATAACCACCAGCAGCTGGACTGGAGTAGGACCTGGGCAAAATGGGAAAGACGATCTGGCTCATGGAGCTGCATATATGTGTCTGAATGTGAATGAAAGTGTCTGGATATGAGACAAGACCAAGTATGTTGATCATGTGATTAAGAGCAGAGAACCTGTTCACACCTGGTTTGAAAGCCACCTAAGAAGATTTAAAGAAATGAGTTTTAATCACTGCCTGATTATATTATTATCCTGCTGCTGCTGCTGCTGCTTCATTCTCACAGTCTGCAGAACGAAGCGTTTCCCACCAGACGGTTGAATTAAATAGTTTAACATTTACAGTCTGAAGAGGAAAAGTTTGAAAACCGCTTTGTCCCCATCTCATCTTATTTTGGTGATGTAACTGCACAGCTTTGGCTTTCTGCTCGCTCTGACAGCCAGGCTGGCTCTGACTCCGTGATGGTGTAACTCGCTCTTACACTCTCCAAGAGAGCAGAGGGTAAAACTGAGATTGTGAAAATCTCATCTGGCTCTCTCTCGTCTGAATGCAGCTGCGTGACGTAGACCGCTCCGGGCTCACAAAACCTGCCTGAAAAACATTGACTGGATGGATTTTCTCCGTCTTTGATGACAATAGTAATTCAGTGTGTGTGTGTGCACCTGAGATTAGAAATAATCTCTGCTGCTTTATCGTCTCTTTTAGACGCCCAAATTGAACATTAAAGTCTCTTATGTATCAGTCATTTTTCTGCATTGATAGATTTTTGTTAATTTAATGTATTAATGGCATCTCTGCTTACTTTTCTATCAAATCTTTTTCTTTGTTCCCGGCTGAAAAGTCTTCAATATCACAATGATAATAATAATATTCTACTTATCAGTTTACATCACAAGAAGCAAATATTTATTCTTTATCAGTTTGCTTTGAAATTAACTTGATATAAACATATTTTTAATGAAAAATTCCACTGAAACTAACTGGTTTACACTCTTAAATGAGAAGATTAGCAGTTAATTGGTTTAAACCACAGTGGAAACACAATACGGCTGCAACTGAAGACTATTTTCATTACAGTTTAATCTTATTTTTTTTTTACAATTAATCAGAAAAATGATGAAGGATGTCTGTCACAGTTTCCCAGAGACTTCTTCAAATGTCTTTTTTTTTTTTTTTTGTTTGGTCACCAGTCCAAACCCAAAGACATCCTGTTTACAATGACATAAAACAAAGAAAAGCTTTTATAGTCGCTGGAACAAGATCATCTTTAGTTGTTTGTTTTTTTTATCACAGCTGAATATGAGCAGCTTCTCAAACCCATGAGTGTTAAAGTGATTAGTTGATTAATAGATTAGTCAATCAGAAAGACAATTAATTGACGACAAGTGAGAAAATAACATTATAATAACATTTATCACTCAAAAATAGACACACTTTTCTCTGTTTTATATCGTAAATTCAGTATTTGTCTCATGTGATGGGCTTTTTTTAATTCATTTTATAGATTAAATGATGATAGCTGCAGCCCCTGTAAATACTGAGTCATGCTTTTAAGGACATCTGTCTGTCTGTGCGGTTATATTCATCATCAAAGCTGAATGTAAAGGCCGCCTAATTTAAATAAACAGCTCCAAACTTGCTCACGAAGCCACCCTAAAGCAACTACCGAGTACCTGTAACAACACAGCCTCATATCTGACTCATGGGTTTGTCTCTCCTGCAACTTTTCTGTCTCTCTACACTCTGAAACCTCTTCAGAGTACCATAAAATTACCTTGAAAGTGCCATAAAGCACTTTAGCTCTCTACCTTCTTGTTTCATGTCTCTTGTCCTCTCTCTGCCTCTCTAATCTCTCCCAGCGCCACTCTGTAACCTCCCCCTGTAATATTCCCCTGCAGCCCTCAGTCTCTCTGAGTCAGACTTGGGTCATGGGAACTCACAGCTGCTCGTCCGGCCCCATGCGGTTGACGGACAGCGAGCTCCATCTCAGTTTGTTTGCTGATGCCCGTGAAAAAAAGGGAAAAAAATAGCCCTTTGCACCTGAAACAATCCAGAGTTTGAGTTTGTTGCCGTGGGATGGCCGAGTCCGTCTCCTCTGGAAAGTAGGGCATAGTGTGCAGGCGTGCTGGGCTTTTACGCATAATATCCACACAACACTGTATCATAGCGGTAAATAGTGTGTAATAATGTCATATAATGTTAGCATTATCCAACACATAAGAGCAAGGTTTCCTCAAGGACATTGTTTACTGCTGGTGTCACCTTTATGTGAATATCTAGCTGCTGTTTATCATCTTTTAAACTAACTCCAGTCTGGTTTTAGCAGAGATTCAGCAGAGAGTCTGTGTTTGAGTAACAGATCCACGACTTTAAAGGCTTATCAGACACTGAAATGCTGCGTAGCGTAATAATGATACCCACAGACAGGATTTCACAATATTGGAAAGTTATCACGGCTGCACATATTTCATCTTTCATCGCAACCGTCACGAGGTAAACAGTAGAACAAAGGCGTTCACCTAATAAAGGAATGTGCGCTTGTATGTACGTGATCGGCCAAATGCTGCTGCTTAATGGATGATGTTGCGTGATGAAGGTTGTGGCCTGCTTCAACTTTTTCGCTGGATGATCCTTTTGTTGAAGCTTCATGTAATGTAGTTTTTTTTTTTTTTTTTGCATAGGCTGGGTATCAAACTTCAAAGCTTTCTGAGCACATCAACAGCTGGCCGACTCTTAGGCTTGTTTACTTGTTGTTTAATCAGCTATTTCTTGATCTTAATTGCAGCAAACGCTTATAACTTTTTACTGTATGTATTAACTTTGTCTCGCTTTTATTCTGGAAGTTTTATCAGCATGTGAAAACGATTGTATAATATCCTCTGTGGCTCTGGAGTCTGAGAAAATAACCCTGATGATGTCATAGTGATGTCATTAGGATATTTTAGACTCGGAAATTTATGACAGAAAGCCTGAGTTAGAAACTGGGTGTGTGGACTTGTAAGATGAGAACATTTATCAGAGGGGGTTTGACAAAAAAATGCATCTGAGTTGCATTATGGGAAATGTAGGATTCAAGCAAACAAAGCAGGACATGCATGTTAGCAGTCTTAAGGTTAATGTTAGAGAGTTAAATCATTTCTTCTGGCGTTATCTTAGGCTTAGTCTTTATTTGAAGTGAAGCCCGTCTCTGCTGTAATATACTGCCAGTGTTTCCCTCGCCACTTGACTTGAAAGGCCCAGATCCCTGCAGGGAAGGCAGGAAAGATACATAGGAAATCAATACAAAACCACACAAAAAGCCCTCGAGCAAGTTATCAAATCCCTGCTAGTTCAAGGGGTGCCGAACTCCCCCGTGGAGGCGAGGGGAAGGCGAAACATCCGCCCTCTGGGATCAATACACAGTCACAGAAAAAAAAAAAGACGATCGAGTGACGTAACTCAGTACCTGTGACCCAGAAAAATTTTGGCTCAGTCAACCAGATTATCATAAAAAATACCGGACTTATGGAAAATGTGTCGGTGGTTCCCAGGTGAATGTTTTGTTCTCCAGCTGAACAGTGGCTGCGTTTGTTAACTAGCCTGAGGCAGATGGAAGCTAATCAGTGACAGCACTGTGGGAACAAGAGTTATTTTCCCATCGTTATTCAGCGTTTTAAGAAAAAATGTGCGTAGTCGAAAGTACTCGTGCGTGTCTGTTTATGAGTGACGGCAGCACATATCTGAGTTTCTGTGTAAACTCCACATGGTCAAGTGGACATATCTGAGTTTCAGCAAGAATGTGTGTGTGTTTGTTTCTCTCTCTCTCTCTGTGTGTGTGTGTGTGTGTGTGTGTGCGTGTGCAGTGTTTTTCTATTAGCATGCACTTTGATAACCTCTGCCTCTCTTTCTGTTTCAGCGAGGGTACACTGTGATAGTGGAGGCGTGGGACAGGGACAACGGCACACACAGTAATGGTAAGGTTATTCCTCTAAACTGTTTCCAAAACAGCGTTTAAGAAAATTAAAAAAAAATGTTTTTTTTCTCCTTTCTCTCCATCCCAAATCACACGCTCCGAGGTTCTCATGAGTATTGTATATTATTTTATTTTTTTTAAGTATCTGAGATCTACTTCATGTGATTATGCTCAGTATTTGCTCCATTTATTTGCTTAACTGGCTGATGACTTTGACTGACCGGTCACACTGCTAGTGATGATGTGTCACAGGCGTGTGACTCTATTTTAATGATTATAATTCAGTTGAGATGCTCATTGTATAGTATACATACATCACAAAGAATACAAAGTCTGAAGCTTTGAAAGCGCTGGACAGATTGAGCAACACAGTCCTAGAATATAAGAATATGCAAAGCTTTTTTTTTCTCACGGGTTACGGTTAGGAAAGGAAAAGTCATCGGGCCATTAGAATAAAATCAAGATCATCCTCTGGGGGGCATGAATGTGCTTGGCAGAGTTTATGGCGGTCTGTCAAGTAGATTATGACGTATCTGGTGTGTTAAATTGATATTTTAGCCCGAGGGTCTTTACAAGAGGAAAATTCACTGACCGAGCATCCAACAAAGAAAGAATTCATTCTCTGAGGAGCATGAATATCTCCAGTAAATGTTAAAGAAGGTTTTAAATGTCTTGTCATGGACTTAAATGTTGGACAAGCAGAGTTTTTGACCTGATGGTGGCGCTAGAGGAAATGTTTAAAGGTCACTAAAATGATCAGGAATCCTCCTCTGGGGACCATGAATGTTGAAACCAAATTTCATGTCAGTTTTGCAAGTAGATGCTCGGATATCTTGCTCCGTAACAAAGTGAAGGTCTGATGGACCAAACAGCTATCGTCACCATGAGGCCATTTTACAAAATTGCTTTCGAGTTGTTTGTTCCAGTAGTCTTGGGGAACTGGAAAGCTTTGAATTGATGTAATCGACTTTTCATCCATTCTTCAAATTAAGTTCATCAGTAAAAAGGGAGGTGTTAAAAATGTGTTTAGCTTTTCTCAGATGAGCTCCACAGTCTGTCTGCTGTCCGTTGGCATAAAAACATGTTATCTTTTTCTCATGAGGACATTTCCTGAAAAGTCACTAATGTTGACTGTGTGAACTGGAGCCAGATCTCCTTTCAAGGCCAATAAGTTTGGTTCTAACCTGCCTGCATTCTCTGGTATACACCTGTATCCTGTTTATACACGCTGCTGTAATCTCTGTGCTGTTATACAAATAGATTAATATGTTTTATATTTTTCCTTTATATTATTTGTCCGCACCGCACATTTCATCTTTCTTGCTAGGAGTTAATTGAAACGACCAACATCAGTTCCATCTCTGTGTGTTCAATACAGAAATATCTCTGGCGGACTTGTTTAGCTTAGCTTAGCTTAGCTTAGCTTAGCGCAAACTGCTAGCAGGGGAGAAATGGTTTATGTTATCTAAGAACTCCAAGGCTGTTTTATTTACTTATTTTAGCTATGTGTGTTTCTAACACGTGTAGAAGTGGAGAACGAGACACTGTCGAGCAGTTGCACAACTTTGGTGACCGTCTCTGTATGTATGCCGCCATGATTGTCTCTGAAACCAACCCAAGACTGATCAGCAAAAGACAGGAGATATGGAAATACATGTGAAAATAAATATAAAGGAATCACTTAATAGATAAAATATATAAAGTTCTTATTTATTTATTTAATTCTTATTTTTGTCATTAATTTATTTCCTTTGTCGCTTTCTGGCCTCCATATACCGTTTGGCTTTTGTTTCCAACACTCCGTGGGAGAACGATTATTTGAGGGACGTAATCTTTGTGATAAGACAACACAGGATTTGCTTCATTAGATGCTGACTCACTTTCCAAGCAAGTTGATTTCAGGCCAAGATCCTTCATTGACCTCGCCTTTCTTTCTCATACTCACCTCCCTCTAACTCTCCCTTTTTTTTTTACAAAAATACCTCCAGATTTCTTCAGGTTTTTGGTATTTGGTTGTGACAGATCCATACAAACGCCTAGCTGATATGATACTTTCATGCTATGTATCAGATCTGATCGGTGTTCAAACAGTCAGTTACTATCTTAGCACAAATCTCTGAGCTGTTATCTTCTATTGTAGGAGTTTCCGTGGGAAATATTGCTGAACAGCTACTGTATGTGGGCTCAAAGTTAAAAGTCAAGGTGTTGAGCTTGTGTGACACAGATCTAATGTGTTGTAACCAGTTTGAGCAGCAAAAAGCTTCATACAATCTAAATTAAGCCCAATCTTATTACTGTCATGTATTAAATGTGTTTAGGTTCAGTCTTGTGCCATTAAAGTGTCCGTGTTTGTCTTTTACTTCAACACCATGATGAAGGCTTTTAGCCAAAATGCGTCGGTGTCAGCCGCAGGAAGATTCCTGGACTCATGTAAAAATTATTCAGAGTTCTCTGTAGTGAGGTGTGCAGATTAAAACTCAGGGAAAGGAGTGAACTTGTATTGGATTGGTACTCTGAGTTGACCTAACAGAATCGGTATTGGGTGGGTGTGTGTGTGTGATGATTGATTGGTGCATCCCTCAAAGCGGCTATCAGAACTCAACCCTAACAGCTGCAGCATATTTGATGATAGCATGAAGGACAATAATAAAAAAGCACTGGAAAGAAAACCAGACCACCAGCATAACTCATAGATGATATTAGACACATTAAAATGAAAGGAACGGGAGATGGTTACTATCTTGTGTGATTGTCTCTCTTGTCAAATCATGTCATCTTCATATTGAAACAAAAAAACACTGATTAGCCGGCTCATGATTGACAGCTAGCTTATTTGTGCTCCTCCACCATCTCTCCTATCTCCCGTTTTCTCACCCTCTTCAGGGTCACTGGGACTGTTTTCGGCTCTCCCTCTATATTAAGCCTGCGAAAGCATTGCCTCGTTAAACCATTAATTACATACTGCAGCTCTCTTTTTTTGCCCCCCCACCCCTTCCACCCATCTTTCCCTCTGATGTCTGTCTCCTAATTAGCATCTCGCCAGCTGTCCGGCTACCGCACGCCACTTCATTATCCTCAAACAGCGTGACAGGCTGGCATCCAGACTGCCGTTCCTCGGCCTGGACGGCAGCTCTGGTGGAGGGACACGTTTAAGTCTTCGCTTGCTCGACCACCTGTAGATTTTGACGGTGTGATGGCTGGTTTCATTAATCCTCAGAGGGGGTCGAGGCTAGGAGGCAGTGACGGGCAGACGGGGCGGGAGGTGCTGAAGTCCTGAACCGCCGTGCCCCCCCCCCCCCCCCTCTCTTGTAGACTTGGACCAAGTATTTTCTCATCGCATGATCACAAGTTTGATCCGTGAATCTGTCAGTGAGTCTTTCAGCAGCCAAGTTTCCCGTCAAAGTGAAACCTTACCTGCTTGCTTACTTATAAGTCACACTGGATAAGCTAAAAATATGAATTATATCTTAAGGAACATTCTCCGTTTATCTGCGACGGGTCAGTGTATTCCTGGAGGCATTTGGGGGATTAAGTGTTTGCTTTTTGCTGTATTTACTTTCACTCATCTGTCTCTGCTTGCGTTTGGGATTTCCTATGTTTTCAGGGGTTACTTTTGACAAAAAGTCAGAGAGCAGGCATGAACCTGTTGCATCCAGCTGTGGGTGTTACGTGCAGATGGAGAGAGCAATACTGATACTGTTGCATAATTAAGGAGTGAGTTGTCATCTGTGATGGGCCAGGTGTGCACAGGAATAAGAATCTAGGGATGTCCCAATCAGGTTTTTGTTTTGCCCAAGAGCTAAATCTGAGTCCTCTGATTGTCTGCCAACACATGTCCCGGTTAAACTATATTGTATTTTCCTATGTAACACGGCTGTTCAGTGCATGTTTGATCTAAAGTACAGTATATAATGTTAGAAAAGGGCAAGTTTGACAGTTGGATAGCTCTGCGTTATAAATAACACAACCTGTTTCACATATTCATTAACTGGTTTCCCATGATACTGAGCGTTATTTCCCACAGTGTTTTAATACAACACCCATGGGAAGACATTCCTCAGTGAGTATCTGCTGTGGCAGGAAGATTTGGACAGAATTTGGGGCAGTCTCTTCATCTCCAGCATGAACAACTTTTAAGTTTTTTGATACCGGTGCCAATAAAATATTTGAGCGTAATTTTTCAGTTAACAAAAGAAGCCAAAGTTCTCAAATGTTAAATGTTGTCAAAACTCAACCAGCCGAAGAGCTGTGCCAAATAAAATAGTCTAAAACTGGCAGAATTTTTTATCAGGAATCATAAATCTTACCAGCTTTCATTTTCATGATTGTTTTTGATAGTCTGTGCCACAGACACATTTCGGTTAGATATCCAGCTTTAGCCGCAATAATAAAATAACCTTTTCTTTTCATTCTTGGTGGTCGTTTTGTCAGTGAATCAAATAATCTAAAAAAAAAAAAAAAAAAAAAGATAATAAATGTTCATCAAAACTTTTATCCTAAAACTCAAAGCCTGAAAAACAGAAAAAAATCTGAGAAAATATAAAATATTGAATGGTTTTCTGTCTTTATGTGTCAGCACTAATAGACTGTCTAAAGCAGGAGTTTCCTCTTCAAATTAAGACACAGCTAGTTGTGACCCCTCATTACAGGTTATGGCATTAGTGTGGACATCAAGCTATAAGCAGTTAAACTAAAAAAATTATGTTTAACTCTCAGGTTGTTTTCATGTAAAGGTGATGATCGTATCCATAAGAAACATTTTGTTTCTTTTTTATCCGTTCATTCATTTGGTCATCCCTCAGATATCTGCCTGCCTCTCAGGATAAGTTGGTACAGATGTTATGTGGAAGGATGGATGGAAAAAATAGTTGTAAGAGAACACCTGGAATCAGGTGCCAGAGCAGCAGTCTTCCAGTAACAGTGACTCAGCGAAGATAAGCTGGTTGTCAAGGGTGACACTTTATTTTGAAAGTATCTTTCCTCCAGGTGGTTTAGTGCCGCACCACCAAACATTTACGGCCATTTGTTGCGCTCTCTGTCATCATTAACCAAAAATAATAAATCAAACACCTCCCAAATGTTGGTAAGATTAAATAAAATTGACCAACATCTCCTGTTTTCACTCTGTTTGATTTGTTTTGCTTGGCGCTCCGGTCAGGTTGGGTTAAACACATCAGGACACATAAGGTAAAGTCGGGAAAATTATAACGTGGAAGAAATTGCACTTAATCAATGTTGAAATGCTGTCCTATGATTGCCAAAAACCCCTATGATGAATCTTTTTAGTTCAGAAACTTGGCACACCTCATCCAAAGAAACACTTCCACCTCAGTAAAGATGTAAATTACCTCCTCTTCATTGCTTGACATAAATCTTGATCATTATATATAATTATATAAGCAAGTTACTACTTTACTTTTCTCATACCATATTTCAATTGTTAGCCTTTGGCAACAAGATATAAATTAGCATCTGACGTTAGTTTTTTCAGTGCAGTTTTCGTGCCAGTGTGATACCTGAGTTCCAGTAACAATTTCAGCACAATGCTTTTTCTCATACGTTACGTTTTTTTTCATTTAACAAGATATGCTGTAACGAAGACGCCATGAAAAGAGCAAAACCAACAATGTGTTTGTCGGTCTTTCTGACAGAAGCCCTCAGCTCAAAGGTCCCCGCTGAAGACGTAAATCTTTTCAACAGCTCACAAAATATACTTTTATTTTTAAAACAGGATAAATAATTTCCTGAGGCAGCAGGGCATTGTAGCTGCTAGCAAAAGTTACTCAAACAGGAGGAAACAGTCCATTTGTTTGGGACTATTTTCGGCTGCAGATGGATACACATTTGGCGCTCTAGTGAATGTGACATTGACTTGAAATAAACTACAGTGACCGTGTTCACCATAATGAAGGAACATGTCACCCAGTGCAACGGTGCGTCTCATTCATATGTTTTCAATAGTTTGTGGACAATAATGGAGCTCTATGGCACAGAGGAATAAGATCAGGCTTTGCTACACACACAGTACTTGTAAGTAGGATCAGATAATTGTTGTATGTATGTAGAATATCACCAGACTTACACTTGAAAATGTTTAGAAATGTTACCCTGCTGTCCGCCCAGTACATACCCAGTATCTGTGGGTCCCTGCCTTCTTCTGAAGTCCCCCCCACCAGCCAACAGTTCACCAGCTCACAGAGTCAACAACAGCCTCTGCGCTCTTTTCTCTTGCCATTTGTGTTTTGTTTTGAAACAGGCGGGGGCTTCCTGAAGCATAAACAGCTTTCACAAAGCCTTCTTTTTCCTGAGGCCTCTTCAACCTGCTGCCCAGACCTGTTCACTCAAGGCTCCAGCAGTACATACTGTAATACAGGGCAGGAAAATGCATTTTATGTTCATTTTTATGTCTGCTTTGAGGAAAAATCCTCACCCAAAAAAAGCTCCAGGTTCCTTGTATTTCTTTGAGATTTTGTTGTTTGGTGACAGATTGGCACTTGAACCAGTTATGGCATTTTTAAGGGGATAGTTTGACATCTTGGGAAACACGTTTATTAGCTAATCTATTAGCTTAGCTGGTTATCTGGTTATGAATTTTGTTCACACCAGTCAGCAAGCTTCAGCAAATACACTGTCCATGATTTGGATTGAAAACTTGCTGCTATGATGTGAAAATAAATGTGACCTTTCTAGAAAACATAAGCTGTCAGGTGAAGGAAAAAAAGTTCAAAGATCATCGCAGTTACAAGCGACCAGCAGTAAAGAGGTCAAAGGTCAAAGCCCCTTAACAAAACTCTCCAGTTACATGCAGCTTGTTGCATGTAAGTAAAAAAAAAACCCTAAAAACTGTCTTTGTTAAAACCAGTTTCTCTTTGTTAAAATAAAGTCTTCTCTTCGATTACAGACAATCATATTGCTCTCGACATGATCAGCTGCTCAAATCTGAAGCCCCTTGTTGTTTATGTAAGCCGGTTTTATATGGCCCTCTCTCTCCTGCTCTCCCTAGTAACAACGGTCTCTCTTAGTGTGTCTCCTCCAGAACAGAGGGAGCTCATGATTGGTCTATATTTTTATATCTAATTGCTGGAGATGAGCAGCAGTGAGTGAGTGCCTGGGTGTTTCAGGTGGTGGGTGTGGGACTGAAATCTGTGGCAGTGTGTTAGCGCGCTGTGAGACTCAGTAAATCAGGACAGTGTGAAAATGGATTCTTATCGGATTTTAACTCTTTTTCTGCAGTGTCAAACTTCAGAAGCTATAATGATGATAATAACAGAGGCTACTTAAAGGAATGTGTTTACATTTCACATAGCGGATACACTGGAGACACAGTAATTCTAATAAAAATAGAAAAAGGTTAAAATTTTTTACCAACCCTACACACCTGGAGCAAAATCCAGTACATTTAATCTAGTTTATAGCTGCACCAGGCTCCAGTACAACAGTTCAGTCATTAAGAGAAGAAATCTGATTTAGGAATCAAAGCATTTGTTCATATTTCATTTTCAGAGCGTTAAATTTGAAGCAATTCATCTGTGTAGGTTAAAGTCACATTCTCCTTCTTATAAATGAAAAGTTGAATAAGCAATGAAATAATACACTTAAGGGGTTTTGCTGCCTTACTATAGCCTTACTAGGTCTTGTATGTATAAGTAGCTTATTGTGGCTAATGTTAGCTAATGTTAGCTTACTTAATGTTACAGAGTTAGTGTACTGACTTAATTACTGCTCTACTTATGCCATTGTTAGGCTAGCCTAATAGTAAAATGTAGCCATTAACCATTTTCATGCAATGTCATAGTTGTGGCTTTTGCTGCTATAGCCTTACTAGGTCTTGTATGTATAAGTAGCTTATTGTGGCTAATGTTAGCTAATGTTAGCTTGCTTAATGTTACAGAGTCAGTGTACTGACTTAATTACTGCTCTACTTATGCCATTATTAGGCTAGCCTAATAGTAAAATGTAGCCATTAACCGTTTTCATGCAATTGTCATAGTTGTGGCTGTTTAGAAAAAGTTACACAGCCTCTCTTAATTGAAAGTTTTATGGTGTTTTCAGACAGAACGCCGCATTAATTTTAGAGGTGATTGCATCCAAAGTCAGTGGAAAGACGAGGTGGCGCGAGTAGACGTAAATTTGCTTGTGGTAGCACAGCTTGAGCTAAAAAATTTGCACTCATGCCCAGGTTTTATGAATCTGTTTCATTTAATAAAGAGATGAAAAGAGGAAAGAGGAGAGAGACTAAGGAATATAACAGAGAGAAGTGGAGTTTCTGGTGAGTTGTGGGAAGATGAGATGAACGCAAACAAACACAATTCCCACACAGTCAGTGGGTCTGATTCTAGCTAGCTTACAGCTAATGTCTATACACTCCATACATTGGTTTTTTGGGGCAAATAAAGAGAAACTACACAAATGGTACAAAGAAAATTCACTTTGATTTCTGTCTGAACACACCTTTTTAGAGTAAAATTTGAAATAATGGATAAATAAATTGAGTTTTACAATATTTGCTGATTGTTATGGACAGTTGGTTTCAGTTTAACATTCAGTTGCAAGTAAGTTAGCAACAGCTACTAGCCTGTATTTTATCCACCCTCTTAGCAAGGCATTATGCTAGCTGTCTTAGGCTAATGTGTTGCTAATAAACATAGGTAACCGCTAGTTTAGCCATTGGGCTAACTGTTGGTGTCATGTATTTTAACACTTTTTCTTTTATTCTTGTAAATTTTCTTGAATCATTACTGGGATTTTACTTCTATGACGACTTAATGTTATTCTTTACTGGTAATACACTTTCATAATTGCTTCAAGTCCAGTTCAAACACGTGTCTGCAACCCTCCATCTTGCATGAGACTGGACCAATCTGCAAATTTTTTGAGCATTTTCATTCATGGGAAGGCAAATTTAATGTCCCAAGGAAAAAAAAAATATAATAATGAAATTTTACAATTTATCACAAAATCATGATTAAAAAAACAAATCAGAAATGAAACACACTTACACTTACAACTGTTGAGAATATTACTACTAAAATTTACCACAGTTCATCTACAAAATGTCCTTTGTCTGCCAAATAATTTCACACATCATCTCTGTCCAGTGTAATACACTGAATCTCCCAAATTTGGTGATTCTTAATAAATACAATAAACTGGGATTAAGTGTGCCCTTATGGGGTTGAGAATTTTAAGACCCTGCGGCGCAGTGCTTTCCTCGACCCAGCGAAGAAAAACAACACTACAAGCACTGAAGATGAATCCTTCCTTCCCCCTTCCAGTTCTGTCTCATCCGGGTTGCCCTCAGCTCTGGAAGCAGCAGCGGCAAAGCCTGCGGGGTCACGGTGCTTCTGTTCCTTGAGAACAAGCTAAAGGGCCTTTCCTATGTCGCCCTTCCTCGTCTGTTCCCCGTCTCTTATTATTTCCGGCCTGGCTCCGATGGAGTCAGGGCTGGATATCCTGAGAGGTGGAGGCAGAGGGGGAGGAGAAGAGAAGAGGAGGAGGAGGGGAGGGTGGTGGGGGGGGGGGGTACAGAAAAGCATTTCACCAAGCAGGAAAAACTGAAAAAGCATTTCGGTTATCAAGCCCTCGCAGACCTCGCTTCTACACCCTCTGTTTGTGCTTGCTTAATTTTCCTATTCTTTTCCCCCCTTTTTTTTCCTCTTCTGTTTTTTTCTTCTTGCACTTTCTTGGTGGGACAGAGAGGGATGTTTGACCGGAGGTTACACCTTCCCTCTGATGTGTGTTAACATGAGGCGTAGCTCGGAGCCTCATGGACTGTCTAATCTCACTAAACACCGGGGTTGTCGGGTCAAATCCCATAACCGGAATCAGTCCTGCTCCCTGGAATGTCATTCAGAATTTTTGTTGTTTCCATACTTCATTATCTAACTGACCCAAATACTTGACCTGTTGAATGTTGTTGGGCTTTCTGTGGTGCTGAAAAAACAGTCAATTAGTCCATTTTCATTCAATTCATTGCATCATTTTGACGTAATTTATCAAGAAAATGTTTCTCAAATGTAGGAATTTGCTGTTGTTATCATCACTTAGATTTGGGGTTTTGGACTGTTGGTTGGACAAATAAGTAATTTAAAGTGGGATTGATTAATAAAACATGATTAAGAGTCTACAGCTACTCAAGCACAGCAGTCCTCTGAGCTAAATGCCAGTGTTAACATGCTCACAGTGCCTCTAGGGGTGGCTAATAATCCACTGATTAACCATCAAACATAATCTTTAATTGCAGCCTTTTGTTTTCCTACAAATGATGGAAGTAATAACTGATTATATTATCCGAAGCTTCTTAAGCGAATATCAGAACAGTTAATTCCCTGTTAATTATATGTTTCCGTATTGATTTGTTTGTCTTTGATCCAGATGATGAGCTGCTGATTGAACGCAGCATCTACAAAGGGATGATCAACCCCGGCGAGGAGAAGCAGACGGTGGAGTACAAAAGCTTGATCGCCAACCTCGAGTACACCATCCGCGTGCGCTGTGACGAACACTACTACGGCAGCAAGTGCAACAAAGTTTGTCGTCCTCGCGATGACTACTTCGGCCACTACGTGTGCGACCAGTTAGGGAACCGAGGCTGCATGGAGGGATGGACGGGAGCCGACTGCAAAACAGGTGAACTATTCTGCAATACATGGGGAGAGGTTTTACTGATTTTAGCTGAAAAATACCTAAAACTAAACCACAAAGACTGACAAAAAGCAGTAGAAGGTTATAAGAAGAGTCAAAAATATAACTGAAAACATCAATAAATATAATCTTTACTTAAACAATTAAGAGATAAGCTTTTATTTTGTTTTTCGTCCTCTAATTGCTTGATGCAATCAATAAAACTTTAGTAAATTTTAGTCTTCTGTTCATCTTTTATCGTTTATCACTTTATTCTTTAACTAACAGCACTATTTATTAAGGTTAATTAAGGTAAACTTTCACTGCCTTTTTGTCAGCTTTGGGACTCTGTACTTGTAACATTGACAGCTCAGAAAATGCTTCAAAGTAAAAATAAGACAAAAATAAAGAGAAAGTGCAAATGAGCTGCTTATTAAACAGAAGTTCACTATTTTACTAGTAGTAGTTTTGTATTACTTACATGATATATCTCATTTTTACTCATCTAAAAGTCATAATAAATGTCCATAAATACACAGAGGTTTAAAAAACTCAGCCAGCCATAAAAGAACACTACACATCAACAATGTCAGTGATCACATGGACGCAGCTTTCTCAGTTTGCCTTCGCTTTGCTGCCCGTTTCCCGAGAAGAAGTTCATGGAAGTTCATGTCAAGTAAGCAAGAATTTAAAGAATGTTTGGAAACTCTCGTCACTGCTGGAGATAAAGAGCCCTTCGACTTTTCCATCAGTGACCACGGCAGAGATGCTCTGCCTTCATGAACAAAGAAACACAGGAAATGAGATTTTAATGATTTGATGGTTTTCAAAACAAAGTGCCTGAAACGGATCCAGAAATTGATTGATTTTACAGTTTTACAGGTGAATTCATGTTTCTCTCACAGGAGTTAACACGTTCATTTCACTTTCTCTTTCCCAAAAAGCCATCTGCAAACAAGGATGCAGCCTCCTGCATGGGATGTGCAACGTGCCGGGGGAATGCAAGTGAGTCGCCTCCGCTTTGTTTTTTGTTTGTTTGTTCTACTTTGTTCACCTTTACATCACAGCTGTCAATTGATATAAAATATGATCTTGTTTGGATGGAAACCCTGCATAAGAGCTTGATGAGGATAACAGTAGTGACACAACAGAGTGATGAGGGGTGGAGGTAGGGGGTGGGAGGGTGAGGGGGGTGGTTGTTGATAACATACCAAGCAGCCTAACCCCCCTACTTCCCCCCCCATCAGTTCTGTGAAGTCCCCCCTCCCATCCCTCCACCTCCATCCCTCAGCTCCACTCTGATCCAGAAGCCATTGTTCTGCTTCCTGTTCTAAAGCTGGCCTGCTCCTGCCCGCACACAGAGAGAGAGAGAGAGAGAGAGAGGCCTGTTTTTTATGCTGTATGTTTCCTCGCTCGTCCTCCTCCAGCAGCGGAGAGGCACTGTGCCCCCCACTCCCTACCCTCCCCTCCCCCTCCACCCTCACCCCCCCTTTCCAATGTCTGTAGCCCACATCACCTCTTCCTATCCTGGGCCTTGTTATGGCTGGCACTCGCCTGGTAGGAAATGTGGATTCCACCCAATGAGCTGGAGACAACAGGCGGGGATGTGTGTGTGTGCGTGTGTGTGTGTGTGTGTGTGTGGGGGGGGGGATAAAAACACATAATATAGCATTCAAGAACAGAAAAATACATCTGTAAATAAGTGATAGATTCATTGCAATGAGGCAAGTGAAGCTTTTTTATGTCATTCACTTAATGCGCAAATGCTTATCGAAGGAATAGTTTGCTATTTTTGGGGAAAAAAATGAGAAAATGGATTGATTTTGCATAATCACGACTCAACCGCCACTTTATGCAAACGAGGTCCGTCCAGCGCAACGCAGCCGGCTCATGAAACTCAGATCAAACTATCAAACTAAGCAGTGCTGAAACATACTTTATGTACTGTTTAGCTGTAAAATGAGAAGGTCAGGCCATGTTGAAACCACCAGCCAGAGCGCTCAGTGGTCTGATGCGTCCAGATATGTCATCGCTGGATTCGGTGTGTCTGCACCATTACACCCTTGATTCGGATAAAGAAAAGCCCAAAAAAACCTTTAATGCAGAAAACCTAAGGGACCTCTTTTCCAGGATGGACAGAAATGCATTGATGATGATGTACAGAATAGACCAGATAACAAAATTATACACAGTTTAATATATATATGAAAGTAATCTGATCAAGCTAATAGCATTAGTTTAGCTTGAAGACTGGAGGCAGGGGGGGAAATCTTGCCTGGTTCAGTCTAAGGTTCAGAAATACCTCTAAAGTTCACTGATTAGGCTAAATCTTGTTCCATACACCAACACAGAGGAAACTACGTGTCAAAGTTGTATTTTTATTGGAAGCTAGCAGGGAAAACCAGGTTTCCCTAATCCCTTACCCCCCAGATTACAGAAACCAGGTTTCTTGTTACTGCAGAAAGCTGAACGTAACCAGGTTACTGAGGTACGTGTGAACGGACTGAATGATGAAGAGGTAGAAACAGGATGAAAACAATGTTTACAACCATCCATAACATGATGGTGGAGGGTAGTTACTGCTGAAATACAGACTTTTCTATTTCATTCTGATCAATTTTACCAAATCACCCCAAATAATTACATAGATTGTTTAAGAGAGGACTTCTTTCCCGTTCACGATCAGCTGATGGATTTAGTTGTTTATATTATGAATGAATGATAAAATGACATATCCTTATCTAAGCGGAGCCTTTGGACCCACTTTTTCAAGGGCTTTTTTTTGCTCACATCAGAGTTTGATTGACAGTTTTAACAGCAGCCTAAATGAACCAAACCAAACAAGCAGATGCACCAAACAGGTTAAATGTGAAAGCACCATAAAACACAAATTAAAACCGCATATAAAAGGAAATTAAAAAAAGATGAATGAATAGAAGGGCGTTTGTGACAGTAAAGGGGAAGTGGAAACTGACGAGTGCTAAAGCTTTAGTCAGAGGAAGTGGAGGACATAATTCTGTGGTATATAAATGCTGCTTCTGGGTTTGATAATGAACATTTTCAGGATTATAACTTTGAGAACATTTGGACTGGAAAATGACTGTATTTATAAAGACACACAGTTTTTTTTTTTTTTTTATGTTTTCAGTTTTACTCTTTATTCATGAAACACAGAGCTCGATGGCTGTGTTGAATCGGATGCTCCCTAAACACACAGCAGTGTACAGTAATATGACTGCACAGAGGACTATAAGCGTTTTTAAAAAAGGCTGACCAGCAGCAACTATGCGCACAGGAGAGTAAGCAGCAAGGGAAGAGTAGAGAAATTTAGATTTGATTACATGTGGAACCGAACTGTACATTTAGACAAAGTGGAGCACGAGTGCTTTAAAAAGCCAAACTGCTCACACACACACACACACACACACACACACAGTGCCAAGTGTTTGGAAATGGTAGGAGAGGAGAGGAGCAGGGTTGGCAGAGGGGAGGGGAGGGTTTTTATACTCAGGCAGGTTTGATTTTGTTAAGATCTTGTTAAAAAAAAAAAAAAAAAAAAAAAAAAAAATGAAGCTGACATTTCTCATTGGAAGATTGGGAGAAAGAGGAACACCCTGGAATGTGCCTCAACATGTGATTTGGAGCTTCATCACAATCAGGAACACACAACCTAAGAGAGAGAAAGAGGAACACGGATACAAAGAGAGAAAGAGGGCTTTGTTGTTGTTTACTTGTTTATCGATGAGACATAGATCACATTAACCAGTATTGACATTTTAATAACTACAGTGTAAATGTATGTATGGGGATTAGCTCTACTGCTGGTTTGCACTCAAAACTGATACAAATATACAACTAAAAATAACAGAAAAAATACAACACCTACACAATTAAGTAATAATCAGGGGAAACTAAAAGGAAGTGTATGACTCAGGTTGGGTTATTTCCAATGTAACATTACAGGAAGTGTATATTAATGTTTATTTGCTCTCTGGTTGTGATGGTAATCCTCTACACCCACTGATAGAAACACAACATCCAAGAAACTTGTTTGTAACAAATAAAATGAAGCAAAAATGTACCTTCCATCCAGGTTCAGGTCTCAGATTTGGCAGTACCAGTCGGGTTGTGTCTGAAAGACTGGAACCAGGTGTTGGTCTCGTTCACACCTCTGAAGGAAACAGTCAGAGGATCAGACAGGTTGTAAACAAACAACCAGATTAGCCAAATGTATTCAGGAGATGAAACAAAAGCTAAAGGTAAAATTATTACCTAAGCTGTCAGTTGTAACTGACAACTTTAACCCACTATACTTACCGTAAGAGATTATTCCCAGCATTTCAGGTGTTCTCATTTATGCTTTCACCTCCATATAAGTGGTTTAGATAATCTGGATGAACAGAAACTGAATCGTCTCATCTGTGTTTTTATCCAACTTAAATTTTTTTAAAAGATGAGACAACAGAGGAAATTGAGTACAAGTGTGTTGCAATCAAGTGATATTTGTAGAATACTGTATGTGATGTTGCCATGTTTCCAGATCTCAACAATCATATTGATGTGCATGATCATATTAGATAGAAATCGTCACTAAAACTACATAAATAAGACCCGAGACCCCGATCATCTTTTAGGTAGATAGTACCTAAAAGATGTTTGGGTCTCGTTTATGAATAAAACAGGGTAAATTTTATATCAGACAAAGTAAAAGAGAGACATGAAGTAGGAAAAAGAGAGGAGGAGAAACAGAGACTGAAGGGTTAAAGACAGAAAAGCACTGAGGAGAAAGAAGGAGAGAGAAACAGGAAAAAAAAGTCTCAGCTTGGCAGAGGAAAACTAAAAATGTGTGTTTGGTATCTTGTTTCTTACACACAGCGCATTCACAACCTACGCTCCCTCATGTGACACTACTAAACATGTAGCTAGGCAACAGCGGGCTAAGTCCGTCCGCTGGATTTGGGCGCGAGGCTCGCCTGTAAATAATTCAGCACACACACACACACACACACACACACACACAGCCCCCTCTACCTCTGCCCCTGCCCACTGTCCCGTCCTCTGGGTGTGGTTTGTCTGAGGGGGCAGCAGCGGGGCGGGGGTTGTGGGCAGGCGGGATATTTTCGGCTACGGCTGGCCCCCGCGGCCCCTTCCATTGATGGGGACGGCAGCAGCAACCCGCCGACAGGGCTTGTGGGTAATGCCACCCTTGGCCTGCGGCTGCCCGAACCATTTCCCTGCTCTCCCACACTGCAGCCAGACAGACTGTCCACACTGCCACCGCTGCTGCAGGGCAGCGCCGCTGACCGCAGCGCCGGACAACACCACATACTGTAGTAAACAATACACAGCACTGTCACTCTCTCACACACACTCGTACACACAAACACACACACACACACACACACACAAACACACATAACTGAGTTTCACTTACCATGCGAGATCAGATTAAAATTGTTGGGGTCGTGCGTGCAGATGAAGGCGCTTCAGCTTAGAAATTGTGCATGAAGCAAAACTTATCGTGCGTGTTTTTGCATAACCATAACTCGGTTCTGCATTTTTATGATGTGAATCTTTGATGATCACTATCTTATAAATTCCAAGCTCACAATATGTGTTTTAAAGGTGCTGAATTCTTCTGCCTCTTATATGTATAAAACCCTTCTTTAAAGGGGAGATTATCCACACTGTCTCTGGGAAGAGATGTTGCTGTAGAAATGTAGGTTTTCAATGAGTTTATATTTGATTTATATCGCATTTGGAAGCAGAAATCTCAGAGACAGATATCTCAAAACCTGGACAAATAAAATCACAACTAAATGTATTTATTTATGAAGTAGATTCACACCAATGTGATGTAAATGTGACAGATGAAGCAAATTTCAATGCTTATTCAGGTCGATATTCCATATTAAAAGCAACAAACACTACTACTACTTTACTTTACTGTACTTTTTATAATCTGGGTGAAGTGACCCTTTAAAAAAAATTCAGTTAAACTTATAGCAGTCCCTCATATTCTTCACGGTGTCAAAAACATCAAAATTTGTCCAGCGTGTAAGATTTGGTCTTGTTCGAAATATTTTGATACCTGAGTTTTCAAAAAGTTTTCAATACCTTAATGTAAGAAATAAGAAAATAGATAAAATACAGTCTTAGATTAGCAAAATCAGATCTGACTAGACATTGGATGCCAACTTTAGGTTCGTGACCATTTTTGATACTCAGAACCAAAAAAGGGATCGAGGTTTTAACGCCCTGCCGTGCCAGCAAGGTGTCTGTCACTGTCCTCAGCTACTCAGCGTACTACAGCACATTACAGAGCAGTATATCACTGCTAGTAGAAGTGTTTGGTCGGCATCCATTTTGAAGTGTTTGTGAGCCTGAGTGGGGGGGGGGAGGGTGGCGGTGGTGTTGGTGGTGGTGGCGGTGGAGGGAGAGGGGTGTAGTTGGTTCCTAAAATAGCCCCCCCGACGGAGAAATGACAGGACAGGTGGGGCAAGGTTACCGCTGGCCTTGGAATAACAGAGTGCTGCCATAAACCAACAGATTAGCTAACCCTCCGCTGGCCTCCCCTTCGAGACGACGACTAAACCTGGTTCCACAAACTCCGCTCGCTCATTCCAAGTTTGACCTCGACAGAGCTCACGACACAGGAAGAGAGAGGGCTGAGAGAAGACACGCAACACACACACACACACACATGACACATGTAGAGAAATGCAACAGCACGCAAGAAAACACCTCCTCCTCGAGTCTGTGATTGAGTCCTGAAAGCTCTGAAACATTTAGTTGAGCTACACGGAACTACAACTGGTATAATTGATTAATCATTTACTCATTGCAGCTTATCAAATGTGAGAATTTGAAATGTAAATTCACTGTCAGTCGGACAAAACAAGCAATTTAAAGATGTCATTTTTAGCTCTGGGAACCTTAATCTCTTAGTAACGATGTTTCAGCTTCATTTTAATACAAATAAACATTTTTTCAGGTAAAATCATGTTTAAATTTCATGGATTCAAGCTCAGCATCCTTACAAATTCTCTCTCATTTAAAGATGGAGACGCTCATTTCTAGTAAACTCTTGCACAAGTTGATTTCTATTGAGATATTCATACTGCATAGACAGATTTTTTTTCCCACCTATCATAAGAAAAAAGTTTTTAGGACAGATACATAAACATAAATGCATGAATGTGCTGTTTAATAGGACACATGAACACACACACACACACACACAGCTGTGGAATGTCTCCTGGCACTGTGTGTCCGAAGATTATTAACCGCAGCGAATGTGTCATTCACCTTGATAAAGACGTTCTGTCCGGCAAATTTCTGCTGTGACACTGAGCTGCGACTCCGCTGTGTTTTCTAAACCTTTAAACTCAACATGTTGTCCTGGTTGTATAAATTCTTCCCTTTCAGATGATTCAAATGAAACAGTTAAAAGTGTTTTCCCCCCTTTTTTTTTTTTTTTTTTGGCACCTGCAGCATCCTTCGTTCTGTAGAGTGGGGTGGGGGGGGTGGGGGGGGACATATAACTGGCACGCTGCCCGACATCAAGCGCTCCTCAGTGTGTTCACACATTGTAAAAAAGTATTAAAGTACTTGTTTGTTATCACTACGTTAACTATCGCTGTTCTTCATGGCCAACTCCCTCTGCGTTATGAAGTGCATCTGTGTGCCTGATATTCCCTCAGGCTGGAGCTGTAAATAAGAACACATTCTCAGTGTGCTTGTGAAATAAGAGGCATTTATTTTACCGAAAAATCTACTCAGCCACTGTTGCACTCGCTGAACTCCGTGTTCCGTGTATGCTGTTATTTGATTAGCAGCGCTGGCACGAGCGCTCCGATCTTTTACTGAAGATACATTAACAATAAAATACTTAAAAAGAAAGTTTATCGAATTAAAAGAAAACAAGTAAAATTCACAGAAAGAGAAGACTAGGTTTACAGTTCTTGGGGTTTAATGTTCACTGATCAGTCTAAGAAGGGAAAGAAAGTTGGAAGAGAAGAAAGAAAGGAAATAAGAAAAACAGAACACAGAAGGACAAGGCGTACAGTTTGTATTACTGTTACATAACTATAAAAAGTAATAATCTTCCGTGTCGTGTGTTTTGCAGGTGTAACTACGGCTGGCAGGGTCCGTTCTGTGACGAGTGTTTGCCGTATCCCGGCTGTGTCCACGGTACCTGCGACGAGCCCTGGCAGTGCACCTGTGAGAAGAACTGGGGAGGCCTGCTTTGTGACAAAGGTCAGACGCCCGAAATATGTTTTTATCGCTTATTCTTCTGCACTTTATTTTTTTCCAGAAAACACAACTAAGCCTTAAATCAAAGGGCAGCTGGACTTAAAGACATTTCACCTCATCCGAAAGGCTTCTTCAGTTCATTTGAATGATTATAGAAGTTAATTTGTGTATATTCAAGTCACCATGCCTGTGTATCGGTAAGTTCAGCCCCTTAACTTAACCATTGGTTTCCATTATTTTCCACGGCGTCTTAAAATCCAACGATCTTGCTTGAGTTGTTGTGATTTTAAAAAAATCTGCAAGATGTTATCCTCAAACAATAACCGAGTGAATGTCTGAATGCGGACTCGATGCTCGGTGTGGATTTCACAACTCGAGCGAGTTTTAAAGGGGTCTGCTTTTTGATTTTCATGCTTCATGGAAATTAATGGAAACCAATGGCTGACTGGAAGAAAAGTGCATTAAAAAATGTGAAACACTACAGCAATGATTTAGAAAAAAACCGTCAACAGTTATTGTGAAGTATGTGTGGTTTTTCAGTGAATGGGCTAAAATATGCAAAATCACTGGTATGCCCCTTTGAAGCTCGCCACATAAGTCACATGAGGACACTGTGTGATCGGTCAAGATGCAGCGAACAGAAGAAAAAAATTAGAAATTACATCTGCTGTGAAAATGTTCTTAGATTGTCTTAATATGCTCTTTGTTAACCATTATTAAATACTTTTTGATGTAAAAAAAAAATGACAAAATGAGCTGCAGAAGCATTTTGTAAATAAAGTTTTTACATAGCAATTGTACCATCACTTAACCCAGCTGTATCATCTAACCTTAAATGTAACTGTAAGAAGTTCTGTGTCGTTTGTTAAATGTGTGAGTTAATTGACACTCACAGACCAGGTTAAAATCAGTGTCTGTTGCTATGCAGATCTGAACTACTGTGGGACCAACCGGCCCTGTAAGAACGGAGGGACGTGCATGAACACAGAGCCAGACGAATACAACTGCGCCTGTCCAGACGGCTACTCTGGCAAGAATTGCGAAATCGGTGAGTCTGTAAATCAAACGCACCATAATCCAAAAGTTCAAAATGCAGGTTTTTTGTGCCACGGCACGTTTCAAGTATTGGATAAATGTGATTGATGGTTTATGGAAATTCCTAATTTTCTCTGTCTCGTAGCCCACTCTCTCTTCTACCTGCTTTAAATCTCTTTATATATCCTGCTGTTTTTTTTTTTTTGTTTTTTTTTTGTTTCTGTCTCTAGCTGAACACGCCTGTGTGTCCAACCCCTGTGCCAACGGAGGGACGTGCCATGAAGTCCCGTCAGGTTTCGAATGTCACTGTCCGGCGGGCTGGTCAGGGCCGACCTGTGCTAAAGGTGTGTGGCTTTTAGTTTGAAGTCCAGATAACTTTTGACACACTTCACAGATGAGACAAAGTGACTAGATCAGCCAAGTTCAGAGACATATGACTGAAAATGTCTATTTTTCTTCTCTCCAGTCACTGGTTGATCAGGTTTAACATGTTCTTTTCTAAATGGCCACTGATGTTATGTATCAGTTCTTGGTTCTGAAGGTTTTGCTTTGGGTTTAGGAGTTACATGTAAACTAGATCTAGGGTTCATGTATATGGTATAATATCACCAGGCAACAACTTATTAACAATAAGAGGTTTTGCCATATTGTTTCTACTCAGGTCTCTGTTGGAAATCAGTCAACACTCTTGGGACGGCTTTATTTTGAAATCCTGTAAATCACATTGTAATTCCCTTGAAGCACAGCCAAACACAAGTGGCTTTCTTGCAACTGGTTTATTTGTAGCTTTCTCTCCAAATCCACCATGAAAACTACAGGCACATACACACACACACACACACAGTATAAAGACAAAGTTAGCGAAAATAAAAGCCTTTACAGCGTGTGGAAAACAGCTCATCAAAGTAAAATAAAGACAAAAACATGTATTACCTCGTTGGCTGCGTTCTGGAAATAAGGGAATTATCCTTGGTCCTTGAAGGGTCTTTAAACATTTCACAACCACTTAAATAGGTTGATATTTAGCATGCATCTTAGCTGGAGCACATGTGCATCTTTACCTGTTCATTTCTTCCTTCTCACGTACGTCAGAACAGCGCAACTGGCTTTCTAAATAAAAGTGGCTGTTTCAAAATAAAAGCTATGTTCTTAAAATAACACAAAACAACAAAGATAACTGAAATATATTCTAAATGACCCAAATGTAGACACTGCTGACATTACAAATTACAGTTACACACATAATTTTTGCATTAATGTGATGAAGTATCTCAATTTTTATTAGCCAATTAGCCAAAAACAGACATTCCTATCTGTTTTTTTTATCTTCCCACCGTTACATTTGAGTTTTGAGTACTATAGGTGCCGTAAAGTTGGAAAATCAAACTTACCGACCTTCAAATAAAAGCTGGCTACCATACCCAAAGAAGCTGAAACTTCACAGAGAGAGTGTTAAAGACGTTAACATCAGTCTTGTTTGTGTTTCAGACACAGATGAATGTGCCTCCAGCCCCTGTGGTCAGGGTGGGACCTGCATCGACATGGAGAACAGCTTCGAATGCCTCTGTCCTCCACAGTGGACGGGCAAAACCTGCCAGATAGGTACATCTCTCAGGTCTAATTAATCCCTGAATAATTTATTAATATGTTGCAAAGAAAGACAATAATATGAGCCTTTTTTTATTTTGAATAGGCTCACTTGTGTATGTATAATTTCTGCTAAATATCACAAGGCATTGTTTTTTTCCAAATGAGATTTTGAGCATTTTTCAGGGAATAAAATACATATTTATTGTTAAAATGTTTGTTGCATGTTGGATGATATTTTGCTGTGATGAAGCTGGTGTGTTGTACCTACAATGAATGCCATGCGTCCAAATTCACTCCGGGAATCCCATTTGCTTGCAGAGTTACAGCATATCTGTCTGTTTGTTTATGTTGCCGTGTCATTTAACCAGCAGTATTACTGTAGGAGGGCCACTAATTTCAAATGTGTGAGTGTGTGTTTGTGTATACGCACGCCCAACAGAGACACTCGTCGAGTATCATCTGCAACTCGAGCCAGGTGACTTGAGTAAAGCTAAAAATAACCTCCCGCCTGGCAACTGCTAGCCTTGGGACCAAATATACTCTACCGGGGGGTTATCTTTGGCTCCAGACTGGGCGTAACAGGGGAGTATGTACGCTACAGTGAGAAGACGCCTTGGCATAGCGAAGTCCTCACCCCCCCCCACCCCCCGCGACTTCAGCCAGGAAACACTGGTTTTGGAAGAACCAAAAGGCTGTGACTTGTGTTACGGATTCTGATAATTCTCAGAGCGCTTCCCCTTTCATGGAGCAGGGTGGTACCTGGGAGAGAGTGGGATGAGGAGGAGGAGGAGGAGGGGGGGGTCGTGGAAGTGTATGGGGGGGGGGGGGAGTTTTGGGAAGGGTTTGGGGGTGTTTAGTTTCAGCAGTCCAACAGGTGCCCCTTACCTCCTGGGAGTAGTATTAATGCACTGTGTCGGTTTATAGTGAGCGAGGCGGCACGACGACCGCGGCGACCGCTGCCTCTGAAACTGACCACTTGGAATGCCGCAGGTTGGCCTTCAGGGAATGCAATAGAGAGACATTAACCCTGACGGGAAGGGGGTGGGTGGGGGGGGTGGGGAAGGGGTGAGGATAGAGCAGGGGCGGGGGGCGATGGAAAGCAGGGGAAGAAATAAAATCCTTTCAGACATGAACTTCACCCTGTAAATGTTCTGGCAATTTTACATGTTTGAAAAAAGACCCAGAGTTGCATGGCGTCGAATATAGGAATTACATGAAAGCCAAAAATTAGCATCTTGTGTTTTAGCGCTGTTAATGTGTGTAAAATAAACAGCAGAAATTTACTTCTCATATCTACTACTGAGATTGTTTTTGGGGGGGATCTGCAACGAGAGCAAAACGGGAACAAGCATCCCCCCCAGTACAACTGTTCCCCCCCCCAGAAGGAAACAGTTTCAAAGTTGTAAATTTCAGTGTGTTGTACAACAACAAGAAGCAACGCTTGGTGACGGGGCTTCTGAGCAGGTTTCTTCGCTCTCTCACACTGTCTCTCTCTCTCTCGTCTCCATTTTTACAGACGTTAATGAGTGTGCGATGAAGCCTTGCCTCAATGCTTACTCTTGCAAAAACTTGATTGGTGGATATCACTGTGCCTGCTTTCATGGATGGGTGGGCCAGAACTGTGACAGCAGTTAGTATCAAATCAGCAAATTATTAGTCCTCAAACCTCTTTCTGCTTACTTGAAGCACTATCAGAAGCCCTACCCTCTTTCTTAGCTAACTGTTGTTCCATTAGCATCTGTAGTTCAATGCATTTTCTCATAAAAGGTTACATTTAACTTTTATGAAAAGCTGTAACTTGTTTCCTGGGGTTGTCTCTGCTACTGTACTGGACAGTACTAAAGAACAATGGCATTTGTTGTTGCTGAATGCTAGCAAAATAATCTGAGGTGTTTCTTGCTTAACAATGGCAAGTAGTTAAACTTTTACTATCTAGTACAGTAATAAATATTTATTTGGCTTTAAATATGGACAAATTAAGATTTACTTAAGTTACCATTAGGCTATTATAGCATGCTAATGGCTAAGACCCATGGGATATGTTGTTGCTAAATGCTAGCAAAATAATCTTAGGTGTTTTTTGCTTAACAATGGCAAGTAGTTAAACTTTTACTATCTAGTACAGTAATAAATATTTATTTAGCTTCAAATATGGACAAATTAAGATTTACTAAAGTTACCATTAGGCTATTATAGCATGCTAATGGCTAAGACCCATGTTGTTGCTGAATGCTAGCAAAATAAGTTTTTTCTTGCTTAAAATGGCAAGTTGTTCAAATGTTAGCATCCAGTAGAGTAGTAGATACTTATTTATCATTTCAGAAATAGTGTTGAATGAAACCTTTTGTGAGAAAACCCCTTACAGTACGTTAAAGATGCTAGTAGAACAAAGGCTAGCAAGCAAAGGGAGCGGGACTGTAGCCTTTCATTTATTCTTCTTTCTTGCCTCCCTGATGGCTGTTCCTACCTGCCACACCCTGGTTAACTCTTCAAGGGTCTAAGCCTAAAACTAAAAGCTTTTGCTTGACTGTTGAACATCTGTTTAAAATCTTTTGGAGAAAAACTTGACTAGTAGTTTGTCTTCTGCGGTTTTGGTTCTTTTCTGCATGTTTCCCCACTTCTGAATCTGCATCTGACATTTCCATCTGCATGAATCACTAATTCCTGATAGCAGCTGCATGTTCCAACACCAAGTGCATGTTCCACTTCCCAGTTTATATCAACCTAAACTAAAAACCTGACATTTTCTCTGTGATTTCTCACCAGATATGAACAGCTGCCATGGACAGTGTCAGAATGGAGGGACCTGCAAGGTGAGATTCAGAAATGTCAAAGATGTAGATCATTTTTATAGCTTTCAAAAACACTGAGGTCTTTGTTGAGTTGAGTTTTTTTAAACGTCTTTGATGTAACATGACACAGTAATAGAGTTGGAACAACATTACTGCTGATGATCTAAGTACCTGTCAAGAATATGCTCAAGGGCGTTATAGCTTTGATACATAGGTTACCATCATGTATTTCCTGAAACTTTTTTTTTTTTTCCTTTCCCAATAATGGTGAACAAACACAAAATGAAATACAGGATAAATTTAAAAAAAGACTGGTTCCTAGATAAGATAAGCTCTAAAAAGATTTTTGAAACAAATATTACAATTGCAAGTTGTTGCCAGTTAGTTTTTCTGTTAATTGACTTATTCACTAATAGTTTTGAAACACTATATAGTCCATAAAATGCCTTAAAAACAAAACAAGAGTGAACAGTTGGAAATTTAATTTATTGAGTGATTTATTCCTGTGTTGCTTGAACAAAAACAAAAAACTGACTTTTACTTTTCTCACAAAGAATATTCCTAAAAACTTTAAAGTGGAACCCCTGATCGTTGGATCATCTGCAGTGGAGTAATGATCCCTGTCTTTGTGTTAGGAGGTGGCCAGAGGCTACCAGTGTGTTTGCCAGCCGGGTTTCGTGGGTCGACACTGCGAGATTCAGAGGAACCGCTGTGCTAGCAGCCCGTGCAGGAACGGCGGTCGCTGCCATGCTCTGCTGGATGGATTCATGTGTGAATGCCCGCAGGGTTTCGCTGGCACAACCTGCGAGGTGAGGGCTGTAAAAAACATTTCAGTGCTTTTACTGCAGTCATATTTCACTGTTGGTGAGAACATGTCTTTACCTCATTGTTTCCATGTGTAGGTGCAGAACGACCCATGCAGCCCAAACCCGTGTCACAACAAGGCCCAGTGCCACAGCCTGATGGGAGATTTCTACTGCAGCTGCCCAGACGACTACGAAGGCAAGACCTGTTCAGAGCTTAAGGACCACTGCAAGACCAACCAGTGTGAAGGTAACACAGCACCTGGAGAATCCTTGGATTTAAGATTTCAGGATATTCTTTAAATGAAGCAGCCAGAAGATGGAAACATATACTTTGCACTCCAAATTTCTCACCTGCTGATTGTCTGTTTCTGCCCCTTTTGTGCCCCAAAGTGATAGACAGCTGCACGGTTGCTGTGGCAACTAACGACACCCAAAAAAGGGTGTGGCACATCTCATCCAATGTGTGCGGGCCCCACGGCCACTGCATCAGCCTTCCTGCCGGGAACTTCAGCTGCTCCTGTGAACCAGGATTCACTGGCACCTACTGCCACGAGAGTGAGTCATTATAAGCTCCACACACACACACACACACACACACAGACTATATTTATCATCAGTTACCATCACTGAGAACCACATGATTCTTACAGTAATTCAGAGTCCAGTTACACTAATCATCACTCTCTTAGTTTTGTTTACAGCAGAGGTAAAAACATGAGAAGGAAATCCAAAGGAAAACATGAGCAGGGAAATGTAGCTTAATGTCTGTGCTGATGTTTACATCCGATTACTTCGGGGGGTTTTGTACTTTTCACAGGATGCTTTCCAAATTCTTGCTCTCCAACTCAAACATACGTGCTCAGTTTCTCTAATTCCCAAAGACTGATAAGATCAATACGTCTCTGTAAATGGTAATTTGACATTTTAGCCACAAAGCTAATGCACCTACAGCAGGTGAGTAGAGTGGAGTATCAAAAACTGAAGAAAATGTAGCAACATTGGTGAATACATTTGATTATTTGGGTTTTATAGCTTCTGAAAATCAGAAATCTTGAGTCCAAAAAAAAGGAATAAATGAATAACTTGTATATATTTCTTCTTCTTCTCTCTGCCTGCAGACATCAATGACTGTGCATCATCCCCATGTAAGAACGGAGGCACCTGCATCGACGGGATCAACTCCTTCCAGTGTTTCTGTCCAGACGGTTGGGAGGGCAGCCTGTGTGATGTTGGTGAGTGTGTGTGTGTGTAGGTGTATGCATCTGAGAGAAGCAGCTTTTTTGTGGTCGGTGTGAGCAACAAAGCAGGTATACAGCACAAGTTTTAGGGAAGAGCTTTGCTATGTCATGCGGCCTATGAATCACATATCCTGGGAGAATCCATCACTCGCCTACAGCAGCACCACAGGAATGATCAGCAGCCTGAGAAACTTAGAGAGGACAAAAAACAAAGGATGATTTGTTAGGGAGGCGAAAACAGGAGAAAATGCTGTAAATTCATCAGCTGACCGTCTCTGTAACGTAAGCAGCATGTGCCTAAAGTTACATTCGCCGGTGTGCATGTTTGCAGATGACTACTATTTATATCTATGTTTCTCGGAGGGAGAGCTGCTCCGAAAACAGACATTTCTGGGATAAATGTCAGCGGATAGAGCCAGAAACCCACCGTTTTCTTGAATAGAAATGATAACAGATGCAAAATCTGATTATTACTGTGACTCATTTTAATTATTAATTTATGATAAAAGCAAGAAAATCAGCAAGAAAACGATATATAGAACCAATAAACAAAGCCCTTTCATTGTGCTGACCTGTTGTTTGATTTTTGTCCCAGATGTGAACGAGTGCAGCAGGAATCCCTGTCAGAACGGAGGCCAGTGTGTCGATCGGCTCAACGACTTCTACTGCAACTGTGTAGACAACTGGAAAGGAAAGACTTGCCACTCACGTGAGTTCATATCTGGGACGTCTGTGTGAAAAAACATGATATAAAAGCAGAGGAAATATGCATACGTGTGCATTTCAGACACATCTCTTTATATGTATTTCTATATTTGTCTCAATACTGGTGTGTTCTGTAAAATAGCAGGTCTTATATATTTAACTGACCTCAGCCTCTTAATCTTCTTTCTGACTCATGATGCCTCCACCGGCTGCTGCACAGGCTTGTTTTCCCCTCCGATGGCGTCTCTAAACTCTTTGCTTCGGAGCTGAATAATTGCTAGTTAACCACTGGCACAGAGTCAAATGTTTAAAATCTTTTTTCCCATGCTGCCTCGGTCCAGGTGAGAGCCAGTGCGACTCCACTACCTGCAGTAACGGAGGGACGTGTTACGACCACGGAGACTCCTTCCTGTGTAGCTGCCCCTCAGGCTGGGGTGGCAGTACCTGCAACACAGGTCAGGCTCTCTCTCTCTCTCTCTGCACTCTAATTACATCGCTACGGCTCTGGTAATAAAAGTGTAATAACGCAATGTAATATTACACCATTACAACCTGTCAGAGTCTGTGATCACAGGCCAATAAGTAGCTCTCCCACTGTGAGATGGACACAATTTAAAAAAAAGGGAATAAAAGGTAATATTTTTGTTTTTTTTTTAGCCAAGAACAGCACATGTGACTCCGGTCCGTGTGAGAACGGAGGGACGTGTGTCGGAGGAGGAGACGCCTTCACCTGCATCTGCAAGGACGGCTGGGAAGGACCCACCTGTGCACAGAGTACGTCATCGACAACTCAAGATACAGTTATTAGTTATTGGATAATTAGAGTTGATTATAAATACTGTGCATTGACAGTTTAACACTATATCCATTAAACTGTAGTTTAATTGCCTTCAACAATGGACTTTGGTTGGTGTGAAGCATCTGTATTTGTTTGAATTTTCAGGCACTTGCATATTATTTAGCATCAGAACTTTCAGAAAAGTACAGGTTTCACTGTTGATGTTGATGTGAATGCTATTTACAAGTCGTAAACTAGTAATTGTGGCATTAAATAAAGATAATAATCATTTATTTGACAATTATAAAGGTAAAGCAGGATAATCAGTCATTCATTAAATCCTGACAGTTTAAGCTTTTTTTCAGTTTTTAGCTTTTTTTAAACTTTTACTTTACTTTTTCTCTCACTTGCAGATGTCGATGACTGTAACCCACATCCCTGGTAAGACCAAGTCAATTCTTTATTATCATACTCATTTATTTAAGGTTGTAGGAACCTTCGTTTTGGTGTCAAATGTCTGTGTGTGGATCAGTTGGATGTTAAGAAGAGGTTCAGTAGAAACGACCTGCAGACAGATGTTCATCTCTTCAACCATATTTCATTACATGTGGCAGGAAATCAACAAAGTTAATTGCCTGGTTAAGTCTTGGATATGATTTGATTTCCTCCGGTGTTGAACTTTACTTTACCAACTACTGATCGCTGCTGGGTACGGCAGCTTTGATCCTCCTTTAATCCAGAAACATGATAGTTTTAATTTGAGAGTATAAAACAGCGTTGGAGCAGCTGAACCTGTTGGCTGGATCTTTGCACCGATCCATCCAAGTTTCCCAGCGACTCTCACACTCCGCTCTTATCCTGCAAATCTGATTTTATGCTCCAGGATTTTCCAGTTAAACACTGTAGGCGTGTGTGTTTGTATGTGTGTGAGTGATTGTTTGTACATTTCTACTGGAATGTGTATATGTTTGGGATGGTATGTGTGTTTTTTATACCTGTATGTAGGGCTGCAACTAGCGATTATTTCCATTATCGGTTAATCAATTAGTCATTTGGTTTATAAAATGGCAGAAAATGGTGAAAAATGTCCATCACTGTTTCCCAAAACCAAAGGTGACGTCCTCAGATGTCTTCCTTGTTTCAACTAATAGTCCACAACCCAAAGATCTTCAGTTTATTAGCAAAGCAGACTTAACAAACCAGAAAATATTCACATTTGGGAAGCTGGAAACAGAGAATTTTGACATTTTTTGTTAAAAATTATTTAAAACAAGTATTTGATTATCAAAACAGTTTGCAATTTATGTTCTGTCGCACAACTAATCGATTAATCGACTAATCGTTGCAGCTCTGCCTGTATGTATGTTGGTGCGTGTGGAAACTTTTGTGTGTACATGTGTGTTACATGTGTGTGTAAAAATACCAAGCAAGTTCTCTGGTTTCAGCCTCACATACAGTATGTGTTTCTGATTTATATCATTGTAAACTAAATATCTTCAGGTTTTGAACTGTTGGTCAGACAAAACAAGACATTTAAAGATTTGAGATCTTTTCTTTTTTTCATTATGATTATTATTTTATTGACAAAACGAGTACAAAAACACAGAATTGTAGAAAAAAAACCAGGGAGATGTGTCTCCTGACAGCCTCTTTAGATCAGAGAAGCCACCCAGGACAAAAGCCCCCCCCACCCCCCCTTCCTCCCTTCCTCCCCCCTTTACCCTCACCCTCCTCTACAATGACTGACAGGTGGATTAGTGGTGGTTTTGGTTTTGGGATGAGGGGGCGGCGGGAGAGTGTGAAGAGACGCCCCTTTCACCATTCACCGGCCTCGACCTGGGGGTAGTTGTGAGAAGTGGAGGTGTTGGGGGGGGGCTCAGTATGTGGTCAGCAGGGATTTACATATGAAGTCTGGACATTGATCAAGGATCAGCTTCAGTTTGCTGCCACTCAGAGTCTCTGGAAACTCTGCGGGGAATAAAAAAAGCATGTTTGTAGCTCAAACACCGCCAGTTACCTGAACGCAACATTACATCTACTCTTGTTTTTGTTGCTTATGTGCACTTATTTATTTACAACATGCTAAAGAATAAGATGAAGCCACGACCCGCAGCAGTCACCACACCCAGCAAGTTTCTGGTTTCCTTCAGTTTTGTAATGATTTCCTACAAAAGTGTTCATCCAACCGGTCATTTCTTAGGAAGTACAAAAAAAAGTTGATGCAGTTGATAATAATAACCGCGCCCTATGACATCATGAGGTCACTTACACAGAAAAGTGAAGTTATATGTGACATAGGTTTTTTTATAGGAAATTTTGAAGGAAATACTGAGAAATGAGAGAAGATGGAAACCACAGAAATTACGATACACGGCTCAGTGAGCAGATCGACATGCAGTCACTTCTCTAATTAGAAGTTTCATTGTCCACTGTGTTTTTGGAGGGAAATTATCAATTCTATCTATCTAATTTGACAGGTGTCATCCACTCATACTGCATGTTGCCCAGACAAGAAATTAGACTCCATTTAAACAAAATATTCCTCTTAACAAGACTGCACAATCCTCTGCATTTTTTCATCTTGTTTCTTTTGTTCTGCACCAACATGCATCGTCCATATGAATCCATGGAGAGACATAGAGAAAATAGCCAAAAAAATGTCAATGTCATAATGTCTTGTGGTCTTACTTTCTGCCAAATATAACAGCATTCTCACAGGTGTTTTGAAGCGTCTTGCTAAATAACAAAAAGACAAACCAAAAAAAAAGGGGCAGGAAATGTAATCACCTCGATGCAGAAACTTTTTGGGGATTTTGGTTACAACAGAGAGAACATATTATTATATTTCTGCTTTAATCTTCAGCCATCCATCATGGATTCTTTTGGAAGATGGTGAAGGAGATGTTTTTTGGGAGAATAACTCTTTGACACTTTCCTCAGTGAAGTCAGAGGATTTCAAGGAATTTTACGAATGTGTTACTTGGCAGAGATACAGCTCACCCGAAGTTATTTTCCAACTTGTTTCACGTTTATCACATCACACGGTGGTTTTCAAAAGTCCAATCTGCAGAGAGAATCAAAGATTTATACATCTTCAGTGAAATGTTTGGAATAGACCAGCAAAGAAATCCAGTTTTGCACCAGCATTTTCACCCGTGTGTGTCTCTTTTTTTCTCTCCAGCTACAACGGCGGCATCTGTGTGGACGGCGTGAACTGGTTTCGTTGCGAATGCGCCCCAGGATTCGCCGGACCGGACTGCCGCATCAGTGAGTCCCTGGGAACCCGGAGGAGGGGGCGTGTGTAGGGGGGGGGGGGTCGTCGGGTGGGGGCGGGGTCAGAGGTGAAAGGCCGTGGCGGGGGAGCGTGAACCGATTGTCGCGGGAGCGAAAGATTAGGAAGCCTTTTAGGAAGACGGTCTTAACCTCTCACCCCTCCGCGCTGATCCGAGGTCAGAGCTGAGGTTCGTCAGACGGGTCAGTGCGGTCTCCCGCGGCATTCTGGGAGAAATCTCTTCAGAAAAAAAAGCCTTTTCAGAAGCAGAGTGTTATCCAATTGAAGTGTTTCAAACCAAACTGCTATAACCCCATTGTGTAAAAAGTGATTATCTGAATTCCATCACTCATTGAAGATATTTAAATATAACATTCAAATCTCTCAAAAGTTTTTTTCTCAAGTAAAGTTAATCTTCAGCAAGAAACAGACCTGAAGAAGAATTCAATAATGCCAGTAAGACTTGTAGAAATGTAGAGGTTAAAAAAACAAAAAAGTAGATTCATCTGCTACTGAAAAGGCACTCCAGCTGATCCAGATGCCTCGTTCTTTTAATATTTAGGTTTTATAAACGATGCAAGAAGTTACCTGCGTTTTCAAAGGTTCTATTTATTACTCTGATATATTTTAAGGGGTTAAACGTATCTTGTATTCACCATTCCATCATTACTCAATCAATCAATGTGTATTTAATTACCAAAATCAATAAGAGGTCACAGGGTTAGCCTTGAATCACTCCTGTCCTGTAAGTTGGTTTCCTGATACGTTTATGTTTAAATCAAAGCTTTGTGGTTTTCTTCTCCAGACATAGATGAGTGTCAGTCGTCTCCCTGCGCCGAAGGTTCGACCTGCATGGACGAAATCAACGGCTACCGCTGCGTTTGTCCTCCTGGACACGCTGGACCTCGCTGTCAAGAGTGTGAGTACGACAACGTTGGACTGTCGACATTTAGATTCGGATCCTTTATGTGAAAAAGTGTGAGATCGTCTTTGTAACTTTGGAAGTTGAGCACATGATAATCTTGGTATTCAGGGATGACAAATAGGACAAGTTTTTTTTTAAAAGTGCATTTTTAAATACTTCAGTGTATGTCATGAACCTGTGATTAGAATAAAGCATTAATATTTTGTCACATGATGGTTTAAATTGCTGTATTTTAGCTCAGTCTTCATGTAAATTGTGTTCAAGGAGATTTGAAAGAACACCAGAAGTTAAATATTTACATTTGACAACTGTTCACCTCTTTTTTTCTCTCCAGTCATCGGACTTGGGAAGTCGTGTCGTCACGCCGGCCTTCAGTTTCCTCACGGCAGCCGGTGGGAGGAAGAGTGTAACGCCTGTCAGTGTGTCAACGGATACGTGCGCTGCTCCAAGGTCAGCCTCGCTTTGCTCGATTTTAACCAAACATCAGCGCTGTCTGCTGATAACATCTTATAAGAGAACAGTAAATCACCGACGCCGTGTTCTTCTTCCAGGTGAGGTGCGGTCGCCGGCCCTGCCTCCTCCCGAAGGCTCTTCCTCCCGCGGACACGAACCCTCCGTCGTGCCCCGGAGGTCACGAGTGTGTGGAGCACCAGTTCCTCACCTGTTTCTCGCCGCCCTGCCACCAGTGGGGCGTGTGTTCAACGCCGGACCCCCCGACTCCCCTGCACACCCAGTGTGAGCCCAACAGCGGTTACCTAGACAACAGCTGTGCACGCATCACGCTCATCTTCAAAAAAGACAAAGTGCCAGAGGTACGAGACCTGCTAGTTTTATCATTTATGGTGTTTAGTGCAGAAATTATTAGTCAATTAATTGATTTATCGATAAAATCTATAAAAATTTTTGATGTTATTTTTCATTTAAAACATTTATCAAGCAAAAATGCACTTCTGATGGGCATTTTTCACAGTTTTTTGATATTTTATAGACAAAATAATTGATCAGTTTATTCAAAAAACAACCAATAGGTTAATCAATAATGGTTGGTGTTGCCTTTTAGATGATTGAAGTGGGTTTGACCAGCAAAAAGAGGATTAACTACATTTTTCCAAGCTTCAAAAACTACTTCAAACTAAAATGTTAACCTGTTGTTTTACATAGTATTTACAGGACAGGCATTAAACCTTTTTAATAGCAAATATTTGCTCTCTTTGAGTTAAAAACATAAAATCTGGCTCCAGAAATAAAAAAAAAAAGACGTGTGCCTCACTGTCAGAGTCATAACTAGACAATATTCACAATCTGACATTCAATACACGAAGCTCTCTGGTTTCAATATTTCCCCGTCAAAGCGAGAGTTTTAGCGGAGATGGGTGTAGCGCTGTTGTAAATTAAACGGCAGATGTTTTATCAGCCTCGATGGCATGGCAGTGACTAGAATTTGCGAGCCTTCGGCCTGGAGAAAAGTTTGAAACAAAGCCGAAGAGACAGCGAGCTTCGTTCGCCCAATCATCAAGCCGTCTTTCATCCTTGTTGATGTGTCATGTCATAACAAAACATTTGCAATCGTTTTCCACCCACCCTGCATTGTTAGCATTTGATAATTCCTTTAATTATCAAATGTTAACAATACAGGGTGGGAAGCAAATGATTTCAAATGTATTGTGTCTGAATCTGAAACCACAAACACACACATGGTTCTCAGATGAGGGCCGGGGTTTTGTTTTTTTTTTGACTCTGGCAGTTTGACGCTTGACAAATTGTCTCGTGGTTTACGTGTATATCCCCGAATCATCTAACCCCTGCTATGCATCATGTAACTTCACCATGAAGACGTACACATATAGAGGCTGATCTTGTCTTTGCTCACACAGTAAAAATTGAAGCACGGACGGATTTAATTCAAGAAAAACTTTGTGTGAAGTAGGAAAAAGCTGACAGATGCTGTGACCTTTAACTACGGCAAGAGTTAAAGTCCATACATGTCTTTACTGACCACATTACTGCTCCTAAACCTATAAAACAGATCCAGTCTTAATCTCCACTCTGTGTGTGTTTCTCTCGTTAGTCCAGATGGTATTTTTGTTGTTTACTACTGTATCATGAAACCTTAACTGGCCCCCCTGCAGCAGCTTTGAATGAAGTTTTATGAATGGAAATGAATCTGTTCCTCTGACAAGATACTGATCTGCGATCTGAGCCACTGTCCCCCCCCCCGCCCCCCCGCCC
Source organism: Thunnus albacares (assembly GCF_914725855.1). Classification (NCBI taxonomy): domain Eukaryota; kingdom Metazoa; phylum Chordata; class Actinopteri; order Scombriformes; family Scombridae; genus Thunnus; species Thunnus albacares. The sequence goes on along the minus strand of NC_058120.1, from coordinate 27,357,089 downwards.
CCCCGCCGGGCTGCACATTCTGATTGGCTGCATGTGAAACAGACTTAGGGGGAATTAGAACCTGATTGTTCCTCGCCAGCAGTGCAGATACTAATCTGTCTTATCTATGTGTATGTGTGTGTGTGTGTGTGTGTGTGTGTGATCACAGGGCACCACAGTGGAGAACATCTGCTCTGAGCTGAGGTACCTCCCTGTGACTCAGACGCTGGCGGAAGAGCGAGGGCTGCTCATCCTCTGTGACCTGTCCTACTCCAACAGTGACGCCGTGGAGGTCGCAATGGTGATTATGACACACAAACACAAACACGCCTGTCTACACACACACACACACACATTGATATACGACAACCTGATACAAAAATGATACAGATATTGTTACTGACATGCTGCCAACTGTGTATTTTTTACTGTGGTTCCTGGTAGCTTTGTCTCAGACCTCTGAATTAAAACCCACGTCTCACGTTTGTTTAGCGAATCAAGTGTTTCTAACAGGTGTTTCCATTAAAGATAAGGCTGACGATTTTCTATATTTTTGTAATTGTCAACAAATCTCATGTGCACAGCCAAACCAACGATGAACTCATCCTACTTACAAGTATTTTGTGTGTATCTTATTCCTCTGTAGTCCAAAAACTATTAAAAACATGTCATATTCCTTTGCCCTGAAGGCAATGGTTACTATAGTTTGTTTAGAAATGGCTCCAAAGACTGATAACAGTGATCACATTTTCAGTCTCAGGAGAGCAGTTCCTTGTATGTCAGACGCCACTGAGCATGTGCGGGAACGTGGTTAGCTTTGCTAGCTTGTTGTGCTACAGATCACAATCTGTTGATTTTGTACTACATTGTAAATTTCTCAAAGAACTTCAGTGACTTAAGTGACGTTATCTCCATTCGTAGCCACCTAGCTACCTAGCTACATTCATAAAAGAGATGGATGCAGCTGTGCAGATTGTTGTAAATTCTTACTTCCGCACATTTCTTTGATGTTTGTGAAAAGTGTTAAGTGAAAGGAATAGTTTGATATAGTTTTTTGAGAAATGTGTGCTAGAGTTACAGTAGATATCTGTACTCTAGATGTGAAGCTAGAGCCAACAGGTGATTAGCTTAGCTTAGCATAAAGACTGTAGGCAGGGGGGAAACAGCTAACCTTGTTTACTCTGCACATAAATAGAAAAGTAAAAGCGACAGGTTGAGGTTTTACAGACTGTGGCATCCATCTCAATTTAGTATTTGTAACAACGCTGTCTGGGTGCATCTCCTTATAAACAAAACAGTTTTAATAGTAATAGATTACAACCAGGAGTTAGGTTACTGTGCTTTGGAAGTAGCAATAACTGCTAACAGCAGCAGAGCGACGGCTCCTCCTTTAATTTTTACTTTCGTGCAAGTCATGTTGTATTTTTAAAGAATAATTCAGATTTATTACAATTACGTAATTATTTTCATATGTTTGGCTATCATTTCTGTTGGTTATAATAACACTGCAGTCACCAGAGTAACTGCTGAGAGCTGGAAACTCCACAATAACGACAACAAAGTCAGACATGAGCAGTGAGACGATCCAACAGGTTGTAAATAAGACATCTGAATCTTGAATTATGTGTATCAATGTTTTTCATGTATAAAATCCTTTTGTTTAACATATTTTTGACAAGAACAATTAGCGCAGGATAACATGTTCCTGCTGTATATTGTCAGTCATAGCAACACACACACACACACCTACAGGTTTACAAACTGCCTCCTCACCTTCTCTCCTCCACACTTCTCCTCTGTTATTCTCCCACTTTATTGAATCGCACTTAATCCGTCGCTGCAAATCATTTCCAGAGGAGTACAGTAAAAAAAAAAAGAACCTTTCTTCTATTTTTTGCTGTTTCGTCCCTCTTTCTTAAAAAAAAAAAGAAACAAGAAAGAGAAAAGGAAAAGAAAAAAGAGGGAGAGGCGTTTGAAGCTTTTAACAACATCTGGATGAGATTTAGCTTTTTCTGCTGGAACACCTTGCTGCCCCGTCTCCTCTTCCTCCCTCCTCTTCTTCTTCTTATTCTTCTGTCCATCTCATCCTTTTTGTCTGTTACCTCTCTTGTTTTTCTTTGCTTTCTCTTCTGTTATCCCTTTCTTTTCTGTTATCTCTTTCTCTTTTTTTTCTGATTTCCAATCTTTCTCTCCTCTTTCTTCTCTTCTTCTTTCTCTTTCGGCCACCCAGACTCGAGGGAAATCAGTCACTTCAGGGCTCTAAGCTCTTAATGGAAGGGATTAGTTCTTGTTCCTCTGATGTTTGCAAGCCTGTTTTGAGCGACATACAGGAAAAGGAGCGGCGAGCCCGACATCCACCCAAACCATCCACAACAGGGCTTTGATTAAAAAACTTCACTCCCACTCGCTGCCGACTCGTGTTGCAGCGAAATGTCAGCGCTCGTTTCCAAGTGTGGGTGAAATCTTTATAATGTCAGTGAGCTTACGAGTGCAGCCGCTTCTCAGCCCGCCGGAGTTGTGTGTCGATTTATTCTCGTCCAAAGAAGGCTCTGGGTGTGTTTGTAAACCCCTGAACTGATCAGAGGGCCACTCTGCTGCGAAGCCTCTCCAACCTGAGCGAGAAACAAGTGGTTCAATATGTCTCAGTGTGTGTGTGTGTGTGTGTGTGTGTGTGGGAAAGAATGAGGAGCGCTCAGGTTTGTCTTGGTTTGCAGCGAGGTGTCCCTGCTTTAACTTGACGTGTTGTCGCCGCATCGAGCGTGTTTGAAAGCAAATATTTGGAAGAAGTCTTCAGACAGGCTTAATGGTCGTCAGTGAAGCCAAGTTAGTTTTTTGGTCAAACAGAAAGGCTTTAAAAAGTACAAGAAACTAGTGCAGAAGTTTATAAAATGACAAAATATTTACTGCTTACTTAATCGCTATTTTGAGATGCAAAAACATATAAATCTGATATATCTTATTCTTCTATATAAACTATTAAAAACACATCAATGAGCCACATCATCGCTGGGTGACACGTTCCTTCATTAACACTAGTTTATTTTGAAACAATCCCACAGGCACACCGTCCTGCTGCCAGAAATACTCACTAGAGCACAAAATGTGGATTCATCCGCCGCTGAAAGTAGTCCCCGACAAATGCACTAATTCCTCCTGTTTGAGTAAAGTTTGCTAAAAAACTACAGTGCCCAGCTTTTTGTGCTTTGCCCAGATGCAAAGACGACGCACAGTAACAGAGTGTAATGTATAAGATGATGGATATGGTCACATATTTTTCCATAGCAGTGGCAATAGGATACAGCAGTTACAGTGCTTTTAAGGTTAGGGTCAGCTTGAGACAAATAGTTTGTGTGTAAGTGTTGTTCAGCTAAATTTAAAGGTGAAAACAAGACATTCATGATCAGTTGTGACACAAAAAGTGACGGAAGTAACTGTGTCAAGAATGAAACACATCTGCACACCGAGCCAGTCGCAGCGTAAAGTGGTTGTTGGATTATCAATTTCAGAAAGTTAAAATTCGTCACTCATCCGATGTTGAAAAGGTTTGGGGTGAGAGAGTTTCAGATACTGTTCATCAACTATCAGATAAACACAAGAAATGCCAACAAATAATCTTAAAAAAAACAAACAGAAGAAACAAGATGAAGAAGGTTGCCTGGAGGTTGTATCAGCAGCCCTGATACAACTGTGATGCGTGCTGTCAATCATCCTGGTGGGCGGGGTTAGAGGTGTGTGTGTGTGTGTGTGAATGAGCTGCTGATTTCCTCAAGAGAAGAAAAAAGGAGTGTTTGTCCCCGGCCGAGCAGGGAGAACAGCTGGCCTGTTCTCTATTGCTTGTCCTAATTGAACTGCACAGCACACAGTTAATCCCCCTCTGCCCCCCCCCACCACCACCACCACCACCACCACCTCCTTGCTCTCACCCTCATCACCTTATTAGGCAATTAACTCCACCCTCTGTGGTCTCAGCAGGGGGGGGGGGGGGAGGCACAGCCTGCCAGATGTTAGGATGAGAATCTCTTTTATTCTGACGGATGAATGTGTGTGTGTTTTTTTTTCCTCTTTTTTTGTTGTCTTGCGTAGCCTCAAGCTAAACTCTGACCATTTGGCAAATGGGGCCTCATTTTCTTTCTCTACTGTACTGATCTGGTGGTTTTACATCTTTTACCCACTGAATACAAATCAGCTTTTCTTCACAGACTTATTTTTTTAAAATTTTACCGCAAAGTTTTGCTGAGCAGTCGAGTTCCTTGTAATGAAAATGAACTTTCAGATGCTTAAAACAAATAACGCAGCTGAAAACAAAGACTGACTCCCATATCTAGTCAGAATCTGTAGCCGAGCAGCAACCTCTTTAAGCACCAAACTCAAGTAATTTTTGTCACGTTAGATGTGTTTTCAATCCTGAAAATCAAGTCTTTTCTGCATCAGAATCTTTAATGTTGTAGCTTCAGAGAGGACGGTTTTCAAGATGGTCATCTGTGGTCTTCTCTGGCAGCACGCAGTACCAGACAGTGATTATGTAACTTTAACCAAAAATAGAGCCAATGAAAAGTTTCCTGTGATGAATTATAACTCAATAAATCAACCGGCTTTAAAGTCTACACAAGTGGATGCAGTTTCAAGGCATAAATGAAAGGAACTACAAGGAATGTCTGCCGGGAAAGAATGAAATAAAGCTTGAAAAATGGTTGTCAGTTATGTAACGGGCTAAATCACAAATCTGGACATTTTAAAAATGACAAAGCAGACTGATTGCTGTCAAATTTCTCCCATAACTCTTCTTTCTTTCTCTCTCCATCTCTGCAGTCTTTCGAGCAGGACGGGCGGTCGAAGGACAGCAACCGCGGACAGATTCAGAAAGCGGCCAACGGCATCATCGGTGCGTTATCCAAACGGCAGAACAGCACCATCATGCTGGCTGTAGTGGAGGTCAAAGTGGAGACCGGAGTGGAGCCTCAGTCTGATGGTGAGTCACATGGTCCCCAGTGTTTTTCAAATGGTAAACGACAACGTGGAGAATTGGCTAACAAGGTAGCTGACTAAAAGTTCAGTTTCTCTTTATCTGAAAGCATTTATAGCAAGATTTTACAGATGACAAGATCATCACTTTAATGCATTTATCATATTTAGTACAGTCAGCTCTGATGTGTTAGCGTAGCTAAACTCAAAGACCAGAAGAAAAGGGAAACTGTTAGCCTAGCCGAGCAGTTAGCTTTTGCTTTGGAGTTATCGACAAGCCAACAACAGCTGGACTCAGTGATGCATGAAGTCATATCTTTGATAAATCTGAATGTGTTTGTAACTAGCTTGCTATCTGACAAAATACAACAAAATAAAATGTTTCCTGCTGCTAACAGTCTTTGTGCGAAGCTAAGCTAAGAGATGAAAGTGATCAGCTCTTGAAAAGACAACGAATAAGCAGATGCTCTGTTAACATAAAGAGTAACTTAACACTAAATGCACTTTTCTTAGTAACAGCCACTATATTATACTATCATTTTATTCAGGATCATGTCTACAGTGTTCATTGTAGCTGCAGTAATAATAATTCCAGAGAAAGTTGAGCACTTTCTCTGGGAAAAAGGCCTCAAGTACCTCTGACCTATAGACAAAAAAAAATAAAGGAGTGTCTCTGGATGTGAATGTGTTTTTGGAATGTGTTAAAGAGGCGTGTTCAACCTAAGAGCATGTTCTCCTCTCTCTTCCTCTCTCAGGTTACCTGGTCCCCGTGCTGTGCGTCGTCTTCAGCGTCCTCTGGATCTTCTGCATCGTCGTTTGCGTCTGGTGGACCCGCAAGAGGAAGAAAGAGCGCGAGAGAGCCACCAGATCCGAGGACACGACGGTCAACAACCAGCTGGAGCCGCTGCGGAGCAACGCCCCCAAAGACAACCGAGACAAATACATTCAGTACGAATGCAAGAAACTGATGGGCCCGTCCGACAGGATGTGCGACGGGGCCGAGGGCGAGGAGGAAGGGGAGCAGGAGGTGGAGCAGGAGGATGATGAGGAGAGGGCGCTGGGCATGGGGGAGAAGTGTCCAACTCAAAAATGCTCCATAGTGGGGGCGCAGGACAGGGGGATGATGGGTAAGGGAGGGGTCATCTGCACGGCGCGCAGCGGTCCGGCCAAGGCGCCGCACCGGACAGCGTACAGCCCCAAAGACAACCGGTGTAAAAACCTGAACGCCGCCAAGCTCAGCGAGGACATTAAAGACCATTATGTATGAACCCATGAGAGGAGGAGGGACCTGCCTGAATCAAAGAAAAAACTGCGATGTCTTCAATGTCTCAGACATTTCAACTTTTAAAAGCACCAAAAGTGAAGATTACAGATGCTTTAATTTTCTATTTTCGTTTGTCACACCTTATTTAACTTCTTCGTCTGCAGCACGGAGGCTTATTTTACCAAAAAAAACAACCAAAAAAAATACAGAAAAACTAAAACAAACACACAAAAAAAAAAAAAAGACACGGAAAATAAACATCACAGCTTCTGCATCGCTGGATTTTTTCATTTTAATCGTCACATTGTTGGAATCAAGAAGACTTTTCTTTTCAGTGCTCCTGATTTTTTTTTTTTTTTTTCCTGTTTACAAACTGCCTCGTCAGAACTAACACTCACCTTTCTTTTTGACCTTTGAGATCTAACTGAACGTCATTGGCTGGCAGCTTTCGTTTCTACTGTTTGGTGCATTCGGTTCCTGTTTGCCTTAGCCCAAACCCTGCGGGCCTTTTCTACACTGTCTGGATATCCTGTTTTTTTTTTTTTGTTTTTTGTTTTTTTTTAATGTAAAATACTAAAAAAAAAAAAAGAGGTTTTATATACATTTATGTCCTTTGAAAGTTGGCACAGAGAATCCACTGTATGATACCTTTTACTGTATGAGCATTTTTTTTGTTTACATTCATAAGCATCTTTTCCATATTGTGTTAAAGCTTAAAGGTTCTTACGTACAGTATATCCTTTCAAAACAATTGTGTCACTGCTTCTTGCGAGTCTATGTGATGATTTTTCAGTATTTGCTTTGGTAGAAAAGTGCCTTCAGCTCTTTATTTTTTTTTTTTCTCCTTTTCTCTCCTCCTGTAGAGTTTATGCAGAATTTAAATACATATAAAGGGAAAGATGTCCTAGTAACAACTCTTCATACAACAGTAAAGGTTATTTTCTTTGCAATGTACATATGTAAATATGAAAAAATGGCTGTGTATATTTGAATTTAGTAACTTAAGTGATGCTTTGTATCATAGTTATTCTAAAGAATAAGATTGTTTTGTGGTTGTTGTTTTTTTTTTTTTTTTTTTTTTATGATGTCATTCCGTTTATTAGTGTCTATTGACACTATGACAGGTTTTATACAGAGTTTCGGACTGTGTCCAGGGTCCCACTGAATCATGAGCGTCGGTTTCACACGAAAAACAGTTCATGATCGTCTGTCTTGATGTGTTAATGATTATTTGTTACAGCTGTTTAAGAACACAAATACAGAGTTTGGAGAGCTGTTTTGTTACGCCTGCCAATCATTGTGAGAGGTTGTTAGGATCTGAGCAGCTACGGTTTCATTCAGTAATCAATGCAGGCTGCGCTAATTATACAAACCTCCCTCCCGACGAAAAAATATTCTGTGCAATTTAATGAAGACTTCCCAGAGTGAAATTTGAAATGTCAAGAGATTCTTCTGATCCCCAAAGAAACTCATTTTGTTGAACAGTTAAATTCTTTATAGTGAGTCGAAGTATCTGAGTTTAAATTATTTTTTAAAAAGCTCCTCTACACTCACAAGTCACATGGGCTATCCAACTTTATTAATTTCAATTGCTAGCTCCAGTATCTGAGTGTGCAAATATTGCTTCAAGAGCCCCTTCTACACCCACAAGTCCAAAATCATGTGTGGCACCCTTCCAAAAAACAAATCGAAACATCATTGATTTCAATGTTTTTTTGTTTTTTTTTCAAGTAACCCAGGCTCTAAATCATGTTTTTTCGCTCAGTCCAACTGCAATTCTTGGAGAAATACTGTAGGTCTTAGAGCTTTTTTTCCACATTTCATGCTGGTGTATGTATGTATGTAAATATTTAAACACCCTGCTGTCATCCTGCATAGTGATGGGAATTCTGGCTCTTTTTAGCGAGCCAGGTCATTTGGCTCAGCTCAGCAGATAAGAGTCGACTCTTTCAGCTCCCAAACGGCTCTTCATTTAAATACCATTTCTGGCTTTTATAATTCAGCCAAATTTTAGCAATGTTTTGACCTATGATTGGTATGTGTGCACATATATCTCTTTAAATTATTCAATGTAATTATGCTAAACCTTATCATTTCCAGAATACCGTAATTTTACATTATGTTTGGTATGAAAACCTTAAATAATGTAAAAAAAACCCATCAAAACACATGTTTTATTTATATTGAACTATCCAAAACAGTGTCAGGCCAGTGTTAAAAATACTAAATGAAATGTGTAAATCAAAGACAACACAGGGCAGCTACAGTCCCTAAGAACTGTAGACCGTCAAACCCCACGCCCCCAACCCCCCCGCCTGCTTTTAACCTGGTGGTACGATCTCTGTCTGTCATCACACATACACATCAACACAACATTCAGTCAGTGCGTGGAGTGCGCGTGGCCGAGCAGTGTGGCGAAAAGATCATCCTATTATTCTGTCTTGTATTATTTTACAAAAAAAAAAGAGAAAGAAAGAAAGAACTTGGCTCTCAGACGGGAGCCCATCGTTGACTTAGAGTCAGCTCATAGAGCCGACTGATGCATCACTAATCCTGCAGAGTAGCACTGGGCGACCTGATAGCCGTCAGCTGACCTCCTTCAGATGAAAAATTTCGATTTTGCTCAGTAGTATCGTGGAAAATTGCTTAAGCTGTGTCCAAAATCACTCCCTCATTGACGTATTTAATAGTCCTTACATTCAAAACAGTTACTTAATAGTGAGCCAAATATTGAGATTTATAACACTTGAGTATCATAATTTGTGTCACATCAGACAAGTGAAGTTAGAAATCTGTCATGAAGTTAGAGGTCTGTTATATCAGAAGCAAAGGTGAGGTATTGTGCAATTTCTAGGAGAAAAGTTGCATAATGTACATGCTTTGGCCACTAAATTTTATTTATTCCATTTTGGGAATTTTTGTATGTTTTTGAGTGTAAATTACACTAAAAAACACACTCAAGGATAGGGTTAGGGTTAGGGTTAGGGTTATGATTAGGGGTTAGGGTTAGGGGTTGGGGTTAGGGTTAGGGTTAGGGTTAGGGGTTAGGGCTAGGGTTAGGGTTAAAAAACTTTTAATTTACCATTACTTGCTCTAAATCAGGGACTCCAAATGGAGAGTCGCGTCGTAAAACCAGTACTGATGCATCTGATCGCTATTTTCAGTACACATTTACGGGTCACAGGGTCCAAACAAAGCACTGCTGCCGGTCTCTCTTCAGCCATGCTCGTACTTCAAAGTTATAAATTCACCATTTTACAATCTGGTGACAGCAGAGATTCCACACAGGGCAGCGGGGTGTTTAGTGAGTATGAAAACCCTTTCATCATCCACCCTGCTGAAGTGCCCTTTAGCAAGATACTGAATCACCATCACAGACAAATCAAAGAGTGTGTGGTTTGATTGGGAATCTCGTGGTGGATGAGTGTGTATCCTAAATTATTTTCCCTGTTTTTAGCCCTGCCTCTCCTCCTCGTGTATCTATTCTGGTCTAATGAAGGGAACAAGTTGTATTGTTGTTCATGTTGTTGACTGTTGTGGTTGTCGTCCAGTGTTTGTAAAGAGTCTGTTTCTGCACTAAGAACACACAGGAAGAGATAAACATTTAGCATTACCTCCACAGCGGTAGTGAGAGAAAAAAAAAAAAAGAGTCAAATATTGTCACTATTTGTGGACGAACATTATGTTTTCAATATTTTATGTTTTTGTTAATAATGCTGATGCAAATCATGGAAAACTCTAATTCATATTCTGTCAGTAAATTTTACATTGTGTTAGCCCCAGAGGACGGGCTGAATGTGCAGAACATTGTAATTATTTTGTACAAAATTTGGTAAAAGTCTTGGTTTGTTAGTGGAATTTTTTTGTTTGTTCTTAGAACAATCCTATTATTTATTAAAGTATTTTATACCAAAGTTTGTATGTTCTGTCTTTTTTGATATTTTACGATATTTGATGAGATGAAGGTTAATTTGTGCTTTAGCCTTAGCGAACGGTCAACTATATTCCCCTTAGTTACTGTTGCTATGCCTGGCAAACTTTCTGTTCTAGCGTTGCAAATATCAGTTTACAATGATAACAGTGGCAGATTTACCACTAATAATGAGTTCATAATATTAGACAAAGGTAGCCAAAAGCAGCTTCTTATTTTTAACTGGCAACTGTCAGATTTGTCAGTTGAAATGACAACTATCACTCACAGATTTAATCAGCTGTAGCTAGCTAGCTAATTAGCACTATATGGGTAGATTGAAAACTCTAGCTGAAATTTTAATGTCTCAAGCTAATCTGTATAAAAATTTGAGTCCAAAAAAGTGTCATATATCTTTGTTGTATGATACAATGCTAAGTCAGTACAGTGTGATGTAAAATAAGCTTGTGTCCAAGGCAAAACTCAGCATCCTTACAATTGATGATTCAAAGACAGAAATAAAGGAGCAGCATATTCTCATATTGTGCTAGCTAGCCCTAGTTTTATAGTAGTGTTATAAGTAGAAATGTAATATCAGAGTATTATTTCTTTCAAACATAACACAGATTTATGTTTTATTGTAACTATTTTCAAGAGAAAATAGAAAATGAATGAGCAGGACAGTCACTGCATTAGCTTAAGCTTTGTTAGCCTAGTAGCATCCTGCATCAATATTACACCACCCACACAGTTGATGTGTCAGTCCTGAACGGGGCTTTTTAATGTAAACTGTAAAACCACAAAATAATATAGCTAGCTAACTCTGATGTGCTAATTCTTTGCCTTGGCAGTAATGCTAATGTTATGTTAAGTACTGTAAGTAATAAACTGGATGGACAGGTGTGTTACATTGGATGTTAGCCTAAACTCTGATATTGTAGTATCTAATGCTAGCAGAATAAGAACCAGGTTTATTGCCAAGTAGATTTGCACATACAAGGAATTTGCAATTTGTGGAATTTGCCTTCTACACAGTGAATGTGCCGGTTATGAAGTGGGTCTTTTCTAACCGTAACCCCACAGAATATTATAGCTAGCCAATGATACGTTAACGCTCTCTTGGCCAGCTATGCCAATGTTAGCGACTTACGTTAGAGCAAACAAACACTATTTAATACATTGATTACACTTAATTGCTCTTGTTTTTTTGTTTTTAAAGGTGATTAAAAGAAGACATGACCCTCCAAACTCTTCAGATACTGAGTATAAATCCTGACATGCCAAGTTACGGTTGCTAAACTATGATTAAACAATCTGTTGTTGCAAGGGATTGAACATTATAGTTTTTCTCGTAGCATTTCTTTTACATTTTAGACATTTCTGAAATCATACACATTGTTTTATTATGCTATTCATACATTTTGTTCATTTTTTCTAAGACAGATAGTTGACAATTTGAAAACTGTCTTTAATATCTTATAGATACACTCTTCATGTAGCCAATCCGCCGACTCTCAGCCTCCCGCTTCATTTAGCGCCAGGCCAATGAGGTGAGTCCTTCGCGTGCCTCTATCTGCTCCTTAATGACATAGTGGGAAATGATTAACATTATCCCGTTCTGCATGAAAGCCTTCCAGCAGCTGTGCTGGATATCCATAATGCTTGGCGGGACGTTATGTGCTGTGCTGTGTGTTCATTAACCCGGCAGTTGTTTTGGGAAGAATGGAAAACGTGTCTGGAATCCTGGATGGCGCGGCACTCGGGTCACATGCATGGACAGCGCACGATAGCTGTCGACCTACTTGGAGGGAAGAACAATAAAGGAGAGCGAGAGATGATTGTGTTGTAGAAGGAGGAGGAATGAGTAGCGGCATTAGGATCATGTGTCGTCCGACAATGTAGCATGTAAGCTAATACCAGATTCCAACAGGAGCTGGCTATGGTGAAGGCTATTGATCCACAACACACACATTAATGTTTCCATGCTGCATGTTAGGCATCAACATTGTTCCAGTGCCAGAGAGTGTGTGGAGCTTTAGATCTGAGTATCACAATGAAAGAGGCCTGCATCAAATAGGCGCAAGTCATTTCAGCAATCGAGGTAAATGTTGATTGTTTACTTTAGAAACAGCAGTTAATAATCTCACTACATGGTCCATTTAGTAGCTGTTCTGGAGCTTTCGATTGGATCACGTGAACTGAGTTTGCTCAGTTGCCATGGAAGCATAGATATTCCAATTTCCATTTATTCTCTAAGCACTTTGAGGACTTCTTGTCCATGTTGGGGCAACAGCTACCATTCCATCATAACTGGCCATGATAGCTATGATCACAAACTCCAGAACAGCTACTAAATGGACCTTGTGATGAGCTTATTTTATTAATTGTGGTATCCACAGTCAAGAATGAATTTTCAAGCTCAACTTTCCAGCCGACATGGACAAGAAGTCCTTAAAGTGCTCACAGAGGAGTTCAGTGACACTGAGTTAATCTCTACATTTGTCAGAACTCACTGCTGCTCAACATGTTTCCAGAACGTATCTTGTGCTTTGTTATTGACCATGTTTTTGTTATTTTTTTCTGTAATATTTTATTCTTCATATTATATATTTAGTATGTGCTGCAAACATCACAGTTTTGTCTTTATGTTTTCCTCTTGACGCGATCAGTTCTTGATGTCTCTGGTCTTTGTTTCAAAGTCATGAAACAGTTTAATCCTGGTTCACTTTGTTAGGCTCATTCAAGACAGGCTTTTTCACAAAAAGGGCTGCTTTATGAAACATAATAGTAAAACCAAGTCCTCCAATACATTGCTGCGACAGGCTTCCATCTCTGGAACTAGACATCCTTCAGTATGCAATTTAACACTGAACCACAAGGTCCGCCAGAAGTCCAAAAGAGAAGATTCCAGGAAGTAATTTATTTAGCAATAGTTCAGCAAAGAATACGTAAAGGACAGACCTGAGATTTGGAAAAAGCAGAAAAACTTCTATGGGTTAATTTTTATGAAAATTATTTAGATGAATTGAGTGGTAATTTTCTTGTTGTTAAATGGTTGCCATATTTGCAGGCGGCAGTGTTTCATCCAGCACACTTGGCTACGGAGGAGGAGTAGTTACTTGATACAACCTTTTAATGTTTTGAGTGACATATTCCAATCAGCCTTCCTGCCTTTTTCTGCAAAACATCAGCTGAATATTTTCTTTCTTGTTTATCACATTTCCAATGACAACACCTGGAAAACAGCCATATGATTTTAAATATTGTTGCTATGCTTGGACAACACTAACTGAACATCATGGTTTTCGCGCTCCGTTTGATGCTTGGATCGTCTTGGATCATTTAAACAATCAACACAAAGCGGTCTCCACAGCGACGCGATGAAGGCTTCGCTTGATGTTTAACCAAAAGTCTGCATCCGAAGGGACAACTCACTGTGGCAGATAATCTACTGGCAAGATGAGCGGCTGTCATACCACGATCACCAAGCATGCAGTGATGCTAGATCCACCTCGTTTCAGGTGAGTCAGCTAGCTCACTGGAGCAAAGACGCCATAATGGATGAACGGATGGACAGATACAAGCATAGTGGTTGCACTCCACATAACCCTGGTTTAAGATCAACAAAGAGGTAACTATTTTATTTATTGTAATTTTAACTCTCTCCCAAAACAAGGCAAAAAGAACAGAAGCTCTTACTGGTAAGTGAGCATGTCACTAGGAGGTTTCTGGTTCAAATCATCTCATATTTAAATACTTTTAAGCATAATAAAAAAATCTTTACAGAAAAATGTATTTATGCTGTACTTGTTCCCAACCCCATGTCAGCAAAAACTCCAGCGAAGTTAGTATTTTAAAAAAAAGACAGAAGACTTGCACCTGTAGTTCTTTTTTAGCCATGTCCAGCAAATTCCTCCAAAATAGCTTGTGCACTTTAATATTTACATTCTTGAACTTCAACTTGAGACACTGTTGGAATAAAACAGGTAAACTGAAAAGGTTTACTGCTCTCCAAGGCAAATATTTTCTTGTCATGGACCCCCGAACAACATAAAACCTCAGATGGACCAGACTGCGTACGAAAACATGCATTTTGACTTTTTGAACTGATTGCAGGCTATGTATGAAAGAATCGGACTTACAGTGAAATCTACACATCTACACATTGTTTTGCTGTACAATGCACCCAATGTACTGAATGCTGACTCTTCTTTGACAATCATTGCTCTAAAGGGACGGAGTTAAAATAAGCAGGGTTAGGGTTCCTTTTTACACTAAGGTCACACACAAAGCCAGGCTGGCGAACTACAGGGACGATATGTGGGACACACTGATGCGACAGTTGGTTGACAAATGAAGCATGGAAAGATAAAGCCATATCCTGGCAGGACTATTCTGTTTGACTACCTTTAGGGCAACAACAAACATGAGAAAGATTTGCAACAGCAGTTTAGTCCTTCATTTTGGGGAAAAAAATACAGAAAATATAATCAAACAGTTGACTGCATGAATAAAATATAAAACATCCAAACACTTGATGATCTCAATATTTATAATTTCCTGGTCACGGCTGTGTTTTCTGGTTGAATAAAGGTATTTTTTTTTGCTGTGAGTTCAGAAAATTAATGGTCCATGCAGCTTTCTAGTCAAGTCAAGTCAAGTCAATTTTTATTAATATAACTCAATATCACACATCACAAATTTGCCTGAGGGGTCTTTACAGTCTTAACAGCATATAGCATCCTCAATACTTAGGAAAAACTCCCCCCAAAAAACTCTTTAATGTGAAAAAACTCACCATTCTTCCACCATTTTTACATTAGACTGGTGCATTTTCAGCAGCAGTGTGAACATTATAACCTATAATTATGATTGGACCTCAAAATTCATATTGAAATGGCTCAAGTGGTTGAGGTTTTGGGAATGTTAGTCGGGTATCCCAGCAGTGCCAGCCTGGCCGGGGTATCACGGTACAATCCGAGGTATTCCCTGACCTGCTGCTCTGGCGCCACTCAGCTTTTAAACACAATGACCCAGATATAATGAAGCCGGAGAGGCTCAATGACTTTCCCCAGCCTCCTCCTGCTTCACACACACACACTCTGTCTCCACACACACACACACACACACACACACACACACACACACAGACACACTCAGACTTCAGTCTACACACACCTGTTTTCACCAGCGGCGTGCTTTAGTCTCGCACATTCAAGTGATGATGAAATACGGCCACAAACACTTGTGCTGCGCCGAGTCCCTGTGAGTCTCTGTGACAGTATCCAGCTCACGTCCAAAAGCTGCTCAGACCGCATCACCTAATAATAAACACACACACACACACACAGGCTGGTGGTGTTACAGGACGTCTTTGGTTCCCTGTTCAAAAAAAACACTTTCTTCCTGCCTTTACTTACATTTGCATCAATAAGCTGCACAAGTTTTAAGCACATTTCTGAGATTTTGGCAAAATAAAATATGAATTAGTGCAGATCAAACATCAGTGACTCTAATATATCATTTTACTTTATTATTATGATATGCCTCCCACCGCAGATGCATTTCTGTTATTTTAGCGGATGAATGATACTTTTGATCCACTTTTGGTTTGTTTGTTTGTTTTTTTGGTGGCGGATCTGGAAACCTGAACTGAGGATGTTGCAGGTACAACAACGCTTATTATATTCGTCATTGCACTGAATGGTGAGCTGCTGAAAGACGTGAATGTTTTGTCAACATTAGCAGAAGCAGAAGCAGTTACCACAACAGGGAGGTGCATTTGAAATATGTGTTTTTGCCTGTTTTGTATCTTCTCTTTGTCACTACGTCAACTTTTACAACCTCCGCCTTGCAATTAAAACTGTTTCTGCAACATTTATTTGTTTTTTTTATGGTTCCATATGGATTTTATGCACAAATGAAAACTGGTGGATGCTTTTTATACATTCTAATATAATTTACAGGACTCATTGTTAGCCTCTGCACAAAAGTCCTATCTGTGCAATAATTACATTCTGTGTCATTGTGTTTTCATAATGGCCCTGCATCATTATCACTGAAACACACCCACTGTCCCAAGACAGAAGTATTCCCTGTTCAATGAAGCCTAGCACTGGAATAGAACCCTTTCATGCACATTAATTAGTAATTTTGAACCTTGAATTTGTAGATTTCATCCCACAAACTGATGAATTTGCTCCCCTGTGTTAACTTCAGGGTTTTGTGACAGTTGGAGCTGAAGTTACAGGTTGTTGTAGTTTAGTGTAGCCCACAAATGTTATCACTTCCATTCCCCTTATTCCCTCGGGGAATAGGGTTTTAAGGGCACAAATAGTTTATTACTTATTTGCATACATTATCATACTATTTACACCCGATACCTGCAAGGCTCCGTACTATTCATATCACGTCCATTAATTCTTCATCCAAAGTGTTGCCCCTGCCTCAGTGTAACCTTAAAAAAATCTTAGCAGTTCAGGTTTTTGTGCAGCTTAAGAGTTGGAAGATGATTTCTACACTATGAGCTTCTATGCTGGCAATAAAACATCACAATCAGTCTTCTGAAACCTACTATCTGGATGCTTTTGAAGGCAGAGGTTTTGACAGTATGTTAGGAAGAGGTGAGGGAAGCTTGTACATGGGTAGGGAGAAAGGGAGGGAAGGAGGAATGCTCGGTGGAGCTCCTGAGGACAGCAGGAGAGCCGGATTCCTCCTCAGAGCGACCACGCCTTGGCCTCTGCTGGCAGCGAGCCCTCCGACTCCTCCCAGGGTTAGGGCCGAGTCCACATGTTCAAACGGAGATGAAAGGCCCCCGGTAGGAAGGTTGTCGGTGCCAATACCAACCGCCTGCCAAGTAAGCCCTGCTTAGCGCGCTCTCCCAGATGTTCCCAACACTGAATATTCTGCTCTTCGCCTCTCCCCGGGGACGAGGAGGGAGCCTCCGCTTGACCCCTTCACATCAAAGTGTGGAGGAGGACTCAAAACAATGAGCACTTCCAGAGAGAGAAGGAGTGAAAGTTTTTGTGTGTGTGTGTGCAGAGAGGGAATCAATGATTTAGGAGGGTAAGAAGTGGGTTGGGCCCCTCATCAGAATAGCTGACGTTGATGCCTATGTCCTGTGGGTATATATTCATACAACGGAGAATAGGCCAACACATACTTTGAGCCCACGCCCTTTTTCTGATAATTTCATCCATACAGTACGTGCAGGGGGGAGTTTCGTTCCCTATGGCAACATCTGCTTCACCGCAAGAACTATTCATAACCTTAAAGAGGCTATAATCAATACTTTGATAATAACAATGCATGAGCTGACAGTGTGTAATGTGTTGGTCGTGGCCCCTAGTGATGAACTTTCAGAGAATTATCAGCGACTCTGCAGCTCCTCTCGGCTTTATGGAGCTTTATAGCGAGTTTCAGCTCATTGTCTGGCTGCAACTTTACTGTTTTGGTTCACTCTCAGTCATTTCGTAGTATTGTTTTCAGCCGTAGCAGGCAGCTGTTTTCCGAGAAAAAGCTCTAAAAAGTCACTGTACACTACCTGCTCAGCACCAAACGGCAAACAGACACAGTTAGCTGTAGACTAGCTGGTGAACATAGTGGAGCATTTAGCAGCTAAAGAGCCAGATATTTCCATCAGGAGTTGGTAGAAAGCAAAAACAGAACTAAAAGAGAGTGAATATTGGATTTATATTCACCAGGTGGACAGAAACACAACTCCAAATGAATGATAATGTTGCTCTGTAACTGCTAGATGTGGATATAAGCAACTGTTTGCTAACAAGTTTAATATATCAACTTAAAAAGCTGACGATATGTCAGCGTTGTGTGGTAATACTACTACAGTATGTGAAAAACTCATTATGCAGAATGTTCTTTGTCTTTTATGTATTTTATAAATGAAGCAGAATTTTATTGCTGCACGTGGACAGTTTCAATTCATGGTCCACTTACTAACTTTTCCTAACCATATCACATGGTCTTTATCTGCAGATAGATTTTGCTTGCTTAGTCACAATAAAATGGAAGTTAGAGCATCTCAAGCTTCAGCAATGTGGTGCTTTTCCAAATGAAACAGAATATGTGGGCGTGTAAAGTTATGAGAGTGGTTTAAATCAAATCCTTCAGATTGGATAGGATCGCTCAGAGATGGGTGTTGGTAAGCAAATATGGAGCTGTTAGAGAAATATGGAGCTGTGCTAACTGTTGGCCACCATCCATACCTACCCCCTCTATGTTGAGGAAGATAAGAAAGAAATGTAACAAATTAGACCTCAACCACATTTGTTGGAAATGTAAACAGTTTCTGCCAACTGAGATCCAAAAGCACGCCTCTAAACTATGCTGTGGCTAAGATCCACAAACTAACAGTGAAGAAATGTTTTATATAATGAGGATGGTTGTCTGGTCTCCCAAAATCCATCCCATTTGATCAGATAAATGAATGTTATCAGAATGATTTTAATGTTTTATAGAAAGATAAAAGAGAGATATTTTAGCCTTACACAGACACAGGAACAACTTTTCTGTTGCATTTAACTAAGCCAACATGGGTGAGGAGTCCTAAAAGTGCTATGGATGAGATTATAACAGCGACTGAGCTTGCATGTCAACAGATCCATCTCCATGACAACTGAGCAAATTCCATTCGCTGATGAAGATCCTGTTACACAGTTAAAAGCTCTGGAATAAAACCAGTAAGTAGACCATCACTTGCCTAGACATATTAGCTGTCAGAACAACTATTTCCAAGGTAAAGATTCACTTTCATGGTTGACTTTACATATTGTTTGGACAAATTA
This sequence comes from Thunnus albacares, assembly GCF_914725855.1. Classification (NCBI taxonomy): domain Eukaryota; kingdom Metazoa; phylum Chordata; class Actinopteri; order Scombriformes; family Scombridae; genus Thunnus; species Thunnus albacares. Next base: position 27,338,170 of record NC_058120.1, on the reverse strand, counting down.
ATCTATAGCAATGCATGATATTTTATTAAACATGATCATACATTTTACATAAAAAATCCAATTCTGCAAAGTAGCTATTAACTATAGCTGTCAGATAAATGAAGTATGAGTATCGAGAGCAACATTTACCTCTGAAATATATTTACCTGGAAGTATAAATCACTGTAACATAAAATGGAAAACTCAAGTAAGGAGGTAATTAAGTTAATTTAGTGCACCATCACATGCTTCCAAAGGGACAATATAAGAAGGGAAGTATACATACTTAATCAAAATTATGGCCAACAGGAACCATTTACAGTTTTGCAGGATATTACCTTGATAACAATCCACTGCATTTCATCAAAAACATTAAAACAGCAGCCTCGCAACATTTGCCAAAGTAAACAATTAAGAAAATGTGGACCATGATGTTTGCAGATGACACTGTAATCTTTAATGAGAGCAGGAAGCAAGTTGAGGAGAGCCTGGAGAGGTGGAGGTCTGCACTGGAGAGAAGAGGAATGAAAGTCAGTAGGAGCAAGATGGAGTACATTTGCATACATGTAGAGGTGGCGAAGATGGATGAGTTTAAATACTTGGGGTCAACTGTCCAAAGTAACGGGGGGTGCAGAAGAGGGTGCAGGCAGGGTGGAGTGCTGGTAGAAGAGTGTCAGGAGTGATCTGCGACAGAAGGGGTACCAGCAAGAGTGAAAGGGAAGCTTTACAAGAGGGCAGTGAGACCAACTGTGTTGTATGGTTTTAAGGCGGTGGCGCTGACAAAAAGACAGGAGGTGGAGCTGGAAGTGGCAGAGTTGAAGATGCTAAGATTTCCGTCAGGAGTGACGAGTACGGACAGGATTAGGAATGAGGATATTAGAGGGACAGCTCAGGTTGGATGCTTATATTGGGAGAAGGATGCTGAAGATGGAACTGCCGGGCAAGAGGAGACAGGAAGGCCAAAGAGGAAGTTTATAGATATGTTGGGTGAAGACACGTTGGGTGTTTGCACGGCAGGGGAAGATTCAGAGGACAGGAAGAGATGGAAACGGATGATCCGCTGTGGTGACCGCTAACGGAAGCAGCTGAAAAGAAAGCAGAGGAAGAAGAAGAAGGAGTGTTCAGTTAGAAGACAGTACAACACTTTGAGTTATTTCATTGCTTTTGAAATCTGAGTTTAATGCAGCCTGCCTGGCTTACATGCACACCACCCAAGGCTACACATTTTATAGACAAGCCTCAACTCAGAGAAGAATGCTGCAACTCCCAATATCATCCACCCATTCATCACAACAAATGGACTGATTCTCTTTCATGTTGGGAGTTTTGCTGCACACACATAATGAAAGCCAAGAAGACGCTTTCACAGGAAAGGGAAAGTGGATCTTATCGTGTTACCGTCAAACACGATATCTTGATATGCTTACATAATTGTGCGTGCTGCACACTGTTAATTTGGGCCGGTATGTTTTATAATGCAACAAAAACAGCCTCGAGGTGAAAGGAAAAGTTCAACTGCGGTTGATGGTTGTAAGTGTGGTTTCTGCATTCGCACGTACAGACAACAATATTTACAGCATGTCTTTCAAACAAAGACTATTATTTAAATAAAGTTATTTAAAACAGTAAATACATGTATGATTTTACAAAACGTGTATCTGTAACAAAATAAAATGTATAAACACAAATACAGACATTAATATGAAAAGTATTTTGAGTAAATTCTCAGTTATCATTATTATTGTTATTTAAATGGAGGTATTTTAAACAAATGAAATAACCAGTATATTTATGTACCAGTATATCGTAGTATAATCAGAATATCAACATATACAGATTTACACCAAAATGCAGACTTAAATAATATTCAACAGGCACACTTTTAAATAAATGTTTTCAAACATTTTTACAGCTGAGATTTTATAAAATGCATGTTTATACACCAGTATATTAAGAATGCAAAAAGATACAAAAATAATCAAAATATAAAAAGCACAAATAATGAGTGAAATGAAAAATGTGATATTTTCACAGCTTAAATTTGTATATTCTACATGCATATTTTATGTACCACTATATTTAAAGCACAAAACTATACTAAACAATTGCAAATGAAAGATAACAAATACATGAAAATACATACAAGCACTAATAATGATAATGATAGTATATTCAGAGTATAAAAATATACAACTTTAATTGACAAATGTACATGTACATACAGACATTAATTATTTTTGTGTTTGAATTTAGAGTAAATAATTTTAAAACATTAAAATGATATAAAATACATTGCTTAATGAATTACATTGGGTTTTTTTTATAAAACCCAATTCGTATATGTATGTATACCCTTTATATTTGAAATACAAAACATTTAAATAATGTAAATTACAGAAAATAAACAGAAGTATTTATAAGGATATTAATGGAGGGGAAAAAATCTGTAATTTTGTGTGTATCTGAATCTGACTTTCTTCTAAATACTGCAATGTAAACCAGATCTGGAAACCGACTGGTTGTACAAACTGACTTTTTGACCTTTCACTCCTGTCTCTGTTAGTCTGTCCAATTCACACACACACATGCACACACACACACACACACACACACACACACGCACACACACACACACACACAGACATGACACGGGGCGAGTCGGACCTTACGTCATGCCATTTGCACGCTGTGAGGTCGAGCCCCAGGGCGGTTGGGTTGAGACAGCGCGATAGACTGTCCACTGTGTCATCAGTTGGCCGGAGGTGCAACAATAAGGCTTAATGCGTGATTAAGTCCCAAATCAGCTCTCATTACGAGTGAGCACGTCAACTGTGAGTGCAGCGTGGCTCCCTTTCAGAAAACTGAACCCTGCATCCAAATCTACCCTAACACCCCCACCCCTCTGCACTGGCACTGTGGCTCCACCAGTTTCTGCTGCTTTTGTCGCTTTGCATCTTTTATTTTGTCATCATTAGCCGGCGTCTGTCTTACTTTTCTTTTTTTTTTCTTTTTTTTTTTTTTAAAAGCTGCAACCTTTCGTCATGAGTCAGCACATATTGTTGGTGCCACCCTGTATGTTCTTGCTCCAGCGCTTGTCATTCAATTTGATAAACGGTCTAAAACATTTAGCCCGAGGCCTGAAATCCTTCACAGATACTGAAGATACAGATGGTGAATGTGCCAATCTAAAAATGAAAACATCAACCCTGTCGTTGGCTGAGTTTTTCTGGTCTGCTTTCTTAATTTAGCTTCTGTATTTTTCAGGCTTCTGTATTTTTATTGCTTCCCTCAACACGCTAAGTGCATAATCTGTATTTCTGTAAGTCATTTCATCCACACTCTGAATTTTTGTGGTTAATATGTTCTTTGATTTTAGTTTTTCTGTTGCTATTTTTTTAGAGATGTAGCGAAGTAGCAACCTAGCTATGCCTCCATTCTTAATCCCACCTAAAAAGTTTTGATTGGCTTATTGTTCCCTTAAAGGGGAAGGCCACCGATTTTACACATCAAAGCGTGTTTCCAGGTGTTGTGGAGTACTACTGCTTATGCTATGTGAAATCTGATGAATTGCCTCCAGTGATGTCATTTGAGTCAGCATCAGTTGGGGCTGCAAGTTTGAAAATGAAAAAAAATCTGAGGGTGTGGAGACCTCTGTGGTGTTCTGCCATATTTGTAGTTCAGACATAATCACAGACAGCTTTAAGTGTTGAGGTGAGAGCGTTTACCTCAGCCCACAGGTCTGCAGGTACATTTTGTTCCTGTTTGGGTCTCCCCGTCTCCTCCTTTCTCCCATCACTTTCATTGCCAATGAAAGTGCAGCAAATTATCTTGATGACATTGGTGCGAAAAGCAATTTTATAGCTTAGAGAATGTGTTATTTCAGTTTATACAGAGATACACAGTAAAAGAAATATGAGATCAGTCATACAGTGCAAGGGACGTTATTGTTGATAGAATATAACAACACTAATACTTAAGATGTAGCTAGTTTATCCTGTTATGCTGTAAAATTTTTATCATTTTTAAGCCCCAAAAAATGCCATAAATTTCAAAGAATATACATATATATATCAGACTGTATTCCTCTAAGCCTTTATGATATACCGGGTGATACTGTAAACAGAATCTCTGAGATGAATTACTTGAGTTGTTTGACAAAGACACACATAATAACCTTTAACACAACTTCTCTGCTTGTCTCCTCCTCTTTTCCCCCCATCAAAGCTCTTTCTTCATCTCTGACATTCATCAGATCCAAACTCCCCTGAAGTGAAACCTCACACTGATCTGTGTATTCCTGCACACTCAGCTTCAGGGCACATTTTCCCCTGATTCGTCTAACGTGTTCTGTCCCTCCTCTCCACGTTCTCTCGTCCTGCCTTCCTCGCATTTCAATCAGACTCCAACCTTTTACCTCCCTCCTCAAAAAAAAAAAACTGCTAGATTTGGTTTGTGCCAGCATTACATCTGTCTCCTTCTTTCTTTTGTTAAATCCCTTCCTCAGTGAAGGAAAGCATTGTTTTGGACTGTATATCTCTGCACCCGCCTCCCAGGGCACATTTCACTCATACCACTTTATGCTACCTGTCAATCAACACACCACAGGCACTAGTTGAAGTGCCACAGTACAATATGATCAAAGAATAATGGACCATGGCCGTAGCTAATCATTAGAAACCTCTTCTGCTACCCTGAGGATTTTGTGCTGAAGAGCTGAATTGACATTTTAAATCAAACATGTTGAGGTTTGCCTGTTTCACTGAAGTGAAAGAGAAAGACCAAAGAGTTTGCATGTCATTGCCGCTGTCAGAAGACACACTGTCAACTGCAATTTTGATTGTTTTTAATGTGCTCCTGCTTGAAGTTAAGGATGAATTTTTCATTTTTTAATGAGTTAAGGAAGTTTTTTGCGACTCTTGGGCTGATGAAATCCTTTGAAAGTTGTGTGCTGAATTTCACAGATTCACGCCCATCAATCCCAAAATTTCTGCTGTTCTTACAAAGATGTGATTCTGCAGAGACAGCAAGGGCTTCACTTCACCTTTTTAAACCGCGGGACATGAGATATCAGATATAGACAAACACCACCAGCAGGACAAAGTTACACAACAGACGTGTGGTGATTTTTGCCCAGGCCTTGCCTCACCAGCATATGTTTATATGTATATCTATATCTAGGTTTGTTCCATGATCGTGTTGGACTCGAGCCTTGAGACGGAGTAATGAGAGCCAAATCCATATTCATGCATGTTTGAGACTTTTCTACACACATTCAACACACACACACAAACACTGAGGGTTATGATAAACATGAGGTTTCTGATGATTAACATGTGAGACGCCCGTCAGTATTCCTCTGGTGTCCATCTGTCACAAACACACAGAGTGATCTGCCCATGTACAAGTACAACTGTAGTCACAGTGTAGTACTACAAAATGTACTATACAGTGCAGTACAGGGTCAGGAAGTTAAAAAGTATGCAGCATAACAACTTTAAAAGTTTATAAAAAGCTTATAAAATTAAATTTGAGGAGGTTAAAAATGCTAAGTAAGAGTGCCCTCTATTTGAAATCCACCATATTTATAGTTTTGCTATTGTGACAGATTCAGATGTGAATAAAGCAAAAACAATTTCTGCTTTAGTTAGACGTTTCTGTATCTTCTGATCAGGTACAGAGACATTTGAAGTGGGAGAGGAACGTGCAGATGGCAAGCTAGCACCAGTATATAACCTGAAGCCTCATGCGTATCTATGCCGAACTAACATGAAGCCAAGACACACAGGAAAACATACCGGACCACTGCTGCAATGATTCTTCATGGTCGTGGCACACTTTGACTTTTAAATGTTAGCTTGTTCCTGGGTAAAATTTGTCAGTGGCTAATGTAGCATGGAGCTGCTAGCTGCTAGCAGAGATGAGGAGCAGGCTACAGAGATCTGGTTCCCCTTTAACATGCTGATCTTTAGCAGGTAGCTATAATGTTTACCACATTTATCATGTTAACATGCATTTTCTAATTACCAGTGAACACAGACTACAGCTGAGACTGATGGGAATGTCAGTGGCTTTGCAGGTATTTGGTCACAAATGTCAGTCTCATGGTGGCGCTGGAGGGAATGTCAGGGGGATTACAAATGTAGATTCATCTTCTGGGAAGCATAGCAAAATTTCATGAGATATTTCAGTCTGGACTACTAGATTCTCACCACCAGCATGGCTGAAAAAAAAAAATTGCATAATGTCCATGTGCACGAAGCAGACTCATGTTTACAGCTGGCTCGGGTTGATTAATACCACAGTTATAAATCATTGATTTAGACTAATCTAGAGGATATAAAAATGTGAGGATGATCACTGTTGCTGCACCACTTTGTGATTAACCATGAGCCATGACCAAGTTGTTACGAATCATTACTAATGATGAAATCTTTGGTGATTTGTTCTTGATGATTCACAGATGCTCTGGTATGAATGTGGTGTCATCCGTGATCAGCCACGAATGCTCTGTGATTTACTCAACTTTGGTATGAACACATCATTTCTGCGGTTGAGTTTGCCAGACTGGCTGTACAATCTTCACCTGGGGAAAGGTACAAGCATTGAGTTTGTTTAATCAAGAGTTGTGTGTAATTGCTGATTCACTGGAATTTTGGTACCAACATGGCATTATTAACAACGAGGTGGGGTTCAGCTATTTGTTGAATTTTACTCTTGGATTGGCTGTGCCATGCTCGCTTCTACAGTAGGTTTGCCAAGCTATTGTATAATCTATAACTCTGACCACAGCAGCTGTCAAAGTAGAGAAAAAGCCGTGTATAAACATGGATCAACCTGACAGGGGAACACGACCAGCGTATAAATCTTCTCCTTCCAGGACCTCGGCTTTGATGTCCGACAACAAGAGCGGACCTGTGTTTTTCCTGCGAGTGAAACCAAAGACCTCAGCGGACTTTGGGGAGGTGGTCGAGGACCTTTTCTGCTGACGTCTCCATTTAGAAGAAGCCTTTGAACTGAACACCTCGTAGGAGGTTTGTTGTCCTCTGCTCGCCGGTCCGGATGGATGAATGACTTGTCTTGAAAGGGAGTTTAGCTGCCCTTCAGAGACGACAGCAACAATGCTAAGTGGCTCCTGTTATGAGGCCTACAGACATCCAGACAGAGGTTAATGGGCCACTTCACCTCTGAGTTTCCAGGTCAGATCTCAAGATAGACTTCAGCTCCGTGACACAGACAAACCACAAACCACGTGACCACCCTCAGCTCAGACTGAACAGGGGGGAGAAATGACTGTCTTCTAATGATGATGTGTTAATGTAATAACTTCCTATTAAAGGGGAACTCTGCTGTTTTTGACACATCAAAGGGTACATACTGTAACAATCCCCTTAACTGCATCCACATTTCCCTCACAAGGAGAGATGCAAGGAGAAGAAGAAAGATGAGAGGGAAAGAAGATACATGATTTTAGAGAACAGAGACGTCTTTTCCTCTGAACTGTTGCTGCACATTAATAAAAACCTGCATTCTGTACGTGTACAGATGATTCCTGCTCAGAACGCACATGATGATTTCTACTGGCAGGATCTGTTCATTTTATTTATTTGCGTCTGCATATATTGATATTCTGATTGTAAATTAATTATCCAATAATTCAGGTTATGATTAGAATGTCTTGCCAAAAGTTGTAGTGAAAGTGGAAGGGTAGTTTCTACCCAATGCACAGGAGTTTTCAAGTGAAATCATGCTAAATAACGTAAAGTGAACATCCTGCTGTTGTTTCTTCTCCCTAAAAGTGTTAAAATAGCAAAATATGAGGTGTTTTTCATTATGAGACAGCCACAGGAAACGCAATGTGTTTGTCACTACAGTTAGCGCTGAACATGATTAACGCATAACAAGACAGAGTTTATTGTCTGCATTTTATTATCAGCTGACTTTTTTTGTCAAAACAAAGTGGGTATGTTTGGCTGCACTGTAAACAGCTGCTCTTCACTACATGAGTGTTTGCTGAAAGTATTAAGCAGCACTTGCTGTTACCACGGTAACCAGGAGTGTCACCAAATCATCCAGAATTGAAAACTTAAAGTAGTGCAGCCAAAAATAGTCTCCAAAGCCCCAAAAGCACTGGTTTATATAATTTGTTTATATCATTTGGATCGACATGACTACTATTTAGACTACTACTTAGAAATTTGCAGCACTGAAGTACAGAACTATGACAAGTCCTCCATCCTCCGTCTTGGGGTCCTGGACTTGAAGAGGGACTCTGTGTCAAAATCTAGCTTTAATACTTTAATTGTTTTAGTTAATATTGAGCTCATTTGTTGTAAAGTTGTGTTTTATCAAACTGCACACACAAAGCTGAGGGACAGGTATTATTATTCCATCATAGGGTTAATGTAAGGCTGCAACCAACTGTTATTTTCATTATCAATAGGTCTGACAATGATTTACTTTAATAATCAATTGATTGAAGCCCAAGCTAGCATATTCAAATTACTTGTTTTGTCTGACCAACAGTCAAAAACCCAAAGATGTTGGCAGATGAGGCAAATATTCTCATTTGAGAAGCTGCTACCAGTGATTTTTTTGGCATTTTTGCATTAAAAATGACACACACGATTATCTGTTAATCAGCTAATTGATTCTGGAGTATCACCATGTATAGTAGGAGTCAACTGGAACCCAATGACAAACTTTTGCTCCGAGGGCTCATAGGAGGTTAATGCAGCCATGTACACGGTATCAAAGATTTCTTTTGATGAACTGTCTGTCTGTATGTGTGTGTGTGAAGGCGGGTGGAACATTCAGATTCAGATCTTTCTGTGTATTTACATCTGTGTTTCAACGCGCTTCAGTGCCGCTTCTGCACATAAATAACTCCGATGCATCTTCTAACTGCAGTGGAATTTTAATGCCTCCAGTAAATGGATCCATGTGACATATATCATCAGCTCACTGCTTCAACATGGAAACATGTGGAACCTGAACATCCCAGTTTTCACAGTGCTGAAGAGTTTTAAGTCTGTGTTACAGTACGAGGGCAAAAAGAGAGAGAGAGAGAGAAAAAAAAATGTAAGTGTATGTAAATCAGGACATATTTTTGTACTTCCTCTGTGATCCCCCACCCCCCCTGCAGCCACCCTACACCTCACCCTGGCCAGTGCAGGCAGGTCGGTACGTTGGCCCGCGCTTCAAAGCTTCGAGTTTGCTTTTAACCAAAGAGAGAGAGAGAGAGAGAGAGAGAGAGAGAGAGAGAGGAAGGTTTGAGACCCAGATGCTTCTTGAGGGATTCCAGCAGAGTGCCAGGAGATGGATCTGAATAACTGACATGCTGGAAAACAGACAGACAGACAGACAGACAGACAGTGTGTCTCTCACTCCACAGATCCCAGTTATTACTCCGGTGTCTCCAAGCTGCTTCAAACTCTTCTCACCTCAGTGAAACATAACTCTCGTTTTAACACCATGATCGACATGTAGAGCTCGTAACATGAGAAGGAAACACTCACTGCAGAAGTATGCAGATGGGAAATTTGGCCTGAGCGTTGCATCTTTTTGTCACCGACTGTTTTCCAAAGCCGAATCTGTTATTTAGTATAACTTTGTTAAGTAACATTCATTTGTTGCATAAAAAAATTAAAGCCCCCCCTCCTCAGCTTAAAAATGTGTTTTCCTTCTTGTTCGTTCTTCACTCTGCAGAATGATGTATGTTTGTTTACACATTCATCTGCTGACGGAGGAAAGTTTCTCTGCGCTCACCTTAAATTTCAGCTTAACATGTGATTTGTGACATCACAACTAGTTTAGAGCCAATCGTGGTCCAGTATGCAATTTATATACATGTGACGTGGAAACTTGAAGCCTCCAGTGCACAAAAACACTGAAGAAAGCAGAATGCACTTCACAGTTAAGTAGGAGACGTCTTGTAATGCAGCAGTTCAACTTATGAAATTAAGAGCCTGAATTTGTCAGTAAAGGGGGAGAAAGTAAGATAAGATGAGATGAGATAAGATATATTTGTCTTGGGGTGAAGTGTTGTATACAGCTGCATGTAAAACAAGACAAGGTCAAAATCTAGTATATGGCTGGACCATGTATAAAACACTAGAGAGTTTTTAATTTGAAACGACAGATACAGGAAGTGGCGACACTCGGCCAAGGTGAGTGATGTATAACTTCATCACTCAGTCAGTCAGTCAATCAGTCACAGACATTTGCATTTTTTTTTCAGCTTATTGAGTAAATTGTCATGTTTTACATAATGACGTTGTGGAACATATACGGTACAGGTTCCTGTTAACAGCACAGACAATGGAATAATCTATTACAAAGGATAACAAACAAGGCTTCCTTTTACAGTGCAGCTCACTTACTGAGTAAACTGTAAAAACATCTGCAAGAACGTGCCCAGTATTTAAGAACATGTACTTTGACACTAGAGGAAAACTTCCTGCAGAGGTTGTTACCAGGTAAAAAACAATAACTATATAAGAAAAAGTAATTTATTGGTAATCTTAATTTCTAGATAGTACATAATTAAACTTGGGCTGTTACCAACATAAACCTCGGATAATTACAATTGTAACTTGAACTGATATGTAATAGATGAAGTGTTTCTAAGAATTAGTTGTCTACTTTCCTGGAAGTACATTATTATATCTGAGTTTTTACCAACCTAAACTGGTCACAAAGACACTTAGTTGAGTTAATGGGTAACAGTGGAAGTTTTTCGTAGTATTTCAGCTGCAGTTTCTCTGTATTCACTTACTTATTACCAGTGGTAATTACCCAATAATATGCTATAATTCACCATATATTTACTGGGTAAATACTTAGTAATCAGGGGACCATTAAAGGAAGGGTTACCAAATAATTTCCATTATGTACAAGACAACACAACTTTTTTGTGAAAAAACCATCAGACACAAATTATTACTCAAAGCAGAGTATTTTTATATGTCTTAAAACACGTCTGGAAGGGATCTTTAAGTTAAGACCAAACAGTCTTGATTTTGTACTGAAGTTCTTTAAAAAAATTCACAATGTCGTACAAGGTCAAGAGGTGATATGTAGCACAACAAGCTAGCGAAGCTCTGTAAACGGAGCCACGTTCCTGTGCATGCTCAGTGGCGTCCACCGCATTAATCTCTCTCCTGAGGCTTTACTATCTAATCGCTCTTATTAGACTTTGGAGCCATTTCAAAACAAACTACGGTAACCACTGTCTACAAGGATGAAGGAACACTGTCACCCAGTGCAGCGGTGTGACTCATTGATGTGTTTTTAATAGTTTGTGGACAACAATGGAGGTCTACGACACACAGGAATAAGATATATCAGGCTTTGGATACACACACAATACTTGTTAGTAGATCAGTTCATTGTTGGCTTGGCTCTGCACATGAGATTTGCTGATAAAAGGGAAATTATGTAAAATCGCAGCCTTATCTTTTAACAGTATAGCTATAATATAAGCTAGCCAGGCCTCTCTGTACCCTAGTTGAAGTCATGTGCTCAAATTTGTAGTTACTGGAGACTAATTTCAAACTTTAGTAGACCCTCACCAATTCACCTCCTCTGCAATTCAATTCATATTAAGAGGAATGCCATAACATAATGTTAAAAAATGAGAATTGAGTGGTTGACAATGTGCTTTAAATGCACATATGTTGAAACCTTTGACACGCTCTGAAAGGTGCCAAATATGATCACGTCCAAATACAAATACATAAATAGTGGGTAGCACAAATAGTGTGTTTTATACAAATATTTGTTTCATACAAATATTTAAAAAATTATTTGTTGGGGGTGTTCCCCAGAGATAAAGCTGAGCTACTGACACAAGCAAAGTGCTCCCAATGGACTCTCCATAACCTGTTGTTCCCCTTCTCCTTTCCACAAAGTTAGGTTGTAAAAAATAGGCAATAAATGAAAAGTGCAAAGCAATAATTGCCTTTGAAGTTGCTCCCTATACATTACAGGGTGTACTGTCTCTGTGTTATGGGTGTATAAATAGGTAGAGGTCTGTCTGCATTAGGCGATGAGTAAAGTTTTAGCTCAGTAGTCAGCGCTGTCATCTATGATCTGGGAGACTCCAGTTCAAGACCCGATATGGGGACCTCCTTCGTACGGTAGTTTATTCATGAACACTTATTGTGACGCTTTAATTTCCTGAAAGTGTCATAAAAACAAAAACAGGATTTTTAAGCCTCTTTCCAGTTTTATTCGAATACAAATACAGATACAAATAATTTTGTTGCCTCAACAGATACAGATACAAATACAAATACTGGGATCTCTGCACATCCCTAGATCACATCAGTTTTGAGGAGGTGTTGCTGAATTTAGTATTTAACTTGTCTTATTTAACTAAACAAACACAAAGGCCACACTGCAGGGCTTTGAAATCAGAGCACATAACACAGTAAACGCTGTTCAATAAACCAACGTAAGCAGCTGTCTCCACTTGGTCCAAAGGATTGTCGTCAATATTGTGGGTGAATAGTGACTTAATAATGCCCTATTTCCAGGGACATCTATGGCAACCAAGAAAACCTGTTGTGCACAATCTGATATGAGCACATTGTTCAGGTACAGCTCAGGTTTCCAGACTGTCACCTACCAGATTCAGCCGGACAGGAGGTCGTCTGCAGCACCTCTACCAGGCTGCAGACACACAGCAAAACGCACACCTGCTTCTCATTCACGCACACATGCTGTATCAGCGGTGATCACTGGCAGGTCGGCTTGCTCATCCTCTCTGAGAAAAGTCTACAACAGAGGAAGGCTGGATCCACTCACGAGGAGGAAAAATGAAGGCTTTTATTTCAAAGCCTCATCCATTTTCAGGAATTCATCAGTCAAATACTTCAAAGATGCAGATGACCGAATCCTCCAAAAATGTTAGTATTTGGATGGCAAATGGCAAACTCATGACTGTAATGTTTTAAAAGCGGTGTGGTTGTCATGTTGGTGGTGGTGTGCGAGGCTGTAGTGCACACTTGAAACTGCACATTACAGATGAGAATTATCAACTTCTCTTACTATAGAACCACATTATCAGTTCATTACAATGAGGAGCGTTCTGCGTGGGTCATCGGCAACACACCTACTTTTACAGTTTATGCTTCTGGCTTCTTCAATAATCTCACGTTTATCCAAATGTGTGCCAGGTGCACAGCATGCCTCTGGAAAATCATAAAAGGGCTAAAAGCTAAAAATGAACAAACTTAAGCCTTGCTGTTGGTGTCCTATGTCTTGTGTCAGGACAATAATCAATAATAAAAGTCATTACACCCTACAATATTAACTAAACTTCTAAAATATTAACTTCTAAAACCTCATAAATATTCAAAATTTCTCTTATTGTCAACAAATCCCACGAAAAGACCAAAACCAACAATGTGTTAGTCTGTTTTCGTAATACTTTGACCTCTATGCCCTGTACTGAAATATAAATCTTTAATAACAGATAACAAATACTGTACATAATTTCATATTATTCATATATCATATTTCATAGCAAATGTTACTTAAACAGGAGGAAATACTGCATTTGTTGGGGACTATTTTCAGTGGCGGATTAATCCACATTTAATGCTCTGGTGAGTATTTCTGGCAGCAGGACGATGTGTGTGGAACTGAGTCAAAATAAACTCTAGCGTATGTGTTGATAGTGATGAAGGAACGCAGAGGTGTGGCTCATTGACGTGTTTTTAAGTAGTTTTTGGACAACAACAGTGCTCTTTGGCATCAGATTCATGGATTTATTGAAAATAAGAACAATATATAATATTTACATCTTTATCCTTTGTTATGCAAAGTTCATCCTCAGAGTGGTGCTGGAGGAAAGGTCACGGAGGTCAGAAGAGTTCATCTGCTGGGGAACATGAATATTCCCTGTATATTTCTAGGCCTATTTGTCCATTAAATGTTTATATTTTTAGCATAAAAAAGCACAAAAAATGCATAAAAGCAGTGAAAGACAAAGGTCAGGCAGTCACAAAAAATAATGATTCATCCTCTGGGAAACATGAATTTGTCTGGTTAGTAGATTTCATGATAATCTGCTTTTGTATTATTGTTGGATTAATGGACTGATGGGCCAATGAGACGTCCTTTAAACATTACACTGTACAATGAAAAACCAGGGGCCTGATTTGTGAACATTGTGTTTCACTTAAACATCTCTAACAACAGTTATAGACACTAACATTTGATAAGAGCAACACTGATTCCTGATAAATGTCGGTTTTATCTTGGATTTGGTTGTAAGTACAAACCTTGTGAGTCCAGCCTGAGCAACAGAGACAGCTCTGATCTCACTCACACACAGACTCAAACTCATTATTTTATTGTCCCATGTGTGAATCCTGTCGGACAGGAAATAGCTACCAGATCCATGCGGTGAGGAGTGAAAACATTACAAGCCGCGATGGCCGCATACCTCCTCTGATGTCGAGTGCCGTAACAGCTGGACGCTGAGCGTTTAACGTCGAGACTCATCATCTGCCTTTCTCTTTTTACGTCATTTAATGCGTTGCACTTTGACCCCTGAGCTTTCTGGGATGATTTTTCAGCTCCGCTTACATTCCCCCCCCTACGTTCTTACAGTGGTGAACCTCGGGAAGCACGGCATTTGTCAGTCGGTTCATGTGTCTGTCAAGTTCTGGTTAAAAAAGGCGCATAAATACAAGGTGGGGAGGAGATCAGTTCTCTGATGTTGTTACAGTTTCTTTTATGTAATGCTTGTTTTACTTAGTGAAGTTAAAGTAATGTTACCACAACGTAACAGCACTCCATTACAATTAAAAGCCCAAAATTGTACTTGAGTAAGAATAATGGTAAGTATCAAACGTCCTTATTGTGCAGAACAGTGTCATACTTAATTATTGCATAGATATAACAGCAGCAATGTCACATAAATCACAAAAGATAAAGAAATGCAATAAAAAACTAAAAACTACTCTCATTATAAACAACAACATACAATACAAGAACCTCAAAATTGTACTTAAGTAGCAACATTTCAAGTACAGCTACAGTACAAGAGATGGTCAGTTTATCTTGTGTATAGACACTTTTAACATAATATGTGCTTGTCCTGGCTTTCTACGATGCTTTCAAATAACACCAATAGACTTCCAACACACACTTTCTTCATCTTCTTCTTACCGTAAGATGATTTTGCTTGTAGGCCTCTCGTTCAGATGAGGTGAATGGATGTTTGAATATGTTACGTAAATGTGTATTTATGGCTTGGCCTTACGTCAAGTTCAAATCAAAACGCTTGACGTAAGTTAAAGAAAATTATTCGTATGAACTCAAAGTGTCAAAACAACAAAACGGTAATAAAGATAATCAACAAACTTTCCTTTGTCACACCTGGTTCGATTAACCTCTCGCTGCACCGCACGTACACGACGTCTTGGCTGGTACCACTCTCAGCCAATCATCAAAAGTCTCGGTTTCTATAGTACACCTGCACATGGTAGCTGTAGTACAGTGTGGTGAAGGTTCTGTCATAAATTGTGTATATTGAGACAACCAATGATATGAGTATAGATGAGAAAGACGTAGTGTTGATTCTGTCCCTGTTAACCAAGAGAGTGATATTAATATATTAGACAGAGGATGAAAGATTGGATCATTGAAGTGATTTCAACAAGAAAAAGTTGTGTTTAACGTAAAGTGGAGTGATGTTGAAAATACTTTATACGCTGGCAAATAGTTAACCAAGACATCACTAGACATTTCACAAGACATGTTTCTACTTTAATATCATTTCAGAAGAACATTACATGAATTACACATAATCAATAGTCTGTGAATTTACCATCTGAAGACCTATACTGACACGGTAGATTCATGATGACTTTCAAGCAATTATCAGTTGTTGGTTGCTCAGAAAGAGATCAATAAAAAAAAGGGAAACTTTTGTTTTAAAAGGTTGAGGAAAGATGGTGCTTATGGCAAATAATCTCTGGTAAAGATATGGCTTAGGAAACTAAAATACTTGTTTTAGGTTTAGGGAAAGAAGACGGTGCACATTAATTGTACATCTGTTACTCGCTACTCATAAGGACACTCAACTTCCTGCACTGATACTGAACGTCGGCACAGGATGTAGGTTGTGAAGTGTGGAATTGTTCAAAATGAATGTAATTCAAAGTGATACTGAGCTGAAAGTGTTACTATTCATCAGTGTTTTAGGTGAAACTCTCTTGGCACTTTGTGTGTATATGAGAATTTCAAAAATGCAAAGCAGAGAGACCACAACGCTGTGTGTGTCTGTGTGAGTCTGTGTGTATTGAAGACATACCATGCCTGATTATTCATGCTGTTAAAGACAGTGGCTGGACATGAGGTCTGCAGCAGCTGTTCTTTGCATGTGTGTGTGTGTGTGTGTCTGTCTGTCATAGGCTACTTTTAGGGACAAATTTCAGACTAAAGACCAGTTAATTGGGGACGGCTTTTCCAATTGGGGACAAAAGCCGTGTCCCCACTTGGGAAAAAGCTGATTTTTGAGTCAGTGTTTATGGTTAGGGTTAGGTTAGGGTTAGGCAAGTAGTGATTATGGTTAGGCTTAGGGTTAGGGGTGTAGTGTGTGTGTGTGTGTGTGTGTGTGTGTGTGTCACTTGGAGAAAAGTAATTATGAACTCACCTTACTTGCTGGACGCTGAACCTGACTCACAAACACCGACTAGACAGAACTCATCAGATCATCACACACGTCTTCCGGAAGGTGAACATAGACTGACACGCAAGCAAAGAAACACAGGATGATATTTAAGAGGAATCTGCTTTAACTTGCCTGCAAAAGTAAATCCTTTTTTTTTTTTTTTTTTTTTAATCAAAGATAGTCATCACACAGTTGTCTTGAGAACTCTTCATTAGTTCATTCAAGCGTTCTCCAACATCGGTGATCTAAGAGTCGAATGCCAAAAAGCATTGCATTCAAGAACAAAATCAAAACCCAGAAGACAAACAAGCGTTTGTAATGAAAAAGGATGATGTCAGTTTGGTTGTTTCTTGTATGTAAAAGGCTTCTGTCCATTTACTTTACACTTATCAGGAAATGTAAGTTTATCTTTCTTCACAAAAGTGATCATCGATATGTCAACATGAGTGTAAATCAGCTGTAAAGTGTACTTTAGCCTATGATGTTGTCTTGGTGTTGTGACCATTATACAACAAACAGTAAACCTAATGGCCAAGACGCCACATCATTTCTAATCATGTCTCATATCACAGACTTCCCAGAGAGGGGATTAGTCTTAGTTTTGTTTGGATCTGTAACCTTGGAAACATGACAGAGCTGATTTCCACTGACCCTCCAAATCTGCCAATCATCTTTAGAAAGCTGCTAAACTGAGACGCCAACAAATGAATCATCACAGTCACGCTTCCCTTTACCTGTATTATTGCTACTATAAACAGTGTTACTACAGCACTGTAAAAATAATGATTAAAATGTCTGTTTACACAGCACTTTTCAAAGCAGTCCTGAACTGATTTACAAGCAATCATAGATGAAAAAAATAAAAATGAATTTAAACAAAGGTTAAATAAGAATAAAATTATTATGTAGAAAGGAAATAATAGGATTTAAAGTGAGTATGTCCAAGTATGTACATAGTATGTACAGTATGTACATAGTTAAAATCTGTACATCTGTATAAAGTCTATATTGAATTCTACCTTAAAGTCTGATATTTATTATTTATTTTATCAGCTTTTATTCATTATTGATTTCATTAATGTCTTCAGATAAATAACTTTATGAATGATACCATTTTATAACCATTTAATAACCAAAATGTTTACTAATTTATTTCTGATTTTATTCTACTTTTAGCATTTTTTACTGTAAAATATGGTGTAAGTACAGTAGAAATGTAATAGTACCTTTTTGAGGCCTCTAACAGTTAGTCAAATGAAACAATGCAACAATAGAATGAAAACTAACTGACAAGCCAAAAAAGTTTTAAAAAAGCATTACATATTACTGTTTGTATTGCAAAGGTATTACTTATCGTGAGAAATATGTCTTCTTTGTAGGTAATCCAGTCATTGTTCTGACAAGTCCTCATACATTTATCTACTAATTACTCGCCTTTCTTGTCTTAACAAATCTGCATCATAATATATCAAACATCAATGACATAAGCCCCATTTTGCAATCTGCTACGTGGGAACCAGCTTTTTTGTCTCTTTAGATATTCAGACAACAATAATTTGATGTTTGCTGATGTGAAACCATGACAAACTTTCTCAAGAAATTTACCAAAACAGCATAATCGCATTTCTTGATTGTTCAAGCAATTAAAACCCAATTGATGAAGTTTAAACCTTCAGACAAGAGAACAGGGGTTTGATGTCTCCAACTGGCTTTTTACATCCACCAATTATTCTTTCTTCACTAGTGGCCTCAGACCGGAACATCAACAACCTAAATGCACAGAGATGATCCACTGCGTGGGAGATGCATTTTCGTATTTTATTATGGATTCTGTCTTGATCTAATGATTATCCTTTCACAGGCTGGTGGACTGCCAACTCAAACCTGAGAGTTTGGTATTTGTCATTGCTGATCCTCTGGGACAACAAGTAAAAAAACAACCATTTGTAAGACTTTGCTCTCAAGAGGTGGCACTGCACTCTGGTCTTTACCTGCTGATCCAAGTTTCCGTCGATCCTGGTCTGGACTTCAGCCTGGACTGAACTGTCAGCAGCTAATACCCCAATTGGAGGACATTTTTTTGTAGATACTCAACTCTGACAGTGGCCTGGCTTCAGGCCTTCTAACTCATTACACCATGGTTGTCAAGTAGATTATTCCCATTTCTTCAAGGGGTTATTCAAACTCTTTTGTTGTCTTACAAAATCAGGTTGCACTCAAGTGGCAAGTATAACAGTTTGAGGCTGAAGCCAATGTGGAAGTACCTTAAAATGTAGTGCCACCGATAACCACTAGATGCTCCAACTGACTTCCATTCAAAAAGCGTTAACCTCTCTGTAGAAATACAATAAATCTTTTTTTTTCAATGGGTCATTATGTTCTCAATCGCTAAATTCGGGCCTCTACTAAGTGTGCTGGTGGTCATTGTGGAAATTATTGCTCCCTTAATAAGATTTGAAGACTTATAGTAGCTTTGTCTGCCGTGTGGGCGTTGATTGACAGCTGTGATTGACAGTTGGCTCAACTGCTGCTCTCCTCGGCTCTGGGACTCACACTGAGTCAGACTATTGTCGCAATATTTCATTAAGTTTAATGTTCGTTGATTACAACACCTGCCCTGTTAGCACAGTTTAGCTAAAGCAGCTAACATCAGCCCCAGCCCAAGTCATTATGTTCTCAATTGCTAAATTCAGGCCTCTACTAAGTGTGCTGGTGGTCATTGTGGAAATTATTGCTCCCTTAAGAAGATTTGAAGACTTATAGTAATTTTGATGTCTGCCATGTGTCTGCCATGATTTACAGCTGTGATTGACAGTTTGCTCACCTGCTGCTCTTGTTGAGGTGTGACGTCACCCGTCGGTTTGCATTGGAGCCGGTTTGAAGCCCGGAGTTGCTGCTTACAGTCGCTGCCATCTTTTCCAATTGGAGCCAGGAAACTCCAAGTCAGGAGCGTAGTGTGTTGCCTTTCACACTCTGGAAACATGGCCCGCTACCTTGGACCCAAGCTAACGCTAGCTTGGCAGCTAACAGGGCAGGTGTTGTAATCAAGGAACATTAAACTTGAGCAGCAGTTGAGCCAACTGTCAATCACAGCTGTCAATCAACGCCCACACGGTAGACAAAGCTACTATAAGTCTTCAAATCTTATTAGAGGAGCAGTAATCTCCAAAATAACTTAGAGCACCCTTATTATAGCCCTAAACTTAGCGACTGAGAATATAATGACTCGTTGAAAGAAAATGACTTGAGGAAGAAGTTGAGGCTTTTTGAATGAGAGTCAATTGGAGCACTTAGCGGCTGTCAGTGGCACTTTAAGGGACTTATACATTGGGTTCAGCCTCAAGCTATGGCAGTTGCCACTTGTTAAAAACTCCAGAGTCAATGTGAATGTAAAAGTAAGTGGGAGCCAAAGAGAAAGTCTAAGAGAAGAAACAGGGCCATAAAGAAATTTCGAAATCCATCAGTCACATATTTTCTGCCTACATCCATAAACCAGAATGTCAACAACTGACACACGCGTGGGTGATTCAGCATATTTTGATATTTCTATGGAGTCTGTATTCATCTGGTGATTACCCTCATGAAAACTTGCCAACACAAACCTTTGCATCCAATGGACTCCATCCCCGCCTCAAATCGAAAACCACTTTTTTTTTTCTCTTGGTCACTGATCCTCAATAAAAGAGAAGGATGACTACGTGTGACAGAGACTTATGAGTGATTAATACTCTGAGGTGTGCTTCTTTGTTCCCCTTTTGAGCATTACTGTCAGCGAGCTAAACCCTCTTCCTTGCCTAAACACGCCACCTTCGCCGAGCCTACCTGAGCTTGTCTGGGCAAACAGCAAACGAGCACGTTGAGACTGAGAGTGTTTTAGTGATGGGTGAAATACTTTGGCACAGAATAAACATCTTTTACACATAGCCGCAGGGGCCCATGTGCTCCACGAGTGACTCAACAAGAGAACCTGCATGAGTGGGCGATTTGGCTTTTTCTCTATGCCTTTGATGGAAAGGAGAGGCTACCGGTGACACGCCCCTAGGTTTCACTGGCAGCTTCCTGTAAAAGGATCCTGCAAGAATAGAAACACAGCAGAGGAGAGGGAAAGAATACTGCTTTTAAATGCTTTGACCTTTCATTTGCCTTGACATAAGTTTTAGCTGTATAAAAGACATTTGAGGTCACATAATCCGGCAATTCATTCTTCAGATGTTCATCTTTCAAAATGATGAATGGTGTAAAATAATTTTACAAATGTCTGCAGAATTTGAGGATGTTCATATGAAACCGGTGACATTTTTTTCTTTCAACATGTTATTACTGTATTAAAAGAAGATTAAATGATAGTCCTCGTGAGGCACAGAGGATTAGCAGGCCATGTTGAGATCTGCACAAAGGCGACACAAAAGAGAAAGAAGATCTTCTATTGACCGATACTCAGCACCATTCCCTCCCCCCCGCATAGTTGTAATAATAATATAATACTAATCTTTATTTATAGAGTACTTTTCAAAATCCACATTACAAACTGCTTCCAAAAGGCAGCAAAATAAAACAGACAAGTCATAAAATCATCAGGTTTTAAAATGAAAACATAAAAAACAATTTAGTTCATCTAAACCAGTTCAGTGTAGGAAAAAGCAAGCGTTTTTTTAAAAGAGATGAAAGACAGTCAAAGAAAATTAAAACTCAAGTAAAACCAGGAAAGGCTCTCTGATAAAAGTATGTTTTAAGAAGAGACTTAAAACAGATTACTGACTCAGCCTCGAGGCCCTTTGGGTCCCTGACTGTAAATGCTGTGTCCCCTTTCGTTTTCAGCCAGGCCTCTGGAGCAGATGAGAGATCTCTGCCCAAGGGTCTCAAAGTAGAGGTCAGAGGTCACAGATATAGCAGAGAGAGAGAGAGAGGCCATGAAGAGTAAGATCAGTAAGATCTTAAAATTAATTTCTAAAACATACTGGGAGCCAGTGTAAAGAGGCTAAAACAGGAGTGTGAATGTGATCACGTCTCTTGGTTCTGGTTAAAATCCTGGCAGCTGAGGTCTGGAGTCGATCAATAGATTTTTCTTTCAGGCAAGTAAAAAGCCTGTTGCAATAATCCAGGCATGATGAAATGAAGGCCTGTGAAATGGTCTCTGTGTCTTTAAAAGTTCAAATAGATGGTATTTTTGAAATATCTCTTAGATGATAAAAACATGATTACACAAGCTTTGTGGTGTGAAGCTCAAAACTTTAATTACTACCAAACCAGACGCCAAGATTCCTTGCAACAGGCTTGATATGATCCAATAAGGAAGCAGCAGATGGTAGAATTTGTTTTGCCATGTGCTGAGACCCAATGATAAGGATTTCTGTTTTGTTTGAGTTCAGCTGAAGAAACTTTTTTGACATCCAGTTTTTGACATCACACAAAGGCAGTCGTTATGTGAACTCAGCACTCCAGGGTCTGTGGATCTAACGGGTAGGTACATCCGCATATCATCAGCATAACAATGAAAAGAGTCATGTCATTCCCAAGAGGAAGCATGTATAAGGAAATTAAAATTGGTGCTGACCTAGTTACTGTTGCTATGTCAGCAAACTTTCACTGAATAGCACCGCAACATCTACACAATGTCTACACAACAACAATGGGAGAGAGGGGCTAGTGGGGGCTTAAGCTCCCCCTTTTATGTAAGTGATGATGACCTTTGACCTTGGCTGCTTGTTGTGTGATTTGATTGGTTAGTCGGTTTGTATTATTGCAATAGACGGTATAAAAATATGGACGTAGTTACCGTGACGTCACCCGTTGGTTTCTGAAGAGCGGTTTTGAATCTCAAAGCGAGCCGCTCCGGCCGTCGCCATCTTGGCAGTGCGTGATGCTGCCTAACTCCCAGCCAATCAAAAATGGGCAAAGAGGCGGGGCCAAATGGCTGAAACAAGTCACCTAGCGGCTGGCGGACCTGTCACTCAAAGCAGCCATGTCCTTCGTTATGCAGAACTTTACGGCTTAACAAAATTTAAACGGGTGAGTTATAAAAAAATTCACCCCCTGTACAGTCGTCATGAAAGGGGAAATTAGCTACAGAGACCAAAACCGTTTTTTGTACCAGACTGTAAACATGTTTATTTCTGCTGTAAATTTGGGCATTTTAACATGGGGGTCTATGGAGATTGACTCGCTTTTGGAGCCTCAAGTGGCCGTTCAAGGAACTGCAGTTTTTAGCACTTCTGCACTGGCTTCATTTTACAGCCCCGGAGGTTGCTGCTTGATTATTGCACATGTGCATGATAACGTTAAGGTTAGTCAAGCGGTTTCTAGTAGTGTGTTAAAGCTGGTTAGTTGATATGGACCACTTTGTTATTGCAAAAAAAAAACAAAAACGAGGGAGAGTGGATGAGAAGATAACGTGGCAGAGTGATTGGTGGATGGGAAAGTAGGGAGGTCAGATAAAGGTCAGAAACTGACAGGTTTATGTAAAATTGCTCAAATATTCTGCTTAACCAATGTTTCGATTTTGCAAAATGATACTATAACTTAGATGCAAGACAGTTTACGACAGGTCGCCTCCAATCTTTGGTAGCTAGCTGTTACATTAAGCTAGCTGGCGAGCTCTAGTTTACGCTAAACTGTCAAGCATGCAAGCGTACGACGTTGTGTAACTCCTAAAGATGATATTTATCTTAAACAGCTCTTCTGTTAAGTAAGTTAAATAAACTTAAGATGTGTAACATTACTGTTTGACACTATGAAACACATCCACGCTATTTTTATGATGTGATTTCATTAACTCACAGTTCTGCTTTGTTAATGCAGATGTAAGAGTATGAAACAGAAATGGTTCAATTGATAAATTCTTTCAACTTTTTCCCCAGAATTTTCAGTTCTTCACATTACAGGTGAATTTTATTGAAAGCCAGTGAAATAATCTCACCTCTGTGGAAATATTTTATGAAAAGCATGATGTCACACATGTAATTATCTCTCTTCATTGGCAGGTTAATTTAAAAAATAACATGTTTTGCAGAGACACTTTAAGGGCTTGAAATGTCAAAAAATCAAATTAATGAATTTAAATACCTTTGTATAATTATCACAAACAAATGACACCATGGTTGAGATGATGATGTTCCTCAAAGTTAAGAATTCCTTTTTTAAACCCTGTTGTTCAAATACAATATTTGCTTCCTTGTCATTTTTTTCTCTCTCAATGGTTTTACAGAGGGAAGAAGGAAAAGAGGTTTTGGAACTGGTTTGTCTATCTGGCATAAGCTTGCACCAGTACTCCCAATGACAGAAACTAAACAAAAGTCTTTTTTAGGTCTGTTCACACTGGCAGAA
The DNA here is from genome assembly GCF_914725855.1 of Thunnus albacares. Taxonomy (NCBI): domain Eukaryota; kingdom Metazoa; phylum Chordata; class Actinopteri; order Scombriformes; family Scombridae; genus Thunnus; species Thunnus albacares. Next base: position 27,314,181 of record NC_058120.1, on the reverse strand, counting down.
CAGCCCCATCTTGCTGTTTGATGTAGTAAAACAATTAAGCAGACAGTACAAGATCCAACCAAATGCCACAGAGTAGAAGCCAGACATATTTTTGTTAGTTTAATTACACTTACACAGTACATTTAGTGATGATATATCGCTGCTGAAATGCTAAACATCACACTTCCACTGTCACTATTGTTCTCCGTCTCCTTGCCATTCAGCGCAGAGCAGAAGTTCCCAGAGATTGTTTCCGAGGATAAAGTCGGTCTCGGTCGTGTGGTTCTGTGGAAAAAAAAGTTCCCACCTTTGTGCTGTCGGGATTCACAGGCCTCGCTGCTCTGTAATGGCCTCTTCCATTCTTGTTCTCACATGCTCGCTTTGGTTTGGCTCAGAAAATGAATGGGCACTTCCTTTCGACATAAAGTGGAGAGCAGTGTGTTCTTCTTCCGGTGGTTTGGTTGGTAATCATCACCTATCAGTTTCTGATGATTTGCTAAGCAGCATGTTTGAAAACCACTTACTGCATCATTTGTTCAAACTCTCTGTCAGTTTTAAATCTAGTAAAGATGCAGAACGGGCGCAGAGCCAGAGGGAGTGGAAGCAAGAAGTGGAGTGAATGTGTGTGTGTGTGTGTTTGTGGGTCTGTGTGTGTGTGTGTGTCACAACATGTCAGCAATGCCTGTGTGCTCTGTTATCCATATGAAAATTATGTTTCAGCGACTTTGAGTCTACACAATAGTGTGTGTGTGGGTGGGGGCGTGTGTGTGTGTAGGCGTATATGTATGTATGTGTGTGTGTGTAAGGAGTGTGTGGAAGCGTAACTGCAGAGCAGGGCTTGGCAAACTTTTGGATGTCCCGTGCCACTTAAAAAAAGAATCACGGTCCCGAGTGCCAGTTCATTTTCAGTTCATTATAATTTATTTATTTACTGCATGCCAGAGGATCTGCGCTTCACACACACACACACTTTTTTATATGTGCAAATGTTTAAAAATGACTAGGGCACAAAAGAAAATGAATTCAATCTTACCGATTTAGTGCGACCCTTGTCCTTTGCTTTTCTTTTCTTTGCTGAGCTGTGTGATCTCTGGTCCGTATTTGGAGACTTTCAGTCGGACACATGCATGTCTGCAGTCATTCAACTGTGCGTGTTTAGCAATGCGCTGCAAGGATCAAGCACTTTATAGCTGCCCTTTGTAGCTTTGGTTTTTTGGTGGCACATAGGATTGAAAACACACTGCTTTTCCTTCCTGTACTGCAGCCGCTCTTGATTGATTTAGCTTTATCAGCCTTATCTTTGAAGTTTTTTCTTCTGCCTTGTTTCAAAAGGATGTACTACACTTAAAATTCGACACACAAGAGTGCAAACAGCTCAGTCCTTTTATGAAATAAATCTGTTTGTTTGTCCAAGACGGCTAAGACAACCTACTTTTTTGCTTCTGCTATTGTCAGTTGTTCTTTAATAAAGTAAAACAGAAAGCTAGTAGCTATACGATGTTTATCTCAGTGTGATTTTGAATCAAATTGTTTGTTTAGTTCACCATTAAGTTATATTTTACATTAAAAAGCTCCCGGCGCCTGTGTTAATGGCCTTGTGTGCTACAGGTTACTGCTGTAGAGGTTGTTCTTATGTCATCCAGCTTATTATACAGTAGCGCTGCTTGGAAAGGCCCTAAATGACTCATGTGTTCCTGTATTACTATCTTTATGAGGACCAAAATTAGTTTCACACCTTGAGAGTCAGGAAACCTTAAGGACAGTTTTGGAAAGTTTTGGGACAGTTTTACAAGGTGATGACTTTTTTTTGGAAAGTGGGGACATTTATATAAAGTGAGGACGTTTTTTTGGGAAAATCAGGAAACTTTTGGGAAATGAGGATATGTTTTTGAAACAAGACCGTTCTTATAAAGTGAGGACATGTTTGGTGTGTGCAGACTTTTTTGGAGATTGAGGACACAAGGAAGTGCTGGAAGTTTGTAAAGTCAGAAGACTTTTGGGAAATGAGAATATTTTTGGAATGTGAGAACATTTTCAGGATTTTTCTGGAAAGTGAGGACTTTTGGAAAGAACTGCTGTTTAAATGGTTAGACTCAGAGTGAGTTAGGTTCAGATAAGTATAAGGTTAAGGGGTTGGGGAATTCTTTATACAGTAAATACAGCGCTGTATGTGTGTGAGCAGAGAAATCTCAAGGTGAACTGGACAAATTCAGACAAACACACTCATGATAATGGTGTGTGTTTAGTGGTTCGTAAATAGTCAATGTACTTAAAGTCTGTTTTACTTAAGTATTTACTTTACTTTACTTAAGCATCGGCAGCCCTTTAAAGAATAACATAACATCTGTTGCAAATCATCATCATCCAGTCTGTTCTGTGACCTCTTACTTATTGAAATATTAGCTGAAAACATTTGCCATAAACATGTAGTAATGGCTCTGTCCTTTGAGGTGTATGATCCTGAGATCCATAAATATATTAACAGAGTGAAAAGTGTTGCATGTCTTGCCGTTTTATACATATAAGATCATTAAAAATACAATTTAAAGGAAGTCAGCACACTTTGTTGAATATATTATACTGTAAATAATAAAAAAATGATGGTAGAAAGTGTCTAATTTCTATTTCAGTTACAAAGAACACAGCCAGAAGAAACTGGAGGCTGAAGTTGCTCTTCTTTTCCAAACGAGACGGCCTACAGAGGATTCCTGTCAGTATTATTACGGGTTCAGATGTTAACTTCACAGAAACCAAAAGTAATGGTGCGTTCGGACGGTCCTCCTCGACTATTAAAGTCATAAATGTGCAACTTTACAACCAGAAAGTTATACTTGAACATCCACTAAAGGTGTAAATACCAGTGGTAAAAAAAAAAGTTACAAGTTGTGACATGTTCAACACAAAACGGAAAATTGGCCAAAGGCCTGTCTCACAAAAGTGATTTGCAAGCAGATCGCAAATGGTGCCGCTGTTTATTTCACAAAGTACTTTTCACGTTCAAATTGCAGATACATTTGCAAGCCCTACAGTCTACTTGGATGCTCATCCATGAGTTACAAATATGGAGAAGTATTAAAAAGAAAAAAAATTGTGGAAAGAAATTATTTTGATTTATATATCCTTCTAACTTCCATTTCTCTGTTATAATGTTGTAAATGACTGTCACAACTTATATCTAGTGAATAATATGATGTCTAGGCTGCTAACAAGAACCAAATGTAGACTTTTGCTTCTGTTATTTACCCCTAATTGATCGATACCTGGATTTTAGGATACTAATTCCAGTTGTTGGGCAAAACAAGGCAGAAATTTCTCAGCTGCACTTTAAGTCATCTTTGAAATTGAACAAAACCTGGTTGAACAATTTATAAAAACATACAAGTTCTGGCACACCTGTCTAACTAATTAGAGAAGAGACATCAGATATGACTGCCGAGAAGTTAATTTATCAGCATGTTATGCTCTGGAACAGAGAGGGAATGTATTGTGACGCAGGTTGCTCGGTGGTAAACCAAACTCCGTCACGTTGAGGTAGATGTGGAGCTTTGGTGTGGTGTGGAAATCCTAACATGGAGTTAGATGTTATTCCAAAACAAAGTCATTAGTAGTTATACCCTGCAGATAAACTGCGGGGCACTAAAAAAACCCCTTTGAAAGATGTTTTATTCACAACTTACCAAGAACACTGCTCCAGTGTTTGTCTGTCTGTACACACGCTGAATGTATACACAGGTGTACACGTGAACCCTAACACATGTACCAACCCCACTGCACCCCTGCTGCCACTGCAGACACAAACACACATGTATACACACCTCACTAGTCATTAGTGCATCCACACTCACACACACACACACACACACACCCTTTCCTCCCTCTCATTATCAATGCTCTCTGGCACCAAAACCTCAGGTAAGAGAAGACCAAAGCAAAGCCCCTTCATTACTATCTGAGGCTAATACAATAACTACCATGTATGTCCGCTTTGTCTCTGTCCTCACCTCAGCAATTCAACCTCGTACTGACTCCACCCTGCCACACTTAATTACCTTTTGTCACAGTATGTGCACTTCTATAAGAAAATTACCTTTTTGTTACAGTTTGGTCGTCATTTCTGTTGATTCTGCTAATGTTTTAATCGCAAGCTTAAAGGACGGGTTCACAATGTTTCAAGTCAGGAGCCCAAATGAACATTGACTCATGTTTTTCTTGCTGTAATCATTCCCCCTGTTCATACCGACCAATTATTACCATTAGTGGTCCTCCGTCTGTGCAAAAATGTATTTAAAAGTTTATTTGAAGTAAATAAGAAGCTTTAGCCGTCCATATTATTCAAATCAAGTCAATATCTTTCAAACTTTCTGTCTTTTTAGTGCCAAAGTCCCTTGTTACTATACTTCCACCGCAGCTCAACAGGGAAACACTGTCCGAGGAAACACAAAGAGGGAATTTGACGCTAAAAAGACTGTAAATGTGTCAGATATCCACTTGACATGACTAACTCAGACTGCTGAAGCCTCATATAAGCTTCACATCAACTTTTAAATGACTTTGTGGACACACTGTGGATTTTGGCCTCCATCACTTATATTGAAAGCACATTTGAAGGATCTTTTAATATCCAGTATGAACAGGAGGAATGATTACAGCGAGGAAAACCTCTTTCACTGTTACTATGGGCACCTGACTGTTGTTTTAAGACACATTTGAAAGATTGTGGACCTGTCCTTTAATCGCTGAACTCAAAAATGACCCCAAAAAACAAAACAAAGTGGAACCAATCTAACAAAATAATCTAAATCAAATGATTTGAAGGAGAAATTGCTGGAAAGGAGAGTCTCCAAATCCACAGAACAGTCAGACCATATTATTGTCTCCACATTGGCAGGAAAATCATTTTGATCTAAGTAGAGGACTTACAGTAAGTAATGTTTAAGGCTCATGTACTTGAGTTTCAGTTTAGGCAATTAACTCCCCATTTCCTTTCTTAGGCAGGGAAATTACACCCAAAGTAATGTTTTGCAATTCAGTATTTTGGTTGTTACTTTCCAGCGTCGCCCGGCACATTTGCACCTGAAGATTATGACAGTGTGGAGGATAATATTGTCAGGAGAGCCAATCTGATCACACTGGAAGGTTATTCAATCATTTTAGTTTCTTTCAATTTAAATATCTTCTCATCTGTGCCCCTGCAAACATAAAAGATCTGAAGTGTGGAGAATGAATTTGCCAATTCTTACATATTTGCACCTTTAAAGGTTGTGAAATTACAGATTTTATATATTTGGATGAGTGGTTGTGACATTTCAAAAATCCACCAAGCATCTTCTAACATCTCAAAATTGTGACATTTTTCAGCACAACTAATGGAACTGTAATCTAAAAATTACACATTTTCAGCCTTTCTAATTAGTTTTGTGGTGATTTTATGCACTAAGATGAAAATAACACTCAACACTCATAATTCCTGGAAATCATAGATTGTGTGAAAATGTCAGGGTTTGATTTCTGGGAAGACTGTCCTCATTGTTGTAGAGCCAAAGGGCTGTTGTTCACATAATTTGATTTAGGGTGTGTCTTAATAACCAATTATTAAACATCATTACTGCTCCGTCTTTTTTGTGGGGAGAAGCGGAGAACTAAAACCACCCGATTAAAAAAAAAAACCCAGCCCGAGGGCTCATTTTCTGGCTATAGAAGCGTTTTGTGTTCAGACACATATAGTGAAACTACTAATTTTGGGTCCTCAGCATGAAGGAATGGATGTAAGAGCTGATGTGGAGCACAGATGAGCTAAATGCACATTGACAGTGTTATTTTTTCATTAACATTCAACTGAGAATCATCAAGTTTTTAATCCAGTTATAGTTGTCTGTGCATCCATGAATACAGTGACCGACTGTCCTCCAAGGAAAATGGCATAATAGGTTGTAATGTATAATACTGTATACTTACGATTGAGTGACAGCTACCGTGTATCTAATTATGACCCAGAACAGTGGCACAGTTGAGATGAAGTATATATACAGTACATACGTTAGCAAATGTCCTTATTTGGAGGAGGAGGAGGAGGAGGAGGAGGAAGGGTGGATGGAAGCATTGACCCAACAGTGGAGACTGCTGCTCGTTTCTCTCCTGTCTCTAACCGTTAGTGTCACATTTCCAACTACTAGTCGGGACAGTTTTTTTTAAAAAGTGCAACTATGATCGTCCCCTAACCTTAACCCTGTGGTTATCATTGTAGCCATGACGACAAAGGTGGCCTAACTTTAAGGAAGTAGTAACTTTAAACCACACAACGTTTTTCTAACTTTAACTTTAACCCTAACCATAACCCTAACCATAACCCTAACCATAACCCTAAACCCAAACCATGATCTTTCCCTAAACCTAACCAGTCACATCATTAAAACATCATTATTTTTTTTAAAACAGTGATGTGTACCGGTTTTGAAAAGTACAGACAGATGATGTTGATAGGGACGCCAGAATACAAAACACTCCTATGTTTCGTTCTGGAGTCACATGGTCAAACCGCGTATCTGGTTCTTTAATTTGCAGGATTTGCTGGTACACTGCAAACAGAAACTTCTAATAGCTAATTCTGCATAGTTTTTATGGCATCAATTTGCTAAAATGCAAACAAATATTCCCTGAAAACAGGGCCCAAATGAGACCGCCAGTACCTACCTGTGGTTGACATTAAAACAGCTTTTATGAGGCCTCGCTCTCCTGGTGGTTTTATTTTTTTCTTTTGTCATATTGGTTGCCAAATAGGCCAATATGTTGGTGTCAATGTGTTTCCATCTATCAGATTAGCAAAAACAACACAAGGAGTTTTTCCCAGGAAACTCCGGATGGGATTTGAATTGCAGGAGGACTAGTGAGTAGGTCATATCTGCTGTAATTATTACTGGAGTAGAGGTGGAAAAAATTAACCCACATACAGACTGGATTAAAATCGTTGACCACCAGGTAATATTAATATCACTCCACCTCTCCTATAGAGAAACAAATCCAGTCTGAATAGAGCTTTTTATCGACCTCTGAGATAATATCTACATCTCGTGCAGCTGTACAAGTAATATAACTAAATCTCTGACCTGCAATGACTCCAGAGACCATATCTCTGTTGGAGAGGTCAAACTGTCCTGATGTTTAATGTTCTGCGTGTGTGACTTGCAGCGTGAGAACATAGCTGGTTATCTTTTTCCAAAACTGCTGCTTTGTAGTTTCTTGCATCGCTGCTCTCTCTATATTCTGACATTTGCGAACAGCACAGCACAGTGGAGGTCAAACAGTGTAAACGCCAACATTGATATACTGTTGTGTGTGTGTATCTGATTTACTGTGTGTGAGAACGTGGAGCCTGTCATTTCACAAAACCACATGACTGGCGCTAAAAAGACAAGGAGGAGGAGGTGTGTGTGTGCTGAGGAGGAGGGGGAGGGGGGTGGGGGGGGGTTAAGACCACATTTGGATATGTTAAGAAGTCCTTGAAGGGTGGTTATAATTGTCAGATATACCAGTCTGACTCATTGTTTACGGCTCGCGACAAAGGCCTGTGTGTACCGTAGCCTTCCATTCATCAAGCTACCATTACTGATTAGGCCTGTGCTGAGTTATGGTGGGAACCAGTAACATTTCCTCCCTCATGTAGACCCAGGTTCCTGCTGATAACAAACAACCGCACAAAGCCCTCGTGTGTGTACGTGCACCACAGGCTGTGTTGTGCTGCATTGTGGGGAGAACGGTGCATTTGAAGGCCCCATTACGTTCAGATTGGTGGAAAGGTATTAATAGATTTATGAGACATGGAGGACCCTTATATAAACCAGGAAATAAACATCAGAAGAAGGTTCCTCCCTGTGCCACTTATTCTATTTTCTGTTCAATTACTGCTTCACGTCAGCACGTGGGCAACTCTGAGTGTGTACTTGTTGTGGGTTTAATACATATAGTATCATTAAACACAGTATTTCATCCTGTACATGATTTTAGTTATTATCTTATTAACTCCCAGCTTCCTACTTGTTCATTTTCAGACATTTTCAATAACAAAAAAGTAAAAGTTTATATGAAATACGACTTCAAATATCCAGATGTGGCGTTATCAATTAGTCTACCAATTACTTATCTGATTAATCATTGAAAAAACTACTTATTATACTTTACACAGTGCAGTCTGTGTTTCTGTGCTAGTAATATCAAGTTCGTGTTTATACAACCACTACATTAATTCCTATTTTATCTTTGTGGTTTTATGGCTTATGATATTTTTATTTTTTGTGTTTTTATTACATTTTATCGCTGCTTTATTGCTGCTAGCTCACCAAACTCATTTCTTTTCTTGCTGCTGTATTGACCTATTTTCCTCCACGGGGATCAATTAAGTTTCATGTCCTGCTTCCTCTACAGTTACTCCTCCGCCCCATTTCTGTGAGTGAGAATATGTTCTTTCCCTCAATCTGCCAAGTTAAATAACCCCTTAAATTGTACAATGCATTAATGAGGACAAATGGATCTGTGTACGTAAGCTCTTCTCTCCTTCTGTTCCTCTCTGAATCTGCTGTGTTTAGTTTGGTTTCCAAGCACTGAGATCATGTTTGACAGCAGCTTAGAAGAAAACAAAAAAAAAATATCTTAGCACTTAGTGTGCTTTTGGAAAGGGTTGAATCCTGTTTGTTCACCTGTGTTATGTGGTGCCTTTTTCGGTACAACAATCAGTGCAGTGTGTGCCTGAACTAGACTAATTACCATGTAGGACCTCCACCGGAGGAGCTGATCACATGCTCAGCTGCACAATATCTGTGTGTATGTGCAGCTTTTGGCAATCCTTTATGAGTCAAGTCAGTTTCAGAGAGTTTGATCACCTCCAAACTATTTCTATTTCTATTAGAACTTGCGCAAACATGTCTAGTAAATATTGATAACATTGATTGATTTATCATGGCAATGAATCAGTTGATGGGCCAGATGCATAAAAGTCTTTGTGTCACAAATACAGAAATATAATATATTATTTATAAAGCTGTGCATATACATTGCTCTGTTTTATAAATTCCATTCATTTTGAACCTGGTGCATGTGCACTAGCCTGATTTTCACCTCCACTGGTCTAATCAGTTGTAGATACGCATCTTAAACACCTGTTCGGATATCAATAACTGCGGCAGGCTTTCGAACAGCAAACTCAGATTCACAGTTTGTCCTCCAGCATTACCAAAGCAGCCGTTGGTATGGCGTCATGTCATATCGTAATACCGAGTACCGAGCCACTACGCCACAATCACCATCACCTCATCATCAGTAGAAAAATATGTCACAGCACAGATCACACTGTCAGATGATCTCTGGGAAATGCAGTGCACAAAGTCCACTGCAAGCTGAGCAAAAGAGACAGAAAACAAAACAAAAAAGTAGAAATTGACAATAGATAAGAAGCAAACAGTAAGAGCTGGGATGTTAAATCTATACTCTCGGGCAAAAGATTAAGCAAATTCTTCTTTACCCTTTCAAAAGTTGCCGTTTCTTTTTCTAACCTACAGCTATGTGAGAGAAAAGGAGTGATTGTGGCTGGTAGCGGCTAACAACAGGACAGGCCTGATTAGCGAGACACAGAGGAGCGCTGGCTCTGCATTCCCAGCTGCCTCTGTCCCGAACTCACTGTCAACAGCACATCAGCAAACCCCCCCAAACCCCACCCTGCCCAAATCACCCTCCAGAGAGGTGACACACATCCACTGTCCTCCAGACCCGCAGGGTGGTGGAGACAACATGTTCCCAATCTGCTGAAGTGTCTTTGAGCAAGACTTTGCGGCTGTTGAAGGGTGCAGTAAAAACTTTATTAGCTGGATGCTTCCTGTGCTTTTGTTTGATGGTTTTAATCCTTTATAAATCTGTCATGAAGACACAAGGTCCCTCATAAAACTAATTTCAGATGAGTCAAACTCTTGTTAGCTAAAAGCTGTTAGCAAATTATGTTTTTGTGCATGCAATTAACCTCTCTTCCTTCAGTCGAGATTAAACGAGGGCAGCGGTGGAATGTAGCGGAAGGGTTGATGCAGTTTTGGCATGAACATAAAAATACTGGCTTTGCTAAATCAGGATGTGTTTCTCCATCAATTCCTTACGGTAAGCAGCAACGTCCTATTAACACACTATCTGCCAGATAAGTTGGAAGTTTTTATGATCAATTTTTTTATTTGGCATTGAAACATGATTATATAGAGGTGGGTTACAAGTTGGTAGATCACAAATAAAGTAGTAGTCACACACATCCATGCATTAACCTGTACAAACTTGACAAGCAACAAAAAACAAAGCAAAATACAGGAAAAAAGCGCATTTGTTGTAACCCCAACACCCCCCTAACCCCCTCCCATATCCATATCTTTGGCTCCCTCCTACCCCACCCATCCTGAACCTTATGGACACGGAGAACATTTATATTAAGGATTTTATTATAGTAATCCCTTGTTTCCAATGTGAAATATTTTCTTTTTTTTTGCCTGATGCGTGCTGGCAGCCTAGTGTTCCATGCCTGCTATGTCCATGAAGTTAAGAAGCCATCTTTGTATATTGACAGCATGAGGAGCTTTCCATCTACAAGCTATTAGTCACTTTGCAGCTGTAAGGCCAGCTAGCCAGACGTCTCTGCTTAACACAGAGTTCCAAGTTGGAGCTGTCATTAAGTAACATTACTTCTGGCAAGTCAGGGATTGTTCTGGACAATATGTTTGATAGCATGTCTGAAACCCTCTTCCAGAACTATGCAACCCTTGAGCACTCCCATATGAAAAATGTACCCAATGCATTTTGATAGCATAGGGTGCAGTTCGGTGACGGTAAAGCTTTCATTTTATGCAATGTGCAGGGAGTGAGGTATGTTCTGGTTGGGGTTCCTGGAAGGTAGTCGCATGTTCTGCCAGATTTGTTTCCAATTTTGGAGTTGGAGCTATTTGAGGAGAGGTCTGCCTTCCACAGGAGGCTTTATGCAAGACGGAATATATTGTTGAGACCAGTCCGCTGGGGCTGGTCAGAGCTGTATGAAATGGATGTGTGGAGAGAGGTATATTCCAAGGCAAACCAGTACACATCGCTGGAGATAGAGAAAGAAAGATGTGCCAGGTAGACTGAAATGTTTCTGGATGTCTTGAAATGCTCAGAGGCCCCCACAGGACCATAAATGTCACAGAGAGTGTGCACCCCTTACTGCTGTATTGAGGGAATGAAATTGGTTGGCTTCCCAGTTGGAGGTTATTGTTATGAAAAATGGGAGAGTGAAGATAACAGTTCGACAGGATTTCACAGTGCTTTTCTGCAAGACACCAGGTGGAGATTACTTCAGTGATAATTGAGCCAAATTTCTTTCTTGATTGTTTGAATAAAATGTTGTTGGAGTAGATCTGTGAGTGTGCACCATGTTCTCTTCCATTGGCCTCCAAGACATACAAGAAGCAGGATTAACCATTTGGAGACAAGGTACGCCAAATCCCCCTTCGCCTTTGACAGTTTCAGTCTGGGTTTTTTTTTATTCCCCCGTGCAAACCTAGATGTTAGAGAATGGGTATTTTCCAGTGGTTTTTAGGTGGTGGTAAAGGTATCATTGAGCAAAGAAAGTTGACTCTTGTGAGGACATTAATTTTAATAACAGAAGTGAGAGTATGAAATGATACTTCTGCCTCAGTCATAAGTGCTTCGCAGTTGTATTTTTACAATGTTTACAATTGAAAGGTGGATTGACACTCCCAAGTATGTGATGTTTTGAACCACAGGGATATTGAATATGGAGGTCAGCTGTCTTATTTGTGTTTTTCTGTGCTCTTCTCACTGGTTTGAAGTAGGCAAGGCTGTGTTGGGAAGAGGCGATGTCTGGTATTTCCATGTATTTATGTAGAATTTAAGAACCAAAATCACAAAACAATACAATCTGATGACAACAGTTAGACTGTAGTCACTTTTAATAGTTTGACATTTTGGGGAATGCACTTATTGAATTTCTGTCCAAGTGTTAAGATGAGAAGATCAATACCATATCTGGTCATTAAGAACTGAGCTGGAACAAGGAGGCAGTTAGCCTAGCTTAGCATAAAGACTGAAATCAGGGTCTAACACAAACAGAAATCTAAAAAATGACAATTTAGAAGGAGTTATGGTTTTTAAGGGGAGTTATGTGCTGGATCAACAACAGTTTATCCATCCACTTCTGTGCATTGTCTCTGCTGGTTGCCAGGCAACCACACAGTCACAACAAGAAGTCACTTAAGCCATAAACCATAATACCACAAACAGTTGTTTTTACATTTTTGCTTGTGTGCAGATTAAACAAACGAGATACAGCATGTTAATTAGGCAGATCCCCTCTGCCTCCAGTCTTTATGCTAAGCTAGGTTAATCACCTCCTGACTCCAGCTCTGTGTGTAACCGACACACATAAGAGCGGTATCAATCCTTGCATCTAAAACTGGAATTATGCTTCTCTGAAGATACACGTAAGCGTCTCTGAGAGAGAAGAGTAGAGAAGGATGTTATGGTTGCAGAGGAACCAACGTACAAACTTTCCAAATTTCAACAACGCGTAGTGCGAACCTGCACTGGAATAAGTTGCCAGTACAAAAACAAATGTAAACTTGCTACATATAAGTATAAAGGAAACACTACACAAACATCTATGTTCAGTCCAATGAACAAGAATCCCACCTTAACTGCGTTTTTTCTTGAAGAGGCACTGCACACTAAAATGTGTTTTTTGAGCTGTAAACTAAATTATATGACTGCGCTTTGATGAAGCAGATCAATGCTGGTGTTAATATTGACATTGAAACCGAATTTATAAAAAAAAATCAGCATTTCATGGGTTGAAAAAGGCTCAATCTGTCATCTGCTGTTAAAAATCAGCCCTGAAAAGGCGGCGCCAATGCTGACGTAGAGTCAACTGTTTGGGAGTTCTCTACGTCATGAAAGTTATATAAAAGGTACAGTGATAACGGCCACCTTCCCCTGCCATGTACTCATTTTCAAATATATGCTGATCCAGACAGACAGTTTTAGCTTCAGGAGCTAACTGCAGCTAACAGCGGCGCTGGCCTGCAGGATGTGGTCTCTCTGTCTATTACTGTCCAATGGAGCAAAAGCTGCTGGATGCCACAAAAACAACAGAAATCCTCCTTGCATCTCGCTCTGTAACTCTTCCACTCTCTGGCTGTCTGTTCATGCAGTCATCAGTCTTTTAAAACCTTGTTTTAAAACGTGAAATCGTGGTGTAACTGGAGCTTCGCCAAAACTGTCTGTCCTAACTGTCAGTTGAACCTGTCCACTGCAGAATAATATTGCCAAAACTGAACCTGCTCTGCCAAAACTGGCGTTAAGGTGGAGCTGCTTTACAGCGGACAGGTCCAGCTGGCATGTCCGCTGCTGGAGCAGAGCCAAGGTCGGACAGGTTCAGTCCGAGCTACAGGATGAAATGCAAAATGACTTCTGGCTCGTTTAAACGGTGTTGCACTGTTTGTCTTCCTCTCATTATTATTATATGTTGTTGAGCAAGCACTGCCCTCCTGCCCTCTCATCCCCTCAGCCCCTCCTGTCCCCCTTTCAGCCCACTTTTTAAGCATTTTTCAAAATCATGCGGTAAGTGGAGTTACGCTCAGACTTGTGGGTGCAGTTACACTTTAAATGCCAAACTATACCTTTGAACACTGTGATGTTGGGCATTTTGAAACATTTTTACTCACAAATTTCCTCACAAACTCATTAACCCCAGTGAAATGGTTTCTATATTAGCAGTGCAGCAAATTTCGAAGAGTACGCCACCTTGGTGAAGGTACGAGCTGAACTAATCACATGGGGTTCCATTAAAAGGTCATGATGATTGGTGGTTTTGCGATGGCTGTTGTGTAACAAAGCTACAAGTGTGCTGCCTGTAAATGTCAAATCTTGTGAAAATAAGACGTCAGATCAGCAGTATATGCTGTTATTCACCCACTGCATGTGAATTAGCAACGTAGGTGGTCAAAGAAACCGAAAGCAGTGATGTCAGGGACCAATACTGCCAAGTAAGATTACTGTAACTGATTTTGAAACGGATGTTTTATAGCTAACTGTCTTCATCAATCACCACACAACAAAACCGCAGCGTGTTACTTTGATACCTTTTCACCGTGTTTGCACACTGAGCAAACACGGTGAAAAGGTATCAAAGGACGCCGGCTGCAGCTCACTTAACGGCCACCGGTGTCACTAATGAGAAGGAATTTCTGAAACTTACATATAGAACCTTAAACCATCACACACATGCACAGTCATCCTGAAGTAGTTGTCCCTCGACCATATCTCCTTACCCATCACTCATCCATCCTCTCCAGCGTTCACTCATTCATCCTGCAAATCTGACAACTTTATTGTCCATTACGCACTGAGAGCATATGGACATCTGTCTCCTGCACAACAGTATGGAGGTTTAAAAATAGATTTAAAAGCAGGGACTGACAGATTTACAGTACATGACATAAATAACATTAGTTCCTTACAAGCCACCAGAAACCATATGAACAAACAGGTGTCCTCCTCAGTATTGTTCAGCTTGTTTGACCACACTCTGTTCACCACTTACATATCTGTTTTTAGGGGACTGTGTGTCCACAACTGAGTAGAAAATGATTTAAAAGAATATTGGAAATATTTTCCACAAGAATAAAATAGGAGTACAAGCTTCAGAAAATGTAATTCATGACTTTTTAAAATATTGTTTCAGTGCCAGTCGGGATACACGTCCAATGACTTTCACCACTAAAAACAAGTCTGAGACGTTATTGAACTTTGGGGTTTCCCAGACTCCCTGGCATCAATAGAAGCTAAAACATAAATAACCTTTAGTGACTCCTGCTCTGTGTGTTTTGTTGATGAGTTAACATCCTGATATGCAGGATGATTTTATCTGAACAATCACTCCGTGTTATTCTTTGGAAGTCAGTTGTATCGGATGTGATACTTGTCTTCATGCTTTACTTGCACCCATCACTCCGGCAATCTGAGAGTGTAGAGAGAAACAAGTCAAACGTGGACTCAGATCATCACTTCCTGCCCTTTTGAACTGCCTGGGGTTTAGTTTGGTTTGTGTTTATTGTCTTAGGTGCTAGATTTGTGGGGTTTATGACAAAGGATAATGCATGAATAGCGTCTGAAACGTCGACTGTAGAATGACATGTGGTCTCTTTGATGTCACAGACTGGTTTCTGAAGTGCCTTTTTGAAGCCTAGAGTTTTTGGTTATCGTTCACCGCTATTTTTGTTCAATTTTTGATGCCAAAAGAATCCTAATTTGGCTGATAATGGGTGTGGACATGAAGCTAATGCAACCAGTGCAAAGTAGGAGAAGCTGTTGGTTACGTAAGCATTTTTGTCAATTCCCATGTCAAAATTTCCCAATCTAGTCTTCCAAATAATAGATTTGTTATAGCAACTAGTTGTTTATTTCTTCAAATTCATTTCTATTTTTTCCATCGGTTTGGTATTGTGTGGTGTGGCTCAAAATAACACAATACCTATGATCCTCAGCTGCTGTTGCTATGGGGAACAAGCCAGTCAGAGGTGTGAATTAGAGCACTAGCAGAATCGGCACCATAGCTTCCAAACTCATGTAAAATTGAACCATAATCCGAAATGGAACTTATTTAAACTGAAGATTGCATTGCACATTGGGAGTTGTGGTGGACCTCTGCTTACATTTTAATGTACAAAAGCTTTAACCATTTGACACATTTTCTTATCTTTTGTACTTTTGTACAAGACCTTCCAAGTAAGGAGAGCGGGGTGTTGCCTTTCATGCTCTGGAAACATGCCCCGCTACCTCAGACCCAAGCTAGCTTACTGGGAACACCCAAGCCCCCAGGAACAGCGCCGGGCTGTGAGGCCAATCTGACATAGTGGCCAAACCGTGTAATTATGTCACGTGACACAAAAAGACTTTTTTCCATAGACTTACATTGTGAAAGAGACGTCTGTAAATCAGCGGATACATTTTTTTGAGCATCACACCCTTCACGAAATAAGTCGTCTCACTATCAGAATTTGATTCATTTGGTCTGGTCACATTTCGAAAGCCTGAAAGAGCCGAACGATTGAATTTTATCTCCATTCAAGTTAGCCAGAGGGCTAAACTGGAAGTAGCCGGCTTGGCTGGCGAAAGCCACTAGTGCACTCGCTCTATGAGCCCAATGATCCAGGAAGATCTGGGTAATTTTATACGCAAAGTCGAACTTTTCTGGCTTCATGCGCCACTGAGCAACTTTCATAGGAATGAACGGGGCCCCGCCTCCGACACTGTATCCAGTTCTCTTTTTACATCCATGGGCAACACCGACCACTGCACACTTGGGCTAACGTTAGCAAATTTAGTTAAATTGTGCTAACAGGGCAGGTATCATGTAACATTAAACTTAATGAAATATTGAGACAATAGTCTGACTCAGAGCAAGTCCTGGAGCCGGGGAGAGCTTTAGAGAGGTGTGGTTTAACTTTATGGTCATTTTTTGTGGTGCTGTTGAATTGTGAGACATTATCTTGGCGCTTCTACTCTTCCGTCCATTAATATGAATGAGGGTCCATTGTATCCCTTTAACCATTCAAGGAAGTTTCTAGAAGCAGTTGCTGTAGTAGATGGACTAATCAGGCGACGAGGCCATGCCAGGCAAAGTCAGGAGCCTTGAAGGAGTGTAATCTAATCTGCAGCGGGGTGGAAAGGATGTTCTGCCAGTCAGCTACTCTCTTATTAGGACATGTGGGACCAGCTGTTTGTGTATGTTTGTTCCTTGAACGCATGAAGGGAGGCATTCAAGCTTGTTTGGCTGCAGACAGTGCACAGCCAAACACAAACAAAATGCACATATGCATGCACACAATTCCTGGCACACAGGGAAACATTTTTAACAACACCTGAACACGACCACGTACACCAGTGGAAACACAATCACACAAGCACCCACGGAGGCAGATCCTCACGTAAACACACCCTCATAGCGGTGGCGTCATAGTAACCATCTCTGTTTCTCTTGGTCGAGGTTCATCCCTCCTGTTGTCTTCCTGCCGGTTGTCAGGCTGCTGTTGATGATAGCAGGGCAGGTCAGGGGAGGTTCTCGGCTGGTCTTTCTGCTGAGTAGCTGGTTAGCTGCTACGGTGAGCGTGTTAGCACTTGCTGACCTGTCTTCACATGTCAGCTATTCATCCCGTCCCTGTTCAGACTCTGTATCGCAGGCTGAAACTTCACATCTCAATATTTTTTTTTTTCTCCTTCCTTCCTGAGAGTTTTTCCCGGGAACCACAGATTCATAAAAATCTCTTAAGATATAAATAATCACACAAACCTTTAAAATTACTGTTACTTTGTGACAGCAGAGATATGGATGAAACAATTGAGCAGGAATAAGTCACAAGAATCCAACAAAGCATAAAATGGCAGCAGTACAAGAGTAAAAGTTCATTTTTGACCTTGGAAACAGTAGTTTGGAAAAAAAAATTAACTCAAGGTTCACTTACTGGCTTTTTCCAGAGCTTTTAATTACATCTGATAGTCTCTTTTTAGTGGATTGAGTTTGCTCAACTGTCATGGAGGGAAGATGCAAGATGTAAGAAAAATAAATAGATAAAACAATCAATTCAATAACAAAGGTTAAAATAAACTTACAACCTCATGATCGACACCGTCATAGGACACGATCAAACTATAGAGACACTACTGCAAACACATGAAATAAGTTTTAAGATAAAATAAGAGGACAGTGCAGGGATGTCATGATTTACCAGCATCTCATTTTCAATTTCTTAAAGTATCAAGTACAAGTAAATCAGTGGTGTCACACACAAAAAAGAGTAAAATATTAGCTGAATATCTGCTGTAACATTTCAACTGGTTTGGGACCAAACATCCAGAAAACCACAGGAAGGTTTGGTTACAGTAGTGGGACTAATTAGAGCTGTAAGGATCCCTTTAGACATACTTAAATATAAAAAGTAGAACATGTAAAGCTTGTAAAAAGGTTCTTGCAGAATAAATGTGGTGATCCAACAACATTTTCATATTTTACTGCAGATTTTGAGCATTTCTACTTAAACACTTAAAGCTCCATACTGCTGGTCATTCTGCAGGTTGTTTGATTTGATTTTGTCCTTCTCAGTCAGCCGTTGTTTGCCATTTATATTTCAATTCAATATTAATATCATCTTTCAAAGACTTGAAATGGTTAATCCATCACACTGAACCTTTTGTTGCTGTTATTTTACCTTTTCTTTTTGGTAAAAGTTGTTGTGTTTTTGTCATGAGGTGCTGCAGTTGCGAGCTGGGACTCCTTTCAAATCTGTCCTTGACGGTGCATTCAATGACCCACCGTCATCAAAGAATTGATTGTCAGCTGCCCAGAACCATTGTATTGAGAAGCTTTGTTCTTGGAAAGAAAAAAATCCAGAACACAAACAAGTCAGGGACAGGGGAATTCAAATTTGGTCTTGCACAAAAGGTTGCTGTTAAAATGACAAAATCACAGGTTTTCCCCTGTTAATAACTGTATTGTCCAGTTATGCTAATGCAACTGTGATTAAAGATGAAATTAAAGGTGACATGATGTTTACCTTAATACTGTGAATGGAAAACGTTCATTGTCTGCTTTGGAAATATAAGCATGTAAAAACCATTTGTGTAGTGCCTTAAAGTCTTGTCTGTTGCACTAACAAGGGGTCACATGGAGAATCATTGATCGTAATTTAATATACAATAAACAATTTTTCTAAATGGGTTCTTAACAGCAACAAAAAGGGGGTTTACTGCACCAATCAAAATAAGTTTTTTTCTGTTGCTGTACAGAAGTGGGGTTTTATGGTGTTTGTTTAAACCTGCACACACATAATCACATCAATGCAAGCATGTAGACACACTTGCATGCATACAGCATGGAAACAAACACACACACAAACACACACTGCAGACAACACTCCCCCCGGACACACACACACACACACACACACACACATCTTAACGCACTCTACACATTTTCCAGAGAGCTCTCCTCTGACGCCGGCTGAAAATAGCTCCATCCCGTCGGTGTGTGAAGTGTCCGGGCTCTCGCAGCTGATTGTGTGGCCCACAGAGAGAGAGAGAGAGAGAGAGAGAGAGAGAGAGAGAGAGAGAGAGAGAGAGAGAGAGAGAGAGAAACAGTGTGAGGCTGTGGGATGTGACAAGAGCGCCGCCGTGGGTGGAAACTTCTCTTAAAGGAAAATTCCACGCACTAATCCTCTTACAGTAGATATCATCAGGTGTTGTAACTCACTCTCCTCAGCTGTGGGTTGTACGTGGGTAAAGTTAAGTTGGTGCTGACTTTTGGCTCCTCTGGAGACATATTTATCTTTAAACATTGAAAGCAATGCTTGTAGCTTGAAATAAAAATATTCTTGCTTTAAAAGTTATTAAAAACAGAATATAGGTTCAACAAATGCAGCTCGTTCTATGATTTTGTTCATGGATTTTAAAGGGGACATAACATGCTTTTTGGGATTTTCTGTTAGTCTTATACTGTTATAATGTTGAATGTCTGCAAACATGGTCAAAGTTCTTAAAAATGTGGTGAATATATGTAAAAAAAAAAAAAAAGCTCCCTGAAAGACAAATCCAAGGTTTCATCTTACCCTGAATTCTTCGTTTCCAATGTTTTTCCTACTTTCATGATGAGCTGACATCAGCTCGTTGCACATGTCCATAAATGGCTGTCCCATATTTCAAATGGGATCTTGGCTTAAAGATGTACAGAAGTTGATATTTCAGTAAAGAACGAGCTGGTGGAAGCTTCAGGGAGCTGACCAATCAGAACAGAGCGGACTCATCGGGAGGCGGGCGTTAAAGAGACAGGAGCTAAAACGGCCTGTTTCAGACAGAGGCTGAACAGAAAAGGGCCAGTAGAAGATAAATAAGGAGTTTTGTTTACTAGAAATCATGAAAATATATTCCAGTAGAGCGTCCAGAATATAAATAGAGACCTGGAAGTGTGCATGATACTTCCCCTTTAAAGCAACTAAGCAGCAGCACCCGATGTTCACAGTTGATATTTTAGTTCAACATTTTCTGCTATCAGACTTAATTACAGCTGTTGGAAATACAGCTGTAATTAATACAATGTAAGCAGAGAGCATCCACACTCACCGCTTGTAACCAGTGAATCGATTTAAGGTGGAGTTTTCCTTTAAGAGGGAACACCTACACACACACTGTTAAATGCACACATGCCAGACACACGCATGATATCCCGACTCAAAGTGTGAAGCCTTTAACTATCCTTTTTTTTTTTTTCTATGTGCATGCGTGCGTGAAAGAATATGTTTGTGCATGTGAGGGAAGTGTGTGTGTGTGTTGGATCACGTATGAGCTTGTGATTGTGAGAATGTTTTTATTTTCAGCATGTGCACAACGGCAGGGCTGCGTGCATCTATTATGAAACCTCGTAGGGGTTGCAAAGCGTCTTTGCACAACACAGAACAGCATCATCACTCAGTTTCACAGCTACACTTAGCAGCAGTATGATTAGCATCGCTGCTAAAGCGTGAGAACATCCCGCCAGCGTGTGTGTGTGTGTCTGTGTCATCCTCCATGATCCAAACTACCACCCCCCCTCCTCTCAGCCTTTCATCCTCCTGTTCTCACGCCTGTCATGACTTCCTGTTCACGCCCAGCTGGCCCCGCCCCTCTGCGTGTCTGACAGCCCACCCGCTCGCTGCTGTCACTGCTGCACACATCCTTCCCTTTAATCGCCCCAGCCCCTTTAATTGGCCTGTGGCTTTAAGATGTTGTTGCACATAATACACTCCTGAAGCATGTTTTGTGTTCGCTGTGTGGTGGCGTTTATCGTAAAAGGCGGCGCATGTGTGTTTGTATACAGTGTGGTGGGTAAAACAGAGGAGAGTTTGACATCTGCAGGTAACCGAGACACTGTTGTAGTTACAATTAAATACAAACATGTTTGTGAGTGAAGACGGTGATTTACAGCACAATAAATGTCAGTTATAAAGTTTGATAAATGTCTGGTTGATGATGCATGACATCCTCCATCAAGACTTGAAACTGCTTTGATTGGACCACTAAAACACACAAAATGTTTATAAAACATAATCATATATATAAAGAATGATACACACCATGCTTAGTCCATGCAAGTATTGTTTATTAATGTATTTATGTAGAGAAGATGATTTTTCCACATTTATTCTCCATTCTGTGGAGCAGTTAAACACTAACGAGTAATGTTCACAACACTAATAATCATAATAATAGTTGATTTCCAATGAGGTCATTGTTAAAGACCGCATGCATCCTTTAAAGGTCCATATGTTTTTAATGTTTAAGCCCTTTGCTGCAAAAAAAACTTAAATAAATCTTTTTAGTTTAGACATGAACCACTAACTGGAGTTTGGTTGTCTTGGTGGTTTCCGTTACCCCCGGCAACCTTCTTCACATGTAAGTAAAGTTTATTTCTAAAGCACATTTCACAGATATAAAATGCTTGACATGAATGAAAAATACACTATATTAAAAATAGCAATGACAACAAACAGCGCGGGGTTGAGAGGTTAAAAATCACAGCAACAACAAACAAATTAGGACGGACACATAAACAAGTACAAAAATTCCAAAACACAGAGGAGGAAATAAGCCAAAAAAAAAAAAAAAAAAAAAAGCAATAAATAAAGTGGAGCCACTATTCAGACAAGCTAACCAAAAGACTGTCTGAATAAAAATGTTTTCAGCTGCTTCAGGAGTCCAGAGATCGCTGCGATAAGAGGAAAACATCCCATAACTAACAACTAACCAACAGCCTGAAAAGCTCAATCACCTCAAGGTTTTATAGCAGGTTTGTCATCTCCCTCCCTCTCTCTCTCTCACTGTTTCCTCTCTCTCCATAACAAACAAACTTAGTTATTTACATGTAGAAAAATAAATGAATATAAACAAAGAAAACACATACTCACTCTGCAAAGATGATATATGGTACGATTTGAAGATTTAAACATGTAAAAACACAGGAATAGTCCTTTAAATCCTTTTTTTTTGTTAAAGCAGCAATACAACATAAAATACCGCCTTACAAGTAAAAGTCCCGCATTATAAAAACTTATTGCTCATGCATTATTGTGTAAACAACACTTTAATGCTGCAGCTAGTCGAGGTGGAGCCGAATTAACGGCTTTATTCGCCGTTGAGTAGTTTATTCAAGAGCATCGCATCATAATCTATCGTCTGATCATCTGTCTTACAAGTGAAATCTGAACGACGATGGATAGCTGTCAAATAAATGTGATAAGTTAGTTTTCATCCCTGCCTACTTAAATACTTTCCAGTATAATAAATGAGCGTTATAATCTTGTAAAGCGCTGTGCCATACTCACAGGTGATGTCATCGGACATTTATGATCGTGTTTTTAGCTTGGTGTAAGCCTGCACTCTGGCTGCTCTCATCATTTTTTTTTTTTTTTTTTTATCACCTTTTTCTCTCTTTTCTTTCCTGTGAGAAAACGACTCCGTGACTCATCGCTGTGTGAAGGTGAGCGAGCGAGTGAGAGATGAGTGTGAGTTCACAGTGACTGCATGATTTTCTGACACTAATGTCTTCATGCAGACTCCGGCTCTGCTTTATTGCCCCTCTGTTTGACCCCCAGTGTAGTTTTGGAGGGGGCCGGGGCTATCATTAGCAGGACCTTTGGCCCTCCCCTTCACTCTGCAGCCTGGCAGCCAGCTGGTCTCGCACTCCCTCATTAGCTCCAGTCCATCTCGACTCCACTTTACCTGCTGGTCATGTTACTACCCTCCTCTTATCGGAAAACACCACGTACGCTGCTCTCTTTAACCTTGCCCCCCCTCCCCACTCCCCTCTCCCGCCTCCTCTCCCCCCGCCTCCACCTTTCTTAATCTGTCTAATGTGTGTGTAAATAATGCTTGCGTGGTCCAGATAGCTTTTGTTTTACCATCAAACAAGCCCCGACCATGGGAACCTGGTCATTAATTACCATGTGATTCATGGTTATGGCTCTGTGTCTCGTCTCGCCACTAGTCTGTCATTAAGACTTTCCCAGACTTCCCATCCTGGCCTCTCCCAGCTAACAGCTCACCCACACCAGCACTCAGCTCTGCTAAATAATCACCACCACTTACACACAACAGCACCTTTTTCTTCCACCAGGAAACACACAGTTGTTTCCGTGCTGTCGTGCATATTATAAAAACCACATCTTCTAAGACAAAAGTGGGAAATTGGGTCATTGCAGTTACAATAGTAGGATTCTGCACAACGGATGCAGACAAGATGAATTTACAAATACAATAAAATGTCATTTAACAAAATATCTAATCATTGAAACTGTTTCTTGGCTGGGAAACTAACTTCCTGGAGTCTGTGAAGAATAGTGTGGCTAATAACCCCCATCAAATGTCAAATAGTTGTTTTTACATGGATCAAACAAACAAGATAAAACTTATTAATTATTGAGCTTTAAAAATGCTGGTAGGCAGATTTTATTATCATTGGACAGAGCCAGACAGATCTACACAACTACAACTACACTAAATTTACACATTTTTATTCACATTTGTAATTTGCAAATAAAAGTGCGTGAGTAAAAGAGTGGAAACAGCGAAAATGAAAAAAGAATTCAAAATATCATAAAAAAAAAAAGTTTTTAGGTATAGAGGTGTAAAAAAATTCTGGGAGAAATTTACAGTGTAGTACAATAAGGCATCTGCCTTACACAGAACTACTCTCCGGGGACTGAAAATGTGATTGCTGTTATTAGTCTTTGGAGCCGTTTCTAAACAAACTAACATGACCAAACTCTTCATGATGAAGGAACATCATGCAGTGCAGTTGTTGTCCAAAAACTATTAAAAAGACTGACATGTTTTTAATAGTTTTTGGACAACAACGGAGATCTGCGGCACAGAGGAATAAGATAAATCAAACTTTGGATTCACTCACAATGCTTAGTAATAATATAAGTGGACTGTTGTTTTGCTCTGCACATGAAATTTGGTGACAAGAAAAATACAGAAAACCACCAGTCTTATCCTTTAAATTGATAGAAACGTGGTGGAAACCAAATAATAAATTCATTAAAAAAACAAAAAAACGTCTGTTAAGCCATTTCTTCCACTCAATTATGATGTAAAGTTGGTTTTATATATTTAAATAAATTAAAAGAACCATTTCCAAGCAATTTATACACTTGATTGTAATTATATATAGCAGTGTTTTCTCCTTTCTTTAATAAGTAGTTTGGGTTTCTAGTTTCTAGAGACCTTGTGGCCAAGCCAGTGTCAAAATATCCACATTTGTTAGATTAGTTTTGGGGGGGGCTCCTTTGCTCTGAGCACATGTATGTTCACGTGTGATTTTGACTGTTTTTTTGTTGTTTTTCTCTGTCGAATTGAGGGCTGAAGCACTCGAGAGGAACAGAGGGGCTGCTGTCAGTCTGACTTATGGCTGCAGTTGCTACCTCAGCTTGAGTTTTGGTAACAGCTACAAACTGGATGGGGATAAAGCCAAGAGGCTGGGAGGAGTAATCTTACTGAACCCCCCACCCAAACACTCACTCTGCTCACGGTGTATGTGCTTCTGCATGTGAGTGTTTTATGGAAGCTCATTAATGACAAGAAAACATCGCCGGGAAAGGACATAAAAGTACGTTTACTGAAGTTTTTAAGTGCAGTTTTGAGGTAGTTTGACTTAAAATTTCTTCTTCACCTGTAAGAATTCAGAACACAATATGAATATGCAAATATTTTTAATTTCAAAAGTTTAACTGCTGGACTTAAGATGTCTCCTACTTCACTGTAAAGTCTCGCCGTTTGTGCACTGAAGGCTTCACGTTTCCACATCACACTTGTGTAAGTTGCATACTGGACCACTATTGGCTCCAAACTAGTTGTGATGTCACATATCATGCTCATAGATGCGCACCTTTAACTCAGATTTTCTGTGAGCTCAGAGAATCTTTTTCTCCTTCAGAAGATTCATATGAAAACAGCCGTCTGGTGTCAAACTCTGCAGAGTGAAGCTCAAACATCACATTCAGACAACAATAGAAACAACACTTTTTTTAGGTTACTATCCAGCATTTTAAAAGGTATATCAAATTAGCTTCACTTGTTTTATATTCTGTATATTGAGTGACTGTACTTAATACCTCTGTATTTTTCTGAAGTCACAATTTGAATGCAATGACTTTTACTGTGCCTGTCATGGAGTATTTCTTCATTGTGGGTATTGTTAATCCTTATACCATTGAGCACAAAAGAAATTTAAAGATAAATCTGCAAGTCAAGATCTGAGAGCATGCAGAGAAACACGTGTAAAGTGTAGAAGAGGTTTTGAAAGTTGAGGGAAGAGGAGTTAAATCTCTAGATCTGCACGCTCCACTGCTTAAAGTTTGTGTCCTTTAGCAAATTCCTTTGGATTCAATCTGGATGTGCAACATCACCCTGTCGGGATGTGCCTTCTCATTAAGTAGAGGCTAATTCTGCGGTGTGCTCAATCAGCTTTTTCTTTTGTCTAAAAAAGATATGAGCCCAATTTGGGCATGTCTTGTTGCAGCATGTTAGCTAAAAAATTGTGGGTAAGCACCCTCTTACATTCCCGTGTAAGTCTGTACAAAACTCTCACTTGGGAGTTCACGTGTTCTGTGTCTAAAAAAAAATTTACTTGCACGCTAATTAAAGTTTGAATTTGTTTTTTTGCTCAGTCGTTAGTTTTGGTGTTAATAAACCTCCATAGCTTTCTTGCGTGCATGTGTGTGTGTGTGTGTGTTTGTATACTGTATGACTGTGAGTGCTTGGTGTTTTTGTGTGTGTGTGTGTGTGTGTTGCTCCAGCTGCCCCAGACTGTAACCTACTCTACCCACTATGTGCCCACACACACACACACACACACACATACACACACCCTACTTGACCCCCTCAGCCCAAACAGTTGCTCGCGTCACTTCAGCGGAGGCGAGAGCAGCCAGCAGACTCGGACTGTAAACGCTCTGCTCACTGATCAAATGATATTAGCTAATAAATCCTGGTATCGAGTGTCTCGACGTCTCGTTTTGCAGTTTGTGAGGTCCTGCTGTCCTTGTACAGTGTTGTGTCAGCATGGATTCTTCAGATGTCTATGTTAGCAGTGCCACCAACGAGACGTTTAACCTCTAAACTTCTCAGATGGTTAAAAACTATTCGAGGCCCAAGCAGGCAAAATTCTCCAATATTTCACAAAATACAGTAAAAATGAGAGAAAAATCAAAACATGATTATGAGTTTGAGTTGTTTTTTTGTTCTTTCCCTCCAATTTATCATTTCACAACCCCTCAAATTTATCTTGTAACCCTCTGGAGGTGCCCTATCGCTTGGTTGTGTATAAAGTATAAAAACAAACTAGTTTGTTTCAAGTATATTCTTTCGTCTTCTTTCCTCCTAAACCCCACTCATTGGAGGTTAAAAGTGGTTAAAACAAACACAAGCCTTCATTTGGCATGTCTATCTGTCAGATGTGTGTTTTAGAGCTAAAAAGGATTCAATGTACAGCCGGTTTATGAAAGCTTTTCAGTATAAAGCAGTTCTTTCCTGTAGAAACTCTTCTTTATGGCCAATAAATATTTACATGTGTGTGTATCTTTTGGGACGTGCAGTGCAAATATAGAACTGCAAAGAGCATGTAGAAGCAGCAGAACTCTAAAGGGGACATGACTTGATTTTTTCAGTTATTTTTATACTGTTATGATATTAGATGTTAAACATGGTCAAAGTTCCAAAAAATTGAGGTGAATGTATATAAAATGTTCCCTGTAAGTCAAAAATCAGGGCTTCAACCTGCTCTTAATGCTCGGTTTGCAAAGATACCTCTACTTCCTCCTCGTGATGACATCAGATTGTTCGCCCACAATCACCCGTCCGTTGCTAGCCTTTGTTGCTAAGGTTGTTCCAGCGGTTGTTTGCGTTGTCCGTTCGCATATTTTGGATCTGATTCAGGCTCAAACATGTACGGCGTATTTGAGAAGTTGACATTGTGAGTAAGGAACAAGAAAAAGAAGTGAAATCCAGCTACTATTGTTTGTTTTATGCAGCTTCCTGAAGCCGACCAATCACAATAGAGTGAGCTCATGAGGGGGGCCTTAAAGAGACAGGAGCTAAAATGACCTGTTTCAGACAGAGGTTGAAGTATAAAGACTTATAGAAGAGAGATAAATAAAGAGAGAGATAAATTAAGAGTTTTTAACTGTAAATCATGCAAAGGTATTCCAGTAGAGCCTCAACATAGACCTGGAAATGTGCACGATATGTCCCCTTTAAGTTTTTAACTAAAACACACAAAAAAGAAACGTTAAAACAGGAAAAGAAACAGGTTTAAGTAGTTTCAGCCATTAATTACAAAGAGTGTGTTTATGAAGGAAGCAATGATAGCAGGAAACCAAAAAACAAATATCATCAGCAGTGCTGAAACAATTAGTCAATTAAGCTGTTGATAAAAAATGTATCAAAAATTATTTTGATAATTGATTAATTGTTTGTTCTTTGGTTCCAGCTTTTCAGTGATGAGAGTTTCCTGCTTTTCTCTCTTATATCAAAACAAGACATTTAAAATGATCACCTCGGGCTGTGGA
Organism: Thunnus albacares; assembly: GCF_914725855.1. NCBI lineage: Eukaryota > Metazoa > Chordata > Actinopteri > Scombriformes > Scombridae > Thunnus > Thunnus albacares. Next base: position 27,286,540 of record NC_058120.1, on the reverse strand, counting down.
AACTTGTGTTGGACATTTTTTTCAATTCTAAATTACTGTATTTTTATATTCACTTGGATTTAATTTAATTTCTGTGGTATTTTTGAATTGAAGGTTTGTGTCAAACAAAGAAATGTTGTTTTTTTCAAAAGAGAAGATGCTTTGAGTTATAAAAAGAAGGTACCAAGAATATGAAACAGGACAGAACGCTTTTATAAATGTATTTTTTTATATTTCTATTTTTCTATTAAGTCAGTGGTCATGTGAGTTTTGTGTAGCGTCTGCTACCACCAGTCTCCCTACCTAACCTAGAAAACTGAATGAACCTGTAAGATCTATGGGTCTAAGATACTGTAGAAAACCCTGAATTTAGATACTGTAGATACTGAACCCAGGACCAGCAGCACAGGGGGAAGGTTACACACAGGTTACAATCACAGTGATCATTTACTGTAGCTACGAGCTAAAGATGATGTACAAGCACTTTAGGTTCATTCAGCGTAGTCTCAACACTAATAGTGACACACATACACACTCAGGAAACGGTCACACCAACAAGCTGAGGACACATATGATCAGAAAACTGAACACACACCTGTACAAACACACACATGCTCACTCAGGAATGCATATAGACACAATAAACGAATGCGCAGCCACACATGAGCGGTGACGTGAATTAATGCTCACACACACTCGCGGTGTTGAAGTTCTGGTTACAACAGGCTCCTCTGATCCTTTATGTGCTCCCTCTATTTTTAGCCACCTCATTAAACCGGTGCTAATGACTCTTAGCCGTGTAAATGGTCTGATAAGCTAATTATTGGAGGAGAAAAACCTATTTCCATCCCGCCCACATGAAGGCCTCTTTGCGTCGTTGCTCCGTTAAAGCCTGTGTGATTAATAGCGTGAGGTTTTGGCGTGAGCTGTGTTTTTATTGTTACTGGAGGGAAATTCCCTGCATGCACTGAAAACAGAAACATTTACTTAGTGAACATCACAGACGGGCTTCAGCTGATGTGATATTTGAGTGTTGAAAGGTCTGAGTCAATCGCTGATATCGTTTGTTACAGGGGATTACACTGAAATGTTTATGCTGACTGATGCTTTCCTCCTCCTTTCTCTTTCTTCATTTGTGTTGCTCTCTAATCTTTTCTGCAGTTTTTCTGCAGTTTGTCTCAATCATCATTTCTTTTGGTTTTCCTTTCTCAGCCCGGACTGAGAAGTAACTACATTTACTCAAATCCTGTACTTCTCTAAAAGTTTTGACTTTTTGATACTTTACCTCCTGTTTCCATTTTAAGAAAATGAAATGGGGAAGGAAGAAAAGAGAGAGTGTAAGTAAATAAGGAAGGAAAATTCCTTTTGAGCAAAAAGATCAGATTTAGTTCGAACCACGTGGCAACTTCAGCTTGAGGCTGAAGCTGATGTGGAAGTTCTTTAAAAAATACCACTGACAGTCCAACTCAGTCACCAGGAGAAAACGTTGGCATTGAACATTTCTGCAAACCACAGAAACGTTGAATATATACGTTTCAACACGTGAATTACGTATCATATCAACATTTCTACAAATGTAGCATATTGACATTTCTACCCGTTGAATAATGATGTTTTACGGTGTGACAACGCTGCGGTTAAGGTCTGGTTAGCTTTAGACCACTTGGTTAGGGTTAGGGGTAAGATCATGGTTTGGGTTTAAATAAAAATACTCACTGAAAAAAGCCAGTTTTCTCGCCAGAAAAACGGCTGCAAATGTCCCGACGTCTCGCTAAAAACACCTTGTTGGTTGAAACGGGAAGCGGACTTTGGTTTCGGTTTCGAGGTGGTCTCGAACCGTGTTCTCTGCTGATTTCCAACTTGCTGCCAAGTTGGAAGAAGCCAAGAAACTTACTAACCATCCACCTGCTCCTCCTCCTCCTATATCAGAAAGATCAGCTCATATAGATCACATGTGAACTACGTCACTTTAGAAATGTTGAGATGATACGTATTGTTGAAATGTTGATATGCTACGTATTTCACATGTTGAAACAGAGATATTCAATGTTTCTGTGGTTTACGGAAACGTACAGTAACGTTTTATTCTGGCGACCAGGCTGGACTCCAACTGACTCCCATTCAAAAAGCATCAACTTCTCTCTAGAGTGAATTATTTGTTTCAACAAGTCATTATGGTCTCAATCTCTAAATTCAGGCCCTCTAATAAGTGGTCATTTTAAAATTATTGCTCCATTAATAAGATTTGATGACTTATAGTAGTTTTGATGTCTGCTGTGTGGGGGCTTTGATTGACAGCTGTGATTGACAGTTGCTGCTGAGTCAGCTTATTGTTGCAATATTTCAGTAAGTTTAATGTTACTTGATTATGATAACTGCCCTGTTAGCACAATTTAGCTAAAGTAGCTAACATTACACTGCCCAATGTTTCCGGTAGGCTAGCTAGCGGGGCATGTTTCCAGAGCATGAAAGGATGAAACACCCTGCACTCCTTATTTGGAGGCTCCAAATGGAAAAGATGGCAGCGACTCTGGGCTTTGAACCACTGACGTCACACCTCGCTACATCCATATTTATATACAGTTCATGGTTCATGCTAGGTGTGTGCTCGAAAACAAATACGTTATTCGGCAAAGCACAAATAGTGGGGTTTTTACAAATATTTGTTTCATACAAATACTTTAAAAATTATTTGTTTTTGGGAAGAAAAAAAAAACATGTCAAATACCAGCGAGCAGGTCAGTTATAGTCGCTATCTCGGTGTCTCTCCTCCGTCTATCAGCAGGTCTCAGTGAGGGGAGTCACATCCACCTGCTACATGACGCATATTTCTTAATTTGGACATCACTTTAATTTTCATCTTTAATTCTCTAAAGCATAATAAAAACAAAAACAGGATTTTTAAGCCTCTTTCCACTTGTATTCAAATACAAATACAAATAATTTTGCTGCCTTAACAAATACAGATACAAATACAAATACTTGGCCCTCAGCACATCCCTAGTTCACACATGTATCTGGATGAAAACTGAAAGATGACGCAGGTCTGTGCAGCTGTAATTTCATACTGACTTGACTGGCAGCCATTAAATTAAACATTCATAATAAACTTTGTAAAATATGACAAACATAGTCAAAAAAAATGGAAAAAAACTGCAAAAAAACAGGAATCCTGGAGGCTGGAGGGAAATCTGAAATGGATGAGTAACTTTTCATTTAATAACAAAAGATCAGATCTGTGTGACAGTGAAGATCATCATAGTAACAGCAGGTCTGTGCTCAGTGGACCATGTTGCAGTCACCACAGGACATGCCCAGACATGTGAGCTGACCCTGCTGCAGATCTAAGGATCCAGAAGGAATGTGAGATGTATGCATGTGTTGAGGAATGGGGTGACAGCGACGGCGGCGGAGGCGGTGGCGGTGGTAGACGGTGCAGAGGTTCATCTATATAACTGTCGGTAGGTCGTCAAGTAGGTTTACAGAGGGACGGCTGGAGGGACGAGGAGGCGGGGCGGGGTTAAGTTACACCGCTTTAAATTATGTTAGCATGTTTGGTGTTTACAGGGATGCTTCGGTGACATCAAGTCTTCATTTTTTCATCAGTCCTCAAACACACACACACACACAACACATAGAGGAGTAAATGTAGACACTGAGGTCTTCAGGGACATTTGGGAATGACATTTGTAACGAGTCCTATAAAAAGGGCATTTAAATCTTTTACTTCAACACTTTAAAATCAAATTCTATTTGCAGTAAAAATGTACTGAGTTATTAAAAGATAAAGCAGAAGTGTTTAGCTTCACTCTCAGGTGGAAACTGTTTCAAGCTCCAGTTTTTTATGTTTCCATATAGTCTCATTTGAGGAAAGAAAAGAAGAATATAAGAAAGGACGCAAATGGCAGAAGGAAGGATACAAGATAAGGATACAAGGACGTAGAAGAAAAAGAAAACAGTTCATTCGAAAGGGAAGAAAGGGAAGAGGGGAAGAAACGGTTAAATCTGCACAGAGCTGCATTTTTCAAAATCTGATCATCCGCATACATCTTCACGCAAAAAAGGGAATTTCTCTCCCATGTAGCTGAGCTTGTGTCGGCTCAATCGGCCATGTTCTGGCACCAAACAGACCAAATAGGAGCCGACTCCTATCAGACTTAACTAGAATGTGGAGCTGTGGACATGAGATGTTGAAGAAGTGAGAAGTCTGCACATGTAAATCAGACCAGTTTCATTCATTCATTCATGGTACGTTGTTGTTAGGCTAAAGAGTTTAGTATGCTTGAAAGGCAGAAGTGTGTAATACCTGGCCTTACACACTCAAACACAGGAAAAAAAAAAAAAAAGTCATGTTCTCCTCTTGGCTGCATCCCACTGCTTCCCTAATCCCTCTCCGTGAGCTCTGTGCCTTTCGCATGTCTTCACAGTCTCAGAGTGATGAATGGGGATAAGCACACTTTCTCCTCGAAGGCATTTGAAGGTGTTGAACTCAAAACGTGCCGGAAGTAGTCCAAGTAGTCCAAAGAACGAAATGAGAGAGAGAGCTCGAGAAAGAAGTTCAAACCTGCCTCGCAGTACTTTCACATCTGGCTGTCAGACAAGGTCTTTTGTTATAAGCATACTTACTATAGGCCTTAAGACATTCTGGCTACCTGGGCTGCATTTTAATATCGCTGATTTTGTTTTGATGCTACACAGACTGAGGCTGTGTTATGATGGAGAACAACCAGAGGCTAGAAGTAAGAAGAAAAGAACAAGTGACATATCTTTATTGTTCTGTTTTGTTTCTATGTTTTGCTTTGACAAAATATTCCACATGTACTTTTACTTATTTTTCAATCTTATCCCATGAGCAGTGAAAGGGACTTGTTCAGGTTTGGTTTCTGTTCAAAGATGGTCTCTGACATCGGATGTGTACGGCCACATTGACACACTTTCCCACTCTCATCCACTGACTTCTGGTTTTGATCTAATGGTTCACAGACTTCTGATGCTGATGGAGCTCAGGCTCAAAACACGGGTATGTTATAAACTCCTGACATGCTGACGTTTCAGAAACGTTCAAACGAAATTTAAAGCCCTAAACTTAGAAAAAACAGGACATGAAATAAGTTGGATCAACACATTATAGGTCAAAAAGGGGCAAAAAGAGAACAGCGTAGTGCTGCGACTGAGGTGTTTGGTAAATCCCCGGCTTCATAAACTCCGGGCTGCAGAGGTGTGTCACACAGCTGAAGTAGCCCCCCGGGGCAGTTTGGGCTTACCGACTGGCACTGCCTGTGCCTGCCTGCCTGCCCAACATGCATACAGCTCTGCGTTACAGCCTCCTGTCAGCCAGCTTTCACTCTCAGGTTACAAAATGCTCAATTAACAGACGATTACCAAAATGCTTAATTTATAGTAATCCCCTCTCAAGAAAAAAAATGTCACGTCAGAAACAAACTAACCCCGAAGCTGCAAGTTCTGCAAGACTGATTTCAAGGTGAAGTGTACACTGTTAATACCAATAACAGTCATTTAAAGATGTATCCATCAATTTTAAAGCGCCTCTGCTATATGATTAAACGGTTTAATAAGCTGCTTCTCCTTCGAGATGCAGCCTCGTCCGTCCCGCTGCAGTTGCAGAGCAATTTGTTTGAACGGGGGCAGTGAAATAAAAATCTACGATTATGGTTATCAGCAGCTGGGGAGCTTAACTTTTATGACAGAGCTGGACATTTGGATGTATTTACACCTCCCAGACTTGTGTTTTTGGTCAGCCTCTCTCCGTCTGCACCTGCTGACTGTGTTTCCCTCCGTGACGCCGCTGTCGCCAGTAATCATAACCTCTTGTGAACAAGCATAAACAGACATTAAACCCGCTGCCACTCCAGCCTGCACTTATGAGATCGAGCTTGGACGCAGATTTGCTCCCGTATAGATCCCCCCCCCACCCCACCCCTCCTGAGTGTACAGTAATTAGAGAGATCAGCTCACCACAGTGGAAGTTCACCAGACTTTTACGCTTGCTTTAAGTTGCTGTCTATAGCTCCCCCAGGTGGAAAAGCATGTTAATGAAATCATAAAAATAAAAGCCCTGATAAAAACTAAAGTCGGCAAAGCATGATGAAAGGTGACTGCTGGCTTTGTGAAATGATTTCAGATTATATTTATGTTGCAGTGATTGAAGCTGCGCGTTCTGTGTGAGCGGCACTCGGCTTTACGTGTGGCCTCACGTAGAGGTCAGGAGGTCGTCGGCCTTTGACTGAGACGTCGAGCGGCAGACAGCCAGTCTCACCCCCTGAGTTCACCTCTTGTTGCTTCCAGCTGATTTACAAAGTGTGAAACGAGGAGAAAAAAAAAGCGGAGTCTGGAGAGCTGGAAGGAGACAAAGAGGAGAAACCCAGAAAAGACCAATAACATATTTGAAATTTTACTGGTCATTTATATCGTCTGTTGTTATAATGTCTTGTTTGTGACCTGTGTTGGTGGATGTGTTCTGGTCAGTTGATTGGACGCTGAAGCTTCATATTAGCTTCAGATAAACTTTTAAATACATTTTTGAACAGAAGCAGGACTGTGGATTTTGTCCCCATCACTTACACTGTAAGGTCATTATGAAGGCATCTTCTAATGGTCAGTATGAACAGGAGGAATGATTACAGCAAGAAAAACAGGTTTCACTGTTCATTTGGGCTCCTGGCTGTTGTTTTAGGACAGACTTGACAAATGTGAACCCGTTCTTTAAGTCTGGCTGAGGATACAAGATGGAAATTTGCCTTTCAAGGCTTTTAACTATTATTTATATCTAAACATATGTTTACACAATAACTTTGAAACTGTCATTTATGTCTGTGGTGTTTTGTTTTTCAGTTATATTGATACGATAGAAGCTTTAACACTAGATGTTTAATCTCAGGGCCCCTTTACAGAACAGGGCCTTGGGTGTCATCGTACTTTTACCCAAAAAACAAACAAAACAAAACAAAACAAAAAAAAAACAGCAATTGGTTCCAGTCTTGCATTGCAGTGAATAAGTTTTCACTGCATAACATGTTTTTCAGATGACAAAATTTTTTAAAAAATTACACACAAAAAATTTTGGTCCATTTACCTCCTAAAAAGGAGCTTAATTGATAAATAATGATGTAATGAATTAATACAAAATAGTCAAATAAATGTACATTTATAGCATAAAAAAGAAATACATTTATAAATATATGCAGCTTCACTGTGGTGTAATATCTCCTGCCAGTATTACACTATAACTGCTGCTCCACTGCTTCATTAGAAGTGTTGTAAATAACATCATCTCTCTAAGACTTTCCAACTTTTTAAGATTTAATTTAATTTATTGCACATTTGTTTCTTTTTTCTGACTGAGTGAACTGCACACAAATATTCACACAAAAACACAAAAGTTGACACAAATTCTGGATTATTCAATTATCACCTGGTGACTCTCGGTCCTGTTTGATCTGTCTGCCCCACCTCACCTCACCCCACCCCGCCCAACCTCACCCCTCCCTGCTGTGTCGCCTGTGATTGAAGATGTGTGTGTGTGTGTGTGTGTGTGTGTGCGTCTCCTTTGAACTTCGCCCTAATAGGTGGCCGGGCTGCACGTCGGCCGAGCTTCAAACCCGGTTGTGTGTGGCCCCCGAGTGGTCGACCTGAGGGCTCGAGTTTGTTTAGCTGCTGTTCAAGTGCTCTTAAATGGAGATGTCTGCTGCAGTGTGTGTGTGTGTGTGTGTGTGTGGTGGTGGTGGTGGGGGGGGGGAGAGATGGTTGGTGGCAGACCACGGGGTGATGAATGGCTTGTCTCTCCCCTCCTCCCACCTCCCCTCCCCTCCCTCACTTTGCCCATTTGCAGCTGATCACCTGTTCTTTGGTCACAGGGAGGGGGGCCTGTGGGTTCGGAGGTGTGTGTGTGTGTGTGTGTGTGTGAGAGTGTCAGAGCACAATAGATGTTATTGATTTTCTCCTGTTGTGTTAGTGGAAGCTGGTGTGTGTGTCTGTGTGTTCTTTTTAGCTTGTGTGCGGGAACACATTAAGTTTGACACCTCTGAACGTCGTTTCTTTGACGGTTAAAATTAAGTTTTAATGGACAGGAAATGTTTTATATCAACCAGGATCCTCACAGTTATAAAACCCTAAATGTGTGAGTGAGAGAGAGCAGAAATAGAGATGTAAATATGTGTGTCAGAGTGAAAACGAGTGTGTGAAAGACTGAGAGAAGCGAAGAGACAGTGTGTGTGTGTGTGTGTGTGTGTGTGTGTGTGTGTGTGTGTGTGTTACAGTGACTGTGTTTTCTTTGCCGTCTTGCATGTTTGGCATTTTTTCTGGCTTCAGGCATGACAACTGTGTTATCTGGAAATAATTAGCCTGTAAAACAACCACTGAAATGTCAAAACAGTTGCTGATGTACATTTAATAACCTACTTAAAAGCTGCACCGATCAATTTTTTTTTTAAAACATAATATATGATAGTGGAAAAACATGATAGTGTAACGTAACGTGATGCAGTGATGAATCCATCGAGGATTATCACCTGACTGCGGTTCCCTTCGGCTTTACGGTGCGTTTTAGCTGCTTTCCGTTTTGATTTTAGGGTCAAGAGTTAACGCTCATCTAGGGGCAGCGCTTGCATAATGTTGTTTTCAGCGGGACCATCTGATTAATCCACTGTACGCTTGAGTTCTGCATGAGCCTCAAACAGAGACTCAACCTCGACTGAACCCGCCTGATGCTGAAACCACTGATAGTTGAGGTTTCTCTCAGCATATTATCTGTGTATTTAAGATACATAAAATAGCTTTACATCATATTTTGGGGTTACAGACTGGAGATTGTACCGTACAGAAGTGTGTGAGATTACTCCGGTTACAGTCAGTGTGTTTGTTTTCAGTGGAGCAGCTGCAGGATTTGTCTCTGAATGACATCACCAGACGCAGTCCTGGTTCTGTCTGCAGATATTTCAAAATTCCCAGATCATAGGCCATCATCATTATGAAAAGATTGGTTGTAGATCACAGGATTTGTAGGTTACTTGTGTTTTAAGTTGGATTTTCCCTTTAATCCTCTTAAGGCGTGCACTTTAGAAACAGCTGTAACACTTATGATCCTGAGCGCTTTGTTTGTATTCATCCTGTCCGACTTCCAGCAAGAAAAAAAGGGAAGCATTTCATCTTCTTTGTTGTTTGGGGGGGGCTTCACAAGAAATTAAATCTTGTGTGTGATGGCAGAGAATCTCTTCACAGAGACCTAAAAAAAAAAAAAAAAGCAGAGCACAGCCACATATAATGCTGACACACAATACTGTATCATCTCAACCCTCCATTGTCCCGGCCAGAGTAAGACGATTCTGCTTGTCATCTTTGGCAACAAAAGCTACCAGCTGCCTTTGTGGAGCCAACAAGCGTCGTTATTCAGCCCCACAAACGCATCAGTCAACTTTAGACGGCAGCGGGTTGAGAAATCTCTATAGGTTGAGTGAAATGATGTTCTCCTGTGGTAGCTGAAGAGGCCCGCGAGGCAGGTTTCCTGGCAGTTAGACGTGGGTGTTGTTGTACATGTCTCTATCAGAAGAATGATTCACATTCACATTCACATTCCTGTCTGCTGGTTGCTTTTTATTATTGGCAACCAAGACGTTTAATCAAATTAGACTGTTGTAATCGTTTCAAGTCTCTCGGTGGCTGCTGAGAGGGGTAAAATAGGGAAAAGGTTTCTGTGAGACTATGAAACTATTATGTGAAACTATTTTCTCAATAACGTACGTTACATCAGTACAACTCCATGTGGGAAAACTGGCACCACTACACTGTCATCTTGGGACCTGCTATGTTCTGTAATTTCCAAGCAATACTATTGTCTTGTCAAGTTCTTGATGGAAACACCCCCCCCCCCACAAAGACCTGGGCTTGAATTCCCAGTAGCGATAACTTTAGCTTGATTACGTGTTTGTTCCAGTGTAGGAGGGTTTTTACCCTGTTGCCACAATAGTGACTGGTTGGTCGGGGTACTTGCATGTTGTTACTTGAGCGAGAGAAATGAAAGACTATGCATTAGACTCATATGGCAACTACCATGAGGAAGTAATTTACAGTGCAACGCCACTGACGGCTGCTAGATGCCGGCTCCTAAAAATTCAACTAAATCAATCATTTTTTCTCGACAAGTCATCGTTGGTCTCAATCTCTAAATTCAGGCCCTCTAATAAATGTGCTGGTGGTCATTTTGGAAAAGATTTGATGACTTATGGTAGCTTTGATGTCTGTCATGTGGGTGTTCATTGACACTTGGCTCACCTGCTGCTCTCCTCGGCTCCGGGACTCGCATACTCAGACTTTCAGAGCTTCTGTTTTAAGAATAAACTGATATTTCTCCAGACGTGCAGTTCTACTTTTGAAGCCAGGACCTTCCAAATAAAGAATGTGGGGCGTTGCCTTTCATGCCCTGGAAACACACCCCTGCTACTTCAGACCCAAGCTAATGCTAGCTTACTGGAAGCGCTGCACACTTGAGGCTAACGTTAGCTACTTTAGCTAAATTGTGCTAACAGCGCAGGTATCGTAATCAAGTAGCATTAAACTTGTGAAATATTGCGACAAAAATCTGATTAACCAAAGTTAAAATGGCCCCCAGCACACTTATTAGAGGGCCTGAATTTAGAGATTGAGACCATAATGACTCGTTGAAAAAAAAAAGATTAACTTAGTATCTCTAGAGAGAAGTTGAGGCCTTTTTGAATGAGTCAGTTGGAGCGGCTGTCAGCGGCTGTCAGTGGCTTCAGCCTCAAACCGTGATAGTTGTCACAACTATCACAAGACAAGAAATGTGCACTTTTCAATATTTAACCAAAAACCACAATCTTAATCTTGTTAATCCTAACCAAGTGTTTTTGTTGCTGAAACCCTAACCACATGCAGATGCAAACTCAGATATCCAGTGTCAGACTTGTGCTATTTGTATGCTCACCATCCACCCAGATACAGAAACACAAAACTCACTGGACTGGAAAAAATATTGGCTGTTCCATCAATAATAATAATATAATCCAGGCAGTAAACATATTTGGCGGAACAGTTCTGGTAGAGCACTCACCAACAATAAAACTTGTGGTGCAGCAAAGAGCTTTGATTTAAAGTAGTGAACATCGTGATTTTGACGTGTTGAAAGCGGCATCAGGTGTGACACCCAGCGTCACTCAGGTCTTGTGTTTCTGGGTCTCTGTTAAACACACAGCATGCGTGTTGGGATTATCTTGTGATCTGCAGAGCAACGCCGGGCAGCTTTGTGCTGTACAGGAAGTGTGTAAAGATATCCAGACGCTTCCCCGTATCCTGGGGGCTGTAAACCACATAAAGGAGAGAAAAGAATACCGCCAGCGCCGGAAATCCTGCAATCACAGACAGGTGGGGTGACAATGACTGTCCTCCCTCCCTCCCTCCCTTGCTCTCTCCCTCCTTCCCTCTGTCTTTCCCTCATCCATCACTTCTTACCCCCCTCCTTATCTCTAATCACACTCTCTCCTGCTTCATTTAGTCTCTTTCTGTTCTTCTTCTTACCTTTCTTTCATCTTCTTTCCTTTTCCTCTAAGTCTCTTACCTCCTTTAATTTTATCTCTCTTCTTTACTTTCTCTCACCTGCTTATCTTTTCCTCTCATATTTACATTTTCACCTCCATATTTGTTCCCCTCTTCCTATTCTTCTTTTTCTGTCCTGACTGTGAAGTATATTAGACTGCGACCAAACAAACATCAATGTAAACAATGCACAATATCTAGTATTTAAAAAAAATGGCTTTGCAGATGGAAGGAAATACATTCAACATGTTTATTAGACCTCAAAGCAGCTATAGTCAATATTTTTTATAGCAATGCATGAAATGTCAGTGTGTAATATGTTGGTCGTGGCTCGTGATGATGCAGTTCCCCTCCCTCACGGAGCTTTAAAGCCAGTTTCATTCTTCATTCTCATTGTTTAGCTGTCTGGTTGCAACTTTACTGTTGTGGTTCACTCTCAGTGCTCTCATAGTGTCATTTTGGGCCGCAGCAGGCAGCTGTTTTCAGAGGAAAACCTCTAAAAACCCACTGCTCAACACCAAATAGCAAACAGACACAGTTAGCTGTAGACTAGCTGGTGAACATAGTGGAGCATTTAGCAGCTAAAGAGCCAGATATTTCCCTCAGGAGTTGGTAGAAAGCAAAAACAGAGTTAAAAGAGAGTGAATATGTCAATGTTGTTTAGACACTACTTGTCTCTGCTGCCCCCAAGTGGCCAAAAAACGGTTAATGCAGGTTAAAGGATGCACAGAAAGACGTTTATTGAGAGACATTGAATGTAAACATGAATAAGTTCTTTACTACTTGCTTCCTCTTTCATCTACCTGCCCTCATTTCTATCTTTTTCACCCTCCCTCTCTCTCTCTCCTCTCGCCTCTTTACTCACATGTCACCTCCTCGTTTCTAATCTCCTTATCTCTCCTCCTATCTGTGTCGCATCCCTCCTTCCTCTCGGCCTCCTTCTCTCCGTCTCTCCCCATGTATCTGTTACAGCATCTCTCTGTTATTTTGGTTTTGTTTCCTGTCGTTGCGTAATCACTGTCACCCCGGGGCCAGCTCCGCCACCAGCCGCTCGCTCGCTCGCTTGCTCAGTTGATTGACGGTGGGAAGCGAAGAGAGAGCGTTTATTTTGATTCCTTGCCTTGTCTTATCTGGCGGGACGTGTAATTATCTCCTCAGAATAAGAAGTTTTGTGGAAGGAAATGGCTTTTGTAGAGGTTGAAGTGACAGCAGAGATGATAGACAGCAGAGATGGATTGTGTGTTTCTGTTTCTGTTGCAGATATAATGTGTAATCATGCTTTTGTATGGGTGTGTGTGTGTGTGTATGTGTGTGTATGTGAGGACAATTCTGTTCTAACAAATTTCTCACAGTGGCAGTTTTAATATCCTGCTGCCACAACAAGGTTGTTTAAAATAGATATAAAGACGAGTGTGAGGTGATGAAAACACACTATTGTAAACATACAGGTCTGTGGCTTCTGATTGCTTTTTTAGGAGCTTCTGTTGTCATAAAACTGGTCCATGTAACAATTTTCTGATCATAGAACAGCTTTTTAGCCTTCACATAGTAACTGTTCCACAAGCCATGTCTAGACATTCAGAACTTCTTTTGTATATGCAGTTGTAAATTGCTTGATTCAATTAGATGAATGCCTCCTGCTTATGAGATCTGATTATAAACTTTGCCCTGATGCTACCTGTAATCAGCACTGTGGTGAAGGTCTGGTTAGGTTTAGAAGTACTCATGCCCATAGAGTACACATACCAATTCAGTGGACAAAACATTAAATTTACAAGTTTATTTTTTTATGTCAGTTGATTTTGGTAATATCAAAATCAATATAAACTAACCGATTAGTGGACGACCCGCTGTACTTCCTGAGCCACAGGAGGTAGAGCGGGTCGTCCACTAATTGGAAACTCGGCAGTTCGATTCCTGGCTCCTCCAGTCCACATGCCGATGTGTCCTCAGGCAAGAACCCCAAATTGCTTCTGATGGGCAGGTTGGGACCTTGGATGCTAGCCCCTGTACACATTCAGCGTATGAATGTGTGCGAATGGGTGAATGTGATTTGTAGTTTAAAAGCGCTTTGAGTGGGTGGAAGACTAGAAAGGTGCAATACAAGTCAGTCTATTTACCATTTAATATATTGAAAATTGTTGAGTGCTCATAAATTGTCTTGAATTACTAGTATGTGCCACAAATAAATCTGTTTTTCTTTCATGAGGCCCTGTTTATTCTCTTACAGATCATTTCTTTCATTCAATACGCTCCATTAAAACAGCAGCACTGGCCCTTCGGTTCTTGTCGTTCATGATGCCTGTTCTCTTTGACAAGCAAAGCCGAAAGTTGAGTGACATTGTGATAACCTTGTAAAATCTCTTATGCAGGAGGTCTGGATGGACGGTTGGACGTTCAAAGTGTCTCAAGTTGTCTCCTACTGACAGTCAGCAACCGTTTCTTTTACCTGTGAAGGTGATCTTCTCCTAACCTTAATAAAGTAATTTTAACCAATCAAACTTCACCAAACTTTAAACAAAGAGCTGGCAGATCATAAACAGTCATGTGAGTTGTTTTCGATCGTGTCGAGCGCTGACAGTCGACCCGTTTTGTCATTTAAGCGCAGCAACTCGCTGCGGCAGCAATGTTCAGAGCTAGTTTAGTCATTTTTAAGCATCCTGTTGCATCAGACGGCAGCCTCTGGGCTCTTGGTGGCATTTTGACCCGACAAACAGTCTTGTGGTTGTCTGGCTGTGTCTGAGAAGTGTGTGTGTGTGTGTGTGTGTGTGTGTGTGTGTGTGAGGGAGTTCAACAGGTGACGCTGAAGCACCAGAGCAGACTGGGAAGCAGAAGGGGGGCTGTGACAGTGTGTGTTATGTGTCCTTCTGTGATTACAAGTTGATGAAACCATGTTATGTCTTTGATTGTAGAGTGTTAAATCGGGCGTTCTTTTACTGTCTGAGTGTCACGTCTGCGTGTATTCGTGGTAATGTTTGCACTGCCTGCTCGCTGGGTGCATGTATATTTCTCAGAAAGTGACTGCATGCGTGTTTGTTCCAGGAAACACATTTCTCTTGTTGGCGACTGTGTGTCACTGTGAGACTGAATGATGACTCGACAGCCATGTGACTGACAGCAGCACAAACTCCTGGGAGTGTGCCGAGGGGCGACGGATACCTCTGAAAGTCGATCCCATTGTCTCATCTTCAGTGTACTTTACTGCATTTTCAGTTGTTGTATAAGAAGGGGAGGGCAATTTAATAAGACTGTTTTCACAGTTGTTTCTCTTCTCCTGGAGACAGTCTGCCACCGTCAAACCTCATTGTCATCCCGGGGCTGAAGGTCATGGCATCCTGGTCGCAGGATTCCTGTTACGCATTTGTAATCCTCAAAGGAGCATCCAGAAAATCTTGGTGTCTATACTTGTCCTCCTAGAAAATTACATTTATATATATATACTATTATATACTATATATATGTTCATAGGAAATGTTTTATTGATTGAATGAATGAAGCGCTACATTTATGTACCGCAATGAAGTCAGGAGGTGGTCGGGGTGGATGGCGGTGAACAAAATGCACATCACATCTTCACATCTTTGGTTAAAGTCAGTGATAGATGCTGATGTCTCGTGCTTCAAGTCTGTAAAACAAGACCATGATCTTTCCCTAAAGTGCTGCCAGTACCTAAACATAACCATAAAAAAGTTTAATAAACTGTAGACAATTCAGTATGAACGGATATTAGGGAAAAAACAAAAACTGTATTAATCTTCACTGACTATTTCCTTCATATGTTCAGTATGAACATTTTTGCAACTTGCCAAATATGTTAATTAACAGCATGAGTTTTTCTGGGAAAAAAACACATCTGCTGTTGAAATGTATTAGACTAGTATATAAATGTAATATCTAAGAGACAGGGTTGAAATGTGACATTAAATGCTTGGTGTCAGTGGATCTTTTCTGATACCAGTACTCCACTTTAACATTCAAATTTAGAAAAAAAACTTGTGGTTGAGATTATACAGTCCAAAAAACTCAGCAGAGCATGTTCTTTTCCTTCATGAATGAAATTTACTTTACCTTCTCTGTGAGCATAACGCTGTGGTCATGTGAATGTTAAAGGACGTCTCGGTTAAAACTGGATCAGAATCAGGTTGAGAAACAGACGTCTAGGAGACATAAGCGCAGTTTCAACAGCATCACAATGACTATATTTCAATGTGAAGCAGGTCCAAAATACACATTGAATTGAACAGTCATTGCTGGTGTAACAGTTATTTACAACCTAAACATTTACAGTTTGTGACCTTATATAACCGAGTTTTAATCTGGATAATCGGCAAATCAGCGAATAATTGTTTGGCGGAGAGATAATCTAAGCGCAAAAGGTCGACTCACTAATATCGAAGCTTTCAACCGTATCTCATGGTTATTCAGCGAGTAGAGCTGGCTCAGGCATGTGTGTATTTGACGTGATGTGGTTGGAAATGGGAGGCCCATGTGAAGGGCTGACATTGATGATTATGAGGGGGGATTTTGGAGTATGATTTGTGCTTAAGGTTGATGATAAGTTTGTGAGTTTTGGATGTCTTGAACTGCAGATTATTGTCAGGTAACTGCTTGATTAACGTCTAGGCATAAGCTTAGAAAAACTACTGTTAGAACTTCTTAAATTCAGGCAGAAACTGATGACTTTTCCTGGTTACAGTTGTGACTGATGCAAAGTAAACTGAATTTATTTTGAGGTCTAGTTGTTACAGCTGTCTATTCTTTTTTTTTGGGGGGGGGGGGAAGCTTTAGAGTCAACACTGATAAACATAAAGTCTGATACCAACGCGAGGCGGACGGGTATCACAGTCGACGGAGTGACTGAATGTGTTTGAAATGTAGCGCACCACACGCTCCGCAGGCGCTCGGTTTTACTGCGCTAAAGTGCCTTTTAAGCGCATTTTCACAAATAACTTCACCACATCTAGTGTCTTAAAGAGCCGACACTCATTCCAGCTTGATTTATTGATCGAGGCAGTCTTTTTTAGAAACAGCTGTAATTTTTTTCTAATGCAGTAATTACTCTCATGTGGTTATCCTTCCATGTCCAAAAAAACCTCCCGAGGGTTTTTTTTTTTTTTTTTAATCTGCGTGCCAAGATATGATGTAGTCGTTCGCAGAGAGTCAGGCAGGGACGACAGGCGAGAGACGAGACACAAGACAATGTGGAGACACTCTGGCTTTCACAGCGGCACCAGGCCTGTCAAATCTGCTTTTTCCATCCACCACTACTGTTAATAAAACTCAAATGTTGGGGGATTTTTATTGACTTTGGTGTAAATCAGACCTCTCCTGCATCAGTCAGCTTTCACTACTTGGCAGCCCGAGTAGGTTTTTAGAGCTCTAAGAGAGTGATGCTTTTGAAATTCCAGCACCAGTGGGTGTTTTTATAGCCATGTATGTATTGACATATACGGTCTCTCTCAAAATAGAAATACTATGAGTCTGTTTCCTGCTAAGAGTCGTAAATAAATGAGTCTCCTACACTTCCTTGTAAACATTCAATTAGATGACATTATCCCAAAAAAGTTATTGGTTTCAGTGATTGCTCTGACATGATTGCTGTTCTAAATGAAAATTTTGGTCTCCCACACTGGCCGCATTAGTTGACAAATGAATTTCTAACACTTGTGAGGAAAATCATTACCCTGACATCATGACATTTGTAGCGTAAGATCAAGAATGTTGACATTGGACGAATCTGCAGCTTTCTACCACAGTATGATTGAGGTTATGGAAAGATTATTGTTATGGTTATAAAAAACTGGCAAACATTCATGTCAGGTATGTGACACAATGTGAGTTCCAGTCTCCCGTATGTCACCGCAATCTATCACTAAACTTAAGCAAAGTGCTTTTGTTGCCTAACTACACACTGGATGTGTCATTCAAAAATAAGTTGCAAAACAAACAAACATTACAAAATGAACAGTCAGGATTTGTGAGTTCAACTTTCTGCAGACTTTTGCAGTGTGTGTGTGTGTGTGTGTGATTCCCCCCCCTGAAAAGGGTCACCAGATGTGTATCCACTATGACGTGAGGATGATTGTATCGTCCAGGTCAGATCTGCAAAAATTTGTTGAGTGAATTCGATGGTGTGAGATTAACGCCAGAAAAATGAATCAACACAGTTTGTCAAAAGTGAGGATTTGCTGCCTTCAGGTTTTAGTCTTGTCACTGGAAAAGCAATTTCAACACATTGCCACGGGCAGCAGATACACTATTTTTCACTGTTTTCTAACATTTTTATAAGCCACGTTATTCAATTGGGAAAAAACAGATTAATCGATAATGACATATATTATCAGTTGCAGCCCTGATCTAGATGTAAACATATCTGAACACTGTCTGGTACTTTTTTTTTTTTTGCATGTCTCAAGAGTTTTGGCTGCTTTAAGGATTACATGCAAAGATCTGAAAAGTTGCAGCGTGTGTTTTTTTTTAGAAGACGTAGGCGTAGCTGCAGCTCTGCCCCTGATGAAGACGTCATCTACGATGAATGTGATATTGTAGGCAGATTGAAGGGTGTGTGTGATCCTCGCTCTCAGGCCTCAAGGGCTCAAGAGAGAAGAGAGAGAGAGGACTCGGCCGCGGATAAAACTGCCACCAGCAAATTAGACGGCAGAGAGAAGCGCGACTATTACTCAAAAGTGTGAAAAGAGTCGGTAGTTTATCTTTTCATCGCCGCCTCGACTGGATGCTCGTTAAGGCGTCACTCAGCTCACCTTTAGAGTTTGACTTCAGGCTTATGAGGCGCAGGTTGTAGCCTGTAAGGTTGAGATTTCTGGATTAAAATATATAAAAAACTGACAAGAAAATCTCACCTCAAGGTCATTTTGGTAGGTGTTTTGCAGCTTTTGATCACATTGCATGATCCTCATCAGCAGACGGAGTGAAGTCGTCAGGTAGATATTTTAAGAGCGCTTTCTCATCCTCTATACTTGGGCATTGGCTGATGAAGGTCATGTGATACTGTATGACCGAAGCTACTAGAATGAATTTAAGATGTCAAATCAAAAAAGATACTTTGGTTTCATCAAAATATCAGGTTGTATTTCTCTTCTTCAGATGTTACGACACGCCTTTTTGAAAAAAACAGCCCCTTTTTATGTAATTAAACTTTGAAATTATATATAATATGCATATAAAAATAGGTTTAAAACCACTTAAAGATGCCTACATTTTTCATTTCAGATCATATCTTATGTATTTTGGGATTTCGAGTAAATACTAAATGAGGAAAGAGTAAATATAGAGCGACTTGAGACTCTTTTAGCAACTGCTGGTTTTCAATGCCTGCTGTTTTATTTTCATTTTTCTTATGTAAATGTAGTTGTACTCCCATTTGCTTCCAGTTAAACCATAGAATTGTCGAGTGAGTTTGTGAGTTTGTTTTAGGAAATCCAATGAGGCCGACGACACGAGCCAAATCTGACCCACAGCCTCGAGCTTTTCTGTTTCACAATTTTATGGACACGCAATTGAAGCCATCACTCCACACACTCACACACACACACACACACACACACACACACACACATAGAGCCAAGAAAGCACACACACACACACACCAACTGTCCCTCATTCTGTGTTTCCATTGGTCGGTGAAGCCAAAATGACCACAGATTAGATAGCTGCCTATAAACAACTTCTCCTCTCACGACGTCTGAGGAAAACTTGATGTGGGGAGTTAAAAAAGCGAAATGTCACTATTGGACACACGCACACACACTCTCCCCTGGTGTGGTGTGACTTTAACAGCATTGACACAACACTCCAGTGACACAGCTCCGTTTGACCTGCTGTGACCTCCCCCACTGTTGAACTCACGGACCTTTTTGGCCTCTTGTCAGCAGCGACAGAGCCGGAGCCGAAAACCCCGCCCAGCTGACTGTCAGCCGTACGGGACAGCGACCATAACGACGCCTGCGGCTCACCCACTCGGCACACCGAGGTCACGGAGGCATGTGTGTAGCTTGGCACCGCCGGACCGCATAATAGGCTAATCACTGTAAAACAAACACACCGACTTACCCCTGACCCCCCCACATACACACACACACACACACACACGCACACACACACACCCCCAGCCCCCTCCCTGACATGATTTAGGAGATTGTGGTATATGATGGAGGCAAACTGGCATTAAATTTGAAGAGGAAAACAGTATTTATACTTGATTCTCTGCACACACGTTTCCTGTAGTTAACTCAGCTCTTCACCACTACTACTGGATGTGAGCAGAAACTGATGAGATGGTTTAGTATCAGTGAATTAACAGGTTTCAGCCTTTAAAATATCACTCTGTGACTTTCTGGCACCACTTTCTGTGTGAAATTGCTTTGTTAAATTATTAAAAAAATAACATTTCTTTCCAATTTTACAAATGCATAATCAAAAAAAAGCATGTATTTGCTTTCAAAGTGAGTCTGCCCTTCACGACAAAATAGATCATTTGTCAGCGCCGTTCAGAACAGAACGTGCTGTTTCAAAAATAATTCATATGAACGTTGATCTCCCACCTCTTTGGTCAGAGTCTGTTTTGATTTGGGGAAACTACTCGGTTAAGGTTAGGAAAATATGGTGGTCATCGTTAAAAGAAACCGACCAGACCACAAGCGGTTGCTTCTCAGAAAAATATAGTCATAGGTCATTTTAAAGGTGTCCTATGTGTTCATGTAAACAAAGTTTCTGTTTATATTCAATGTTTCTCTCCAAAAAGTATATTGTGCGTATCCTTGATATCTAACAAATGTTATGAATGTGTTTCCTTTCTCATAAAAAACATTTGCAAAGCTGATATTTTTTGTGCATCAATGTTTATTAGCTAGCTAGTCTTCTTCCCTGCATTTTTTGGGGTATCTTAGCGCATTATTTCCACATATAATCAGTGGAATAATGTGAATGCATCAGTAGGAATGTGTATCGCATCACCCGCATGCACATGCACGCACCACAAAAAAAGTCAAAAACTCCGCAGGGTACCTTTAAATGTAGAAGTAAAAAGCACAGACTTCTATATCTATATGTGTTAATTAAGTATGTAGTATATATTACTGCAGTTTTCTTACTGCCTGTGAATACTGTGAATGTGAGCAGCTGCATGAAATGTGTCTGACTGTGTGATGTTGCAGATGAAGTGTGAACTGTGCTAATGAATGACCCCATTTACACTTACGGCTATCTGATCTCCAAAAAAAATAGCTGTGTGTAAATGCATCTGAGGGGCTAGAAGACTAATTGTGTTGAAATTAAATTAAAGTCAGATGTTGAAAAGATGTAAATTCATCTGCTTCTCGCATACGTAATGTCAGCTTTGTGATCCGGGCCAACGGAGAGACACATATATGTGGTTAAATGTAGACCAAAATGTAATCTGTGTTTTATCCAGATATGAGACGTGAAATGACAAATATAAATGCGGTCTAACATGGTGTGCTGAAAACAAATTTATCTGAGTAACCCTGGTTTTGTGGTTTATTGAAGTGACAGCGGACCGATGAGTCTTTGACTTTCTCCAAAAGTCGTGTCATGCTCCGCGAGAAAATGATGACACACACTCAAAAATGATGAAATCGAGTCAAAGAGCCTCCGCAAAGAGAAACCAGATTTGCTATCAAAGTTAGTTTTCATGGTGGGGATGTGAAGAGCTGCTGCTGTTAAAGCCCCAAATCAAAACTTAAGACTCCACTAAAATCACAAGACCGGTAATAAAAGCGACTTTACAGCAGCAGTTTATATAATTAACCTGAATTGCGCCACTTGAACGAGTATATTTGTGCATCCAGCACTCTGAAAATATTGGCCAAGGTTTCACCATGTGAAGTAGTTTCCTAATCCTTGACCATCCAACTAGTTTCCAAACAGTTGCAACTGAAAACACAGTGTGTGTGTGTGTGTGTGTGTGTGTGTGTGTATGTGTGTGTGTGTGCTCATTTTCTATTCAGGTCTGTTGTAGAAGTGTACACTGGCACACAGGATGGTAGTTCTGTAATATGTTATTATGGCTGTTTGGAAGCATTTGGACGGGGCCATGACACCAACAAATAACATAGCAGAGGAGAGGGACTGTTTTTCCTGCCTTTGGCTACATTTGGTCCCCCTACAACCCCCCCCTCCATCCCCCACCCTCTCTCCTGCCTGCCCCCACCCCCCGTTGTGTAATCCTACCACTGTCACATGCATGTCTCTCTCTCTGTAATTGAAGTGGTTGAAAAGAGAGGAGAGAGGGGAGGGCTGATTCCAAGCAATAAGAATAAGAAGCGTGGTTACATTTCAGCCCCGCTGGTGCCAAGTTGCCTATTGAAAATATACGGGCCCCGGGCCGAGCCCCCTTACGTTTCCATGCCTCCCCCTCGCCATGGCAACAAAACATGAAAATGTGAAAACAATGTGAGAGCGTGAGCGGTTTCAGCCGTGCCCACCGCCACAATGAGCCGTGCAATTAGCCGTTTCGACCGAGGAGGAGGGAGGGGGGGGGGGGGGCACTTATTGGATTTGAGAGGGCTGGATTGTCGATGGGGGCCACTTGAGGGACGGCGGTTGGTAACGCTGGTGCGGGATCTGGTCCAGGATCTGGTGTTCGGTGCGGGTAGAGTGCCACTACCTCCCAGTTGCAAAGGCAATTACCCTAATGGAGCTCTCAGCTGGCTGCACATTACTGGTTTGGACGAGGAGCGGGTATCACTTCTCCACATCATGAACAGTGTTTGCTTTATTTTTTCTCCTCTCTCGTCCTGCTGTGTTCTATTCTGAAATATCTGATGGGTCTATTGACCTAGAATTGTGGCCCACAAATGAAAACGAAAGGCAGTTTACAATCTCAGGTTCAGTTTATTACTTTATAATACCTTATGTCTCATACTTTTTATAAGCAAAACCTGCAAGCTGGCTAATAAATTAGGCTCATTGTTTCATTTTTTACCAATTTTTGCCAACAAAAATACCCAGAAAGACCAGATTCAACCAATTTTTCACCTTGATTTCATGTTCTAACACATTTAAAAGTTGTTTTTCCTACTGTGAGTAGACACTCATTACCACAGGTTACATTTATTTAGGTCCTGTTGCAATACATTTTTGATAACTGTATTAATTCACAGAGGTGGAACTACTTTTGTCACCCATGCACGATGACCGATAAGAAAAGAGACGCAGATCGGTCAGCAAACAACATATGAAAGACTGACTGTCACCATGGAAGTAACACTAATGCTCAAACATATTGCAGCTTTAGTGAAGCAGGACCAATGAAACAGGCAATAAATATCAAATGAAACCTTAAAAATAATATCAGAAAACAAGCAAGTATCACATGTGACTCAAAAGTTTTAGAGCTGTGAGTACAAAAGACATTTAAGACGACTAAAAACACTAAATGGGACAAAACTTTTTCTAAAGAACCAGGAGTCAAATCAATTACAAAAAAGATTCACAAAGTGAAAAGAAAACATGGAAGTAAGCGCAAATAAGCAGGTGATTGTGCAGCTAAAAGAATAAAAGGTTAAACTACAGACCGGTTGTGCTACCAATTGTGTCCTTTAACATATGGCATTTTGCATAATTGTTTTTCTTTTAAATCTGTTTTACACCCTTTCCCCGCATGCTTTCGTTTTTGGAAAATAACTATAATATATGGACATAAATGCAACTCAAAGTGTGTAACAAGACATCAAGAGACATAAAAAACATGAAGCAGGGAACAAAAAATACAAGCAATGATGATCAAGAGGAATAAAAACAAATAAGACACACACACACCCTTTAATAAAACAGGCCAAGTCGATACAGCTCTAAAGCTCTTGTGTAAGGGATTCAAAGTGCCTCGGATTCCAATCTCCCCCCCTGCTCTCCTCCGCTTTACTGCCAGAGGAGGATTCAGTCGTGGCATGATGGACGGCATGATGTCAGAGAACAGCATTGTGAAAGTGTAAATTTGTCACATCAGCATGTTGTATGTCTACGACACCTCCAGTCCCCCCCCTGCCCCCTGCCCGTCCCCCCTGGTGCTTTGTAGCAAACGCTCAGTGTAATGTTGTAATAACTTCACTGTGGCGAAGTTCCTTATCGAGCTTGTTGAATCTTGTACTGTACGGTGCGTTAGTGTTGCTTCATCTGCAGTCATAGCCGCCTCATCAGATGGTCCGGTGGCTCCAGGCTCCAGCTAGCTGGTTGCAGCAGCAGGTGACGTGTACATACAGTACCTGTCTGCTGATGGGAGAAGCTGTGGCAATATTATGAACACCTTCAAGCTTTAAGAGCCTCTTGGTATCCGACAAGTTATCAAAATCCTTTAGATCCTTTCTCAGTTCCTTCCAAAATCACCTATATGAGTGTTGAACTTTCACCTCTATGATTAAGGTTTTGTTAAGTTCAGGAACCTCCAGCAAATGCAAAGAGTTGCAGACCCGAATCTATCAGACTCTATCAGAAACAGACCACTTTTATTCTGTTTTTTCAGTTTCTATGTTGATCATAGTAAAATGCATTTTGGCAACTAAATCTACTTGGTTCAGGCTAATGAAAGTTTGTCTTCAAGTGTGTCTTAAAACAATAGTCAGATGCCAATATCAACACTGAAACAGGTTTTATTCGCTGTAATCATTTCTCCTGATCAAACGGACCATAAAAAGACGCCTTGCTGGTGCTCTATCAATGTAAGTTTGTAGTGGGGGACAAAATCCACAGGCTTTGTTTTGTGCAAAAATGTAATCAAAGGTTTATCTGAAGCTAATATGAAGCTCCAGCAGTCTGAGTTAGTCGTATCAAGTGGATATCTCCCAAAGTTAAAGTCTTTTTAGTGCAAAATTTCCTCTTTGTTTTTCCCTAAACAGTGTTTTCCCTTGTTAAAACTCCTCCAAGTGTGGAGACAGTTACAAAAAAGGGCATAAAAAGACTGTTTATGCAACACTGGAGGTCTGCATATGCAGATGTGTTGACAGATGTGCAATCCAGGCTTAGGACAACACATATAGTTAAGGACTCTCGCTAATATGAGCAGCTGACAAGATTTACATCATGTGGAGCCTCGCAGCTGTGCAGACACAAGAGTCAGTAACAGTCAGTAATCGCAATGGAACATTTAAACATAAGTAGATTTAACAATTTCAAAGGCAAATCAAATGTTGCTCCTTCTGAGGTTCCTTCGATATTTTCCCTGTTAAAGTTTTTTTTTGCTGGGAGGAGTTTTCCCTTGCTCAAATCAACGGTCTAAGGGTAGAGGATGTCTCGATGTGTTGCTGCTTCTCAGTTCAAACCAGAGCTGCATGTATGTTTAAAAGGACACAACTCAATAGAAATATTGTCACTTTCTCGGCGTGCTGCTCCCTCAGGATCCTTTACATTCAACTCCTCAGTACGACATCACCAAACAGAGTAAAAAAAGAACAACAATGTTCACTACAACTTCTGTTACATCAGGCACCGTAACCAAACCCATCAGTCTGTTGAACTTGTGGGTTGGAAACACGGTTGAAGGATAATCAGACCTGCAGTCACTGAGCTGAGATTTACTGATTATGTTGGTCAGCATTGCAACAACATGTCTGGTTGGAATTTTCTGGTAATTATGAATTGTTTGTTTTTAAAGATGTTGAGATTATTGCCTGATATCTGATTACCCTCTAGTTGGGCAGCCAGAATAATTAAATTCAATCTAATTCAACTTTATTTATCCCTAGCAGGGTGCACACACACACACAAACATACATCTCAATAGAACAGACAGAATAAATACAATAAACAGCTCATGAATAATAGATAAAGTAATATATAAAAGTTAACATCTACAGTGCTACAGAATAAAGTGAATGTCTGTATTAGGAGCCCGGGACTCTGCTGACAGACTTGTTTCACCACCAGAGAGATCATTGACAGGTTCAGCAGTTGTCTGTCTGTGTTTATGGTCACTGATCCACAGAGAATCATGAAGGCATCCAAAGGTCTCACAGCACAGTGTGCAAAACGTTCCCGCTCTCAGCTGATATATATGAGGAAACGCTGCCCTCTAGTGTTGTGTTCAGGTTACACATGTTCTGCTTTCATGAGCTCCTCTTCAGCTCATGCTTCAGGGATCAGAAGTGGGTTGATTTCATACTAGAACAGCATCAAAATGGACTACATGATATTTTTTAAAGCTATGGAAACAATAATTAAAACCTTAAGTTTGCTTTGTGGGAAAGGAGATGGTCTCTGTCATTGGATGAGTCCCACACAGCTGTTTCAGGTGATGTCACATGATGGATGTCTTGTCTTTGGGGTGGATAAGCACAAATCTTAAGTTACTGAATTGTGTTGAATGGACTCCATGTGACTATAAAACTTCCACTAGATGTTGTAACAGATCAGCCAGGTTTACAGAAGCCTGACTGGGATGCTTCTGGTGGCTCTTGTTGATTTTGCAGTGTCTGTTTGGGTCTTAAATTAGTGTCATTTTTTGCATTTTATGTCTGCTGCAGCACACATACTGTATCTATAAATCTCTTTTCTCCTTTGAGAAACAAATCAGAAACCAAAAGGGAGAATTCATATTTTATATTTTTTGATTTCCTGATCATGCCCCCTAGTCTATGTACATGGAGACCTTATTTCCATACAGCCAATCAAATCTTTTCATAAAACGATGACGTGTTGTTCTATCATAGGCTGAACAGACGTCACACTGAGCCTGATTGCATCCTGCTCCACAACACAAGAGCCATACTAGCTTTCCTGCTAAAGTCTCCATCTTATCTAACTAACAAACATGAACACATATCTTGTCCTGCAGCTTGTTGAACGAGCCACTGAACAAACATTCAACAGGGGAAAGTGCACCACTAATGTCAGTTAGCAGGCTAGATAGCTAATTAGCTGCTCAGCTGAACCACATCAAACAGCATTTAAACATGTCTGAAAATGTGACTTTAGACTTGTTACATGCTGGTTTGGTTCTTACTCTTTAAAATCCCTGTTAGCCGCACGTTACCTGTCCATGACTCGTAGCTACAGCAGTTTGTTTACTTTGTCTCTTGTTCTTTACCAGCACAAACACCCTAACCCTAACCCTAACCCTAACCCCTGCTGGCTGAAACTTAATGGAGCATTTCTGATATTTCCCCAAATATGCTTTTTTTTCTTCTTTATAATAAAAAAACTATTATTAAAACATTTAGAGAACATTTTGACATTACTTCTGACTGCAAAAAGAGATGAATATATGTGATGTCAGTTGGACTTTAATTCACTAAAGACCATCTGAAAAGAGACAGTGACCCAGAATCTCCCCCACTGATTACAGGTATCTCCATCTAGGCTATCTCCATGACAACAATATCTAACATACAGCAATATTAGCTACGTAATATGGGTTGCCTAACATTATAAACTGCATCAGTGTTTGCTTCCATCCACTCAATGTTCCACCCTCATGAGTTCACCACTTATAATTTAGACATTACCAACAGCACTTTATAGCTGAGTCACTACAGCATCATTTCTATGAATTATTATTATTGCCATTGATGAATATCACATATTTTATAAACAAATACTGTATATGTTAACATAAATCACATGTATTGCTTTCAAATTAAAAAGCTGCCTCACACAAGTGATTGCACACACACACACACACACAAACAGACAGATTAATTTTCTATCTTTGATTTAAAGCAGAACTGACAGTTATGGAAACAGCAGCTTGATGAAAGTCTAATGAGTTTTTCTACTGAAAACCTGGCGGCTTAAATAAAGTTTTGATTCATCTGCAACATTATTAAATTTATAAAAAGCCAAGGTTCAAATGAAAGAGATGATCCTGTTTGGTTTGATTAGATTTCTCTCAGAATAATTAAAAGCTAGTTTGCAGAAATTCCAGCTCTGATATGATCAAATGTTGTAAAATGAAATTAAGTTGCAAAAATAAGATGTGGTCAGAAATCATTTTCTTTGGCTTTTTCCACAGATAATGGATGTGTTTGTAAAAAAAAAAAAAGAAAAACACAAGCAACATTTTTATCAATTAACACTTATGGACAAGTTAATTACAAACATAATTCATTAATTCATCACATAGAAACAATATTAAGAGTCTATACAGCCATGCTAGCAGCTCTGAGGGGCCATACTTAACTGTGCTTTGAGCTAAACGCTATCACTAAACACAAAGAGCAGCTGATGCTCATGTGACTGTCATTAGTTTTGCAGGTATTTGGTCATAAAGTGTTGGACTTTTGATGATGATGGTGCTAGATGAAAAGTAAAGGGATCACCAAACATCCAGTGGATATTTCACTGAAAGCCTAAAATGTCAGAATCCTTGTGGTGCTAGAAGGAAGTCAGAGGAAGTTGAAAGTCATTGGGATTCATCCTCATGGGACCATGAATGTCGTCTATACAAAATTTCATTGCAATGCATCCAAAAGTTATTGAGATATTTTAGTCTGGACCAAAGTGGTGGGCTGACCGACAGTCGTTGCCATTTCAATAAAAAGTGCCACATGCAGATCTGGTGTGGAGGTTCTCTGGCTTATTCTCAGCGTGCCGAAATTGTGTCAAGACAAACTCAAAGCTAAACGTTTGTAGTAGCCAACCTACATTTGTTGGGGATTATTTTCAGTGGTGGATGAATCCACATTTGGTGCTCTAGTGAGTAGTTCTGGCAACAGGACAAAAGAAAAAAACTATTAATGGTTTACAGTTTGGTCAAACTTAAGTCTCGTTTGAAAAATCATCTATGGGATTCATTGTCAGGAAATCTTTGAATTTTCCCTTCAACACAAATGTAAATTTTTCCCATAATGAGCTTGAAAGTCTTTTTAGCCTTTGATGGCTTTAGTGCTGTTTTCTAGCACACGGCAATTGCATATTTGGCATGAAGATAACAAAAATATACCATCTTTTTCTTTTCACAACTTAGGTTACTTACAGTAGAAAATATACCAAGTAAACATTACCTGGGGCACAAAGGAAGATCATAATTAACAATGTGGGGAACATGTCACATCACTGTCTTCCAAAAATGTTTGATAGCAGTATTTAATGCAGTGATCTGGAATATTAGGATTGAACTTGTGTAGTTTACAAGGTGTAATACAGATTTTCATGAACCACTTACATTGTAAAGGTTTAAACCTGGTATTGATATTATTGATAATAAAGAAATTGTGACAGAAGAATAAGATATATCAGGCTTTGGATACACACAATACTTTTTTGTAGTGTCAGTTCATTATGAGTTCTGGTGGTCGTTGTTGATAAAAATATAGAATATCATCAGACTAATCCTTTCAGAAACATCAGCCCAAAAACACCTGACATCACTCCAACATGTTTCTGATTGGAGGAACAGATGTTGAACCTGCAAATTAAGAGAACTTTATATTCTATTCTATGGATTTCATTCTGTTCTTGATGTTTGTGTAGAGCTCAGAGTGTTTATGACAGACAATCTGTTCTTCTGCCTGTGTCTGTAAATAATTCAGAGGAAAAGAACTGGGATCAACCAGGTGAATATTTATAGGAACCAATAAAGCTCTGTTGAGATTCTGGGAAGCTAACAGAGCAGATTCCTAGAAAGCAACCTGTAGCGGCGTACAGCCGGTACATCCAGTCCTCTGCATTCACTGATGGTGGAGGGAAAGAAAAAGTGTATCAGGTTTAGAGAGGATGCTGCAGGTACGTGCAGGGATTGTGTTTTTCTACCAGCTAGAAGCTCAAAATAAAAAAATAAAAAAATAAAAAATGCTACATGTCATTTTAGTCAGGAAAAAAATTATACTATCTTAGGTCCATCATTTACTGTCTCTGAAAAACTGAGGATTCAGTCTAGACGTTATCATTATGTCAAGCTTTGAGTTAAGTTACCCTCCATCTTTCCAGATTTAACACAATTTATTTCAATTTATTGTAATTTAAGTCATTTTATTTCACTGAGGTTCCCACTTAAACATGGAGTGGACTTTCATATTGCAACATTTTCATGTGCAAAAGAGAAAAAAAAAAAAGAAAAGAAAAACAAAATAAGATTCAAAAAGGCCATTTATGGCTGCTCTACATATGATTCAGACAGGAAACATTTGAACATTTCCTACAGGCAGACAGGTGACTGCAGGAGCAGAGTTTCAAAAAAACAATTAAGGTAGCCCTCATATCACGATGTCAGAGTAGGAAATTAAAAGTCCTGCATTCCCTGATGCTGTTATAGTCCCTGAACTACTAATAACATGCATCATATTTAAGATCACAATGGAAAATCTTGACTGTCTAATAATGATAAAATTTCTATAACACATTCATGCATAAAATGTGACACAAAGTATTTAACATAGAAGCAAAGAATCACATGTACATTTAAAATACATATATGCAGTGAAGTTAAAAGTACAATACGACCTTCCTGTAATACATATTTATACTTAGAAAACAGAGCAGAGCCTTTTAAATCCAATCATCAGTATGTTTTCCTTAAATGAACATTGAGAATAAAAGCTGTTGTGTTTTCTTTCAACAGATGGCGCCATTGAGCCTTTTCTCATCCACCTCTCTGTCCTCTGTCTGATCATCACTTTTTCCAAATTGGGGTCGACATGTGCTGGCAGACACACACACACACACACACACACACACACACACACACACTCTTCTGCTTTCACTATGGATGTAGACTATGCAGCGAGCTAAACACATTTCCAGTAAAGGATGAAGACGGCAGGTTCTTACTGGAAGCAAATTGTGAAACTGTAAAAACTGTATTCAAATTAAAAGTCAATGATTGCAATTAAAAATGAGAAAAGAAAAAGGCAAAAACAGGTGGTGTGCCTGATGTAACCAGTAGAGATCAACATTAAGTCCCCATAGAAAGTGCAGCGCTGTAATTAGTCTAGTAAGCATACACTTATAGACAACAAGAATACAAGCAAAAAGAGTAAAAGACTGAACAGTTAGCCCAACAGTAATTCCACAAGTACAGAAAACGATATTTGGGGAGAAAGATAAACAATGTCTGTCAGTATTTGTTTGGTCACAGATCTGACAAAAGGCCGGATGTAGCTAGTGGATGGATGTAGTTAGTTTAGCAGGAAGTGCGGAGTTGCTAGTAGCAACGGAACACCCAGTTGAAACCAGTTGCTGGTGGCTGAATGGACACAGAGCAATGTTTAACAGAATATTCTTGTAAACACAAGTACAACAGTGGAAATCAAAACAATAAATGGGAACAAGAGAGAAAAGATCCTCCAGAAAAGATTAACGGGGAAACATTATTCACATTTCCATGTTTTGAATCTGGGGCTTTATTGCAATATCTTGGCATAATTCACAGTCCAAAAAACTATTTTTTTAATCTACTGGTTCTTTATGCAGCCCCTCAGTTCAGTCTCTGTCTGAAACAGGCCATTTTAGCTCCTGTCTCTTTAAGGCCCGCCTCCCAGTGAGCCCATTCTGTTCTGATTGGTCAGCTCTTGAAAGCTGCCCCTCAGCTGACATCTGGCCACTCCAGAGAGGATGCAAACAAACCATGAAACAAACTACTGCAGTAGGAATTTACTACTTTTTCTCATTCTTTACTGAAAACGTCAGCTTCTTAAATACATCCAAACATGTTCAGTCTTAGCGACAAAGGTGACGGAACAGACGGCTCGTCAGCAAGCTAGAACAAAAACTGTCATAAAGTGTTCAGAGCAGGTTGAAGCCCTGGATTTTGACTTTCAGGAAGAATTTCTTCATACGTTAAACTCAACTTTTCAAACATGTTTAACGAAGATATTCAACATCATAAAACCATATAAATAACAGAAAATCTCCTTTAATTTAGCTAAGATTCAGGAAACATCATAGACATGGATAAATTAAAAAAGCCAATCTTGACTGTGAACTGAATGTTGTTTAAAGCTGTTTAAAACAACAACCATGTCAGGTATTTTTCTGAGTAATACCATCTCCAAGTCTAATAGTAATATCACAGCAAGTTTCCAACAAAAGGTCAGTGAAAATGGACTTCTAACCACCAGAATGAACTTTTAACTACACCTGCACTGCAGTCTTTCCAGGGGGTCGACATCTTCCCTCTCCTCATTCTTCAAAGGACATCTACATGAAAGGTACTGTTATAAGAGTAGCATAGCTCCATTAAGGAATAGGTCAGTGTGTAATGTGTGTGTACGTGTAGTGTAGTTGAGCGAGTGCAGAGAGTGAGCGGCAGAAAAGTGACGGTGAATGTGAGCAGTGGTTCAGGAAAAGGTTAGCAGTAAATGTACAGCACAGGCTACAGTGTGTCGGTTAATAAATGCTGCAGCTCCTCAAGACCAAGAAAATCATCTATCAAAGGGAGTTAGCCCCAAAGTTAGCAACTACGCATTAGCCTAACCTGACCAGGCTAACTTAAGGTGGACTGACCTTTAAGGTGGACCAGCAATTCTCATTTTAGTGTCAGTCTCAGCTGCTCTTTAACAGAGAACAGAGAAATGTGTGGCTGATGAGTGCCTTGAGTTTTTGATAAGTGGACATTCGTAACAAAGACTTTTTCTACTAGAAATAATAGCTGGAGAGCAAAATTAGCTAGGTGAGCTTGGTCTGCTACGCCCAGTGGCCCCAACGGAGATCATGGCCTTGCCTGGAGAGAGAGAGAGAGAGAGGAAATGTCGAAAGCAGTGCAGGACGCGGAAGTGAGGCAAGCGAGGAAGAGTGTAAGCTAGGCTAACTGCTAATCCATACAAACCAGCAGTTCCAACAATCATGCCGGCTAATGATGATAAAATGGATGATATAACCATTTTTGGCCACTCTTTGACTTTCACCAGCTGTCAACATCAAACTGAGACACGCACTTTCTCTCTAAGTGCTCTTTAATACACTGTGCTGCTATATATGTTTTATGTGTTTTCATTGTGTTTTAAGAGAATTTTTAGATATATATATTTATCCTATCTGCTGTTGCGCTGCTGTGGGCTAGGAGGAACAGCATTTTGTTCTTTGATGGATGGAAGTACACAACAAAATGACAATTAAGTAAATCTTGAATTGTGAATTCAGTCCCTACCCCCGTACACTCACATAACAAGTCACTGAAATCATCCTTGTACATCATCTTTGTTCTGAATCTGCAGAGCAACAGCAGCAGCTACAGCTGCAAGTTCTTTGTTTCAAATGACAAACTGACTCTTCAAATTAAGAAAGCATTAATGAAAAAACTTAATCTGAATTAGATTTACAATTTCAAATAACTACCTTAGCAGTAGTGTCAGCTATTTTTTGTTCATATTCTTAGTCCTGTGTCAATTGTCCAAATGTTAGTTTTTGTCATATTTGCTTTAGTTTTCTTTTAATCAAGTTTTAGTTGACTAAAAGTCTTATCTTAGTTAACTGTTGACATTTTAGTCTTTTTTAGCCATCAGATTATATTGAACATTTCAGTCAATCTAGTCTAGCTAAAACCAGTATTTTTTAATTTTGTTATTGTCATTTTAGACAAACTTATTTCACATAAGATTATATCTTATCATTATCTGATGAAAAACAGGTTTGAATAATTAAGAAGGCAGCTTTGCAGAAAGTGTGTGGTCTGATGGTATCAGTTTAAGGAATACATCCAGACATTTAACAGATTTGCATATCAATTTTGAACCAACATGATTGAACAACTGGGGCCCAATACTCTTTAAAAGTGAAAATGAGAGCTGTACAGACAATACAACGATTTAGAACCATTTTTAGGTTGCAGGTAAGTACAAACTTACCTTTCTGTTCTGAACAATGGAAATAAAAGTAGTTAGCCTAATAAAATTGAAAAGACTACTGTACACACACCAGTTGCAATCTGCAGGCATTAGAAAAATTAAATAAATAGATCTGAGGTTGGTTTGCTAGACTGACAATAACCATAATAAGGAAAGGTAATGTTACATACTGCTTGTGCTGCTCAGGCTACACCTCCTGTGAGTCTATCATATTTTGTCTCCTCTTTTCTGTCAGTGAAAATGAAGAGAGATTTTGGAGAAGTATTATTTTACTTACATTTTAGTCTGATCTTTTTTCGTCAACAATATTGTACGCTGATATAGTGCTTGGTGACAATGTTTCCAAGAAGCGAAGCATTCTCTATGGTGTTCCTCAGGGCTCGATCCTTGGTCCGTTGTTGTTTTCCCTATACATGATCCCACTTGGAAAAATTATCCGTGACCAAGGGATTCATTTTCACTGTTATGTGCTGTCTTAGTCATGGAAAAAAGTCATTGGCAAACATATTTAGTCATAGTTTTCATTAACAAAATTAACATTACTTAGCAGTTCAGTAAATTAACAGAACTAAAACCACCAGACAAAGACAGGGGTTCATACAACATACAATATTAGTCAAAATAACTTTTGGTGGTGTTAGAAAAACTATTTGTATTTCTTGACTTAACCTAAAATTGTAACACAGCCCT
Organism: Thunnus albacares; assembly: GCF_914725855.1. NCBI lineage: Eukaryota > Metazoa > Chordata > Actinopteri > Scombriformes > Scombridae > Thunnus > Thunnus albacares. The sequence goes on along the minus strand of NC_058120.1, from coordinate 27,252,554 downwards.
TTCACTCATATTTATAAATTGAAACAAGTTACATTTTACACTGGTATGCACACATGTACATTATATTATAACACAAGATGCTGAGGTACAGGTGTCCATACTTATCACGAGCTGTGCTGCATATCATCATGCCTGGTGTTGTCTCATCCCTGTTTTGAGCAGAAAGAGAGACTTTCCCCTGATTGAATGGCATCCTCCTTTGTGATACATACTATTCCCTGATTTTACTCTGGATTTCAATTTCCATCACATCTGGATGCTGAAAGGCCCTTTTGTGCACGAAGTGAACAATGAAAAGACAGAAAAAGATAGCGAGGGAAAAAGAGGAGAGTTCGAACCTTTTCCGAATATACTTTTCCCAGCGCCGTAACTTATATTAACCTCCTCCTGTTCCATTGTCAGGCCAAACAGTGCCAACAGAGAAAAAAAGGTCAGAGCTGAATAGTGTCATCGGTTTCGAGAGGCAGGGAGAAGGCTGCTTGGTACATTAAAGTGTCTGTCAGTTCAGGTTGAAGACAGTTATTTGGGAAGGAAAAAGAAAGAGAAAAAAGAGATGTCTAATAAAAAAAAAAAGGCTGATAGAAAAAAGGAAATTCGACCCTTTTGATAGTAGGTTCACCAGTAAAGCCACAGTCAAATGAAGGGTATTAGGTCTCCTCGGAGGAGATGTCAGATTTGCTTGCATGAATATTCAACCGTCACCTCTCCCTGTTTCTCCTATAAAGCCCTCAGGATTTTAAGAGAGCATTTATTAAAAGTGAGCAAACATTCCTCTCCGGTTACAGATCTGTGCTGTAATAAAACTGTGTTTACTGTATCAGTCTCAGAATTAATAAGACTAAATGCTTGGCTGAGTTCATCTGCAGAGATGAAGCAGATAAGCTGTACTGAAAATCTTCAAAGTTTTGTGACTCAACTACTGTAGATCACAGATATAAAGTTACGCGTCAGGATAAACTGACATTTAGATGTTTTTAAGTGTTTGTCTGTGTGATGTGAGATGTTTGTCCACGAGAAAGACCGAAACACTCTAGAAAAGGCCCACTTGTGCTTAGAATTTCATGTGTAAATAGCGTAAACAGATTAAAATGTCTTAAAATTTTAAGTGTTTGCATGTGAGATGTTGTATGATGGTTGCAGTTGAAATTGGAGCACTTGAAGAAGTTGAAGTTGAAGCACTGAGGGGTTTGAAGTGTCTGAAATCACAAACTAAGGCCACCCCCTTGGAAAAATTAGCAAACAGGCCTCCTGAAGGAAAAACAAACTAACAGTCCATCGCAAGATTCTCTTAAAATGTATTTATGTTTACAACGATGCCTTGCAGTGTGAAAGGCGGGCATATTTTTCTTAAATTATTAGCGCTATTGGGAATAATCCCAAAAAAAGACTAGTATTATGAATACTACTAATCAAAAATATGGCAGCACTGCTTGAGGAAATCTAAATTATTTTAGGAAAAGGTCATAGATAGTTTTATTCTTGATGTAGTAGATATTGTAAACTGTTCCTTAAAGTCAGGTGTCTCCCCAAATCTATTTAAAACTACTCTAGTTAGGCGTCTACTCAAAAAACACACATTGGATTCCTCTGTTCTGAGTAACTACAGGCCCATGGCCAACGTGCCTTTTCTTGGTAAAATCCTGGAAAGGGCAGTGCTGATACAGCTAGAGGCTTTTTTACATGACAATGATATTTATGAAAAATTTCAGTCTGGTTTCAGAGGTAGACATAGCACAAGACTGCACTCACTAAAGTCATAAATGATCTTAAAATGAGTGCAGATAAAAAGTTTTTGTCCTTGTTCTTCTCGATTTGAGTGCTGCGTTCGATACCATTGATTATGAGATACTTCTGAACAGACTTGAAAGCTGGACTGGTCTCTCAGGAACCACACTGAGCTGGTTTAATACCCACCTCACAGACAGAAATTACTTTGTGAGTCTAGGTGACAATGTTTCCAAGAAGCGAAGCATTCTCTATGGTGTTCCTCAGGGCTTGATCCTCGGTCCGTTGTTGTTTTTACCTATACATGATCCCGCTTGGAAAAATTATCCGTGACCAAGGGATTCATTTTCACTGTTATGCTGATGACACCCAGCTGTATCTATCTGTGGCACCTGACAATAAGGATGCCCTAAGTCCTCTGCTAAACTGCTTCTCCAGTATTGTGCAGTGGATGAATGACAATTTTCTCAGACTCAAGAGTTTCAAAAACTCAAAAGATTTTACTCTTCTACTATGTCTTAATTGATATTTATATATATATATGTTTTTTTTTTCTTTTAATATTTCTTTGGAAAAGCACTTTGAGCTGCATTTTATGTCATGAAAGGTGCTCAACAAATAAAATTCATTATTATCATTATTAAATGTCAATCCATGTCTAAGCAATGAAAGCAGTTAAAATGTAATGTAAAGAGTAAGAGTGCCAGAGATAGTTGAAGTGTGTGCACTGTTAAAAGATTTGACTGGTGATTTTCTATATTTTTATTGTTAGCAAATCTCATGTTTGAACTCAACATTGAACTCATCCCGCTTATGTATCCATCTTATTCTTTTGTGCTGTAAACCTCTGCTGTTGTCCAAAAACTATTAAAAACACATCAATGATCCACATAGCTGCACTTGGTGACATGTGTCTTCGTCCCTGAAGAATGGCTCAAAAAATAGCGATAAGATAGTAACGTGTCACTGCACATATGCAGGAATGCGGTCCCACCTACACAGTTTCACTAGCTTGTTGTGCTGCATACCACAACCAATTGACTTTGTACTGGAGTTCTCTGAAAAATGCATAATGTAGTACAAAAGTCTACGGCACAGAGGAATAAGATAAATCAGACTGTAGATACGTGCACTTGTAAGTAGGATGAGGTCAGATGAGGTGTCAGTCAGTTTGTAAACAGTTGAAATGTCAGTTAAAGAGTTGGAACTAGATGCTAAATAGGCTACATGTGAAATGTCGGTTGAGTGTAAGTGAATTTAATGTGTTGGAGGGTTAACAAAAGGAGATCTTGTTTGTGTGCTCTAACAGACGAGATAGAGCTGCTCCACTTAGTCTTTGTACTGTATCCTCAGTAAATCATTATCCTTTTACAAGGCCAGCACCTGTTACTGATCATCAAAGAAAAAAAGAACACGACTCAGTTGCAGAGCAAGCTTTTATACACAAAACTTATTCACATAAAACTCCAGATAAAGTGGCAGACTTTCCTCTTGAGCACCTCTGCAAAGCTGCATGTCATGGCAGATAACTAAAAAGAAGATCAGACAGGTTTGGAATAAAATTCCACGTTAGCCAAATTAATTTGAAAGAGAAAACTAAGACAAACATTAAGATTATTACAAACCGCTTTAGTTCAATCACTTACTGTACTTATTGTATTTATGTGCGCACACTTTGCAATGAGGAATCATTATCAACATTTAAGGTGCACTCACTTTCTGTTTTACCTCCAAATAAAGTGGTTTATATAATCTGTACAAACTGTTGGGTCGTTTACAGTCTGTCTGATTGTCTGACTGCTTGTTTTTCATGACCCATCTTCTTTTTAGGGACATCACCATGTTCCCTGATATTAGCAACTAACTTAATGACAACCATAGACTGCATATAAATACGGAAGATGCGTCTCCGCTTCCCTCCACTAGTGTGCTTGTGTGACATCATTTTGAGCCAGAGTCCATGCAGTAGAGTCAGGTGGCGAAATGACGGCCGTCCCACTGTCTGACGGAGGTTTGAGAGCGGCTGTCACAGCTGTCAATCATGACGTCAGACCCCCCCCCCTTTCTATATTGTCAAATGACTGATTAAAAACAAACTTATCAGAAACATGAGCACTTGGACAAACATTAGCATGATAAGAACGACCTAAAATGACAGAAACCATCTTTGGGAAATATTTATTTGACGTGTACTTTGATTTTTTAGTTTGGCTCATGTCCCATCTATTAACATGGTGGGGGCGGGGCTTATGACCTGTGCTGCAGCCAGCCACCAAGGGGCGATCGAGATGTTTTGGTTTCACTTTTGAGGAGCTGTCATGATGTCCACCTTTAAATACAGTCTTATGATGACACTATATTATCACAATTGATGAAATGAATGGCCTAACCTACAAAAATCAGACTCAAATTGTAATAAACTACAATTATCCTTTAAACCTCACTTTTCCTAAGATTTAATATTGTATTTTTTTTGTTTTCTGGGGTCTTTCTGGAGTAGTGTCACCACCATCCAGTGTCCATCAACATCACACTCAAAAATGTAATTTTGTTCAATCTGCATATTCAAAACCTTTAAATATGTACTGCAGTCTAGAATTGGGACACAGCTCTCGTCTTGTCATTCTGAAGTATTTGGTTCAAATATCTATTCTGGGTGGAAGATCTGATTGGAGAGTCTAAGTGATCAACATTATCAGATTGAAGCATTTCTTTGAGGCGCAGCTCTGCCAGAAGCTCAAAATAATCACATTGGTTAGATGAAGACTAGTGGTTTAGAGCCAAGCAGCTGCGTTTCGAGACTGAAAAAAGGCAAAAAAGTAGAAGAAGAGAAGGCTACAATAAAAGTTCAATCTAAAAGTCCTGAAAGGGCTGAGAAAAGGTTGGGAAATTTGAACAGCTACAACTCCATGACAACTGATTAAATTTCCATCTGCTAATGAAGATCATGTGATGCGATCGAAAGCTCCAGAACAGCTACCAAATGAACGTCAACTGGTGTTTCCATGGTTAAGAATTACCAAAAAGTAAACACAAAACTGATTGGCAAAGCAAAATTAATGGATTTTATTCTATTTCCATGTTTTTTTTCAGAATTTGTTACTAATTAATTGTATTTAAAAGCCTATGAAGACACTGGAAAAGACTGCATTCATGTCTGTTCTTTCTTCGGTTCCCTCATGATTCAGTGTCATTTAGATATAAATTCTTTCATTGGAGGTGGGCATGACTTTAAAAGCCTACTCCGAGGTTTTAATGAAAAATATCAATATGTCATGTATTTCATATATTTCATACACTGGCCCTGTGGCAGAAAATTACTGTACCGTGTGTTACTCTGTGTTCTTGGATGCTGACAACACTCCACCCTTAATAATCAGAAGAGGCCCACAGAGCAAAGCGGTCACATGCAGCAAACACATGGAGCTTCTTGGTGACTCAGCAGGTCAAAGAATACATGTGCTTTCAGTGTTGTTAGCTTGAACTCAGACTATTAGTCAGTGTTAGGGCAACTCTCCATCCCATTTTGTTTCCTTTGACTGTCTATTGTGTTGATAAAGCCTTTGTCCTCATTAAATAAAACTTAATAAACCCCTGCTTCTGAACTCAAGTGTGTAATAAAGCAGTTAATACAAAAAAAAAGTAGCAGTAGCAGTGTTTTCTGTTTGATTGTGTCTTGGGAAGCCAGTGAGGGATCATATCCTGTTGCTGCACTAACAAATCCCACAGTTTGATTGGGTTGACGGCACAAGGGGAAGGGGATATTTGGGATAAAATGTCTGTGAAGGTTCACCTCAATCATCCAATGATAGGATGTCTAAAGAAAGTTGTTTTGCTCAACAAAGATTCACCATATTCTTTAGGTCCAAGCAGCAGGATTTAAGGAGAGATCCTTACACGTATTGATGCGTCCTTGTATTCAAAATGATTAAATCTAAAGTCCAACTAAAACTGAAACTAATAGAGGGCATCCAGGGGTTTAAACCACAGACTGTATATAAAGATGGATGTAGTGAGGTGTGACATCACCGGCTGGTTTGCATTGGAGCCGGTTTGAAGCCCAGTGTTGCAGCTTATGGTCAGCACCATCTTTTCTGTTTGGAGCCAGGACATTGAGTGTGGAGTGTTGCCTTTCACACTCTGGAAACACACCCTACTACCTTGGACTGGAGCTAATGCTAGCTTACTGGGAACAATGAGCACTGCACATTTTGTAAGCATAACATTAGCTACTTTAGCTAAATTGTGCTAACAGGGCAGGTATTGTCATAAGCATTAATCTAACTGAAATATTGATTGTGAGTATCTTGTTAGTGTAACTCCTGAACTACAAACACAGTAGAACTGTGTGTCTGGAGAAAAATCACTATTTACTTTAAACAGAAGAAGGAACTTAAGTCTTCAAATCTTATTAATGGACCAATAATTTCCTAAATGACCACCGGCTCACTTATCAGAGGGCCCAAATTTAGCGATTGAGACCATAATGACACATAATTATTGTGGCCATCAGTGGCATTGCACTTCAAGGTACTAACTACAGCATCAAGCCGTGGTAGTTTCCGCTTGGTTTAAAGTGCTGACAATGAATAGTAACATCCCCGGTTTGAGTCTGGCTGTCAAGCGCTGTTGCATGTCTTTACTTATCTCTCTCTCTCTCTCTCCCCTTACTTCCTGTTATCTCTCTACTGTTAACTGTCTAATGAAGACAAAAAATGTCCATAAATACCTTCAAAAAATGAAACAAATACAGAGCAGCCTTAAGAAGTCAAAATTAGTTAGTTCTCACTGCTGAACATTTGTAAAACTCAAATATATTTGCGCTGTAAAAAAATGAAATAAAAAAATTAACAACTAGGTGGTAAAGAAAGCAGAACATTTAGGAGCTAAAGAGCCAGATGTTTTTCTCAGGAGTTGGTGGAGACCAAACCAGAGTTAAAAGAGAGTGAATATTGGACTTACTGTCAGGTGGACAAAACTTTATGGTGGATGTGACTTCAAATAAATTGTGTTGTAGTAGCAGTTAGATTTGCATTTGTCAGTTTGTTGAGTTCTTCAGCCCCCACTTGACCAATAACAATGCAGCTTTAATGCACCAGTTAGGTTTCCAGTTTGGTGGCATCTTATCCAAACAATATATTTTGTATCTGAGATGGAGCATGTGCGAAAGTGGCCCTTTAAACTGGTACTGTTAAGTTGAGTTTTTGCACAACATGCACTTTGTCCTCTCTGGTGGGACGTCATGTTCTCTCGTACTCTATTTCGGAAGGAGCTTCTCATCATTTTTTTCAGCAACATGCAGAGAAATCACTGCCTTGCTCTTGTTTGTCAAATTTGACATCATTATCTTCTTTGTTACCATGTATTAGGTAGCCAGTGCTAATTTTTGTCTGTCATGCCATTTTCAAAATTTGTGTTGCATAGCAACCAGGTTGACAATAATGCTTGTGATTCCTGGAGCAGAGCTTTGGGTCGGATCGAGTGAGAAAAATGTTCCCCATCAACCTAAAATTTATGCCACAGCTGAAAATTATGTCCTTTATGCCTGTTCATCTGCAGACTTTGATCAAGTGGAGTCATAGAGTGAAATGCTGCAGCTGTTACAAATATCAACCGTGACTCTGCTGGTATTCATCAGACCCAGTACCTTTATCTTCTTGGAATAAATTCCTATCTCCACTCGCCGTTTTCGCTCTTTTTACCTATTTTTCCCTTTAATTTCCTTTGTTCTAATGTATTATAATCATTATATAATCACAGAAATAATGCGGGTGTGGTTTGATGTGGTGAGTGTAGTCAGATGTGTGCTTTGTTGCAGCTGTTACCACATCCAACAGTGATGTCATGGGATCCTGGATTGCATCTATATGTCACTTCGGGGGGGGGGGGGGGGGGGGGGGGGGGGGGGGCTAGCTAGCTAATTAACATTAGCAAAAGCTAAATGTCTCAGGTAAAGTTGGCATCCCAGTCCCAGTTGATGATCCAAGTAAAACCCATGGAAATAAAGGATTGTTTTTATATTGTAAAGCTAGTTAACCTAGTCCTACTATTGTTGTACAATATTATTAGAAAAAAAATTATATCAGACTGATATTTCTTGAACACCAATGAGATGGAGATAGCCTACGTAAGGAGTTACTTGGACAAGCAACGCAAATGGTAAATTTATGTTTTATTGTGAGTATTATCAAACAATATGTTTTACTTTTACTTGAGAAACGGATTTTGGGATGAGAATCAACTAATGAGTTTGGTAAACGTTAGCAAAAGCAGAACACAGATGCTAACCCTAAACTCTGATATAGTAGCGTCTGTGTCAGGCCGGCTTCCACACAGCTGACGTGCCAATCCTGAACGGATGTTCTGCTAATGTCACCCCACAAAATAATAGTTAGCGAATAATATGGTAACTCTTGGCCTTGGAGGTATCACCAGGTTACCATTGTATGTAATAAGGTTAACGTTAGTTAGTCAGGCATGCTAACGTTTGCAGCTTACACTGATAAACACACTGTTAAATACATTCCTTAACATTCTTACTCTTGTATTTTTCATTTCAGAAAGGTGATAAAGAAGACAGGAAATGGGGAGGAAAATATGGGAAACAGGTTATGATTCAGGTGGGAAAAGCAGATCATGTCAGGTTTAGTTCACAGTGAAAGTTAGGATGTGACTGGTGAGAAGGTCACTGCATCACTTGGTAGAAGAAGAAAAAGAAAAGAGGTTTGCTCAAATGGAACCTAAAAAACACATGGCATGTTTAGACACAGCAGCATTATCATGCAGTGGAAAAACACACGAATTAAATTGGTTCACTTACTTCCCAGTTTGGGTAAACAACCTCCATGTCACCATGGCAGCGGAGTGCTGCAAGCAGGGCAGCATTGATGCAAAAAAACCTCCAGTTCTAAATGTTTACATCTGTGTGAACAGGTATTTCTAGAGAACTCGCATGTTTGACCTGTGCGATAGGACAGATCTGATAATCATGAATTAATCAGATTTTGGTTATGTAGGACGGCTTGGCTCGGAACAAACAGCTGGCCGATACGGTGGACTGTGATAATCACGTTGTCTGATCGTCAGAGGAATTCAAACCAAAAGGCGGCTCCTTGTGTCAGATGATACAAGTGGATTGCAGAGTCCTAAAGGTCCTGTATATTCAGTTTCAACTTTGGCTTTGTTTATCTGTTTATTGTTTTACTGGAAAGTTACACCCATGAGCCAAGGAGCAAGTTATTTCAATCGCATCTCGAAACTTTGATTTTGCTCAGTTATCAAGGAGATGGCTCAGTTGTCATCACATGATCTAAGGATGTATCTACTTTGGGATGTACCAGCAGAGAGCCTGTGTTGAATCCTTGTGACGTGAAGACTCTGGCGAGATGTTCCAACAGCCCAACCATGTAAGGCAGTCCCACTGGGATGCTCCTAATGGGGCATCTGTTGGTAGACCAGCACCCATCCTGGAACGACTCTGCTTCCCTGGCTGTCGGTGCCATTTCCTGGAGGTTTTGAATCTGGTTCCTGTAGGAGTTCAGCTCAACCTGATGTCTCTCTCTGTGAATGATGTCTTTTCATGTCTCTTCTCCTCTGTGTGTGTCTGAATGGTGTGATTTGAGTCTCCCCTGTGTACATGTCCTCCTGCCAGGTCTCCATGTTGATGGAGGTTGTGTGGCTCAGGTCCTATTTTGTTCTGGTGACATCTGGAAGCTGCTTGGTGTCCTCTTCATCACATTCTTTATATATATTATAAATCCATTATAATTTTGTTATCCTTGTTCCATGCTGTATTTCTGTAATTTGTCTTGTTCTGTTCTGTACACACAACATCTATTCCACTGTCTGTCCTGTCCTGGGAGAGGGATCACTCCTCTGTTACTCTTCCTGAGGTTTCTTCCATTTTTTCCCCCCATTAAAGTGAGTTTTTCCTTATTTGAATCAAGGGTCTAAGGACAGGGGATGTTGTACTGCTGTACAGACTGTAAAGCCCCCTGAGGCAAATTTGTGTTTTTTGATATTGGGCTATACAAATAAAATTAATCTGACATTGATTCATTGTCCATTCTGTTCTTAAAAGAGCACTCCACAGATTTAGAATTGCACAAAAAAATGATGAAAATCGATGCAGCAGAACCAGAGATATTGATTTTTTTTATTCACTGCATCCTTCTCTCTATGTTCTGTGTTGAGAAGTCTTCACGACTGATCTTTTAAGTTATAAGTGGTAGTTGGAGATATTGTCCTGCATTGAATTAGTGGAAAGTTCCAAGAAAAGCTAGTAAATGGCTAAGAAATAACATTTACACTCAAAAACAAGTAGCTCTTGATGCAGACCTGAATCTATGCTTATTTCTTCCTAATTATATTTTTATGCCAGTCCTTTTTTCCCTATTTTCCAGCCAATCTTCACCAAATTTGGTACATATCTTTTTTTTGGCGTATACCATAGATTGCCATAAACATCATGGGACAAACTCTTGAACTCATTGTGTAATTGCAATCAAATAAATTCAAACTTTGAGTGATCCTACAAAATTTGATTGTATTAGAGCAACATGAAAACATTTTTATGGTCATAAACATGGACAGTCTGTGCTCATAACTTGTGGTCATGCGTCATTTAAAATTTGATATATTAATTCTTCTTCAAAGTCCTGATTTACCTGGTCAGGATTGAGATATTCTCAGCTAATCAGCATGATTGTCACTATGTGTATTTGATGCAGATTTGGATCCAGATGCAGATTTAAACTTTCTAAACATTTTAAAATAAATTTTGAAGGCAGCCTTGGTTGAAGAGCACAGCCATTGATGATCTTTTTCTTCTTTGCCATTTTACTGTTTTTATTTTGATCTATTCTGTACAAACACCATCTATTGCATGTCTGTCTGTTCTGTTGCTCTTCTGACGTTTTTCTTTTCCTCTGTAAAAAGGATTTTCTCTTGTGAAGTGTCTCCTTATCTGAAACAAAGGAGGTTGCAAAGCTATTTGAGGAGGGAGGGAGATTTATGAATAGAAGTTAATTGACATGGTTTTAAACAGATGATAGTTTTGTTAAAAGGGCATTAACTCAAGGTGCAAACTACAGGGGAGCTTGGCTCCTCTTAATAAGACATGAGCTTCCCTGAAAACATGATTTATGACATTTTGAGGGGGGGGGGGGTCTCTAAAATATTGAATATGCTATTTTGCCATGCATTTTTGTTTTTCTGTATCTTCATCATCATGAATCATGCATAACATTTGGCTATTATTGATGTATGATTCATGAATGAGGATGATTCATCACTAATTCCCTTTAGTAACAGCACATGCATGCTATTCTCGCCATCATCATCGAGGCGTGGCAACACAATATCATAAACTTGACTCACTTTTACTCAAATTCTTGGCCCCACTCAGTCTATTACTCCGCTTTTCTCCAAATCGACATTACTCACAAATTTACCCTGAACCCCCCCCCCCCCCCCCCCCCCCCCCCCGCATTAACTGATTAGATATGAAGACTTGTCGCAATACTGGACACTGACCAACAAAACCAGCTCCTCTAATTTAAAGACGGTAAAGAGATTTTTATCTAAATGCTCCAAAATGAGCTAAATTTCAATCCAGTTATGATGTCTTTACTAAAGTGTGTCATAACTGAGTGAATACTTAAACACTCATCTTTTACCAGTGTCTTCATTTAACATATAACATATAAAAATAAAGAAATTCTCCTGACAGCGTCTCTTTAAACTCCAAACTCCAAAGTCTTCGAAACTGTTTAAGTTAAAATAAACAGTTTCACTGCTTCATAAAAAGCAGAGCACTCCACTGAATGTGTACCCAGATAACTTGGTTAATTAAAAGCAGATTAAAAATATGATTGACTCATTTTCCACTTTCTGCCAGCAACCCTTACCTTTACCTCACAGAAATAAACACAGTTTTGTGAGAATACAGGCCTGTGATAGCAATCCTTCTCCCTTAATGTTCTTTATGTGTATGTTTGTTTGTGCTGGTCGGCTTTGGGGGACCAGCATGAGTGAGAGAAGGCTGAGTGCTAAAACTCCCATAGCAACAAGCAGATGATACACGGATACCAGTAAACAACGTTGATGGGGGGTGTATTTACCAGTTTCTGTTTGTCTCTGAGTCCATATGTGTTTGGATGAAAGTAGAGTATGTGAATTAAACAACATTATTTTTTATTTTCATAAACTCTTGTATTTCAGGAAATTCAGTTTTTTGTTGTTTTTTTTTTTTTATTTCTGTGTTTTGAGACTAATCCCAAGAAAAACATCAGAAGGTCATTTCAGGAAGTGCCCCAAAACGACATGTTTACATTCAAGTGACAGCGACCTCTAGTGGCCATAGTTTATAATGACAGTGATGTTATTTATGACAACAACTCACCCCTAAAACTTAATGAAGTATTAACTTTAACCCAAATTAATATTCTTATCCTAACCTTAACAATGTACTTATACCTAACCAGGGTTTTAAAGTAATCAAACCTTAAATTGGCAATAATTGATATTTTTCATAATTCATGAAATGTCAGTGTGTTACGTGTTGTTGGTGGCTCATAGTGATGAACCTACTGCAGCTCCCCTTCCCCTTGTTAGCAAACAGTTGCTTATTTCCACATCCAACCGTTACAGAGCAACATTATCATTCATTTGGAGTCGTGTTTTTATCCACCTGGTGAATGTAAGTCCAATATTCACTCTCTTTTATCTCTGTTTTTGTTCTCTACAACTCCACTATATTCACCAGCTTGTTTGGTGCTTAGCAGGTAGTGGTAGATAGTGGCTTTTTACAGCTTTTTCTCTGAAAACAGCTGCCCGCTGTGGCTGAAAACGACGCTATGAGAGCACTGAGAGTGAACCAAAACAGTAAAGTTGCAGCCAGACAGATAAACAATGAGCTTAAACTCGCTATAAAGCTCCGTAAAGCCGACGGGAGCTGCAGAGTCGCTGATAATTCTCTGTAGATTCATCACTACGAGCCAAACACATTGCACACTGACATTTAATATGTTATTATGAAAAATATCGATTATAGCCACTTTAAACCCCAAAACTTACCGTTTACTCACCTCTGGGCCTGTTTGATCAAATACATAGTTGCAGAAATGAAGGATGATGTTTGCATTGCCGCCACATCTATACCTGGTGATTCTGAGGCCATAAAATGTGTTAATTCAGCACTTTTGCATCTCTTTCATGTAATGTTGCAACATAGAAACAGAATCATAAAAGCTCCTAAACTTAAAGTGTAAACGTGATTTCTGTCGTGGAGCCCATATCCTTGATGAACAAGGAGTTTGCCGTCAGGGTTTGTGTCTTCTGGTCAAGGACCGAAAACAGTCTTGCCAGTAAATTTCGTAAAAGTCCTAAATTGCCCAGACAAGGGAAGGATTTCCACCAGACTGAAGGTACAAGAGTTCAAGGTAACCTGTCCTACCGCTCCTCCTCACTCCCACACTGCTCTTTGTTTGGATCCAAGTCACAATTAAAAGCTGGGAAGAGCTCAAAAAATACTTTGATAGGATACAGTTGTGTGGGAAGGACATGATGTAATTCAGGATTTTTTTTCTTTTAGTTTTAAAATAACAGTATATTGCAGGAATTAAAGGTTTGGCTTTAATTGGCAGGAAAATCTACTGGTTTTTACCTCTACATGTCTTGTAAACGGATAGTGCAGCGGAAAACCTCAACTAAAATTAATTAGATACTATTTGCACTTAATTTAATTCAAAATTCAATTATATTTCCACTTTATATCACAATAAAACCTAAATATAGACTTGAATTAGATTTGAGCACAACTCTGAGTTCCTCCCCTCCAGCTCTTTTGAGAGGATACGTTTGTTTTTTTTTCTCAAAACCTGTGCTCTGTTCAGCTCCTTTCATTCAGAAGATAGATCTGTATTGATGCTAATAATCCATCAGTCCCCTCCTGACCTAACCAGTGCTTCATGTTGGAGCTTGTGCAGCTCAATCTTCCCTCTATTACTGGAGTAATAGGAAGCAGGCAGATGGAATCCAACCTCTTCTCCCCCGTTTGTCATTACTGCCAAAGCGGGCTGGAGCACAGAAGGCCAATAAAAGTAATTCAGACATGATGAAGGAAAAAATTTGGGCAAAGGATGAATCAGCTTGAATTTGCAAAGAAGTTTTGGAAATGCAAGAAGCAGAGCGAGTCTACATCAGTGCAGAAAACCCTGTACGGACACATGACACACTCATTCAAACACACAACATCTCCCACACACACACACACACACACACACACACACACATTCCCAGTCTGAGTGGGAGGGCATCTATCTTTCTCTCGCTGGTCTCTGTGCTACTGGAGCAAAGGCAAACGGAGGAGAGAGGACACACAAGAGGGAACACGCAGTTCCTCCCTTCACTCAGGATTTTTTTTTTGGAAGGGAAGTAGTCCACTGGTGCTGCCTCGTATCATATCAACATCATGCTGCAGTCGACTAATATGGCAAATAGAAATATCAGAAGATAATTGAAGAAGGCGGAGAAGAATCTATGAATCAGAGCGAGCATGCTGTATTTCTAAAGAACTAAAAAAAACTGAATGAATGAATCATCTGAGGTAAACAAACAGAGGGGAGAAAACAAAGCGGAGTTCTATCAAAACTCCATTTCTTCCTTCTTTGTTGTGTTTCTGGCTCCGGATTGTATGTTCAGCACGTCACGTCTAAAGAATTCAAACACTCCTCAAACCAAACCTGCAACAATATTTGATTTTCCTCCTGTTGGGTTTTTTTATTTTGTATTTCAATCAGATCCCTTCCTTTACCCTGTCCATTTTCACAAAATGAAAAATGGAAAAAATGATGGTGAATTGGTTTTAAAAGCAGATATTTTGGGGTTGAAGCTGCTAATTGTTCATATCGGCCAAAAACTGATCATCGTTATAGCTGAAAATTGGCTCCCAAAAGTTTTTGTTGCGACAGACTAACTGTTTAGGTCCAGAGCAGACCTTACAACATCTCTTGTGTTGATGGAAAAACTGACCCAATTCTATCACATTGATTTGTAATAGACATTAAGACATTGAAATCCCCCATGAGGTTAAGTTTTATGCAGGTTTTGACCCCTCCCACCACCGACACTCTCCTCCGACAGGAAGCTGCAGTCCGTCTTGACCAAAAACCTCTTGCCACAAGGATAGTTTCTTCCTGATTGCAGCCGGCCTCATCGACAAGGTCCGGGACCCCCCGCTCTATCCCACTCATAGTCACCACAAGTTATATTAATGTGAAATCTATAATCTTATAATGCACATAGGTGAACACATCTAACATGGTGCATTACATTTTTAAATAAAAAATATTTGTATTCTTTGTATTAGTACACTTGCACATTACACATCCTGTTTATGATGTGAACATTCCCAGTCAGTACCTTGTACATTATATGTTTTAAACTCTACAGCTCTTTTCACATAGAACATTTTTTACTTATTCTTTATCGTAAAATTATATTTATATAATTATAGCACCTGTCTCTTGTGGTAATTCTTCTCACTTTGTATAGATACTTGTTTTCTCTCCACTACTTGTTATGCAGCACTACACCAAGACAAATTCCTTGTATGTGAAAAGGTATTTGGCAATAAATCTGATTCTGATTCTGGGTTATGTCCACTTTAACTGAGTTTGAGGCAGGAACAGTGTTTGGTTGTACATAACATGAAGCAGACTGAGCAAATATTCGGCATCTCTATCATATTGTAAGCTGATAGCATCGACTGACTGATATCTGCTATTAAATACTGTAAAAGGCTAAAATCAGACTAATAAAAAACAGCAAAATTTCATAGCAAAATCAATTAATTTCAATGAAATTTCCATTATGAGCGCATTTGCTAGTAAATTCATGCAGATCTTTCATATTGATGGCCAAAAAGTAAAACCTCCTATCTGAAAAATGCACTTTTTTGAGAAAACTTGTTCAAAAAAACTTGTAGTTTTCTTGCAGAATGCTATTTGTTAAGGATACCCAATACATAACACACTATTTTTGGACTATATTACTATATTTTGCTCTTCAGCCATCGATATACAGTTTGACACATAAATTCATGCCATTGACCAACTGCAAAGTATCTTTACAGTGCTGACCTTGGAGCGAGTTGGAGAGTCCAAAATGGAAGAAGCTATCATTTTTGTGTTGGGCCATCCAATTTTCTACAACTCTGCTCTGCCTGAGTGTAAACAACTCAACCATTCAACCACTCAACCTCAGTGTTGACGTTGGACGTTTCTGCGAAACCCTGAATCACCTTCAATGATGATGTTTTTTTAACGTTCAGCGCCAGAGTTTTTAAAATTCTAACTGTCTACAACATTTGTAAGGCTGAGAAATGACTGTGGTTATGGCAAATACACTTTGGTTAATGTAAATTTAGGGTTTGGCAACTAGAACATTTGGTTATGGTTATGCAAAGATCGTGGTTACGGTTGATAAAAAGGAGAACATTAATCGCAGGTTCATGACGAGACTCCAAAAGGACTCAATACTTCCTGCGTTGGAACTGAATGTTGACATGGGACGTAAATCAAGATGAAGAATTGTCCAATACGTAAGTAATTCCAGACAATACTGGACTAAAATAAGTCAACAGAAGAGATATTGTCTTGAGACACTTGTGGACAGTTCAAATACGTTGGCGATGGGGTGATTTTCCAGTTGAATACATTTTGCTGTGCAACTTTCTGGTCTGACCAGACACAAAGGGGGTTGGAAGCTAGTTTTACCAACATTGTTCTGCTCTTTTATATTATCAGTAAAAGGTCAGTAAAAGGTCAGAATCAGTCTGATTTACTCTTTCAGCCCTTTAAATTGGCCTTGGAAACTATTTTAAAAATGTCGAACAAGCTTTTGCAAATCCACTCAGATTTCATTTCAGCTGTAAAAGACAGAACTGAACAACCCTGAACCTGCTGACCACCACAGCTGCATGATAGATTGGTGAACATTGGTGGATCAGATTTTTTTTTTTTTTGTAAAGCCTTGAGATCTGAATATGGAAATGAGGTCAATGCCGCACCGTAGGCAGCTGCAATAAAGCAGGATGACCTTCTAGTGCTGAGATCGGTTTAGAAAACCTCAATCAAAGGTGGAAGTCAAATCAAAAAACAAAAAAGTTGTGTAGGAGCCTAAATCCTGCTCAGACTTAACTAGTTAGAGCCAACACACTGAAAAATCAAACTTAAAACTGAAAAGGTTTATTTTAATCATATGTCCACTGTTTGAAAAAACAGCTACATACACGAAAAGACCAATAGCCTAAAAAATGAAAATAATGATGCTACTCTTAAGTGTCTAGCTGGTAAATTCAGCACTAGATTGGCAAATTATAACTCAAAAGAAATGTAAAGGTTTTGAGAATGAAGTCTTCCTGCAGTCAGCTTGAAAGTGTGTAAATGTTGATATACCATTATTTATTAGATAGATCGATAGACAGTCGTGCAGTCCTGACATACAGTTAAATCATCGAGGATAAAAACACAATAAAGCTAAAATCTTATATCCATTGTGGTCCTCTGAGGGGAAAAAGGGGGGTAGGACGGCAGATACTTAAGTCAGACAACACATGCAATAACAAAACATAATCAAACTATCCAACAATGACCAAAACAGAATAATCATTAAAAGTTTAAAACCCCTCTCAGTCTGCTGTTGCTTCAGAGAACTGCAGCAGTGTACAAAAATATGTTTTTCATGCAGAACTCTTGAATCTGAAAGGAATGATGTTTGTTAAGTTACCTGTATCCTTTATTATTTTGAGAGTGATACCTAATTTAGTTTGTATCATTCTTCTTTCCATGCTGACATAATTAAGGTTTTGGAAGTGTGCCGGCTCCAAATGTGTTCGGAGAGGAAATTTGAGTACAACTATAATAAGCTTTTATTGAGCAGTCTGCAGCTGGTTTTTAATGAGTTGTGGAGAACTGCTGCACCAGAAGGTGGCAGCATAATCAAAGTGACACTGAATCAGAGCCCCAGACAGAATTTTCTAATGTTGCACTATCTAGCAGAACTGCTTTTCTGGCTAAGTATTTAGTCTTTCGACACATTTTCCTGAGTGCTTTTAATGCCCCCGTAAACAAATTATCAAGAATACAGCAGTAAATAAATAATTTACAGCAGTTTTTCTGCTATTGCTTTCTGTCCTACCCTAAAGGTAGAGTCAGTAATTCTAATTCAATACACTTTTTTGTCAAATTCAGCTAATATCTCATCACGGTCCGCTAGTTGTCCATTCCGTGTGTGTGCTGAAAAAATGTACAGTGTCCGTACACAGCATTGGCTCTGTAAACAAGTTACACAACACTACTCCGGCCAATCAGCAGGGGGCGTTCGCGTTAGTGCACAGGACCACATCATCTGCATAAAGAAAGAGGTCACTTGAACAGTCATTAATATACAATGGAAAAAATAGTTACCCCAGGACATTCCCCTGAGGGACCCCACAAGTTATGGGCTCAGGTCTAGAAAGTGTCCCATTAACATCCACCTTTTGACGTCTACCTGAAATATAAGACTGAACACATTTGACGGCTGCTTCACTGAGCCAACAGCTATCAGTTTGTACAACAAGATCCAATGATCTACAGTATCAGAGGCTTTTTGGAGATCAAGCAGGACCGTACAACAGAGGTTGCCAGCGTCTACCTCCTTCCTGATGTGGTCAGGTAAGGACAGAATACAGGTTTCAGTCGAGTCGAATGGGCTCTTCTACATCCTGACTGTAAATCATACAATATATTTAGCCCTGAAAAGAACTCTTAAATCTGTTCATAAATTGTCCTTTTCATAATTGTGGGCAGCAAACATAAGATTGAGACTGGTCAGCAGTTTCCTTTGTATAATTTGTTAACTTTTTTATAGAGAGGAATAACTCAAGCACTCTTAGACTCGGTTGGAACTTTTCTTTGCTTGATAGACAGATTTATTATATGGAGCAATAATTTTGTTCATTAAGTCTTTTGAACAAAGAGCTTTCATTTATTCTGTTAAAAAGAAAAATAGCTGGTCTTAATTCCATATAGGGAATAATAACTCTGCACCTCGTCTTCATTATAAAAACCAGAATAACAGAGAAGTTGTTAAATAAGATTACTTGCAACTGTTAGTCATTAAAAATGTCTGTGACATTGCACTTGATGTTCTGTAATTCCCTGGTTAAACTGAATATAGCATGGCATGTGAAGCCTAAAACATCAGACAAACTGAAAAGTCTGAATCACACCATGACTTATGCAGAAAATATTTCAAGCTGAGCCTTCTTGTTAGACATCAGACCAAACATACAGTATGTGGTGGTAATAAATACTGGAGACATTAGACTGATTCATCAGGAAAATCCCATAAAATTCACATTAACAGCACAAATAAGCAATCAATGCAAAGTTTCCCTGCGTGTCTTTACAAAAAACCTGGAAGAATTTAAACCATTAGGTGTAAAAGTCCAAAAAGCTTCTCTCTGCCGCACTTCTATTTATGTTTCTATTCTAATAGAGTTAAAGCAGCTCTGTAAGCTCTGTTGTAAATTTGCCTTTTCCAAGTGGCAACAGGTGGTAACGGTTTGAAAACTGACCAGTCTGAGATAGTTTATAGCAAAGTCATCTCAAGAGAAACGACATCTAATTTGGGTGAGAAATGCAAAGAGGACAAGTAGCTTCGGCAGCACTGATGCAGTTTCCTCCTGTGAAATGTATGATTGATCATTCTGATTGTAAAACACAAAGGTAAATTCATCAGCAACACTGACTGATTTTAGAGCATCATCTGAATCAATTTGATACCCTGCATACTTAATTGATACGCTATATTACAGGTATATAATGACATAATTGGGAATCACCTTATGTGGTAATCTAATCCATAAACAATTTCTTTATGAAAACTCATGAAGCAACAAAGATTTAAATCAAAGCTTGGTGGTCTGAAGTTAATACTCACAAATACCTTAAAAACTAATATTTGAAAAAAGGAAAATTCTAATTTTTTAAACCAATTGTATTACTTTCCAGCCCTCTGATAGCTTTTTATTAGGAAATATCTGAGGTCTGCTTTTGCCAGACACATGACCCTTGTCATAGTAAATAATACATTTCTGATGATGAAGTTCTGCTCTGCATGTTCAAACATCCACCGCTGTCGCTGTTTATTATCAACATCTCTGGCTGCTCGTCTTGTCTTCACCACTTTGCCACCTCCGGATCTGTCGACACCTGTAGAAGCAAGAAGTGGACACAATAAGGTGAACTTGAATAATATTATGCAATACGGTACAGCTTCAGACATGACCGCAGAGAATCAACATTTGTCTTCTGACTCATCATGGACAATATTTACACATACTGTAAGTCATGCAACAAAGGCAAAAAGTGCGACAAACTGCAACACTCAAATATGATCGATGGAAACATTCATGATCCTGTTGGGAAATTATGTCAAAACTGGAAAATAGGAAGGATATACAGAAGGAAATATAGCCTCAAATGTAAAAATAAAGAGAATAAACAGCCAGCGAAGAAAAAAAAAAGAATCTAAACAGTAAAAAAGACATTTTGAATTTCTATTAACATATGCAACGAATATATTTCTAGTGAAGAGTTAGGATTATTGTGATCTTATTGATTATGATGCACAAAATAACAGTAGGACTTAGCTACAGCTATTAAATATACAGTATGTGACAGTGATGAATGGGAATATGAAGAAGAAGAAACAGCAATAAACAGTAAAACAGCATGACTCCAGATAATACTGATGTTTTATTGCCTTCATCATAACATCAGTTACAGCTTACTGTGAATTTACGTCATCAAAATGTGTCACATGGACTCAGAAAGGTGATTAAAGTTGAATCAAATCCAAAACAAAGATGCAGCAGCTTCAATCTGGAGGTTTTTATTCAAGTGTCAGTTCAGTGTTATTTACAGTTTATAGGAGCAGATATTTTCTTGGTTGATATAAATTGTGCTGGTGGCTCCATCTGGTCTCATGGTGTGTTTTTTTATTATTGTGTTCCATCTCTTTTAATGATTAACTCTGAGCAGATGACCGCTCAGAAATGACAGAGGTTCAGTTTGTGGTCTGATCAGAACACTTAACTTCTACTTATATATGGCATATGTCTTATAAAGACTACAGAAAGCATGAAAAAGAAATAACGCCAAAAGAGCGTTTTATTCGTCAGCTGTGTAAAGTTACTGACCCTCCTCCTCCTGTGCGCAGCGCTGCCGGGCAGCTCTCCAAAAAGGCGTGACCAGTGACGTCTCCGGATCGGCCAGACCCATAAACCTGGTACTTTTGAGAATCTAGAGGAAAGAGGGGGATAAAGGAAATACTGAAACGCGAGGAGTGAAGTTCCTGGAGGAATAACGCCGAGGGAATAAGCGTCTGTTCATGTGATGCGTGTTTAATAGTTTCACTTTTACGCGTCACGGCTGTTTTTTTTTTTCTGCCTTCATTGAATGTTTGCAGCAGCGGCGGCGGCAACAACGGAGGCGCTGAAAACCGACAAAAACTCTCAACAACAACAACAGCAGCAGCAGATCACCGGCTGAAACCACTGACAGGTTGGTGACATGAAATAATATTTTTTAATTTCCAACTTTTCTACCATAGAAGAAGAGAAAAGACTTTGACCGCGGTGCGTTTCGGTGGAAAAGTGACCTGTGGTTCGGATTCAGGTTGAACAGGTGCAGCTTCTGCTCTGATCCTGAAAGTAAATTCTTTCTATTTATAAGAATCATCTGGATTTAAGAAGCTCAGCTCCAGCAACAACTTAAACGGTGCTTTGCAGCCTCAATATGTTAATAAGCAATTAATTGTGATTGTTTTATTGATTATTTGTCAGGATGGCAACTTATTAGAATCAGCTGAATTACTGCAAAAGGAGCAAAAAGGTTTAAATTGAAGAAGTGGTTTTGTTTCAGGCTGTAGGATTCTTTAATTTTAAGGGAATCCTAAAATATTTCTTTAACTCCTGGAAATATGACAAGAGTTTATTACAGTGTGATCAAAGGTGATGGTGAACGATATCAACAAATATGATAATGTTGCTCTGTGTTCAGTATCTACTGATAAAACCAAACTATAGTCCTGTACGGAGAGACCGCAGAAGACAACTATTATGTCACAGAGTTACACAGAATTTGTCAAAAACAAGATTATTTCACAGAGGTCAGTGTTGAGTCACACAGTCTAAACCTTTGGCTGCGGGGCACATAATTAGCAGCTAAATGCTGGTAAAATATGTCAGTGGTTGGTAGATTTGCTTCACTCAGCAGCCATAAAAACAGTGGTGATCCATTGAGTGGCTGATAAAATCTGAACATTCATGAACCATTTGGCTGGTGGATAAAAAAGTTAATTTGCACTCTACCTCCGGCTGGATGTAAGCACCTGTACTACGGCAGTAAAAAACATGCTTTTTGTTGTTGAACTGAGAAGTTTGAATGCGCTTTCTGTGAGGCGTTTATGGACAAAAGTAATGTTCAGTGTGTCAGTCAAGAGCTGAGTTTGGCTTCACTTGTGCTGGTCTGACAGAGACAATAGAGACATCAGACCGACCGCTCCTCCTTCCTTTTTATAAGGCTGAATCTTCCTCAGTCTCTCAATAAAAGGAAAAGTCCAGACCTGTAAGCCCCTAAAGTGGAATCCAGTGGATCCAGATCCCACCGGAAGTTCACCAGCAAAATGGAATACACATTTTCAGTTGTATTTATATAACCAAATATCACAAATAGCAATTTTTCCTCATGGAGCTTCAGTCAAGTCAAAGCGTTTATTGTCATATGCACAGTTACAAGTGTCAACTGTACAATGAAATCCTTCCTTTGCCTTTCACTCTGAATACCGTTTATCAAAGAAACACAAGGTATAGAAATGATAAAAATAAAGAAAATAAATAATAAAATGTCAGGAGAGATAAAAAAGAAAGTAATAATACAATATACAGAGCAGTATCAGGTGATGAAATATATGTGCGCGATTTTATATACAGACAGCGGGTGAATGTCTGAGTGTGTGTGTGTGTGTCTGTGTGTGTGTGTGTGTGTGTGTGTGTGGAGGGAGTGGGAGACGGGGCAGAGTGAAGCTTCCTGTATGGTGAGGTGGGTCAGTGTGGGGGCAGAGGCTGTGGGTTGGATCTGTTGATCAGTCTGATAGCCTGAGGATAAAAGCTGTCAGTCTAGACTTCCTTTACGATCTGTACATCATACAACACGCTCTGTCTTTACACCCTCGCCTCGATTTTCAGTTTTTATTTTCACACTCTGCTCTGTGACAGTCTATTAGGGGACAGATTGGACCCTTTCAAGGCCGTGAAGGCTCAATTTTGATATATTTAAAGTCCAGAATTTCCATTAGATGAATCATTTCTGCCAGAATTTTACTTTGAAAGGCTTGAGAAGCCTCTGCAACCAAAAAAGAGAATATATACTGTATATTAATGCAAACATGAGTGGAACCTGATGAAAATGTTTCCATAAATAATTTGCAAAATGTAGCTTATACTATCTGTCATATCTAACATCTGGTTTGTAGTGAAAGGACCATCGCTTCATCCCAAATTTTGCAAATCCTTCACCGCTGCACTGCACAATGATATCTGTCTCTGCAGTTGATGAACAGCCTTGATATGAAAAAGTTTGCATATCACACAACAGCAGGTGTAAATGAAACCGATCAGATCAGTCAGTTCAGTTTTACTCTAAAAAAAAAAAAAAAAAGAAGTTGATATTCCTGCAGAGACTTAGAGCCTTTTCACACCTGAAAGTCCAAATCAATGTTCATGTTTTTGTTACATTGTGAACATTTGATCCGGTTAGTTTTGGTCTCATATTGCAATTATGCAGAGCACTTAAGAACTTTACGTGACATACCTTCATCCTGTCATCATCACCTAGGTGGGCTGCGTCCCCTTATGCTTGACATTGATTGGTTTGAAGATGGGACGGCGTCTGACGTAGACGTGTTGTCAATTCAGCGAGTAGCTTTCTATCGCCGTTGGAATTAATGGAGAAAAATGAATGAACAGATTCATTTCGTTGCCACTATATTATATATTATACTATATATATATATATATATATATATATATATATATATATATATATATATATATACACACTACAGTTTCTTCATCTTCAGGTGGCTTTGCTCTCCTGTCCTCTCTTATCCTTTCTTTTTCATCCTCTCCAATACCTGGGAGTTGTCGGCATTTTTATGAGTTTTTTCCAGTCGACTCTTTATAACGTCGTCATACCATATTTTAATTAAAAACTTGGTCTCCTCCTCTCCCCGTGTGCTGCAGCGGCATATTTCTTTTTTTTTTCCCCCATGACGATAGCTTACTGGAACTTCCTGTAATCGGTCTGAAAAGTCCAGAAAAAGTTTTGACGCCAGAAACGAACTGAACCACGGTACAGTTTCATCTGGACTGAGACCACCTCTTTTCGTCGGACCAAGGTTCGGCTGTTTGGTCCCGACCGTCCACGAGAGGTTTCACACCTGTAATTTTGGTTTGGATCAAACTGAAAAGTCCGGACCAAACAAGGTGGGTGTGAAAGGGATAAACTTCTTTAAGGGACTTGCATTTCAGTTTATTACAACATTACTATAGTTTTCTTGAAAAGGGACATTTGGTTTGCACTCTAATCTTTCGACGCCGCTGGTGATTATTTTATCACATCAACAAAACCGACCCTATCTGCTCCTGTTCTGCCGGCTCTGCGGTGGAAATCAGTTAGGATGTAAGCTTGGCAACCTCCTCTCCACAGCCTTGAGACTGCTCACCGTGTAATAATCTGGCTGTTGCTGTAAATACCAGATTCCTTTTCCACATGCAAATAACCGAGTTGTGGGGGAGTTGAAAGTATGCGTGTGTGTGTGTGTTAAGGGGAGGATGTAGGGAAGTCCTGCCATTACCAGAAATAAGAATTTAGACTTTAAGCACATCCCCTTCCGTTCTCCGGATTTCACCCACATTGAAAAGCATTCCACCGGCCGGCGCCGAAAAACTCTTCAAGGTCACGCTGCTCAACAATCCCTGATACCCTCCCACACTAACCCACAGGTCGTCCATCACCCGAGATACACGAGAACAGAGTGTAACTAAAACATGGCAGGATTGAGCTGAAAAGCAGCGTTGCACGTTTGTTTCCCTGCCGCAGTCATCCGGTTATTGGGTGTTTCCAAGCAGGCGGGAGGTGGGTGTCATGATCAGTTGTAGTGCAGTCACTGTGTCTAGCATCGGGCTGTTACCACACTAAACATGTTTAAGGCAGTTTGTTTCATGCTTGGAGCGTTCAGTGTTTTTTGGCAGCAGTGCCGTCCACTGCAGGCTTGAAAGATTCCTGAAAATCCTGATAAGGTCTCGGTCTTCTGAGAAGAAGACTGATGTCATTTGAACCACTTAAGGTTTCATAGACGTTGATATCTGATATCCAGCATTTCTACAGAAATCTGTGTAGGACAAATTAAATTTAGTATAAACCACAGCACAGACTCATACTCACTGATATCAGTGCTTTTGCATGTATAAGCTTGAATCCTTGATGATTAATGTACTCCAGCAAAACCCAAGTGTCCCTCATATAGCAACAGGAACAGCAATAAGAGCCTGTGACACTGAAATGATCTTACACATCTATGATTTCAATGTAAGAGATGATGGACGGAATCCACATGTCTGTACTGTGCAGAGATGCACCTGAAAGATCAGCTGAATTTACAGTAATATGAGGTTTTAGCAGTCCACGTTAGACTTATTGTCTTTTGAGTGTGAAATTCATTCTCTGTGTCTCTTCGCTGAGCTGTGGCGGAGGGATACTAACACAAAGAGGAGATTCCTGACTCAAACACAAACTTTGGAAGATATCCTCTTGATTTGTCCAACTCAGACTGCACCTAGACTTTGAATGCACTGGAGGAAAGTGGTGGATTTTGTCTCCTGTCTCTCACATTGGAGTCGTGTTAAGAAGGGATTTCTCCTTCACGGCAAGTATGGACAAGAGGAATGATTACAGTAATTTGTTTAAATGGGTATGTGTTCATTTGAGTATTGTTTTAAGAAAAGGGGGAAAAAAGCGAACCTTTCCAACACTAATATTTACCCATAAGAGTAAACTTATCCTGAGTGGAGGAGTTTTTCACCGCTCAGTAGAGCTGTTCTGACAAGACTGAAGAGTGTTTGATAATGAGGATGCACATGCACGCTACAAGCACGGGGTGACATTTCTGCTGACTGCAGAGGTCGTTGATGGCGGTGGGAGTAATGTGCCTCTTAATGTAGCAATTGTCTATAAAGGAGCAGAATATTAAGTATCAGAATGTTACAAAAGAAATTATTTGCAAATGTTTTACTGTATTGTTTGGTTGATTGGATGCTTCCATTTTCTTATTCTAAAACTGGCTTTTTCTGTGAGGTTTGGGTTAGGGTTAACCCTAACCCCTAACCCCTAACCCTTAACCCCCAACCCCAACCCCAACCCTAACGCTAACCCCTAACCCCTAACCCCTAACCCCTAACCCTAACCCTAACCCTAACCCCAACCCCCAACCCCCAACCCCTAACCCCTAACCCCTAACCCCTAACCCCCAACCCCAACCCCAACGCTAACCCCTAACCCCTAACCCCTAACCCCTAACCCCTAACCCTAACCCTAACCCTAACCCTAACCCCTAACCCCTAACCCTAACCCCTAACCCTAACCCCAACCCCCAACCCCAACCCCAACCCCAACCCCAACGCTAACCCCTAACCCCTAACCCCTAACCCTTAACCCCCAACCCCAACCCTAACGCTAACCCCTAACCCCTAACCCTAACCCTAACCCTAACCCTAACCCCAACCCCCAACCCCTAACCCCTAACCCCTAACCCCTAACCCCTAACCCCTAACCCCTAACCCCAACCCCAACCCCCAACCCCCAACCCCCAACCCCCAACCCCTAACCCCCAACCCCAACCCCCAACCCCCAACCCCAACCCCAACCCCAACGCTAACCCCTAACCCCTAACCCCTAACCCCTAACCCCTAACCCCTAACCCCTAACCCCTAACCCCAACCCCAACCCCAACCCCTAACCCCTAACCCCTAACCCCTAACCCCAACGCTAACCCCTAACCCCTAACCCCTAACCCCTAACCCCTAACCCTAACCCCTAACCCCTAAGGAGGAGGAGGTGTGCGTTTGTGAGACAGAAGTAAAGAAGGAATGCTTTGACTAGAAGTTAGATACTAAAAGACGTCTTTCAGACGCTAAGTGGTCTGTGATGGGAGGCGGTCGTAGAGGGATATGACAGTCACAGAGGTATTAGAGTATTAGAGGAGATATTGTTACACTGTCAGCTGCAACACAAAATGATACTGAACAGAGACCTGCAGAAAGACCCTGAAGCAGCTGCAATTTGCAGTTAATTTGTAAAAGTATAAGTAAAAATCATAAAATCTAAGAAAAGTTTTATTTTAGGTGATTTCTGTATCATATTTAAACTCCAAATTCATTCAGATTAAGACATTATAACTATAATGTTTCTCCTCTTGCGAAGAGAGTTAGAGACCATCTGTACATGACTCGTAAATTTTATTTCTACCGAAGAGAAAATTCTGATTACGAGAAAACTGATGAATGCCGCTGGGTGTTCAAATGTTATATTTGATGCAGCATAAGAAACAAACATGAAATTGTGAAGAGAACATGCATAAAACAAGTATTAATAACAGAAATACATCCAATTTGAAGATATACAGTACATTCAGTATGCATCTCAGCACTGAGTGTTATAATTGAAGTCAGCATGTTGAATTGAATTGAATTTTTTAGATACAATCAATGTTTCTCTGCTGTGAACTGGTATGATAAACACATCGCTGTGCAGCTGATGGTGTCATAGTCAGCTGCCCTGCTGCTGATTGTTCATGGGATGTTGGAGGTCACTTGATGTAGGCTGTTTTTTTTTTTTTTATTTATTTATTTTTTTTTTATATGATGCAAGGATCTGTTTTTTTTTGGTCATCACAAGACTGACAGTTTCAGTCTAAATGAAGAGAGAGATTGTTTTTTGATCATTGTGCATTATATTATTATTAGAGCTGTATGGTGAGTGCTTGAGGACAAGCTTTTGAAGTTTATTTTTTAATTAGGTGACAGTGTATGTGGTTGTTTTTGTGTGTATGATCTGTATTTGTGTGCTGTTGGTCATTTAGCAGTAGAGGTGGAGGTCAGACAGGGTGATACATAAACCATTTTGTCATAACATTAGAAATACACTTTGTGCAGAAACCTTCACCTACAGCCGGGTGATGAAGATCATTGATGTAAGCACGCTGTCGCCAGATCTAATCAATAAATTACTTCCTTTAACTGAATTTAGCCTCCGTCATGTCACGTTGACATGGCATTTCCTGGCATCAAGCCTGATGTGTTTGAGCAAAAAAATATTTAATACTCGTATGTCTTTGCTTCCTAGTTTGTCATTTGTAGAGGTCAGAGGTCGTTGTCACCTACTGATCATCCAATCTGCAGTGTCCCAAATCCAGACTACACATAAATTCTAAGCAGGTGTTGAGTGTAGCCCGACTGATTCAGGATTTATGTGGCCAGTAACAATTTTGAGAGTTCAAAAAATATTTAAAAATTAGTTGTTTTGAGTCATTTTTTTAAGAAAAATTGCCAAAGTGATCTGGTTCCAGCTCCTTTGCCAGACTTATCCTTTTAAATATGGTGTCATATATCAGAACATCACAAAAACAGTTCTGGTCAACAGTTTCATCACCTTTTTTTGTAAATCAGCAACAGTCCAGTACACGCCACTGGTAAAATTAACCTGAACTGACCATAAACAGTCTGAAGTGTCAGTAGACTGGGCAGACCTGTTTGCCAAGTAGCCCGTGTAGCCTGCTGAAGCCTCTCGCTGTTCAGCTCCTCCGTTAGCCAGAAGTGCCTCGATCCAGCTCCTCCCACTCCCATGTAACCTGTCCATCTCCTCAATTCAACACAGCTCTCCTCCAGCAGCTCCTTGTCGGCTTTGTAAGGGAGAGAGAATGGCGGAATAAAGGCTGGCTAATGGTTTTGCTGGGGGGTCTTTGTGTTTCGGTATGTGCTGCTGGCTGGGAGCCTTGTTCTGAGAGCTCCATGCTCCTTTATACACAAGAAATAAACTTGTTTTTTTTTTAATTTACTGGCCTGCAGACTATGTTGTCTTGAGAAAGATATCGTATTTTCAATCATATTTGTGTCTTGTTTCATGCAGCACGCTCGTGTTATGACCCGGTGTTCTGGGTTTTGTGGTTGATGCATGCTTTGTCGAAGCCATGTGTGCTGCTTGGAGCTGCTCAATGAAGGATGTGTTGAAATCTTTAAAGTGCAGCTCTGAGATATTCTGTTTTCTGAGAACATGCTTTCATCTAATCTTCTATCTTCAAAAGCATCAACGAGATCTTATTATTATCAGAAGAAACACTTTTTATTTTTTTTTTTTTCTCCAGTGTGAACAAGGTCTTGGATGGACTTTTTCTCTCTGGCTGAGTGTTCCAGATATGTTTTGTTCCTTCATGAGTGATGACCTGGGGTCTCATTTATAACCATTGTGTACGCCTGAAAGAGGCGGACGCTACTTCTGGTGTTGTGATCTTTAAAATCAAACTTTGTGGGAGAACGTGTGCACCTGTACGGAAAATCTGACCCGTGCATACCAACATTTTGGAGACGGGGGTGAAATCGGTGACGCAGATTTCACATCTTAATTATAGATCCACTTTATCATAAACATTCAAACCAGTAATGTTATTTGTGCTTGTGCCAGTGAGCCATAACTATTCCATAAGCACCTTTCAATTTGAAAAGATATAATCCAACTCGGATCTCAAATCAAAGTCCACTCAGCATTTCATCAGCTGCTGTCTCACGCTGAGATGAATGATGTCAGGATGCGGCAGCTGGAAACTAACTGATGAAATTATCATCATCGGTTGTAAAAATCCAAGATGACATCAAATAAATGTATAGAATTGCAGAACAGAACATCTTCTAATACTGTTTATATATCACCAGGGATGATTTTAATTAGCTTTCATATAGTTTTTGTGTGTAAAATCACTGCATTGCACACATGACTGTCAGTAGAGAGACTGCTGCCACACACTACTCTGTAAATTAGAGAAACACC
This sequence comes from Thunnus albacares, assembly GCF_914725855.1. Lineage (NCBI taxonomy): Eukaryota > Metazoa > Chordata > Actinopteri > Scombriformes > Scombridae > Thunnus > Thunnus albacares. The sequence continues at coordinate 27,222,618 of NC_058120.1, read as the reverse complement.
TGTAAATGCTGTAAATGAACACGCTGTTTCTTGTGTTTATAGATATTGAGTGTTTGGTGTAAAAATGACTTAAAACTGGTTAACTAGGATCTGGCCCGCTGCAGGGTGTCTGGTAAGAACTTAGCCAAGAGATGTCTGACTTTATGATCCACAACCAGAAATTGTATATGGTTGTTTTAGGTTACACACACATAACTTCAAGAAGTCTGAAAATAGGGAAATACAACAGTGAAAGTCTGTTCACGGCTCCTGTGGTCCCTCCTCTGCAGCTGCCCGAGTGCAAGTGATGAACGAGAGGACCCGATACGCTGACTCTTGACACTGATTCGTCAGGCTGATCGGTCCAGTGAAAAGAGCACACATACATCATTATTCAAGGCTTTTGCATTGACCACATTTATGGTTGAATGTGGGTGTGTAGAGTGCGCACGTACACTTTTAGTATGGATCCTATGTACTGTTTTATAAATGAGACCCTGGTTGCCACAGTACAGTACCTAAATGTTATAAATAACTGAATGACATAACAACAGGTGACATCCAGCGTTTATATTTGCTGTTCAGACATTCAGATGATGCTCTTGTCCAGAAGTGTAGGAGTAGAAAAATATTGTAAATATTACTAAGTTAGTAAGCAACAAGCAACCAGAAAGGTCAAGAGTCAAAGCGGCAATGTTTTGATAGTAATTCTGTGACCATAGAAAGATCATCTAGTAATAAAAAAAAAAAGCAGAAAGCCTTTATGAGGGTTTACATGACTGAAAGATAACTGATCCTAAACACCTTTTCAAAAATTCAAATTCAGCTTCATCTGTCAAAAAAAGTTTGATAAAGCTGTGCTTGTTTTTGTTTCGATGACCAATATAAAACTAGTTTGAGCATATTAAATCCTCTAATTAGACCAATACCACTTCCTGAAACCTTTAAATTTGGAAATGACCTTTTTGAGATCTCAGCTCTTGAACTTCTGCCAGAGTATCCAAGGACGGTTGAATCGAGGGCAACTTGACTTGGCTGACGATACTTGAAGATGTTTCGCCTCTTATCCAAAGGTCTTCACTTCTAACTGACTGGCAGGGAGTCCCAGATATTTAACCTCTGCCAGGTCGTTATCAATGTCACTGATACCACTTGGTTCGTTAGTGCTCCTGGCTGTTGTAATGACAGGTGTTCGAGTTGTTGGAGTTACCTGAGTGGTGTAGATGGTTTCTCTAACTTGATGTAGATGGAGTCCTTCACTCTTTCAAACCTTGACTCCCCACCAGTCAGATAGAACTGAAGTGGCCCCTTGGATGAGAGAAGCGAAACATCTTCAAGTGTTTACAGCGACGTCCAGTTGCCCTCAGTTCAACCCTCCATGGATAACTATGACTGAGAATCTTCAAACATCTCTGCCTGAGGATCTGAGGCTGATCGAATCAGTGACATATTTGAAATTACTTCTCATAAAAGGCCTTTTTTAATTGATAGCACACTGTTTTATTTCCAATATATCTAATCTGTTTTATTACTACTGTTGTTTTTATCGTTTTATCATCTTTTATTGTGAAGTATTAATTATCTGATTTTACTGCCTCATTCCCTAAACATTTCATTCCTGCAAAGCACTTTGCAGCTCTGTTTTGAAAAATGCTGTATAAACAAAGTTTATTATTATTATTATTGTATTTCATATCTCTCTGTCAAATAGTTACAGTTCTGTATGTAGGATGACATGTACATACTGGATGACACTGAAACTCAAACAACTCAAACACAACATAATAAAATGTCTGCACATCTGGATGTGAGGCCGGCTTGTCGGAAGACGGCGCATCTTGGGTACAAGTGGAAAAAAGTTCCCTTGATTGTTGCTGGATTATTTATTTACAACTTCTACACAAGATGTCAGCATCAAAAGTTTGAGAAAACGCATAGATTGCATAGAAAACTCTTAGATAAGAAAAACACAAAATGAAAATAAGTGGAAAGATAATCAGAATCTTGTACACAGGTGTAGATTCAGATTCATTTTCAAACCAAATAATAGAATTACTTTTTCTCTTTTATTCACTAAAACAATAACTGACTAAAACATCTTTTTTTCCTTTTAATCTCATGAGCACTTCTTTCGATCTGTTCTAGCTTCTGCTGAATTGGCAACATAGCAAGTCAAATGTCAGCAAGACATTTAATGTAGTCTGGGAAATCAGATCATTACTGAAATATCTGTCACTGCCATCAGTAATATCCACATAATTCCACTATTTCAGAGAAATTAACACTTGAAACTAGATCTTAAGACTCTTTACAAGATGAGTTGACTTTTCTAAGAAGGATATTATTTGCACATTATTTTATATCCTCCCTCAGTAGGAAAACAACCTTTCCAGGTGACACACAGACCTTTGACCTGTCATGCTGTGTGTTGCTGCCTAAAACACTCAGCCAGTCTAGTTAACCTTGACTCAGGTTTGCTTTCACCAAACAGGTGATAACAGCAGAAAATGACCTTTTTTAGAGCAGCTAGTGATGATCTTTGAATTTGTCTTTGTAAGTAGGCCAGTCTGAGATGCCCGTTAAACAAACTATCTTTCTTTTCTGTCATTGTTTAATTTTACAGGGACAGTGTGTAATTACAAGTAATTGCACCACAGTTGGCTAGTAGCTCACGTCTGTTGTGTCCTTGGGCACAGAACAACAATTACACCACATAAAAACAACACATAACACATAAGAAGCCATCAGTGTGAGATAATAAATACAATCTGTATGATAAATACAAGGCAATCATTGGTGGGGACATTGTGGTTCATGGCTACCAAGTTAACCCTACTACTAATAACTGCTTTTTGGTGTGATTTGAACAAACTATATAAAAGTTGAAAGCAGTACAGTATTTGATGAAACAGCAATGATGGATTGGTTGCTTTTAGTGAAACTTTCAAAACTGTCCAAATATTTCAGTATATATCTTGTTGTATTGGTCTGCTGCGTTAAAAGTGTGTCAGTATTTGTTCCTCAGCTGACAGTTTAATTTGCGTTAGTTGCATTGAGACAGTGTCCTTTGACCCTTTGTGGCCTGCCCCGGTGATGTACCATGGAAAGCTGCCATGAAAACCAGTCTGTCCAAAGCTCAAACTTCAGCGCAGACATTCTTTCAAAACAACTTTCTGCATAGTCGATGGGCGAGAGCCAAAGAGTTCAGCCACACGGGCCTGAAGAAGTAAGTGAGTCGTCTGATCTTTTTGATGTATTTCAGTACGTTGTGCAATGTTTTGCAATTGTATGTCAAAAACATTAAAAAGCACAGTCCAAAACTTAAAATCCAGTTTAGCTGAAAGAATGAAACTTTTATCTACAGGAGCTCCCCAGGGTCCAACTACAGCACCTCACACACCGCCGTCGTAGCGACTTGTCAATCACAAGGTAGCCACTCCCTAAAGCACACCCTGCTTTATCGTCTATTTTACTCTAAATGGGGCCATTATTTACAAAATGAACATCATGCTGTATTGAAGAAGACTTGAAATTAGTGGTTGAGACATAAACTCTTTGGGAAAGTGTTTTACTGAGGTAAGAAGTCAAGTGAGAGGCAGTGTCGCAGTGTCATTTTCCCAAAGACTTCAAGTGGAGTCACCACCTGCTGGCCGTTAGAGAGGATGCAGCTTTAAGACACTTCCACGTTGGCTTTGCTTTTCAGACCTGAAGCTACCTGCTTGGTTTCTACTGCATGTGTAGGATAGCAGCTGTTGCTACTACCTGAATGTTTTGAGTTTTTCTGCCTCCCAGTGGTCAAAATAGCGTACTGCAGCTTTAAATATTTGTTCGCATGGTTCTGGAGTTACGAGAAGTCATGTTGTCTATATATTTACCATAGCTCTTGGTCTTGTTGTGGTAAAGTTCGTATGTGGTTGGTTCTCAGAGAATCTTTTCCAGACTTTCATCTCAAAGCAAACACAACTTATTTGATCTCATATTGGCTACATCCCAATTTAGCGGCTGGATCGTGCAGCCAACAAAGGCGTGTCCTTTTAAATGACTTCAGGCTTCGGCTTTGCCTGCTTCTGCTTTTTCATGGAAGAGATTTCGATGTCATAGCAGAAAAAAACACAGGTTCAACTAATCCGAAATCAGTTCTTAGTAATGTTATTGATTTACACTTTCCTGCTGTGACATGTCACAATGTCTGGTGTGAAAAGGTGAGACCTTGAGAGTCCACAGCTATCAGTGCAATCAGTTGTTTCTTGTTAATAGTTTCTAATCTTGTCACCAGGAAGTTTCCCTTAAAACTGGGACATGTTCCATGATCCCTAAGTTTACAGTATAGGCGGTGATGTTCAACATCAGCACATGATGGACAACTGATAAATATTCTACCAGGTTAAAAGCAAATATACTCTTATCTATGTCACCTAAATTGATCTTTAATGCCTTGTTATTTATAGCATGCTGAGGCTGGTCACAGGTACGAGATGATCTGATATAATATAACGTAACAAGTCGATAAAGATTGACTCGTCCTGTCCGCTGGTGCCATGAAACAACTGGCTGGTGTACAATGAAACCTTCCAAATTTAGTTCAAAGAAGACTGCATTTCATGGCTGCATTTGAATTGTTTGAAATGTACACTTGGTAGAAATGACAACTTCAAAGGATGCAGCTGCTGAATTAGGACACAGATAGTCAGAGTGGACAGGTAACGGTGTATTGCTTTGCCTAAGGCCACTTTGACCTGACCTGTGTGAGACGCATATTGACTGTTGATGTGACTGACCTTGCAGCTGTTCGGCGTGTAGCATCCTGTCCACTCTGCAGTCGCTATGCAGTGGTTGTGAACTTTAAAGAATGATCATATCGCAGCTTTCACAGTCTGTCCAGTTTTTCCACAGCACAACATTGGTAGAAGTGGTGGTTATCAGCATCAACAGTCACTCCCTCACCAAACCTGAAAATCCTCCGGAGTCACCACTTGAGTTTGACTTTTGGTTCTTTTGGTTATGCAACACAGATTTATCTGCCACATTTCGGAGCTGCTTCAGTTGATTGTCAGACCTGCTTAATGTGGGATGTTTTCATTCAAGTATCTTTTCTGGTTTGTGTGTTTTCATTTCTAACCCTTGTTTTCTCTGAGATTCACTTCCTGGTTGATATGTGGACACTCTCGAGAGAACATGTGCTCATGAACACCCCATACTTTACCACTTGTTGGGAATATGGTCTTCATAGAGGAAGGAAGAAATCATTTCTGTTTCTTTAAAGCCGAGATTTTCCTGTTTGCTTCATGAAATTAATTCTAGCATTAATGTCAGATACCATAAGCATAAATGTAGAGCTTCATATCTACTTTGTACTACAGATGCAAGTGCTATAGAGACCTAAACCGTTTTTTGTACCAGGCTGTAAACATGTTTATTTCTGCTGTAAAGTTGGGTATTTTAACATGGGGGTATATGGGGATTGACTCGCTTTTGGAGCCTCAAGTGGCCATTCAAGGAACTGCAACTGTTTTTGGCAGTTCCGCATTGACTTCATTTTATAGCCCCAGAGGTTGCCGCTTGGTAATTTGATATAATTATATTTGTTTGAAGAGGCATAATTGTTTGGTCAGGTGACTGAATGGCAGCCGTATACTCACCTAGTCATCGCTGCCAGTGAGTCAGTCTTGGTTGGTTGAGGCTTTGGTTCATAGCCAATTTTGACCACTTTATAATTTTCAGTTTTTTCCTCAATATCTTTTGAGTTTAATAGGGATCATGGAACCATTTTTGTCAACGTTTGTAACCCCTTTTTTTGTACAATATATTATTCAAAGTTTCAACAAATTGTGTTTGAAGTGCATCTTGAAAAACACCACAGACTCAGACCGCTGTTTGTTCAAGGCGTCGCTACATGCGGATGTCCTGACAATAACCTGTACTCAAGAATTCCTGCTGTCTTAGTATCAAAAGCAGAAATCTCCAAAAAGACATTTAAAAACAGTAGAGCTGCAATAATTAGTCGATTAATTGATTAACTGAAAATTAACCAGGGACTATTTTGATGATCACTGTAGTCATTTCTTAAGAAAACGTGAAACATTTGCTGGTTGCAACTCCTCAAATATGAGGATTTTATGTTCTTTGGACAAAACAAGACAGTGAAAGATGTCAACTCAGACTGTGGAAAATTATAATGGGCATTTTCAGACATTTTATAGACCAAACCACTCAACAGATTAATCGATAATGAAAATAATGGTCAGTTGCAGCCTAAAAAAAGCCACCAAACCTCCCAGACATCTCAGCTGTATGTCTCTACTTGTCATTCATGGCGTCTGATGTTGACTCTGGAAAGCTACCGGCTGTTACGTTGTTGATTCTGGCACTGATTAACCAGCTGATGGCTCCTCTGGCACAGTTTGGTTACAATATTTTGCAAACTAAATGAGGTAATTTTGTTCTTTTTTACGTTCTGTCTTGGAATAAATGTTGATAGATTAAATACACTGTTAGTGAATACAGGTTTGTTTTTTATTCATTTACCTTTGGCACAATAAATAAGCTGTTGCGCCATAGTTAAAATAAACCAGTGTGTGTGTGGGAGAGTAGATGCTAATGATCAATAAAATACCTGCGTCTCTGTTGGAATATTCGGACTTCCAGATCTAGGTCACATAAATGATTATAATAATTTATAATCTAATATACTGCAGGAACTTGCACATTTTCTGAATTATTATGACTTATAATGCCACATACATTGCTTTCACACAAATAGCCCATATGCGACATGTTTTTCAGATTTTCCCCCATTTTCAGTAAATTTAACTTTGACCCAAATGCGTCGACCTCCAGAACACAACAGATGGGACTCTGACAAGTTATGGTGAGAATGTTACTGTTTAGAAGAGTATTGGATATATGGATTAAAATTTCAGAGGACGAGGAAATATCAAGTTTGAAAATGATTAGTGATTGTTTATGTTCCAGTGTAGTCCATGATCCCAAAGTCTCTGGTCTGTTGCTTCCCTGCAGAACTACATGTTGCTTTTTATTCTACACACTACCTCGCACAAAATATTCACTTTTGTGCCTCTTGTGAGAAAATGCTGCTACTGTATATTGATGCTTTTTGACCTAATAGACACTTTGCAACTAAATCCAGAACTCAAGGACGTTTTTGCATGTTCCTTTTTTACGCTTCTAAACAAGCTGTTCAAGTTTGCTGTAAGTGTGTTTGTCCGTATGCGTCATATTCATTCTAACATATTCTTCAGCAATGTGATTGTGTCATGTTTTTACTCAGTTTACTGCTGCTAGACTTAGATGTTTGAATGTGGGAAAGAAGACATTCAGAGGTGGAACAGAGGACAGAAAATGCAGGAAGGCGAGACATCTGTCTGAAAAAAGCACCGACTTGTTGCTTTAATATGTGTCTCATTGTGGAAGAGAAGGTAACAGAAGGTAACTTAATACGAGGACCCAGTTGAGAGGCAGAGTCTATAAAAAGGCTACTGAGACACACCTGAGAGAGCAGCTGAGGTCAGTGTGTTTGATTTGATATGCTCGCTTTTTAAAAATATGTTTTAAAAGCATGATTTCAATAGTAAAACTGAAATATTTCTTTTAGCTCATAGTATTAAATTAAAGATTTGTTTCTATAATTATTAAAATGTGTTAGATTCCTCATGTTGATTTCTTGGGCACATCAGCCTAGAAACAAGGTCTGCTCAAGCAGAACAGAGATGTTTTTAAAAAGGTTTTAAGCCCCTTTAATACAATATTAACATGGTTCTTAAATCTAGATTCCAGTCACCTGCATGTCTGGGGGAAGGGGACTGTGTTCCAGTCTAGCCAGGTGTATTATTTACTTTTATGTTTTGTAAAATGTTTCTTGTAAAATTTCCTTTTGTATATTAATGTGCTTCTGTTTCTTTTAGACACTGATAGAGGAGCCGACCGCTGTTTTTACCAAACTTATCAGATTTTAATGTGTCTTAAACTAATCAATAGAAGGTTCATTTTCTGTTTTATTTTTCATGTGGGGCTTTCTGTTGTGTTAAAGGGGGGTCTGAGTGGTAGAGTCGCCATCTTTCATGTGTGCTTTATTGTGTGTTTTGAGTCACTTTAGCTTGCTGTTAGCAGGTAAACTTGAGTGTTGTAGATCAGTTTTGATTTGGTTCTAATGGGTTTGTGTGTAGCAGTGCTTGATTAATAATTTGCCTACATGTTTTGTGACAATTTTCTCTTTTTACGCATAACTCTACACTAACCCTGATAGTGCAGTCAAGCTCCTCATTTTTTTATTTTCTTTGCTCGTTCATTTATCGTTGATTCGATTTATGTATTAACTGTACAATTTACTCCATCCCTCCGTTATTATGGCCTGCATTTCAGCTTTCTATTAAAATGGCCTTGCTGCCACCTAGTTGAATGGAATCAAGTCTTTTTTATTTCATGCATTGTCAAAAAAAATCTATATTTTTGGTGTCTGGCGTCTGGCTCCAGTTTATTCTGGGTCTTCTTGTGTATTGAGTATCACCAGGTCACATCACAGCAACAGGTGGTAAATTAAAAAGTAGTCAACTGAAAAATGTAACAGTTTTAAATAGTTTAAATGTCAAACATCAGATGTAATCCCAATCCACAGTCCTAATCCTAGTTGGCCGTTGTAATGAGGGAGCAGGAACTACAGGCCTGGAATTAAATTTAAACCAGTCACTTCAGCTGAAATGCAGGTAAAAGTTCCCGAGCTGCTAGAAAGGTTCCTGTGGTGGAAAAGACCTTTTTAAACGTGTTACTTCAAACTGTTTTGTCAGATCTGGTCCACATGTGCAGCAGCAGGATCTCGCTTTGCCCTCTGACTGCGATTCACTCAGTAAAGAAAAACATCCCATTATCTTGTGTTTTTCATGCGGTTTCTTGTGTGTCCTTGAATAATAGCAACACGGCTGGCGGTAGGACGGTCGCTGTTAACTCCCAGTGAACTGAGCTGAGTCACAATAGCTCAAATATTAGTAGAGAGAGCCTGATGTTGTCTAGATGACATCAAAGAAAAGCAATAAAAAAGGACTTATTAGGTCTCTCTGGTCCTGAAATGTTCTTTCCGTAGAAAGGATGCATTTTGGAAATGACTTTGGAAATAACAGGTCATGACACCTTTGTTTCTGTTCTCTTAAAGTGATTGTGAGAGAAAAAAATGTTCATTTGTGAAGGAGAGATGTCCAATGTTCGATTTATGGAAATGAGCTAAGTCTACAGGGCCTGACTCTGGCGCCGTGAACCCAAAACATCTTTTATATCGAGACCTTGGAGGCCAGAGTAGACGTCACTTTTTGTGTTGTTCGTTAGTTGATTAGCTAGTGGAGCATTCTCCTGTCAGTTTTCCATTGAAGGGTCAAAGGTCAGAGACAGCTGCAGAGAAAGTTGATAGATGGATCTGTCCTAGAGGACGTCATCATGGGCTTTAGGAAGCCGTGATCGTCATGTTTCACCATTTTCTGACATTTTATAGCTTAATCAATAATGAAAATAATTCTGTTTTAGGACAGACTTGAAAGTTTGTGAACTTGTCCTTAAAGACTGTAAGAGTGTGGAGCTCACTGGGACACACAAATACAAATACTGTACATGGTACAACTGAGCTCAAATGATTTGTTAGAACACATGTTGGATCAACCAAACAGTATTACAGTAATCTTGACAGTGTCAGATATGCGAAAGGCTACTAGTCTTATCAGTCACATCAAGAAGAACAGATATAATATTATGATGTAATTATCTGTGGAGGTTCTCCCATAACTTTGTAGTGTGACCGTTTTTTGACTTTTACTGTACATCATATTTCAGCTGTGGTTCCTACTTGAAAGAAGGAAAAAAGTGTTGCACACTCTGGCTCCATATACATTTATTTATTGATTGTAATACTAGTTTTTGATCATGAAAAAGGCCTGAGGGCATCTGAATAGCACCTCACTACAACCCTCGGTGCACGTTACTTTTCCATTATACACACTTGCCTACTACCTGGCTGTGCATGAATGCACATTTAAGTGCACAAGACTGTGGAGACAAAATACGGGTCATACTGGGACCTTCCCAGTAAGCAGTGATTTGGTTATCTGCACATCAAGGACATCTTAAACTGGGCAGAATTTTGTTGAAAAATTAGATACTGAAAGTGAAACTGAGAAGTTTTGAGATGTCTAGACTACATACATTTTTTTTCAACATTTAATGGCTGTACTAGTTAAACACTGCTTCAGAATAAAATTTAATTTTTGAACTAAATGTTGAAACAGTGTTTATATTCAGTCTAGGAATGTAAAAACATTTGCATTTCACCCAAATTTAACACTTAACCTAAGCAACTAGATGTTTTTTAACCTTCATGATTTGACCATTTGTGTGTTTGTTGTTCTCTTCATTATTTAATTTGGTTTATATAAAATATCTTAACTATAACATTGTATGTCTCTCCTCCTCTGCCACAGGACTTGTTTCTAGTAGATTATGCAATAGAGGGACCAGCTGGATCATCACATTCATCATCAGTGTCACCATCACATGGTAGATTGCCTCATGATGGCCTCCTCTCCCGGGCTAGATGCCGACCCGTTACCCCTGCTTCAGCTCCAGGAGGTGGACTCCAGCAAAGCCTCAGAGAGGCTGAGCTCCGTGGGACTCCTGCCCGGCATGTACAGCCCTCCTCTGGGCATGGACAACCACGCCGTCTGCATTCCCTCTCCATACACAGACAATAGCCACGAGTACAACCACGGACACGGACCTCTGACCTTCTACAGCCCGTCAGTGCTGAGCTACGCCCGGCCGCCCATCACTGACAGTCCATCACCTCTGTGCCAATCCCTCAGCCCCTTGTGGCCGTCCCAAAACCACCCCAACGTGCCCTCGCTCACCCTCCGCTGTCCTCAGCCTCTCGTCTACAACGAACCACAACATGCAGCCTGGCTGGAGCCCAAAACCCCCAACATCAACACCAGCAGGTAGGTTTACTGACACTGAACTATGGATGGAGCTGTATAGTTCACAAAATGAAGAAATATGTAATAAAAAGAAGTTAAAAGTAATAATTTTTTTACAATTTTCATTGTTCTTGTTTGTTTATATCGTGTTTAAAAATGAAAGAAATAAGTAATACATTTTTTGAAAGTAAAAACATTTTACTAGCTTGTTTAAAAGGGAAAAATCTCAGAAGGGTCGTGTAGAAAACTGTAAACTCTGCACTTTTGAAGTATTGGTATGTTATGATATGATATGGTGATTGACAGCAGAACTAAAGATTAGGATTTCATGCATCTAGGGATGCACGATATTGGATTTTTTCCAATATCCAATATGCTGATATTTCCAACTCATTGTGGCCTGATAACGATATATGTACATATTTTTTCCAGCTGGCTGAGGAGACTATTATGCATGCAAGCATAGGTTATACTATGATCGAGAAAGACAATATATGAAGGAAGAACTTAGGAGTTTAGTAGCTCAGCATTAAAACTTTAATGAACCTGCCAAGTGGGTGCAGCAGTAGAGTTTTCTTTGAGTTTATTAGACAGACAGGATTAATGTGTAGGATTTAATCTCTGGTCCACACTCCGGAGCAGAAGGTGGCGGTAATGCACCTAATACGCTGGTTGCCATCCGTTGTTATAAACCAAAAAGAAGAAGATTTTTTTTACATCCTGTCAGCTGAGGTGTTTCCTATCTGTGCAGCCGATCATAGCAGCTGCTCTGCAGACTGTTTCACCCTGACGGCCCCGGTGTTTCCTCCGCAGGCAGCCTGCGGAGGAAACACCGGGGCCGTCAGGGTGAAACAGTCCGTGGAGGGAAGCACAGTCAGGCAGCGGAGGAGAAGGCAACAAATCGGCCTCTCATAATCGGCAGAAAATGTTCATTTCGGGCTGATGCCGATATTTCATTTTAGAGCTTATATCGGTCGATAGTGATGACGTGCCGATAATATCATGCATCCCTACATGCATCACAGAAACCCCAATTTGGAAGAAAACTTTATCAAACATTTGCTACTAGTGAATGGATCCACTCACAGCACACTTGATTTAATGTATATCTGGTTCTGTATATTTAGTGATTATCTGTGCTAAGGGATCTCCATTTGATAGTCATAATGGCAACTGCAATTGAAGACATTGTATATAGCGCTGTCAGTTTTCTAATGCAATCTTCCAGTTGACTGAAATGCGGTTGTGGAGACATTTTCAGCAGCAGAGTACCTGCTTGGGAGACTGACGACAGGTGAATGACGGGCTAAGATTCCAAAAATGTCAAGTTGTCCCTTTCACAGAGTTTGCTTTGCTTCTCGCAGCTCCATCGTCAGCTGTAACAAGCTGATGGGGAAGAGATCAGAGGAAGGAATGGAAGTTGTGAACTCCTCGTGTTCGTCCGCGGTAGGGAAAACGGACATGCACTTTTGCGCCGTGTGCCACGACTACGCCTCCGGGTACCACTACGGCGTGTGGTCCTGCGAGGGATGCAAGGCTTTTTTCAAGAGGAGTATCCAAGGTGTGAACTTGGCTATATATATATATATATTCACCATTTCTTCCTTGACTTCATCTGTCAAAAATAATCCCACTGTATGTCATATCTTTCTTTTTTAGGACACAATGACTACATCTGCCCCGCCACGAACCAGTGCACTATCGACAAGAACCGGCGTAAAAGCTGCCAGGCCTGTCGCCTACGCAAATGCTATGAAGTGGGAATGATGAAGTGTGGTAGGTACTCAAGACACCTAATAATTAGGGTCTTTGACATTTTGTCATGTTACAGTGTTGTGGAAGTTGTTGAAGCAGTTGTAGACACTGTACAATCCATCACACCATCAGTAACAATTATACAAATGTCCAAACAAAAACAAAAATACAGTCATCTTGTATTTTTGGAGAGAAAGCATGTTGTTCAGCTGGTTCTTTCTCTAAAGATTGTGAACCCAAACTAGAGCTAGCTTTATACGTCTCCAGAAGCAAAGCTACAAACAGTCTGGTCCCTAAATGGACACTTCCACAAACCGTTACACCTTCTTACAAACAAGTATGGTCAGACGATCTAACAGAGACCTCATGGTCAATCAGTAACTTCAAACATGGACATCCTTCAACTTTAGTTTGTCTAGGTACCTCATGATCCACACAGTCTCTAAAACAGTAGGCTTAAGATAAAGATATCTCTAGCTAACCCCAGAGGTCAACTAGCCTCGAAGTAGGATTTCCTAACCAACACGTATCCCCAAAATGACAACGACATTACATCACATTCAGTTGATAACAAACATTGACTCTTGACACAGGGATTTATGACATGATAACCAATATTCAATTTTCTTTCACAACAGCAGCACAAAAGTTCCTACGCTGAAAGTTTTACCTCTGAGCTCATTATGGAGTTTGAACTTTGAGACACAGGATCAGAATCATTTTTTGTGATTATAGCATACTTATATATGTTACTTTGATGGAAAATGTATTTATTTACAGAAAAATCTGCAAATCTGACAATCCAGTGGCCTGGCTTTTTAAAAAATATTACCTCTAAAAGTGACCATAGTCACAAATTTTCAAATTCTACACACAGGAGCTTTAAATCAAGAAGAGTAATGACTTTCCCCAAAATTCTGATATCGACTTCCTATTAGCACCAGTTCGATCCTCCTTCACCGTCATTAACACAGATGGGAGCAAAACCTGGGTGAGGACATGACAGATAAAACTTGATGCTAAAATGAGTCCACACCTCTTCCATCTGTGCAGGACATGTGTTACTACAGTATAAAATACTACATCGGACACATTGGACAGAGATCCACTTGTAACTGTGGCAAAAGGATCCCATCTTCATATCTACGTACATGTTGGAACTACCAATTTACTGGACTTCTGTGTTATAGACACTTTTATAGCTTTATAGCTCTTTTTTGGAGTTTCCTCCTCTTTGAACGAGCTCCAGTGTGACTTCTCAGCGTTCTGCTCGCTTGTTGTCTAATCCCACTCAAATGGAGAGATGCAATTCCTCAATCTCATATGCAGCGATCAGGAATGTCTTATATTATGAGGTTAGAAAAACTTGAGCAAACACTGCAAGGTTCATTTGGCAAATCCTGTAAGATCTGGCAACCTTTTCTGAGAGATGTAGAAGAGGAGTTAAAGCTACATGAACCTTTTAGTGCAAATGTGATTATGGGATGACGGTATCGGTTAAATATCCTGCAAATTAGGATAGTCTCTTCTGAATCTAATTTCCTTTTTTTTCTTTCTCTATTTTACATTGTGAACTCCGATGCTAGTTGTTATCGGTACAGTCCTTTCTCGCTATATTTTTATTTTATTTTACCTATTTTATCTATTTATTTACTTATTTCGATGGGGGAATGTATTTTGTATGATTCTCAAAGTTTCTCCCATCTGGATTTTAGCTGCTGGACAGTGACAGGACACTGTGTTTAGAGGTATTTTAGTACATAAATCAAACTGAAACTGTAAAAGTTAAATATGATTGTGTTGTGTTAGCGCAGAGACATGTTGTACTGCAGAGATTTCACTTCTGAGATATAATTTCTTCAGCTGGAAGCCAGACTCTCCTCCAGCAACGTTAATACTTTAGAGTCACCCAGTTACACACATTTCTACCTGAGAACCTCCCAAAAACCCAAACAGGCAGCTGGACGACGACTGCTGACAAATAGAAGATGGTAGAGTTTAACTTGTTTGCTCCTTGTAGGAATAAACTCTGCACTTGAAATTAATATTATGCACTCGTAAAATCATTATATCATCTCTGATATAAAGGAACAGATAAATACAACGACTTGGCTATAAATCAAGATATTTAACTACCAAGGAAAAGGGATGAATGGGAAACACTAATCATATATACATATATATATATATATATTTATATATATATATGCAGCCAGAAAGTTTTCAGACCCCTTCACTTTTTCACAATTTATTATGTTGCAATCTTATGCTAAAATTGTTTAAATTCATTTTTTTCCCCTCATCATTCTATCTACACTAAATACCTCATAATGACAAAGTGAAAACAGAATTTTATAAATTTTTGCACACTTATTGAAAATGAAAAACTGAAATATCACATTGACGCAAGTATTCAGACCCTTTACTCAGCAGCGATCGCAGCCTCGAGTCTTCTTGGGTTCGACGCTTTGCACATCTGGATTTGGGGATTTTCTGCCGTTCGTCTCTGCAGATCCTCTCAAGCTCTGTCAGGTTGGACGGGGACTGTCAGTGGAACTTTTTCAGGTCTCTCCTGAGGTGTTCGATTGGGTTCAAGTCTTGGGCTCTGGGTGGACCACTCAAGGACATTCACAGCCACTCCTGCGTTGTTTTGGCTGTGTGCTTCAGGTCATTGTTCTGTGTGAAGGTGAACCTTTGGCCCAGTCTGAGGCTCTGGACCAGGTTTTCATTAAAGATATCTCTGCGCAGCTTTCCCTCAACCCTGACCAGTCCACCAGTCCCTGAGGTCCCACATGTGCACCTGAGCTAAATTTCTAGTGTCATAGCAAAGGGTCTGAATACTTATGTTTCAGTTTTCCCGTTTTAATAAATAGTAAACATGAGGCTGCAGCATAACCAAATGTGAAACGGGGTGTTCCCGCACTTACACAGACAGACTGTTGGGCCAAAGGAATCATGTTTTTGAAAGAATTCAACTTTTCCTCTTATATTTCCTGGGTTCATTATCCTAAAGCATCACAGTCTCTACTCATCAAGGGTTCTGGGTTTGTATATTAAAAGAAAAACAACTCAAGAGACAACTAATAAATAAATTTATTAGTTGAACGAGCTCCAGTTCAAGAGCTCAAGAGACAACTAATAAATAAAGCATTTAAAGTAAAGTAAAATGGAAAATGACTTTATTCCTTGTATTTTCATTCCACTTGTTGTAATCATTAGCTGTTGACCTTTAAGATCTCCATAAAGCAGGGGAACACGTTTCAATACAAGCCATTCACTGTATGTATCGGTCTTTATATGCTCTTTTAAAGTCTGTTTCAAATGGTTTATAAAGTCTGGTGGAATCTGGCCTGACTGAGAGTAAGAAAAACAGAGTTGGACATCGTGATGATGAGCTTTGTGTTTACTTTGCTCTGCTTAACGCACCCAAACAGCTACCAGAAGACCTGCTCAGGTGTATGTAGATGCTGTTGCTAATAGTCAGGACGTCTCCAGTGCATCTAAGTTTTTAGGAAAGCTGAACGTATAGATTTAGGTTTATATTCTTGTTTTAAAACTGCTAGCAGCTAATATTTGTGCTCTTCGTCTCGCTGTCTTCGTTCACCAGGTGTGAGGCGTGAACGCTGCAGCTACCGAGGAACCCGGCACCGCCGCGGTGGAATTCACTCCCAGGATCCCACAGGCAAGGGTTTGGTCAGGATGGGGCTTGGTGCTCGGGCCCAGCGGCATCTCCACCTGGAGGTTCCCCTTGCTCCGCTCCTTCGGGGGAACCAAATGCGCAACTCGGCCATGAGCCCGCAGGAGTTCATCTCCCGCATCATGGACGCTGAGCCTCCGGAGATTTACCTCATGGAGGATCTGAAGAAGCCCTTCACCGAAGCCACCATGATGATGTCCCTCACCAGCCTGGCCGACAAGGAGCTGGTCTTCATGATCAGCTGGGCCAAAAAGATTCCAGGTAAAATACATCAGCAGGGCCGTATGATCAGTCTTCTCATCTTTAGCTTCTGATGTCGAGTCTTTCTCTGCAGAATTTTAAAAAGTGAGCGTGATGTTTTTCTTTTCTTGAACGCAGCGTACACTTTGAGGTTTGCGATGTTCATTAAGGAAACAGATCAGTGCCAAAATGTATTATTAATTTTTATATGGAGTTAAATAATAAATGGTTGCTTGAAAGCCAACATTTTTAAGTGGCATTAAAGTTTGAACTTTGAAAAATAATAAATGTACAAGTATTAAAAAATGTACCGATTCAAATCTAAAGTTTTACACTTTTATGATATTTTAAATCTTCTTATTTTGTGTTCTAATACTTTTTCTCCTTGTTACAAAGTTTGTCTTTGAACAACAGCTGACTTTTGAATCTCAGGAATTACAAAACTTAGTTTGGAAATGTTTTTGTACTTTCTTTTTAAAATGTTCTGAAGGTTCAACACCAACCTTCTTTTCTCAAACTTGACAAAGCGTGCGGCGCTGCTTTGTGTCCAAACTCAAACCTCTATTCATGAACAAAAATCAGTTTTTCCAGCAGTTTGGGAGACATTTCTGTGTAATACAGAATACTTCGTTGAGCAAAAATGATGGTTTTCATATCAAAATACTTTAATTTACTTTATTGTTTAATGCATAGTAACAGTAGGCTAATATTACTACAATAAATTAGTATCTAATTCAGTACATTCTGTTTTCATATTGTGTTGGTATGTTGCTACTGAGATGAAAAGTGTCAAATGTCAGTGTGCGTGTCAACATGCTTCACATGATCTGTCACCATCAACAGCGTGTAGAAGTCCGGCTCACTGAAGACGTGGAAACAAGACTGAGAGTTACAGTAAAAACAAACCTGAGGCTGCAGTAAACACATCATCCACCCGTCAGTCATGTCGGTGTTTTGATATGTAGCGTTACAGATGTTACACTGATCCATAGAGTAGAATCACTAATTTTGTGTGTCTAAAATTTCTAGGCTGCAGCGAATTTCTTTTTTTTTCTTCCGTACTTATCCTTCCTCTCTTTCTCCTCTTCCTCTCCTCAGCCAGTGTTCAGCTCAGCAGGTAACTTCCCAGGAGAGAGATGATAATGTGAAGGGATCACAAAGTCTCAGTTTTTTTGAAAAAAAAACCTTTTTTTTTTTTAACTTAGACAAGTGAAAATGAGTATTGCATTGTCTGCTGAGACAGCAAGGACAGGTGAGGAAGGTGCTGTTCTGACTTGATGAACCTTTAAGGATACAGAGATAGCAGAAGGAGCACCGCATATGGTTGTAGAGTTCTTTAAAAAGGTCATTAAAGCAGCGCAGTTGCATGACACCCTCTGACATCTTACCAAGAGTTAGAAGAGAAGATTTATATCAGTTTCATATCTTTGTGTTCTACAGTGTATAGAGATACTCGGGAAGAAAGACATTTCCAAAAAACTCTAAATTGTCTTGTGTTTGCCACTAGCAAGACAAAAATATCAGAGGGAGTTTACTTATTACTCTGACATTTTGACATTTCAGGTAGTCAGATGAGAATTAAACCATATATGAATTTCCATTTTCCAATTTTGAGACAGTGAACCATGAGAAAACTTTCAGTTTAGAGATTTTTCATTAGACTTACAGTAGTTTCCACATGACTGAGTTTAATTGCTGATGTTATGTACAAATGCACTTCTGGTGTTAATGGTAGATACTACCATTAAAGCTGATGAAATCATCCCTGTGCAAGGACACGTATAGTTTGTAGGCAAGACACGAGCCGTTATGAGCTTGTTTGTTAATGTTTTTCCTCTTTATGTTGACTCGTATACTGAAGTTGCGTCGCCTCCCTGTATTCTTGGTGTGTTCAGAAGGTGATGCACAAATTGGTGGAGAAAAGAGGTCTTAACAGCCACTTCAGAGAGTGAATTTTGTACAGGGACTCTAGTTTCAGAAGGGGAGTGTAACTTGACCACCTTTTGAAACTAGACGGAAAGTAGCTTCGTCTGTTGAGATGTTGGAAACTGCTCTGAAGCTCTGACAGTCTTATTAAGTTCACCTCTCCAGTACTGTTTCTGTTTCTTCATTAAGTTTCACTGCAAAGAGAAGATATTGCAAACACAGCACACTGACAGAGGCTCTACTGCAGCATCCTGCCTGTTTTGCATGCACTGTACATGAGAATTAATTATCACCTATATGATCAGTGAAACTCAAATCTGCAGTCAAGTTATTTGCATTTTTTTTTTGTTCTATGTTCAATAAGGAAAGAGGAGAAAAGAATAGAAGAAGAAAGAGTCAAAAGAGAAAATGCCACCAATAACATACACATGTCCTTTAGGTTGATTTCTTCAGTATTTACTCTTAACCTTCACTGGTCATAGTTTGGACTCCGGGATTTCACAGTGTGTAAACAGTAAATATGTTCCAGCTACTAACTAAATGTCGCTGCGTCTTGGCGGTGTAAGGATGGAAGAGGCATGTTCATTCCAGACAGATCTATAGCTTAATTACCCCCCCCCCCCTTCCCCTCTGTGTGTTGTTGCATCCTCAGGCTTTGTAGAGCTGAATCTAGCAGACCAGATCCACCTGCTGAAGTGCTGCTGGCTGGAGGTCCTGATGTTGGGCCTGATCTGGAGGTCAGTGGATCATCCTGGAAAACTCATCTTCTCTCCAGACTTCAAACTCAACAGGTGAGAAAGCAACAGACAGAAACGGCGTTATTCATCCTCGGTGAGCATGTCGTATCCAACTCACCACGAATTTTATGACTTTATAAGACTATTAATCATCTCATGTGTTGTTGTGAGGAGCTGAAACAGAAGGCTCAGTAATAAAATCCACCACTGTCTTCAATATATACTACACAGGGATTGTTCAGATATTTAATTTACTTCCAAATATGACGGATCATTCTTGGATCTGATCTTAAGAAGCCTTGAAAACGGGCCAGTGTACAGGTTTAATATCATGATTCATCATTAATATGTTTTTTACAGACGTGCCCTTGGCAAAGTCTTTTTCTTGTCTGGAACTCCCACATGTTAAAGCTTGTTCGCTTTTGTTGGCTGAAACCTTTTTGTTCAGTGTGTTTGTGTCCATTCAAGTGTTTTTTTAAATTATTATTATTATTATTATTATTAATCTGCAGTCCAAACATGATGTGTTGCATGTTAACCTATCTGGTGTAATTTTGTATTTTAATATGACAATTTCCATTTTATGCTACTTAAAGCTGCATGTCAGGGAGAAATATTGTACTTGTTAGTCCACTACAGTTGGCTATTGTTACTAATAACTCCTGTTGCTCTTATTCTTATTACTATAATTCAAAACATGTGATCAGCTTGTAAGATATGATACATTGTTAAGAATCAACCACATGTAAAAGTAAAGGCAATAAAATGAACTATTAAAAATATATATGCAGTAATATACTAGTATAATGATAATAAAGTATTAATAAAATGTGAAACAAGGCAATAAAGTATATAGATGCATATTTTCTAAAGCTAAATCACACATATGCACATTTACGTGCACACACACACTTAAGTAAAAGATCTTACTACTTATTAAACCACTGAAGAAGAAGATAAATAACAATCGGTCCCACATAAAAGCCTGGTTCTCATGTTAAATAAAGGCTGCAGCTGCTGTGAAGTATTTATGGTCCTTGATTCTTCTAAAACAATGAATAAAGGTGAACCGCTCACGTTCTGAATGTGAGTCTAGTGTGCAGCTGCCGCATGGTTACGGTGTAATCTTCCCCACGTCGTTACACCGCCACGACGAGTCGACATCACACAATAAACGGGGGAGTTCACTCAGACCTTGAAACCGTAAAGATATCAGCAGCAGTTTGCCGCAGATATATCACTGATTCTTCTGGACCGCCGGCTCGTTTTCTTGCCAAAAATCTTTTTATCACTCAGTGTTCCCTTCTGCGTTGACCTTCAACTTTGTCCGGGTGACAGTTCCAGGCACGGTAAACACGCTGTAATTAGGCTGCGGCTCTACCAGCGGTTTAGGTTTCCTGATGAACTAATTTGTCAGCATTTGCTGTGTAGGGAAATCTTAATAAAGCATTTGAAAGTAATGAATAGTTTTATCTGGTGTTTGTGGTGCAGATTATTGTCTCTAATGTGCAGCAGCAGCAGCATAAATGACCAGATCCCAACATCTTTAAACCCAATTACATGTCTCAAAGCTTTGGGAAACTCTTTAAATGTATTTATATATATATATTTATATGTGGTTGCATTTTCTCTGTCGGCCAATAATTAACCAGGAAGGGTTGCACACGCATGTCTTGAGACTTCTTTATTCCAAAATAAGCCGTCAGGGAGGCGTGTTGACATATTTCCACTCCATTAACATACATGAGGGGGGACAAAATAATAAGAACACTTTTCAATAATAAACATAAAGTAGAATTATCACCTTTCTGACAATGTCAACAAAAACTGAACATGTATGAACTTCGTAAAAGTAGAATTTATGGCACAGCTGTTGTATTAGATTGCACAGGTGTTCCTAAAAGTGGCCGGTGAATGTGTGTGTATATATATACAGTTTAATTTAAAATAGATGGTGACTGTAGTTTCCAGCAAACGTTAATCAAAGAGGAGGAAATGGTGCGTTTGTTGGGACTATTTTCAATGGTGGATTAAAACACATGGTGTAAAAAAAAAAAAAAAAAAAAAAAATGGAGAGATAATACGAATAAATGCAGGAATATAGAAACAGAAAAGAGAAAGTCTTCCACTAAATCCACTGGACTGGTGGATTGAGTTTAGTGTTTGGCCTTTCTTTCCTCCACTACCACGGAAACTATCACTATAGGCTTTAAGTTAACCTTGATGTGTTCTCATAACACAGCCTTACTTTTCTCTGTTGAGTGGTCTCTGTTAGCCTGAGGTAACCTTTTTTTCTTCTTGGGGACAGCTGAGGAAAACATCCTGGATGTAAATCCATCTACTTACTCAACAAGAGGCCCGAACAAAGCCAGAAAACAAAGAGTCACTTTCTAATTTTCTCTGTTAATCGACTCTTCTTTTAATCTCTTTTAATTTTTTCCCAGTCACACACACTGTCACCCGCTTCTTTCACTGTCACATTTTCACATTATTACCCCTGTGGTTCTTTACTGGCTCCTTTCTTTTAAAGCCAGTTCAGACAGACAAAGCGGATTTTCAAGTGTTTTATTAAAAAAGTCACGGCGGTGTGAATTACCCAGTCGGGAGCCTTTTCGGTAACTCGAATAACGAAATTTTGTCAAGTTGAAGGTGAAAAGTTTTTAGAACATAACAGGCTCATAGTTCATGTTTTTGTAAGTAACCAATCAACACTTAATATATTGTTGTGGGAACAAATGTGAGGAATTTGATAAATCCTCCCCCTCCCACCGTCTCTAGTTCACTGCATAAATTTACATCACATTGGCTCCACATCCTCAGAGTTTATTTTACATTTTCTGCAGTTACAATCGAAATAACAGCAGCAGCAAGTTGCTTCTGCTCTTTGTGTGATCTACTGAGCTGCAATGTTTAAAAAAAAAAAAAAAGTAAAATACTCAAATTACTAACCAAGAAGTTGTAGAAAGTAGAGCTGGGTATTGTTCAAAATGTTTTAACATAGCTGATTATATTGAGTATAAACATTTTTATACAAAACTGCTCCAAAGCATCAATATTCAGTTTAGTCTGAGTGCCGTAAAACAGCTGTACATGAACTAAAACTTATTAAAATAAGCATAAAAAACCTGATGTTTCATGAAGGAAAAAAACAAGATTATGTAGAAAAAGCATTCACTGCACACATTTGATTGGTTGGTTGGTTGGTTGAGGTTCAATACTGGCGTCGGGCGACATCACCTAAGATCAATATCACAATTAAATGTCACATTGACCTCAGTAACGATTGATCAAACAATATCTTATTAAATACACCTGTAAACAAGATTCTCCGTCCTCACAGTGGAACTCTTATTAGTTATTTGTACTTAAAAATATTTTTTGCCAAAACCAGAAATATCAGTAAAATATGGCTCTGTTTAACATATACTACATATTTGAATAACACTTTTATGACTTCTGTTATCTCATTATTAGCCGGATCTTTGACATTATTTTGATAAATGCTTGTGTAACAGACTGCTGCCTCTGAAACAAGCTGCTCTGAGCACAGAGAGACGGCTTTATAGATTCAGAGTTAATCCCCTCAATATATTCAGCTGCTTAACAAAACTAGCAAACTTCGCTTGGATGTTTTAAAAGCTGTAGCATTTATTTTCTGACAAACTGTAGCTTATAGTGAATATTATCCAGTGGTGGAAAGTAACTAAGTACATTTACTCAAGTACTGTACTTGCACAATCTGAAGTGCTTGTACTTTACTCGAGTATTTCCATGTGATGCTACTTTATTCTTCCACTCCACTATATTCCAGAGGGAAATATTGTACTTTCTACTCCACTGCATTTATTTGACAGCTTTAGTTACTTTTCAGATGAAGATTTGACACAATGGATAATATAACAAGCTTTTAAAATACAACACATTGTTAAAGATGAAACCAGTGGTTTCCAACCTTTTTGGCTTTTGACGTCTTACAAAAAGCAGTGTGTAGTCGGGGTCACATTTCACATGTCTATGAGTTGTTAACAGCTCCACCAAATAGTGATTTTTCCCTCTAAACTTCTCACATGCTTTCATTTCAATAAATGTTCAAATGATCCAATATTTCACCAAAAATCAAAGATTAGAGAAAAAGTTAAAAAAAAAAAAAACAGATTTGTGTATCAGAACTTTGTTTTTTCTTCTTTCCTCTCCCATTAATCATCTCACGACCCCTCAGATTTATCTGCTGACCCTTTGGAGGGCCCGACCCCTAGGTTGGGAACCACTGGACTAAACTAGCTAACTGTATATAAAGTAGTGTAAACTAGCTCCACCTCCAGCAGCTACAACAGTAACATGCTGCTCTAACACTGATGCTTCACTATTAATAATCTAATGATGTCATATATAATAATATATCAGTCAGAGGGACCAAACCACTACTTTTACTGCAATACTTTAACTACATCAAGCTCATAATACTTATGTACTTTTACTGCAATACTTTAACTACATCAAGCTCATAATACTTATGTACTTTTACTGCAATACTTTAACTACATCAAGCTCATAATACTTATGTACTTTTACTGCAATACTTTAACTACATCAAGCTCATAATACTTATGTACTTTTACTGCAATACTTTAACTACATCAAGCTCATAATACTTATGTACTTTTACTGCAATACTTTAACTACATTTTGCTGCTAATACTTTTGTACTGCAGATAATATCTGTAGATTTTGTGGTGATGAGGAGGACATTATGCATTTATTTTGGTATTGTCCAGTTGTTGCATCCCCTCAATATTATTTGGGGTTGTCAAGATGATCAAAATATGTTATTGAAAACTGTTGTGTTGCTTGGCAAAGTTTATACATCTGGTGAGCTTTGAGCTCCTTCATATTATTCCACAAACATCACTGTTTACAGGAAAAGATAATTATGAAATGTAGAGCAAAAAGCACAGACATAAATAAATGGGAGATTCTAACAATATCAAAAACTAGGGATACTGAGCTTATTCTATGATATCATAACTTACTATTATCTGGCTTTTTAATTCAGTCCCTGCTATAGAATGAAGTATTTAATTTCAATTGCTGTACAAGTGATTTGTTTTACAATTACGTATATTACTTGACATGTACTTACATGTATGTATGTTTGTATATATGAGGTGTGTTTGTAATTTGTTTTGGGTGAGTAATCTATATTTTATGTTTGTGTAAAATATAAAAATAATACTTTTGTACTTTTACTTAACCATCCTGTTGTCCTCCCAGGTCATTATGTACTGTCATCACAAAAATTGAAATGGTTTGAAAACAGTATCCTGACTAAGAAATTATGAATTATTTTAACTACAGTTGAGATCAGAGGAAAATACGTTGATAGATTACGGCAGACTGGTTTATGTAAAAGTGTAGTCAGGGTCAAAATTGACCCGAGGACAACAGGAGGGTTAAGTAGGGTTTGTCATGCAGGACTTTTACTTATAATGGAGTATTTTTGCATTTCAGTATTGGTATTTAAATAAAGGATCTGAATACTTCTTCCACCTCTAATATTATCTGATATATTTACAGTTTACTGCTAACGTCCAGCCTCACCACCTCTCTTTCCCTCCCAAAGAAGCTGCTAGTTTCATTTTTCCAGTATCTTGTTCAATGAGGCCAAATTGTGTCCATATGAAAGACAAAATATGCTTTTCTGTACCGGCTCGTTCTCATTTCTCCAACACTTTTTGTCATTACTGGTTGGACATGTTTGGTTAACACAGGTGGACGTTCTGTATGAAGGAACAAATTTATCAAACATATCGATATGACTAAAATTAGGTCTGTTCTAGAGTCATAATGTCAGTTTCCTTTTTGAATAATCACCCTGCCCTATTCAATACCTTTACTTTTACCTTTACTCTCTCTCATTCCTTACCTGTCTCTTTCCATCTGTCTATCCCTTTTTTCACTTGTTATCCATGTTTTTCTTTATTCTGTTGCCTTCTGTCCCTTCTGTCTTTCCATCTTTGTCCCACTTGTTCTTTTCTTTATTATTCTTCCTTTCTTTCTTTGTCTTCCCTTGTTTGTTCTTCTCTTTCCACCTTTCTCATACCTCTCTTGTGTTCTTTATTTAATTCCACTTTCCTCTTCCTTATTTTATTTGAACCTTTTTTCTACGTTTCTGTCTCTCTGCAGGGACGAGGGACAGTGCGTGGAGGGCATCGTGGAGATTTTCGACATGCTGCTGGCAGCCACTTCTCGGTTTCGCGAGCTGAAGCTGCAGAGGGAGGAGTACGTCTGTCTCAAGGCCATGATCCTCCTCAACTCCAGTGAGTTTTACTGATGCAGACAAACCGCAGTCTTCACTTCATTTCCTCTCGAGACGGATGAGTTGGTTTGCAGCGAGCAATAAATCCTGTCCTGTCAGTACAGCACGGCGTGTTTTTGGTTCTTGAACAACCGGGATCAGTTTGTCCCTCGGCTTTGTTGTGGTTACTGAAACAATAATCTGGAACTAAATGGGTCAATGACAGCTGACACGTATCTGACACACATAATAAAACAGATCTGACCACAGCGAAAAACAAACTAATTATTTCAGAATAATGCTCTTTGACCTGATAGCCATAAAATTTACTAAAAAATCAAAATCATTGCAATATATTTATTTTCACTTTTATGTTTTTTAGTCCCATTTGTCTTTTAGTGAATCTGTTAGTCTGCAGGATGTCTGATAAATTCTACTCAACAAATTTCACTGAAATTTGCTGCAAAGTTCAGCCTTGAGTTTAGTCAGGTGTTGCGGTGCACCGCTGCAGAGTTGTACGGAGGTGCAGGTGTGTTTATTTGTGCTCTAGAACCGATCTGGCTTTCTCGCTGCTGCCGCTCCCTCTCTTCATTCAGTCTCTAGCTTGCTTGACCACAGCTGCTCTCTCTCTGTCTCTCTGTCTCTGTCTCTCTTTTTCTCTCATCTTTCCTAAAATGAGTCGGGAAGCCTTAACATTATCAAACAAAGACAAATGTCCTCCCCTTCTCTTAGTTATGTCTTTGTCCTTCCTCATGGCAGAGTTTTACAGCTCTCTCTCCCGCTGATCGCCAGCTGTGATTGGCCATCGCAGGGTTGCGTTTCTCCAAAAGTTGATTCTGGATCAGCTTCCTTGCTGCAGGCGCCGCTGTGGCCAAAACCTCAGCAGCATAAATACACAACCCCCATTCAAATGAATAGAGGACTGGTGTTTTCACTTTAAGAACATAGAACATTAATTACCATCTGATCCTGACCGATCAAGTTAATGAAGTCGCAACACACTTATCGTTCCTGCTGCTGTGTGATGCTGCAGCCAGCTGTAGGCAACAAACAGAACATCTGTACTGATGTTTCTGCGAAATCCTGGATACATTCAGTGACACCTGAACGACATTATTGTAAGATTCAGACATTAATCTCATACGTTACATTAATAGCTGTGGCCTACGGACATTTCAGTAGATTACGTCAGAGATGTGAAACACTAGAGAAGTAAAATACATGAAAGTTGGTTTGTGTTTGTGGAGAGCTCTTTGTGTGTGCTCGCTCCTCTGCTAATTAAAGACTGGAGGCTTTTGTGTTCTCTGCAGTTTTCATTATGGACCAATCAATGTGCTGAAATGTGGAGAAAAGTGTGAAACAATGGAGAACTGCTCTGCTCACTCAATCAGATGCAAAACAACGGCAAATTACACTTAGCTGCAAAACTCTATGGGTGTGTTTGCACCATCATATTATTAGCGCAAAATCTTTTAATGAATCAGACCTTGAGACGACGCAGATAGTGGCTGCAAATGATGGTCCGTTCTCTGGCCGAAGTTTATGAAATTGCAAATGTTGAACTTTCCAATAAAAGGCTTTTAAAGTATTGTACACCAGGGTTACGCTACATGAGCCTTTTTATGTGTTTTTTTATCCTCAACATCTTTAAAAGTGTTGCTAATCCTACCACAAATATTTGCCCTGGCAGAACTTTCAGTTAGTTTGAAGGAAGCTGGAGATGAAATGACCTGTGAAGATGGACTTTATTGCCGTGCGGCTTTTGTTTTTTTAACCTTTTCATGTGTATCCAGCGGTCAAAACGTCCTCACCCAGTCCTCACCCCCCACCACCACCACCACCACCACCACCAGCAGCACCAGCAGCCACTGTACAGGTTTCACGCAGGTCACTGACCTCTCTGCATGTCCTCACAGAGATTAACAAAGTTCCTCCCTAACAAATAGACACACAAACACAGAGTCATCTGCCAGACCTCTGTACTCTCTGGTGACTCTACTCCTCTGCAGCTAGAGTGGAAAAAAAAAAAAAAAGTACAAGTTGTGCAAGAAGTGAAATAGAGTCTGAAAAGTCAAGAGAACAGGGAGGAAATGTAGGATTTATCAATGTGGACAGATGGAACGTTGTGGCTCAACTATTCAGTCTGTCCTTTGTCCCGGTGGAGGGAGGACGGTTTCTCCTCTCTGCTGTCCTCTAGTGTTTCATCCGGACTCACACGTTCATTATGAAGCCGTTTGGGGTCTTTTGAGGAGCAGGAACTCAACCTTTAACATGCAAATGGTTTTAAATTGACTTGTGTAAATGTCACGACTTCAGTTTCTACTTGAAAGATGAGAAACCTGGGTGAAGTTTTGGTGTTTTATATAAAATATCTTTTGGTTTTCATAAGTCAGATGTGCACCGTCTTTTAGGTGCTTTATAAAGACAAGCAAGTATGTGGTTACTATCGGAATTGTCATGTTAATCCCATGTATCCAGAATATTTAGTCAAAAGAGGAAGTTTGTCTCTGGGACTCTTCTACCTACAGTAACTGTTTAATTCAAAGACGCACACACGCAGAGTTGCTAATTTCAGGGTTTTTTAAGAAAACAGTCAAATACAAATATGACCTTAAATGGACCATAGCTCTTTGTATGCAAAGTGGATTTTCAACTGAAATGGGTTTTTGACAACCAGTCGGACCAAAAGATTAGCAATTTAGGTGGACTGCTCAGTCCATCGGTCTGTCCAACGGATGTCGAAAGCAACATATTTCCACAGATATTTCTCACATTGCCATAAAATGTTGTTGGAATATCAATAGACCCTTTTCACAGAAGACATTTTGACTTGTAAAAGCAGGAAGGTGTAATTAATAACATTTCCCAGTAAACCATATCAGTGAGGATCAAAACATTTGAACTGGCTCATCTAAATGGAATACAGTCATCATTAATATTATTATCATTATTTCCACCTGAGCTTTTCATGCTTTGACATGTCAAAATGTCTGCTGTGGAAAAAAGGTCTATGAACCCCAGAGGATGCTGGGTAATCCTTTTGGTGACCCCTGACCTTCAGTTCCCTCTGATCCTTCCCTTGGTCCATGACCTGATATCTCAAAAACGTATGGCTGGATTTTGTTGACATTTTCAGTAGATATTATCTTACCAAACACCTGTGTCTGTGTATATTTGCTACAAATACGTTTTAAATCCTTTTATTAAACATAGTTTCTAGTATATTTAGAGTATATTGAGTGTATGTAGAGAGTAATAATAGAGTAATTGACGACACCAGGTAGACACATAGCGAACGAAGAATTTAATTGCATTGGTAACTTGTTTATTTCTGCATATGACAATAAAGCCTTTGAATCCTCTGAATCCATTTTCATATTATTGTTGCTGACAGCAAGACTGGAAGTTTCATGGCAGTTAAGTTTAGAAACAAAATGCTTAAAAAAAGTTGCACAAAATTATTTTACAGGATGTTTAGTGCATTTTAGAAGAACTTCAGGAGTATCGTTAGTGGATGTCATAACTGGTGATACACAATAATTGATTGGCAGAGTAGTAATCAACCCGTTATGTAATAAACAGTAAATGTCTGATGTGTTTTACATGTTGAAATGTCGCTGTGCTGTCTCTTGCAGATTTGTGTACGAACTCCCCGCAGACAGCCGAGGAGCTGGAGAGCAGGAACAAAATGCTGCGTCTGCTGGACTCGGTGATTGATGCTCTTGTGTGGGTGATTTCCAAAATGGGCCTGACGACCCAGCAGCAGACTCTGCGCCTTGGACACCTCACCATGCTGCTCTCCCACATCCGCCACGTCAGGTAACAGCCAGAGAGTTGACAGGAAACTGTGAAACGGCAGCAGAATACAGAGAAATCCACTGGAAAAACATCATGTACTCATAGATATTTACATAAAAACTAGTGAAAATTTCTCTGTTTTTTTTTTTGACAAACGCATGCACATTTACGTACTGTATGTGTACACTCATATGCAGGAACATAGACTATGAGAAAGAAATCAAAATAATTAGAAAAAGAAAGCAAACAATAAAGTTAACGTGCATACTGTACATGCATTCAGAGAAAGACATGGAAAATAAAATAAAAAAGACTTAATTCACATCTAAAATGGCACATTTTGACATTACTGTATTATCCAATGGGTTTTTAGTGGAAATATCAAATACACTCTTTAAATATAGTAATTGTATCTTGTTTTATATGGTTTAAATTGTCAAGTCAGTTTTATTTATATAGCGCCAAATCCCAACAGAAGTCATCTCAGGGTACTTTTCACATAGAGCAGGTCTAGACTGAACTCTTTAATTTACGGAGATCCAATGTTTCCTCCATGAGCAGCACTTGGCGACAGCAGCAAAGGAAGAACTCCCCTTTAATGGGAAGAAACGACAAGCAGAACCGGGCTCTAGGTGGGCGGCCATCTGCCTTGACCCGGTTGGGTTTAGAGCAAAAGAAGGAGGGAGATACCTGACATAAGAGAGTCAAAACATCTTCATTTATTGTCTTTTAGTGATTTAAATTTTATTTATTTATCATTAAAATGGTTGGATGTCAAAATCTGTTTATAGTCCCAAAAACATTTGGACTGGCTCTCTGCAAACCTGACATTTAGACTCATATTCAGTTTCTCTCCAAGTACACAGCTGGTTTCATACTCGACTTAAATGACTGGAGCTTGAAACGGTCCCTGTGCTTGTCGATGGGTATCTTAATGAGAAACAAAATAGGAAAAAGATCATTCAAATCCACAATACAATCTACACAACAACACAGAGATAATGGGTTAAATCAAATACTGGGACACTGTACTGTTCTCTTAATATTTAGCATTATTGGGTAGAAACTCTTTATATATAGCAGTTTAAAAGCTTGTAAAGAACTCATGTTGTAAGAATAATGTGTGTGTCAACTGCTGATTCTGTATATGAGATGATCAGTCTTATAAACTAGTTACGCCTACGCGTGTGACACATTAGCCTCACTCATATAATCAGTTGGCACACTTGGTAAACTGTATATTGTGCTGCATTCACATCATATCAGCGTTATCACATTTACAAGTTTCCCTCTAATAAATAGCTTTCATGTCAACAACCGAGTTGTAATTCTCTCTCACTCAAACTGATACGACCTGGCACTTTATAATACAGGAGCGCCTGAAAACCGAGCGAACATGAACACATCACGTCGGCCAAAGTCTGTCGTTCGATGTAATTAAGCCCCAAATTTATTTTTCAATGCACAGTATTTTAAATTCTCACATGACCAACTCAGTTATCATACAACCTTCTTTTCCCATCTCTACTATCAAACCCATATTACATGAAGGCAGCATTACACTACAAAAAGTCTGTATTATTGACTCCAAAAGTCTTGTTTTCTTAAAAAAAAGGGATAAAATCTGACAATGTACAAAGCTTATTCAAAGTCTTTTAAGAATTTTCTAGAAAATAGTTTTGAGGTATTGAAATGACACATTAAAATTGATGTTTAAATCATGAATAATACATTTTAAGTACATTTTAACTTGGAAATAAGACCTTTAGTACTCAATAATAAGCAAAAATGCTCTGCTCTCTCCGCAGTAACAAAGGCATGGACCATCTGTCCACCATGAAGAGGAAGAACGTGGTGCTGGTGTACGACCTCCTCCTGGAGATGCTGGAGGCCAACACGTCCAGCAGCAGCAGTCACACGTCTGCGTCCTCGCTGAGCTCTGACACCGCCTCCGAGCAGCACCAGTACCCCCAACCCCCTCCAAACCCGCAGCCCGGCGCAAACCAGACCACCGCCGACCACACCGCCGTGCTTCCGCACGGACCAGCTGATCCAGCTCTGATCATGGACAGACACCTGCAGGCTTCGGCCCTCCAGTCCACACCTTCACCGAGTTTCGTGGTGGCTCACATGGCTGTGGAGAGCAATGAGTAAGTTCAAGAAGTTATTTGAGTAAAATGGATTAACTGTAATAAAAGTATTAGTAGAGTGTAGTTTTATTGTGAGGTGAAAACCTAATGTCTGCAGTTGTGGACATTTTCATGCTTTCAGATCAGGTGAAGAAAGCGAGAGAGGAAAGAAGTAAAAACAAGAAAGTGGAAGAAGAAAAGGAGGAAGGAAGTAGGTATGATGGAAGAATTGCACAGAAAGAATGAAAAAACAAGGACAGATGGAAGAAGAGAAAAGACAGAGAAAAAGAAAGGATGGAAAAGGAAGGAACAATAAAGGAGGTATGAAAGAAGAATTGCAAGGAAAGAAGGAAAAAAGGAAGGAAATAAAGAAGGAAAAAGTAAAGAAAAAGGACACCAAACAAGAAAAGGGGGGAAAAGGAAGGTAGGAGGAAGGAAAGAAATAAGGACAGATGTAAGAAAGGAAGTAGGAATGGAGGAGAGAATAGTAAAGATAAAAAGGAAAGACAGAAGGAAGGAAAGAAAAAGGGAACAGTGTAAGGAAAAAAGTAAAGAAATAAGGAAAAGAGGGAACAAAAGTAAAAAAAATTAAGGACAAATTTATAGAAAGGAAGGAAGGGAGTACAGTACTTTTACTTATTTACTTTCCAGTTGGAGTATGTTGTGACTGAGTCGGTTTCAATCCAGTCACGAGATTCAGTCGTAGAGAAAAAAGCACCAGTTGATTAAATACCGTCCATCCTGTCCAAGTCTTGTACACCAAAAATATCTTGATCGTTTCACACTTTTCCTCACAGTTACATCCATCCTGAGCCGTGGTCACTGCTGGATTCAAGGGATGCGGGTCTTGCAGAGGAATCGAGGGACTACGTCATCGCTGAAGGAGTTGTCATGGACACCACCTTAGAGGGGTGACTGGACTGTAAAGAGACAAACTGAGACTGAACAACTTTCCACCACGAAAGATGGAGAAAAGGAAACAAACAAAAAAAAGGATAAAAAAAACAGAAAGTGCTGTTGTGAGGTAAAAGTTTTTTTCTCTTGTTGAGATGTTTTTAGTCTTTGGGTATAAAAAAAAAAAAGCAGTTTTTGATTGAATGTATATTTTGTGTGCGTAAATATTTCTCGTGAATGTGCACTACAGTAGGTGTTCATGAGAACATCGCTAAACTCTGCCAGTCGGTTTGTGCTCTTTTTTGATATACAGTATTTGTATCTTTTTTTTCCACCTTGGTGTTATATCCAGAACAAGCCATCTACAAACCACCTGCAGTGACTTACAGAAACATGCATGTGGTCAACAGTTAACATCCATTTCCATTAATACAGCTGTAAAAGGGCAGTGTTTTCTATCACACTGGTGTTTTTTTTTTTCTTCTTCTTCACTACTATTGTGTACTTTAGTGTTTTAATCGGTGCCTGTTCATCCAGGATTTTTCTACTCTCCTTTGTACAAAGTCAGTCAAGTCAATAAGCAGAAGTAGAAGTGGCCTTTTCACAAAATGACTGTTAAAATAGCTTTTTTCTCTGTTCATCTGGCTAAACTAAGTCTGGATTTACACTTTATGATATGTGGCACAGATCTGTTCTTTTTACTGTAATGCAAGTAAACTACATCTAATTGAATTAAACACTAATGCACCAGCAAAACAGTCCAAATAACAACATTTTTAACATTTATGTAAACTAAACAGCACAAAAAGTCAGGAAATTTGTGTTTGGTACATTATTTCTTTGTTGTAACAATGCTTCTTGGCAATAAATCTTATACTGTTGGAAAGCCTGTTTATTTCCCTTTTAAATGGTGCCACATTTGTAAGGAACATGCATTTGTGGCCCAGTGGCATCCCATTCTTCAACCAGCATTTGTCGCAAGTCAGCCAACGTGGTTGTGTTGGTCACTCTGGCACGAACAGCACGCCCAAGCTCATCCCACAAGTGTTTAATGGGATTGAGGTCAGGACTGCTGGCAGGCCATTCCATCCTCTCCACTCCCAAATTCTGGAGGTAGTCTCCAATAAACCCCACAAACTGACAAATGCTGATTGAAGTATGGGATGCCATCCCACAGCAGTGTGTGACCAGGCTGGTGACCAGCATGAGGAGGAGGTGCCAGGCTGTTGTGGCTGCATATGGTTCTTCCGCACGCTACTGAGGCTCCTGTTTGTTAAATAAATAAATTGTTAAATTGCTAATATGTCTTGTTTCTTCAAACTTCAATCATCCAATCCACCAAACACCAAACAAGAGTCAATGGCAGAATAAGCTGTTTGGCATTGGCAGAGAAGATTTGGCATATTTTTCATGGGCGCAACCCAAATACTCTGCTCTGCTGCTCATCCCACAAATGCATGTTCCTTACAAATGTGGCACCATTTAAAAGGGAAATAAACAGGCTTTCCAATGGTATAAGATTTCTTGCCAAGAAGCAATTTACAACAAAGAAATAATCTACCAAACACAAATTTCCTTACTTTTTGTGCTATGTTTACATAATGTATTCTATAGTCGATGACAGGATGCATATTAAGTCCTGTAGCCATACTTACATTATATTAAATTACACTTATTGTCAGCAACTGTGATGTTAGCAAGGCAATATGCTAACATTTCACATGTAAACTCTATATGCATATTATACCCCAACATACCAAATATTACTTTCTAATTGCATACAGTACATTTCAACTGACATGCACACGTACCCTGTTAATAATACCAAACTAAGACAAACCACAAATGTTTGCAGTTTGGCTAAATCAAATTACTCAGTCCAAATAACTCAATGTACATGTATGCATATGTGATCTATACACATGCATTTATGACGCCTGTTAGCTGTTGACAGTAATAATAACATGCTAAGGCTGGCACATTGACATGCCTAATCTAAGCAATGCAACAAAATAAAATGTTTCAAAGTTCATTCTTGACCTCTTGCAATAGTATGAGTTTGGAAAAGCTAGTAAGTGGACCTGGAGTTAGGATTATTACACATTGACTACACAGAAGTTCACAATAACTGAATTACTGTTTATCCCAGTTGTACTTAAAAGTTAATGTTACATACTAAATGTTAGAATTACCATGTTTACTGTTTGCATTTTAAGTTTTTAACATGATAAATGTTAATGTTAACGTGCTCTATATGCCAAACGTTATTCTAGATTTTAGAATATTTGCCTGAAATAAATTATGTGTCACTGTAAAAATAGAAAAACATAGTCCAATTTAACTTAGTGCACATTTATGTATACCTGATGTATACATTTTGGATCATGATAGCAAACTGCTATAACTAGCAACTAAATTCCTGACAGCCACAGCGATTACTGCTAACATGCTAAATGCTAGAAAATTATCATATCACATATCACTGACCATGTTAGCAACTAAATGAAGACTCTCTTGTCTCACATTAGACATTTAGTTGAGGACATGAAACTTCAAAAACAAATGACTGAATTTATTTGAACCTTAACTACAGGATCAAAGCTAATATGCTATATGTTAGCATATTACTATGCTAACTGCACACATGTTGGTATCCTAACAATTACTGCTAACATGCTAAATGCTAGAAAATTATCATATCACATATCACTGACCATGTAAGCAATTAAATGAAGACTCTTGTCTCATATTAGACATTTAGTTGAGGATGTGAAACTTCAAAAACAAATGACTGACTTTATTTGAACCTTAACTTCAGGATTAAAGCTAATATGTTAGCATATTACTATGCTAACTGTACACATGTTGCTATCCTAACATGCTTAACTTTACACAATAAACAACAACACAACTCTACTTTAATTAACAGCTAACTTCATTAATGGTGACATGCTATGTTACCATTTAAAACAAGCTAGCCTGCCAAATCTATACAAAAAGTTTGCATGTTTTACTGAATTAAACAGTGTTTGTTTTGGTGCCATGAAAGTAAAACATAAAAATACAGTCCAGTTTAATTTCATGCACATTTATAATTAACACTATCTGAATTTAAAGATGTATATAAACATCGATTAGAACAATTTTTTTTATAATTTACAACTAAACATGATGGAATCTTGAAATTTATGCATCTTCATTGTAATATATATGCATCTCTGTTATAATATATGCATCTTCTCTAGTGAATAACACCAGAAGAAAAAGCTAAATATGAACAGCAGTGCAGAACTCACTTTTGTTCTGTTATAGCCTTGTTTTGGAGGCTTGTTTACCGTGGTTACAGTCAATTAGTTGTTTACCCATATCACAACTCTCCTGGAAAATTTCATACCATCCATCCGAGTCCAAATGGCAAAACAAAACAAAAGAGTAAATGCAGAGTTTTGGATGAAATGCCCTGAATGCACCACTGATTGTTTTTTTGGACATCCAGTCATGAGTCTGTGCCACTTGTCTGCCAGTGTAAATGCAGCCTTAACGCCAGATTATCTTATCACTGCTAAAAGACAGATACATGTTCACTATTCTTTCTTTCCTGATGTCTGTGGCTTGTAGATGCATGCTCACACACACACACACACACACTTCCATAACACAGATCTTGTGAGAAGTTTTTTGCCTGTCGAACCTGTCAGCTCTTAGCCTGGATCTTTCTCTAACACAGCGATTACAGTTAACGCAAAGCAGCAAATCATGGTAAACACGGTTTATTGTCAGTCAAAAATGACAATCTCTACATCCCATAAATACAAGTTCACAAAATAAATCAAACTTTACACACCTTCTTGTTGTTCGTTTATGTTCTGTTAGACCTCTGAGCAAAGTGCGAAGCTGAGATTATGTACAAATTAGGATCAAGATTTCAAACAGGAAGCCAGAATTCAGTCATACACAGAATCCTTTAGTATCAATACTATTAGCATTGTAAATAACCTACATTTATTGATCTTTCATTGTGCATGTAGACAGCTACATTCGATGCCCAAAAGGTTCAGTTACATTCATGTTCTACTCCGAGTCTGGCACGTTATAGATTTTCCAACTGCATGGGAGAAGTGTTTTTTTTAAAGCAGTGTTCAGGTAAATTCCACACGCACATTACAAACAATAACAACAAATTGCATTTTAAAAATTCTTTGTTTTAACCTGTTTGATGTTTTGATGCCTGCAGGGCTTTACTCCATGGGTCAACTCGGGTTGTGTATGGTAAGTTGTGAACCTTTTTATAAAATTAGTGTTAAAGGATGTACTTTAGATTTTTTTGATTATAAGATGATGCCGTGTGTTCTTTGTTAAACAGCGAAAAGGCAGGATGTGTAGTGGTATTAATCTCTTGACACAGGACTCCCAGATAAAGCTAATACCCCCCTGCATGAATATTAACCATTTCTCAAAAAAAAAAGAAGATGGAACTCCCTTTAAAGCTTCATTAAGCAATATTTTTGATATTACATTGAATCAAATGACTGTGTAGTGTGTAAAAAAAAAAAAGGTGGCTCATAGTGCCAATCCCACTGAGAATGAACTCCCAACTTTGTAGCTGTACAGAGATTTTAGCCTCTTTCAGCTAACAGTTTTGGTTTTACAGCTGTAGATGGACAATATGGTTGAATCTCACTGGCACTTAACAACCCTCCATAAAAAAAGATCATAGCTAGCTGTTCTCAGCTAACAAGCAGAGTGTAGCTATACGTGTCCAGGACCAAATAGCAGATGGACAAAGTTAGCTACTAGCTGTTTTAATAAAGTGGAACACCTGTAGACTGAACAGTTGGCCATGAACACCAGTGGAAGGATGATAATGTTTTTTGTTTTCTTTCTGTTTTCTTTATGTTAGCTTTACACACTAGACTAGCTATTGGTGTATAAAGGGTTGTGTTTCAGTGTGTTTAAAATATTTCTGCCCCTCAGTGGTCAAAAATTGCTTAATGCAGCTTTAATTTGAGGATCTTTGCAAAATCTTCAGGTTCAGTTACCTGCTAAAATCTTCAAAAATGACCTCCAAAACACTGGCCATGAAATTTACATAATCATAGGAAAATATTTGTCTCAAAGTACTGGCAGCCACTTTTTTATGTTTGTGGCAGTTATTGTCCCAATGGTAACTCTGTATAAACGTATAGAAAGATGTATTTCAAAGTTATCATTTGACCAGGTGTGACAGTTTTCAGTGCCACACTCAAACACACATTCGTACACAGAAACAATAATTTATCTATTTCTTTCTCAGTAGTTGCCATTATATACAAAATTCATTAATAACAGCATTAAAAGTACATTGTTATCTGATAAAAGTATGATAATTCAAAAACCATTTGGCTACAGAAAGGCATGTCTGCAGATGAGT
Organism: Thunnus albacares; assembly: GCF_914725855.1. Lineage (NCBI taxonomy): Eukaryota > Metazoa > Chordata > Actinopteri > Scombriformes > Scombridae > Thunnus > Thunnus albacares. Next base: position 27,184,791 of record NC_058120.1, on the reverse strand, counting down.
CACTGCCAGGATTTTAAAAAATGGTCATATCTTACAGATCTTCATATCTTAAATACCTCTAAATCAAACAACAAAAACAAAACAACACACCGTATTTCCTTAATGTACAAAATGTGCTAACAAGTGGCTGCCTTCTATGAAAAAAAAAAAAAAGGTAAAAATAGCTGCTGTGGTAGAAAATGGCCAGCGTAGTCCTCAATTTCTGGATGCTTTGGTGATAATTGTCCTTTATCCTCCAAACTGGATCCCACGGACTATTGTCAGAGTACAAAAATGAAAATATACTGTAGATATCAAAATAAATCTTGAGACATTTCTTTTCTTTGCACCATATGTTGAAGATGGTCGGTGGGGGGGGACGTCAACTACATTTAAAAAATCAAACTTTTAAAACAAACCAGTGATATGGCTTTTCATATGTGTGGCGCTGCTCCACAGAGAATAAATAAATAAATTTTTAAATACACCAATAAAATTTAGTCAAAAAAAAAAAAAAAAACACAAGATGAGGCCTTCATATAGGAACGGCGGTGCTTCTTTTGTGGAGGGGAGAAGGTGTCTTTTGTGTGGTGGTGAACTTGCATCTTAACACTGTTAAGGAGTCCATTTTGGATTTCAGCCTTTGTCACGGCTTCAGTCTTCCTCCTCCTCGTCAGGAGAAGTTAGAGACGAACTTCACCGCTGAGTGTTGTGGCAGTTTTCATGTGGGAGGAGGGCCGTTGGTGTAACGCAGCATCGGATAGAAGGAACGGGCGAAGTTGTTGGACAGTGTACAGCTGTAGTCTTCCTCAGTCAGAGGCACCAGGCAGGCCAGAACTAGAAGCATGAAGAAGAGCAGGTGCAGGGGGAAGGCCGCTCGTAGAACCCGCAAGAAGAAGGGTCTGTGTGGGGAGGAATCCCTCCTCTCCTCCCTGGATATGAACAAAGTAGGCTTATTAGTTAAAGCTGGAAAACATGGGTGAAGGTTGACTTTAAAGGAATAATTTGATATTTTAGCTTATGTACTGTCCTGCTGAGTGTTAGATGAGAATATTGATGCCACTATCGTCTGTGCGTTAAGTATGAATGGCGATTAGCTTAGCATAAATACTAAAAGCATAAATACACCCTAGCAGTAACTTTAAAGCTCACTAATGCTGTGTCTCAAATCACATAACTTCTGTACTTACACTTAACATTTTGAGTGCATAAGTGCGTTCACACTGAGAAGTATGGAATAATGCAGTGCACTGTGAGTACCAGGATGGTGCATTCAAAATGGTCAAAAAGTTGAGTGTGGAACTGTGGACACTTCTCGTCCTCAATGGTCGCCATCTTGGCTACGTAGCGGAAGGGGATGGACCACTTTTCAAACTGGAAATGGTGGCCGGGTACGTTGTAACTACGGTGAACATCGCCACATTATACAAATATAAGTTATACATGTGTTTTATAACACTAAGCACCACTATACTGTTGTCGGATATAAGCCATCAGTATGTTTTTTGGGTTAATTTAGCAGTCTGTAATGATTTGGTAGCGCGAACGATAACGCGAATGCTAAAGCTAGCTAATGCTAATTTGCGATCGTTATTTCTGGTAAGTGCACAACAGCTGTTTTTCATTTGAGACAACACTACCCTGTCAAAATTTGCGCATTACGCCAGTAATATATAGTGTAAACAGCGTACCACATGAAAGTGTACTAACAGAAGTATGTGATTTGAGACACCGTTTAATTAACACATATGTTGTTAGCTTAATTGATACACAAACAGAAATGTAAATATGACATTGAAGTTTTAGAGATAGACCAAGTAAAACCACTTTTTTTTAAACATTTCTATTTGTGTGAGGATTTAAAAAACAGATATGTGTTAATTAGTGAGCTTCAGACGTGTTTGTAGCTGTAATTTTGATTTTTGAACAGCGCTAGGCTAGCTGTTTCCAGTCTTTATGCTTCGCTTTAGCTTCTTACTTAACACACAGATGTGAGACTGATACACTGTAAATCTTCTCATCTAATGCTTGTCAAGAAGGCAAATAACCATATTTTCCAAAATGTTCAACTGTTCCTGAAGAACCAGTGGTTTCGTTTGTTTGAAGGATGAGTTCACTCAATATTTCAGCATTATCTCGCCATGCAGATGCAGTTTTGGTTTTATTTTACCAGGTTTTGAAATGCCTGTTTATGTCTCGGTACAATAAAAGGTAAATGGAATTTTGTTTGTGGTGTTCAAAGCATTGAAAAATTACAGGATAATCCACAGACTTCACTATTAACAATTTTCATTGGAGCTATTTATTTGGTAGTTCCAATGAGAACTGAATACTTCCTGAGTAACAATAACAGTTTAATTTTTCATTTTGTGAGCAACTAATTTCCATTTACCTCCATTTTATTGTGATGGAGGCAAGAAAAACTGAAAACCTGGGCAAATGAAATAAAACAAACTGGCCAGAAAGTGAGATTATTTTTTGTAATTTGGGTGAACTGAACCTTTTAATTAGTTTACTAAAAATCAAGTAATATAATAACAGTTAGCTTGTAAAACGTACCTTCTAGTCGCTGGTTGTCTGACTGTAGCTGCCTGTAGACCAGCCTCCTCCTAAAGCAAAGAACAAGTTAAAAAGGCGTTAATCACTTCTCTACTTTCAAAATATGACTGAACAACTGAAGAATTACAATTTAGTGATATAAAGTAGATATAACGTCAGTGTAGCTTCACAAAAAAGGTTAACTTGTCCAAAATTACAATTAATAATGGCATACCTCTAAAACTTGTGACTTATAATCACTCACCTTTTAATTTGAGATTTAATGTCAACATGCTAATTGTGAGATTGTTAACATGATAGCATTAGCATGGTAGCATTTGGTAGCATGGAGCTGCTCCGGGCGAGATATGAGTCTTATGTCCCAAAATGGCCACCGCAGAGAGGATAACCACTTTTTTTATTTAGGTAACATGACATTTCCTTTGGTGACTCAGGCTAAATGTATTTTTTTTAGGTTAATATAACTAGAATTTTACTTAAGTGTGATTGCATTGATTTTGCATTTTATTTCTCTTTTGCATTTTATTTCTCTTTTAGAAATGTTACCATGACGACTTAAACTACATTCATTTTAGAGGTAAAATTCACAATTTTCCTGGTGAAGATTAGAACAAATTCTGAAAAATATATAAAAATAAATACTTTTTTTCACTTTCCCATCCTGTTAATCATCCCACAACCCCTTTGATTTATCTTGTGACCCCATGTGGGGAACATCTGCTGTATGTGTATGTCATTATTCACCTTGTAGAGAGTCTGACATTAGTAAATATTCAGGTGTACCTTGTGCTGCAGCAGCAGAGGAGAGCTGAGCGTTCCCAGACCGATGCTGTCCATTTCAGAGCTGGTTGAGCAGGTTTCCTGAAACACAGACAGGAAACAAACAGAACATCAGATAACACTGAACAAACCAAGTCAAAGTCAACAGGATCAGAGGTCATAAAGCACTGACGGTCCTCCCTCCTCCTCATGACTGTAGATTGCATCTCACTTATTTTATCCTTTTAGTTTTGAGGAATGTTGATTTGAACCATGATGTCAGATGGGTCAGAGTGTAATGATGATGAAACTGTCTGCAACACTGCGACTAGTCAAACCAGTTTTGTTTACAGTGTATATAATATCCCAAAATAACAACTTTGTCTCAGATTAGCTAACTTAAAGTTTCCTTCACATTTTGTATCGTTATATAACTTTTATACTTTTTTTAAGAACTTAATACAACTCAACGATTTTACTTCAGATTACTAATTGATGCAGGAAAGGATGGTTATAAGATTTTTTTAAATTAGACCAAACAAACTCTTTATGTTGCAATGAATACCTAAAATAAGTACTGACAGTCTGGTTTTAATTATCATTTGATCAGATATTGATTTAAAGGTACAATCACTGGTTTCATTAGTGTCCCCAAAACCCTACATTTTCTTGGTAACAGTTTATTTTACAATTCAAAATAAAATCCTAATAAATCTTTGGAAAGAACAAAGTGATTTGGTACTTAAAATGACAGTTTTGTTCATTTGATGCTGTGTTTTTAAGTTGTCTTGTGGCTCTACATTAAATATTAAATACGTTAAAAATCGTCTAATTTTTCTAAATAAATGTAAAAAAGGATTTTGAAAAAGGACCCAGCCAAGTAAAATGCTGAGTTGCTGTTCCAATCACTTTACGGCAGGAAAAACTGCAATGAATGGAACGTCTATCTACTAAGGTGAGCTGTTATGAGCCCTCATGCTCAGCTAAACCAGGAAAAAACCGAGGTAGAAATGAAACTCGTCTTACCAGTCTTCCCCGCAGCGCGTGCAGGTCGGCGGCCACCTGTCGCAGCAGGAGATGCAGTTTGTTGCCGATGACGTGGACCTTCTCCTTGGCCTCCACGCTGTCCTCGCCGGTGACCTCCAGGAGGAGCTGGGAGGAGATCTCCTGCAGCGAGGAGACGTCTCGCTGGCGGCTACGCAGCTCCTCCTGCAGAGCCTGCAGCAAGGGGGCGACAGAGAGCACAAGCTTTTATTCCTCTAAATCCCCCAAATTTTCTCCCATCTCAGTGAATGTTTAGAGCATTTTCCAAGCTTTTTGAGTGTCAGAGAATGAATATTAAGCATTAAATGATCATGGCGGTCGTCTCCTCACCGTCAGCGTGTCTCTGTGCTCCAGCAGGGTGGAGCGTGACGTCGACAGGTCGCTGATGTTTATGGCTCTGAGTTTATTCTCGGTCTGAGCGAGCCACAACAGCAGAGAGTGCAGCGTCTCATGAAACTCCTAACAAAGAGAAAGAGATCAAAGGTCAGACTACATTTAAAGGACAGGTTCAAGTATCTTAATTGTCTTAATTGTCGCCAGCCCTCACCTGACACTGCATGAGCGCGGAGTGTAGCCTCCTCTCCCAGCTCTCCAGCCCGCCGCAGGCCTGCGTCCAGCTGTGGTTGGCGGAGCTCAGGGCGTCCTGCAGCTCCCGCAGCTCGGCGCTGTCGCCACGCAGGAAGTGACGGCTGCTCAGGTTGACGGAGATCATCAGACACTTGTAGCTGTTGAAAGTCTTCTGCATCTCCTGAAGGAAAGAAAGGGGGAGAGATTAATGTTTGTGGGGATGGAGTGATTAGTAATTAGTAGAAATTAGTCGTCTTGTGTGATTAGAAAGTATCACTCCCTGTAAGATCAATGAATTTCCTCGTGTCTGTCCCAGTGTTTACGGTTAAAAAGAGTTTTCCCACTTTTCAAAACAGAGAAAGAAGCTATTTAATGTGTATAATCTTGAATTTTGATTCATCCATGCAGCATATTTCATGCCGTCCTCACTGTCAATCAAACTTGAAATGATTTGGAAGCTTTTTAGAGGAAAAACACTTAAATTTTCACTGTTCATTGGTTTCTTTGGATGTTATTTAAGCTTGCATTACAGCAATTGTGTACTAAGTCATGAAAAAAAAATGACTGTGCAGGCTTGTTGTCGTTGTTACCTTGAGTTTCCTGATGTTGACCTCCGTGTCTCGGATGCTGGTGGACGGCGCAATTCTCTGCAGCCTCTCCAGCTCCGGCAGCACCCTGCCCAGCCAGGAAGTGACGTCGCAGAGGTCAGAGTTCAGCTTCTGCCACTGCTCCAGGTCCTGCTTGATGTCCGTCTCGTTGTCGAACTTCTGCACTTGTAGCAACTCCCAGCGCTCGATCACACCTGACCAGACACAAAAGTGTGACTTACATGTGCATTTGGGTGATTTTAAGCTTTTGTTCTACAGCTAATGATGCTGTTGAGAGTGTTAATAAAAGGTATTTAATTCAGGGTTTCAACATCAATAAATCATCACCATTTTATTTCTGAGACATTCAGACAAAATATGATGATCACACAGAAGTCTTTCATGATCTTTTACATCAGTGCTGAAACATAAATGACAACAACTGCAGGACATGGCAACTATTTGACGGTTCCAGCTTCTCAAATGTCGATGTTTTCTTCTTCTCTCTGTTTTTTTTATCATTGTGAACTGAGTACATTTGGGTTTTGGCTTGTTGGTTTGATAAAACAAGCAATTTAAAGACGTCACTATGAGCTCTGGGAACTTGTAATAGACATTTTTCACCGTTTTCTGACACTCCATAGACTAATAATTAATCCAAAAAAAAATTATGAGCACATTAAATAAATAAATAAATCATGAAAACTAGATCAGCAAAAAAATAATTGATTGAAAGAAAATGAATCTACTATCATTTTGATAATTTAATAAGTAATTTTGTTAGACAAAGATGCTTTTCTTGGTTTTAAATTATAGTTAATCAAATTTTTGGGGGGGTTTTGGACTTCATGTCCGACAAAATATGACATTTTGATGATGTCACCTTGTGCTTTGGGATATTGTGAAAACAATTAAACAAGAAGATAATTAAGCAGATTAAACGATTATGAAAACAATCATTAGTTGCAGCTCTTTTTTTTACAAATGTCAGCCGGTTTGGTTTACGTCACAAAAATCTCATCCAGCTTCAGTAAAACCAGAAAAAACACTATAAAACTATGCAGCCATCAGTACATCAGCCTACAACAAGTCACACTTCTATCACTGTTTGTATTTTCTGAATCTAAACCAAGACTTTGAATTCATCTGTTACCAGAGTTTCTCTCTGTCACTGCTCTACCTGTGCTGGTCTGCTTGTCGGCCGTGCTGCTGGTCAGACCCGTTTCCTCCAGCTCCTCTTCATCGTTCAGGATCAGCTTGACTCTCTTCACGCTGTTGATGCTGCCGCTGCACTCCGACATCAGCTTAGCCTGAAAACACACAACACAACGTTCATCTCAAACACGGTTTTACATCTATAGTGAAGGAACGCTGTGTCAGACAATAAATGTGTGTGTGCTTACATATCCCTGCTGGCGGAAGGGAGTGCTGGTGGTGTGTGTGGGAGACGAGCTCAGGCCTCTGATCATTTCTCGGGGAACTCGTTTCCTCTCCGGGGAGCCGGGCTGGTGCCAGCTGGGTGGGTCGGTCACTGACTTAACTGAGGAGAAAGAGAAGAAGAAAAACAGCTTAACAGAAGTAGTGAAAAATTAAGAAAGAAATAGTGAGACATGCACAACCAGAATGACAACAAGGTAAAAAAAAAAATAAACCACAGAGAAGATAGTCTTGTGGTTTTTCCATCAAAGATCTGACACATGCACAAGACTAAAAACATCTGTGAATAACATGCATGAAAACAACACAAATGGATCACAGTATCATGCAAGTTTCATGTGTCACTTCATCTTAGTAAGCAAAAGACTGTTGTAGTGGTTCAGAGCCACATCTGTGACTTAAAATACATATTGGGTGAAGCAAAGACAAAAAAAATACATGGGTAACTGCTGAGGGATGGGGGAAGGAGGGGATGCGGTTGCTAGGAGACGGGAAGTGGGTCCTTAAGCACACAGTGAGGCAGTCGCATGCAGCAGGCAGAGCGCCTACCCGAAGCTGCTTTCACTGCCCTGACAGTCGCTTTAACAAACGACTCTGAGCTCTCTGTGACCTTCACATCTGTAAGAGAGAGCGGAGGTCAACGGCGTCCGACAGCTAAAAGGGATGGAGCTTATGAAGCTGTTTCATGAGCATCAAAGAATAAAAGTTAACAGAGCAGGTCCCCATTTTGTCGTCATCTCTCGTTTTGTTAAATATAATTAAAAATCATATTTTTCATTACTGCTGACCATTTCCCAAGTTTGTGATTCATTTTCCATCTTTTTTTTAACTCCTTTGGCAACAAGAACATACATATGAAGCAATTTTCCTACAGAAAACTGTTTTGCTTATTTCCTAGAGAATCAATATTAAACAGTTTTTTTTCTGGAGGGACTGGTTGTGTGTGAGTATTCACACCGTCACTGTGTTGTCCTGAGAGTGTGTATTTTATTGAACCGCCAGATGGAACAACTTTCCATCTTGGTGGATAATAAAGTTGGACTTTATTCTTTATTGATCATTTCATCAAACTACAGTTTGACGAATGGTGTTCCTCAGCCTTGGTATCGATTCTACAAGTCTCTGAACTCTTCTGGAGGGATGAACACCGTTCTTCAAAAAGATATTCCCTCATTTGGTGTTTTGATGATGGTGGTGGAGAGCGCTGTCTATAGGTGTTTGATTAGGTTGAGATCTGGTGACTGTGAAGGTCATAACATATGATTCACATCATTTTCATCCTCATCAAACCATTCAGTGACCCCTCGTCGTCCTGTGAATTGGGGCATTGTCATCCTAGTAGAGACCACTCCCATCAGGATAGAAATGTTTCATCATAGGTTAAAGGTGACCCTTCCCTTCCCTCTAAGTGGACAAGTGGACCCAAACCAAGCCAGCAAAATGCCCCCCAAAAGCATAACAGAGCCACCAGATCTCCTCACTGTAGGGGTCAAACATTCAGACCTGGACCAGTTTGTCCTTTAATTTGTCACCCGTTTGTAAATTCTGAGGAAAAATAAAGCTGACAAACTGTTCATATTTATCATATGTACAGTCTTAAAATAAACGGAAACAAATGGCTGCTTAGAAGAAGTGAAAAATCTACAAACTTTCTCAACAAAATGTGAAATTGTGCAATTTGTAGTTAAAACACTACAACATATAATCACCAAATGATGGAAGTTAACCTCTTCTGACCGACTGAGAGAAGCGAACACCTGCAGATAAGCGGCCGTCTTACCTGACAGGGCGCTGAAGAAGGTGGCGTCCTCGTCGTCCTCATGTGATGACGATCCTCCCACGTCGACCGTGTGGTCCCACTCCAGCGGGATAGAGTCCACGCTGACGGGGGTCTCTCTTCCCGACCGCTCCAGAGGGGGCGCCAGGAGGTGGCACATGGCCTGCCGTCCGGCCGAGACGCCGCCCACCGCTGGTACCTCTTCCTCCTCCTCTTTCTTACTCGTCTTCCTCCAGGAGGTCCCGTTGGTGAGATCGGGTGAGTCGTCCAGGTCGGTGTCGCGGTCTGACAGCTCCCTCTCCTCTTCCAGAACCTGCAGGGCAAAGAGGAAGATCAAGAAATTATAAATCGTTTAATTTAAAGAAATTAATTAAAACAACCTATTTTCTTTCTCTGAAATGAAAGGTTTACTTTTGTATTTTGGAGAATAAGTAAAACCTTTCGTTAAGAGTGAAATGATGACATTATTAACTACCTTGTCTTATTTCTCTGGTACTAAATCACCTGTGGCCCCCAATAACCTGTACTGAAACTTACATTTCTGTTCTATTGATTTAAATTTATTTCACTTTTAAAAAAGTACCATAATTTAAAAAAAAAAATGGCATCCATGAATTACACTGAAAATGTACAGAGCCCAGTATCTATTTGTCGACTCTTTCTTTGCCCTCACTTAAACCATATTTTACCTGTAGCCTGTGTCTGTGACTTTATTTATTCATGTTTCAAGTGACAAAACATTTCCGTTTAGCTGAATTTCATTCAGTATCGTAGTGAATTAAAGAGTAATCTAACACCAGGCTGCTAAGAAATGTTTTACTGCTTGCTTTGGTTTAAAGTTACAAGTCTGTGTTACCTCCGACCACACTGATGCACCTGTAACTTCACCCAACAGTGATGTCACAGTGTACTGGAGTACACATGTACATCACTGCAGCAAGGTGAGAAATTAAACCACTGGAGTTCAGCAAAAACAAGACTTTCAGGCGGTGTTACATTAGTTACATTTTTTAAGGCTTGCAGCTATGAAAACCATTTTGGATGTGGTTGAACCATAGATTGTATAAAAATATAGACGTAGTTACCATGACATCACCTGTTGATTTCTGAAGAGCGGTTTTGAAGCTCAAAGTGAACCTGCCTAACTCCCAGCCAATCAAAAATGGGCAAAGAGGCGGGCCAAATGGCTGAAACAAGCCACCTAGCGGCTGGCGGACCTGTCACTCAAAGCAGCCATGTCCTTCATTATGCATAACTTTACGGCTTAATAAAATTTAAATGGGTGAGTTATAAAAAAATTCACCCTCCGTACAATTGTTTTGAAAGGGGAAATTAGCTACAGAGACCAAAACCGTTGTTTGTACCACGCTGTAAACATGTTTATTTCTGCTGTAAAGTTGGGCATTTTAATATGGGGGTCTATGGGGATTGACTCGCTTTTGGAGCCTCAAGTGGCCATTCAAGGAACTGCAGTTTTGGCACTTCCACATTGGCTTCATTTTACAGCCCCGGAGGTTGCTGCTTGGGTTTAACACATATGAGGGAGTTTCACTAAGAATAATATATCTGTACGTGCACAAGCAGATGCTTGAAAAATACCAACATTCTTGTTTGTACAGGCGGTTCTTCCTGAGCTTGTTCTATATGACATCCCATTTATTGTAGGTGAACCAAACAAACAGCAAAATCTGGGTCCTACAGTTCTGGCTTGTACAAATTTTCTTCAAATAAAACCTGACCTGACAAAACATAAAACCTGTTGTAACAGTATAGGACCGTCGTGGTCTGACTGACCGGGCGTCTGTTGACGAGGCGGTGGTGGAAACGAGCCACCCTGCCGAACACCTCCTGGCAGTAGGAGTGGAGCTCCTCCAGCTCGTCCTCGATCAGCACGGCGTCCAGAGGAGCGCTCTTCTGGATCAGGTTCTCCCCGAACACGATCAGGGCGTCGATCTTGTTGGTGTTCAACGTGATCTCCTGCTGGAAACCCTGCGGAGGGTGACACCAGGGTGGAAAACAGACATTTTAGTAACGTAGGGGGTCCAGTGTAAGTGGAAATATGTAGACAGTTTGGGATTCAGTTTATTCCTGAAGAACACGGCAAAAGTCATTATTGAAGGTTAAAAAGGAGAACTGCAGGATGATTTATGGCATATTGCAGATAAACGTGCGTGGGAGCAGACTTACATTCAGCTGCCTCATCTTGTCTTCGATGTCGCTCTCAGAGAAGTGCTCCACGTTGGTGAGTTGGAGGTCCATCTCAGTCAGCCAGACCAGGATCCCCTCACGAGTTCCCTCAAAGTCTTCTCTCTGAGAAGTAAAGTGCTGCGAGGGCACAGAGCAGAAGATGATGGGATTATTATTTAAATACTCTTTGGCTTCATTTCAGAGAGTATAACAATCCCTTATTGATTCCCTCTACTTTGCTTAGAAAGATGAGACAGACCAAGGTCAGACTGAAGAAAGGAGATTTCTTACAACACACAGGACTGAGTTAACATATAAAAAAATAAATCTTAGCTTTCTGGAGCTGCATGGACAATGACAGAGAAGTTGATTGTGGGTGCTATGAAAACCAAGAATGCATCAACAACAGTGTATTCGATGGCCAAAAAGCAAAACCTCCTATCTGAAATATGCACTTTTTTGAGAAAACTAAAAAAAACTTGTAGTTTTCTTGCAGAATGCTATTTGTTAAGGATACCCAATACATAACACACTGTTTTTGGACTATATTACTATATTATGTGGTGTTGTTTATGGTATCTTTGTATGGTTATTTGTATGGTTACACTGCACTGTTTTTGCACTTTTATTCTATTGTTTTATCTGTCTTATTCCCTTTTTAGCTTCTTTTTATTTCCAAATTTAACATTTTTTAACTCTTTCTATATGTCTTTTTACTTGTGTTGCTTTTATATTGTTTTAATGCCTTTTATGTTCTATGTAAAGCACTTTGAATTGCCTTGTTGTTGAAATGTGCTATACAAATAAACTTGCCTTGCCTTATTACAGTATTGTTAACACATAATATAGTAATATAGTCCAAAAACAGTGTATTATATATTGGGTATCCTTAAAAAAGAGCATTCTGCAAGAAAACAACAATTTTTTTTTAGTTTTCTCAAAAAGTGCATTTTTCAGATAGGAAATTTGCTCTTCAGCCATCGAATATAATTGGGTGGATCAGGACAGGAAATGATTATCAGAGGAATGGCTATTTCATACTTGAAATTATATTTAATAGCCTAAAATGTTAGAAGGTTGCAGGCTTCTAGGCCATCTTCAAGATCAAACAAGGACAAACAATTTATATAAATGAAACAGCCTTACAACACATCACTATATGATTTAGATAATTAAACCTGGTTATATAATGTTAAACCTGAGGGTTGCTATTCTCAATACTCAGCTGGTCATCTTCAAAGCCTAACAACTGCAAACAATTTGGATGAATCAAATGGACTCACAAATAACCAAAAAACCTATTATTGGAAATTGCGAGAGTTTCAGAGGGACAAAGACACAGAGTGTCCCCATAGTAACCATGGTAACTCACTTCTGCTTGCTTGTGCATGGCACAAGAAGAGATGGAAAGATGCTGTGCTGCTACCAGAAGAGCCGCTGACAGATTACTCTGAGCAGCATGCATGGGAATACATTACAATATAATGGATTTGTGTATATTTCTGGCTTTCCCCCATGATGGTCTGAATGTGCTGCTCTGTCTTATCTGCCTGTGCGCCGTCAGCGTCCTCTTTTTGTGCCGCAACATTATCAGTTATGAATTAGTTTTTCCCCGTCTGAGAAAATGGACGTGTGGCATGAGAGCATGTGAAAAGTGTCGATATAATGCGGGAGACTTGGCAGCCCTGTTAATATCATGAAGCCTAGAGTACCAAGGTCATAAATGGAAGACAAAAAGAACTAGCCGAAGTTGCCATTTTTCTTGTATTTATATTTTGACCAGATTTAATGTTGGCTAACTAACCCTCTGGAAATGCTGTTGGGTAATAAAATCACAGCTCCATTTTTGAGTCTTTCTCTCCTTCATCACTAGTCTATGAATTAACTCCTGTGATTGGATGTTTCTACACATACTATTAAGCTCTGGTGACCCCGGTCTTCCTCGTATTACCGTGATGTGGATATAGCTTACAGGGGGCCGAGCATGCAAAGGTCAACCGCCGGCTGACTCCTTTGATTACACGCAATCTTTCTAAAGCAACATAAACATCGTCCATCTGCTCAGCGCCACATGCCACGATGAAACCAGCTTCCTGCCAACGTGACTCCTCGTGCCTCGTCACCATCTGAGAGGTGACCTAAATCCTGACGGCTTAGGGCGGAGCCGAGAGCCAGGAGAGATACCGCAGAGATCAAGGGGAAAGGTTTGATACGTGCTGATGTTTGGTTTCTGATTTTTTTCTCAAACATTTCAGAGTCAATCAATTTCCCCTCTGATACTGGATTTCTAGGTACTGAAGTATATTTTGCTTCTATTTTGGGGAAGTTTCCTAACACAGCTTTAAATATTAAATGATTGATGAATTGATTATCTCCCATCTGCAATTAAAAGTCTTTGTGACACTTTAAGTCCTCCTATTTAGCATTTATAAGCAGCATACACACATTTAATAAATGTTTATAGCACATTATAATGTAGTTATCACTAGACATAAGGACATTTTTAAGTTTGTTAATATTGTCGGCAATTATAACTTCTCCTATGAAGCCATATTTTGTATTATTACAACTGTGTTTTACTATATTGTCATTCTTTAGCTTCATTTATGGGAGTTATAGTTGTTGACAAATTCATTAACACTTACCCATTCCCGTGGAAATGTATATTTACTTACAACTACATTACAGCCATAACCCCATTATTAAATGTTTACTGCTTATCAATGTAAATAAAATGTATACCAAACTCTTAAACATTATTTTTGAGGAGCAATCATATAAAATCACGCTCCTGACCTCTGACCTCCCGTCTCACCTTGAGTCTGCGGAGTACAGCGGCCACCCTCCTCTGCAGGCTGTCCCACCGCTGGTTCCCCTCATGGACCATGACTTTGAGCTTGCTGGCGGCGTCGGTGCGGTTCTCCCGGGCCAGGCGGCGGTACTGTTTGTTGACGAGCTCCAGCTGAGTCAGGCGCTCGTGAACCTGCCGCTGGAACGCCTGAGAGGAGAACATGAGAGTATGAAGACAAATTTCAAATTTCAGACATGCAGACATGAACAGTCCTCTTTTCCCAATCCTGAAACTGATTCTTTTTGTGGTTTTGCACTCCATTAAAAGTACAAAAAGTTATATTTTCTACAGACAACAGATGTCAGGAACCAGGTTGGAACCATGATCAGTGTGAAGTTGCACTAAAGAAAAGAGTTTAGTTGTCAGAGCCGACATCATAAGAAACATTTTATCCTGTTATCTTCACACTCTATGCTATTTATTCACATTTTTATTTAACTTTCTGTCCACTGACTTCCATTGTGTCACTGCTCTTACCTTTTTCTCAGTTAGTATGGAGTATGGTTGGGCTTTGATATTTGATTATTACATTATTACATTAAATGCGATGCTAATCAGTCTCTTTTCTATCTGTCTTGTTCAATCCAACCTGAACTGAATAAAGTTCCTTTTTCAAACACATTCACATTTACTAGTAAAACCCTTTTTGAAGCTCTACCACCCATATGAAAGGTGCTTGATTGCAGTTTGAGCTTGTCTGACTGATTTACAAAAAATTCATTATAATCAATACCATGCCAGATTATGTAGGCTTTGATCAAAGGCCTGGAAAATGAATATGAGTATTTGTATTTTTGTTCAATCTCACTAAGTGGATAGATAGTTAGATAAACTATACTAATTAGATATAAAACATGCTCTATCTATCTATCTGTGCTCTTTTTCTGCCTAACATTTCTACAGTAAAGTCAATATACAGTTGGACACTTTGACATTGAACAAAGCACACAGCAGGCCTCCGCCACCAGCTGCTCAGAGGATTAACAACCTTTTCCAGTCCGTTTGTGGATTTGAACTTCTCTAACAATTACATTCCCACAGCTTCCATTACATGTGACAGTCAGTATATCCAGTAGGTCACTGGTTCTCCGCAGGATGAAGTGTGTTTCGTAAGCATCACCGTCTACACTGAATACATGTCGCCATAGAGATGGGGGCACCTCAGCGGAGTCGGAGATTAACAGACGCTAATCTGTGTTTCTAATCCAGAATGACACATCAAAGGTTACCTTAGCAACAGGACACCTGAACCTGAAACTGCATTCAGACTGAAACATTTTTTTTTTTTTTTTTTTTATGGCTGTTATTTAACTTTCTGACAAAATAAACAAATGCACTGCATTTTTTGCAGCTGGTCCCAGATGTTGGACATTTCCAAAAGCTACGAGAATCGGGGAACATATGTGACTCTGAATTCTAAAACTGTGTAAAAATGGAAAGGGTGCTATATGTGCGAGCATACGAAATAGCGCGAGCAACAGGATACTGACTGCAGTTCACTTGACAGCCACCGGTGTCACTAATGAGAAGGAATTTCTGATTCTTACATATTGTACGTTTCATCTCTTGGACATGTTTTGATAGGAAACGAAACAAAAAGAGATTGACAACAACTAATTCATTCTCTGAAACTGGAAAGACTGGAGTCATTGCTAATGTCTGTTGGTTAAAACGCCACCTTGCCGGTTTGTACGACACTTTGGTTCACAGCCAGATGTTTTAACAACTACTGGCCAGATTTTAGTGAGATTTGCAGTGAATATTCACACTTGCCAGAGGATGAACCCTTATATGTTTTAGGTCATCCTGTAACCTTTCTCCTGGTGCCATCATCTGGTCAAAACCATAGACTGTATAAAAATATGGACGTGGTTACCGTGACGTCACCCGTTGGTTTCTGAAGAGCGGTTTTGAAGCTCAAAGCGAGCCGCTCCGGCCGTCGCCGTCTTGGCAGTGCGTGACGCTGCCTAACTCCCAATCAATCAAAAATGGGCAAAGAGGCGGGCTGAATGGCTGAAACAAGCCACCTGTACCAGGCTGTAAACATGTTTATTTCTGCTGTAAAGTTGGGTATTTTAACATGGGGGTCTATGGGGAATGACTCTCTTTTGGAGCCTCGAGTGGCACTTCCGCATTGGCTTCATTTTTCAGCCCGGAGGTTGCCGCTTGGTTAAAACCTCATCTTGTACACAAAAGAATTATAAATCTAACCGACAGTTTCATTCATTCAATTTGACCGTACCCTTTGCTCCCCATAGGATGAACCATCAGGCCTAAAGTTTGCTTTATAGCAACTTTAATTGAATTTGCTGAATCATGTTACCAACCAGACAAACTCTCTTGATTTTAATGAACCTATGGCCTTTCCTCCATCACCAGGACAGACTTGACATTTTTAGCCCCCATTCTTAAGTCTAGCAGGGCTTTAGACCGCCTCTTTCACGCCACAGCTTTGTCTTTAGTCCTCCCCGTCCATCCTTCTGCTTACCTCAAACTTCTTGAGCTCCTCCTTGGCACTGGTGTAGAGGACGTCGGCGGAGTCGGGCTGGGCTGCAGTGAGCTCAGCCGTCTTTAGCCAGTCTTCAAAGCGAGAGTAGTCATCCATGAACTTACACCAGAGACGCCAGGTCTCCTCAATCCTGAAAACAACACAAGGAAATTCAACTAAGCAGCCTGGCAGCAGGAAACGGGATAAATTATTAATTCAAATTTGTTACTGCTTATTTCATTGAATCATCTTCTCCTAAAAACACATATAAATCAATGAGTCATTTGTCATGTGAATCCTCAGCTTCACTACATAAATTTAAGTGAGTGTATTTTCTGTCAAAATACTTAATTGAAGAGAAAAACACACAGTTGAGTTTTACACCAGAAACAAACAGCACCAGTAAACTATTGAGGGCAGTTTATTGCAGGAGGAGTCACTGAAACCTGGTATAACCGCTCACCTCATCCTCCTTTCCATGGACATGGCACAGATGTTCCTCCAGCGTCGGTCCAGGCTGCGGGTCGTCTGCTGGATCGAGTCGTTTTCCGAGTCGCCACCGCAGGCGTCGGCATCATGGAGCAGGACGTCACACAGCGTCAGCACCGACGCCACGCTCTCCGTGTGCTGCTCGATGTCCCGCTGCAGATCCTGTAGTTCAAAACAGCACAGATGCACTTAGATCACATCTACAGTTTGTTTCCTCTGGTCTGGACCACAAAAGACTAGTTTAAACTTGGTGCAATTTTGTGTTTCAGCTTGTTTAGAGTTCATTTATTGATCAAAGGTTTGATGCAACAATCTACTTGGAGGCAGATTGAGGCTCACTATGGTCAAGTTGAGTTCAAATTGTTCGTAGCTGCCAAAATAAACCACATTAACACTCCAGAGTTGGGCCATAATTTACAGAAGTAGCTGATCCTGACTGCAACACATGACAGCTCGGTGCAAAAAAAGGAGTTTCCAAAGAAATCATTTTTTTCCCCAAGAGAACATCTGCCAAATGGATTTGTTTTTAGCTATTTGTGTTTGTTGGAATGTTCAATCATTTCCAATGTTTTCAGCAGATGGAGAAAGCTCAGTTGTCATTGAGTGACATATTGAACTTCGGCCACACAAAGACATGAAGTTTGTTCACTATGAGTCACAGAGTCGGTCAGTAAGCGGTGGGATTAGTACTTTTATTCCAGCACTTCAACATCAGATTTTTTTTTTTTTTGTGGTGTGTGTGTCTGTCGCTCCCTCCCTGACAGCACTTTTTGTTGGCTCTTGTTTGTTCAAAGTTACCACTCTCTGGGTTGCCATGGTGACCGGTGAAAGCTTAAAGAGCCCATCCACACAGGAGTCATTTCAGCCGTCCTTCATCCACTAATGGAGAGACCTGCAGCCTTTTCTGAAGAACAGGATAAGTCCCCGTCTCTTTCAGCCGGCGTGGCTCTCCCTCTCTTCCTCTTACTCTCACCTTCCTCGTTCTTTCTGCCTGTCTGCCAACTATCTCTCCCTTTGTGAATAGAGCTATTTCTCTCCTCAGACAGGCAAATCAAGTCCAATTTGTTTTGAGGATTTCTAGAGTTTTTTTTTCTTTTTTTTTTTTCCTTCTGTTGTTGTTTCAAAAGATCTCACAAATATTTTGAGGGGAAGAGAAAAGTAATTAGCAAGAGATTATCAGCGCCTCAACAAAATTAGCGTAGGTCAGCCTCCTTTTCATCTTGTGAAATCAATGCATTTGCACTCTGTCCACAAAATCCATCATAAAACTAGAACTAGAAAGAAATGTTCAAGCATCCCTGTTAAGAGCACATTATAGCTTTTATTTCAAATTGCTAGTCCTTTTTAAAAAATACAAACACATAAAAACTGACCGCAAAAAGCACTCTGTTTTTTTGACAGTTCAGAGAACTTGCGAGTGCGAGTATAAAAAATGTTAAATTTCCCAGAAAAGCAAAAAAAGTCAACTAATTCTGACATAATTCTGTATCTGCAGTTTAAAAGGTGATGGGATCAGATATAACAGAAGCAACAGGTGAGATTAAATGAGCTGCTAATGTGGGGAAAGGTGCCTCTTTTTGTTTCTCCTCACAAAAAAAACAGTCTAGGCAGTGCAGAGCTGAGTGAGAGGGGAAAAGTAATCACCCATTCAAGTGGTAAATATGAACATATAAACTCTTTCTTAACAGGATGTGTGTACAACAGCTCTGCCATAAATTCTACTTTTATGAAGCTTATACATTTTGAATTTTTGTTGACATCGTCAGAAAGGTGATAAATCTACTTTGTTGTTTATTACTGAGGTCGTAGTGGTGAACTGGAGTGATTATATTGAAAAGTGTCCCTTATATATTTTGTCCAATCCATTAACATACATGAGTGCTTTGAGCTAAATGCTAACGTCAGCGTACATGCTCACAATGACAATGCTAACAGGCTGGCGTTTAGCAGGTATGTTACCATTATAGCTTAGCACATTAGCATGATGGGGATGTCATTCGTTTTGCATGTATTTGGTCATAAACCAAAGTATTGGACAAATTAAAATTGAACATGATGATGGAGTGAGATGAACAGGAGATCATCAAAAATCAATTCACAATTCATCGTCAGGGGAAAATGAATGTGTGAACCTAATTTCATAACAATCCATCCAATAGTTGGTGAGACATTTCACTAAAACTCAATGGTGGCACCAGAAGAAACGTTATTGGATATCTACCGTCAGTATCATTAATCGTCTGAGAACCATGAACGTCTGTAC
Source organism: Thunnus albacares (assembly GCF_914725855.1). Taxonomy (NCBI): domain Eukaryota; kingdom Metazoa; phylum Chordata; class Actinopteri; order Scombriformes; family Scombridae; genus Thunnus; species Thunnus albacares. Next base: position 27,165,804 of record NC_058120.1, on the reverse strand, counting down.
AAAACTTTGTCCTAATATGTCAGGTAGATGTTGAGATATTTCACCACCGCTGTGACCACTAAATGAAGCCAGGAGGATTCAAACTCTGAGATATTTCAGTCTGGATCAAAGCAGTGGACTGACTGACTGTCTGACATTGCAATATATTAATAATTATGATATATCAACTCAGCAGCAATCTTTTTTATTGTCTTCGGCTGATGTGTTTGAATAAAAAACCTCCAGAGCACTCAGAGGAAGCATACGTCTTCTATCCTTTGTGGGCGGAGGTAAATCATTCATAACACACTTGACAATTTGAACACTGATGAAGCAACAAAAGGCTAAAAAAGAGTTGACAGATTGAACCTGTTAGCATGTATGCTTGTCCTATCGTCCAACCCCAGCAGGAAGTGCTTGATCATACACAAGAGGTGGAGCAGCTGTGACCTAAAGGTTAGAGAAGTGAACTTGTGACCGGCATCAATCCGGTCACAAGGGTTCAATCCTCGGACCGGCAGGATAAATCCGGGTGTGGAAAGTGAAAAAGCATCTTACAAGTGTGCCTGTGTTTAACTATGTGAATGTGATCAAGGTGTTCCTGCAAAAGAGAGATTTCCTCTCAGTGAAACTTCCCTGAATAAATAAATGTAAAAAAAAAAAAAACAACAAAACAAAACACAAATGCAAGATATTGGTAGAGAGCCTCTCCATAACCCAGAGTCTTTCCTATTAGTAAAGTGGTGGTCCAGCAGTCTACAAATGGACTGAAGTCAATTTTGTGAGCACGCCGGACCCGGATCCCCCCCCCCCCACCCGAGGCTCGGCTCTCAGTGCATTTGTCGTCTCTCAGCCCAGCATGGCGGCTCCCTCCTTCACAAATAGCCTGCTTCTTGCAGCTTGCTGAGATTGTACTTTGTAGCTCACATTATTCTTGTGTTATTATGCTGCGGACCGCTGCTGGGGTAGGCCATAACATAAAGGGTTTAAAAGCAGGTGAGCGTCACCGGTGTGTAAGTAAGGTACTTCCTGCCCTCACATTCCCTCAAAGTACCCTGTGGTGTTTCGCCTCATAGTGGAGTAAGTATAATACCCTTTTTTTTCCAGTTGGATAGAGCTGTATTTTTCCCTCACTATGAATTCCCATTTTAAAGTTTTCTCTCTTTGCTCCCCGACAGAGAAACACAGGACTCTCCTGGAGTTTCCTCTTGTGTTTTAAATCATTTCACTTTTGTTCCTGAAAGCTCCCTTTTTCCTGTCTGTTTATTATGGTGAATGGCTTTAAATACTACAAAATCCATGAGGCTCAGATGTTGTTGCTATGGAGAAGACGATATTGAGATGTAGCAAAATCAAAATGCTTCGTCATTGTTATTTGGAACAAAATGTTACGCTGTTGTTGCTGGATTAATTTATTGACCCAGAATCTGAGTGAACTAATGTAAACTGTGTTTCTACAAGATCTTTAGCGCTTGGATATTTCTCCCCGTGCTTTTCCTAATTCCCTAGTGACCAAAATCCTACTAGAAATCGGATTGGGGGGGCGGGAAACAAAAGCTAATTGGATTGTGTCAATAAAATTGTGGCATACTGTAACACTCTGTCAGGTTGATTGTGCACAGAGCAGAGAAACACTGTGACCGAGTGTTTAGACCGACTTCAGTCCTACAAGAAAAAAAACACAGTCTGTCGACACAGCGGGGGTCCAAATACAGAGGGGTTCAGAAAAAGAAATGCAAAAACAGTTGAACCTTGACTCAACGTTTGCTGGACCTCAGTATGACTTTCTCCAGCAAGGCGCTACTTTAAAGACACTATATTTCTACAGTTTATCTCATGATCATTACAACAAAAGATAAAACGACTGCTGCTGTACTAACTCTTGAGAGTTGTAAAAACTTGTCTGACAGTATTATAAACGGCTGTGCAGTGTTTGCAGTGTTAAACTTATTGAGCACATAATTGCTTAGATTAAATTATTCTATGCAAGACAATAACGTCTCTACAAAATATAATTTATGTGCTTGCAAACATCTTTTCCTGTATTTCCTCAAAATGTCACCACCAAGAGCTCAGCAATGAGATTTACCTGCAGTATAACGCCGTAAGTAATCGGATACTTCCTGGATGTTTCTTACTGAAATGCTTCTTGGGAGTTGTAGTTTGCTGCTCTCCCTAGATTTGTACGTACACAACCACATACCTCCGATATTTTCTAACACAACTGTTCATCTTTTGATCATTTACTGATGCACTGATCATTCAATAAGGAGAGTTTTATGTTCATTCAAGCCTTCAACTGCTCCAACTGTCAGTCACATAACAGTGAACTCCTAAAATAACTCAGCTTATTCAAGATCACAACCAATTTGACTGGTGGTCTTGGTTTTAATCATTTAAATGCTTAACTGAATAAAGCTGTACTTAACCTTTCCATTTACTAGGTGCTTGACTCATTTCAAATTTCATAAATGCTCAAACATCTCATTAGAATTAAAAATCATTCTGTCTCCGCTCACCTGCTGCTCGGCCAGTTTCCTCTGGATCTCGTCGCTGTGGCAGACGTTGTAGACCACCGGCTTGGCCAGCTCCGCCTCGATCCGAGACAGCCATGTTCGCAGGTTGCTCATGTTCTTATCCAGCTGCTGCACCGTCACCAGCGTCTCCTTCAGCTTCCTCACCCTGCAGACGGAAAAAGAGAGTACTGCTGTAGTTAAACTGGTCAAAGATCATTTCTACTGAAGACCAAAACCTGTCAGCAGTCTTGTTACGTTAATTCCTCTGGTCTTTCTCTCCTCTACATCACCACTTTGAAGGAATTATTTCAGTATGCGTATGTATTAGCGTTCTGTTTTCAAATTATTATAACATTTTCTCCAGCTGATCCTTTCTCAGCCGCTCATCCTTTGCCAACAATTTATTTCTTTATTCTAACAATTTTTCTTATTGTCAACAAATTTAATGAAAAGACCAAAACCAACAATGTGTTAGTTCATCTCTCAATACTTTCTGACTTCCCGACCCTGTCTGTGGCTCTAGGCCCCAAGCTCATCGGCTCCTACTGAAGATGAACATCCTTTAAAAAACAGCTCACAAATATATAGTTTAAATTTTTTTAAAAAGGCTCAGTACTTTTCTAAAACAGCTGGTCGCTGTAGTTTTTAAGCAAACTTCAATCAGACAGGTGGAAACAGAGCATTTGCTGGGGACTATTTTCAGTGGCGGATGAATCCACATTTGGTGCTCTAGTGAGTATTTCTGGCTGCATGACGGTGCTCACTGACTTGTTTTAATAGTTTTTGGACAACAACGGAGGTCTATGGCACAGAGGAATAAGATATATACAGATAAAACTTGTTAGCGGATAGATTCCCTTTCATGGATTTGTAACAATATAGAACATTGCCAGACTTATCCATTAATGTACAGTGATTGAACTCTTAGTTACAGGATGGTTTCTTAACTCAACAGGTGCATATAAACACTCAAATTACCAATCCACCAAAAAGCAGCCCTGTTTGACAGATACATGGTCTTATTTTGTTTAAGTTTGTTTGCTAAATTTGGATTTCAGTGTTCAAATAAACAATTTCTAAGGTGGTCACATGCCTTGGAATGAAAGTTTGTACAATGCAGCTTCTCCCTGTTCAAACACATTAAATCTGCTGAATGTCTCATATCAGAAAAAAAAAATCTGAATGGGGACACTTTGAGATGACGCGTGAACACAACCTCTCTTCACAGCGCTGAAACGTTGAGTGTGGCCATCCACGGTGAGAATCACACCCATAACCCTGCTTTTGTTAGCACCACGCTCAGCTCTACACCACAGATTAGCGCTGTGGCGGGTTGTCACGGTGTCTGGGAAGCGCTGCTGTCATTCTCACGTATGACACAACAACAGGAGCCATTATAGCCGAGCTGCAGGCTGACCTACATCTGACTGAGAGAGCTGGGTGCAGTCTGGGAGAGAGACCGCATTCCAGTTCAGCTCTCAGGTCAGTGACCTACATCGGTTCATTCTCCTGCGCAAACCGACAAAAATGCAGAGAAAGGGGTGACACTGCACCGCCGTGTGACCGCAGCCGGTGAGAGCCTTCCACCGAAATCCACCTCTGAGTGTGGACGGGTGGTTTATGTTAAACTAAGGATCCCCTAAACTATATTTTTTGTTATGACTCAAATATGTACCATGTGGGACATTTTACAGTTAGGGTTATGGTTATGGTTAGGGTTAGGGGGTTGGGGGTTAGGGTTAACCCGAAAAACCTGAAAAATACATTTGCTCTGTTGTGGACAAACTATGTAACACTGACACTGTTTCTACATGATCTCAAACATATCTTTGTAATTTCTGGACTACAATTTCCTGTTCATATTGTCAAGATAACAATATGATTTATTAGTCCATCTCTACTCTGAGCCTCTTGAGTTGGAAAAAAGTTCAACTCTGACAAAGTAAATGCTCCAGTCACTGCTGTTTTTTTCTGCTATTCAATCAACAGATCTGTGCAATAACAAAAATGGAGGAAATTTTAGTGGTTCTTGTTGTTGATCACCTGGTGCTGTGTGATTTCTCACCACTTGAAAGAGCTTGGGGATGATTGGAGATTTCTTTGTCTGTCATTATTGCGTTTTTGATTGCCTGAACATACCTGCGTGTGTAGCTTGCCTTTTCTTCCAGGTTGGTTCATAGCCAAAAAAAGATTTTATAATTGGGATAAGAGGTTGCTCGTTTATTCGGCGTGTCTGTGATCACCGTCTCCTGCAGCAACGTTGGTGTTGTTGCCACATTTGGAACCACAACCCCACAATCCTCCACTGTATTTTGACTTGAATGCTAAAGTTGGCATGCTAACATGTTAACATGCCCACAGTTGCAGTTCTGCATGTTTACAATGACTGTTGTCAGTTTATTAGGCACACATGGCTAAAGCTAATGCAGTCTATAAGAGCAGCCCCGATATAATATAATGTTGAACTTGCTGAAATTGTTTTATAAATGTGTTAAACTTCACGGTCATTTTAGAGGCAGAAGTTTGTGATGCTGCATCCTTTATACTGACAGATGTTTCTATATTTCATCTACATCGTTTACATCACCGAGAGGAAAAATATCACGAATAAAACTTCCAAAATAACCGTTAAGTTGAATCAACCCTTTTGTAAAACAGGTTTAACAAATATTGAACATTATAACCTTAAAGAAGGTTGGATTTATTCCAATTGCAGCTGTTGTATTATTAGTTTTAGCAAGATGTACCTGATAAACTGGCAACTGAGAGTACTGCATAGCATATTAGCATAATAGCATGCTTACAGGTGGCATTTTAATAAAAACTAACCATGTAAAAAATATATATAATCCTCCATAAACCATCTGTTTAATAAATTATTATTATAATTAATATAATAATAATTATAATTTCTCAAAGTTACAGAAGACTTGATGTTGGCCAATTTAGTATCTATTGTTGCCGTCTGTCTAAATCTTATATCTCCAACATGTCTACATGCTTGAAATAAAACATCTGTTTTTTGAGTCTCAAGTAAGAGAGCTTTAGTTTATCTGACTACATGAAAACATCTGTATAGTGACGGGATGCTCCGTGCATTCAGCTGCACATCACGAGCACAGCAGTATGGATGAGAGGGATGATATATATTCTCTCCATCTTATCTTTATAGTGTGTTTTATCTTACTCTGTCTGTCCCCTGAATTCAAAAAGGTATTGAATCCATCCTCATCCATTATTTATTTACTGTTGCTGAACCAGACAAACAGCTGAATGATGCAACACTGACACCAACGCAGCAACGAGCAGCTGTCATTCCACCATACATGAAGCTGCTTCCGGCCAACATGTCACATCAAAAACAATTTTTTTGCTTTTTGCATAATCAGAACATCACAACGTTCGATGCTGATGCTGCAATAAGGGTGTCCCTGTGCTATTTCTGGCTCCTGATGCATCTGCATGCATGTGTTTGTGTTTATGTGCGTGCATACAGGTGTGAGCTCAAGGTTGCATGCATCTATGTGAGGACGTGGCAGTAGATGGAGGCGGGCGGAAAGCAACAGTCAGTGACATCATTCATGCCATGCTGCAGCGATCACACACGGACATTTAAAGGTTTATGCATCCACACACACACACAAACACACACACACCTGCTGTCCAAGCTGCCAGCTTGCAGAAATACCAACACACACAAGACGGCTGGAGCTGGCGAGCTGAATTGAATTTGCTCTGAATCACTTGGCGTGCGTCTGCTTGCCTACATGCCTGCACCGACAAAAACCTGGCCCATCCCCCTTCACTCCTGCTCTCCGTCTCTCCTCCTCCTCCTCCTCCTCCTCCTCCTCCTTCTGCTTCTCTTTACCACAACAAAACACCCGATCTGTTGCCCTTTCACCCGTCTGCCTCCTCAGCTCCACGCCGGCCGGGTGCGCCGGGTGTGTGATGAGGTGCTCGGGATCAGGGCGAGAGGTACTTACGGGCCGGTGAGGAGGCTACTCCATGGCGATGGCTCATCCGCTAGCAAGCACTGCCCCCCTCCCTCCCTCCCTTCCTCTTTTGCGGTGCACGTGTCCCCATCCTCCTCCTCCTCCTCCTCCTCCACTCTCTCCATCCTCCCTCCTCCTCTTCCAGCTCATCCAAACAGCTGGATTCAGTAAAAGGTTCACTCAAGGATACACAACGTCAGAAGCTCTTTTGTAAAACTGCAAATAGCTGAACTAACAGTTATTACCATTACAGATTAATGTGTAAGTTATTGTAATTATTATTTGATTAACACTGTAGTCTATAACATGTTAGAAAACAGAGGTGATTGACTTTAAATTGCTTGTTTTGTCTGACAAACAGTCCAAACCGTACAACATTTGCAATTTACAAAAACATAGAGCAGAAAGGTGGAGAATCCTCAAATTTGAGAAGCTTAGAACAGCACATATTTGCTTAGTAAAGACTTTAGATTTAGTCTGTCAGAGTGATATGATTCCTGCCTGTCTCTTTAAAATGTGCTTCTTTCTTTTAGGCAGTTTCTCTGAGAGTTTGATGGGTGTTTTGTTTCAGGGGGGTTTTAAAGACCATGTACTTGTATCAGAACAGGACTGTATGAGTGGATGGAGGTCATGTCCACTGTATTGGATTTGATTTTTTATATTTGATTTGTCACAAAGTGCACAACGTTTCAAATTTTGCGAATAAATGCAATTCATTCAGAATGGAGCATCATTTTACGACCCGTAATATCCTGAAGCAACAGCGAAAACAAGCAGGAACACAATAACAGAATCCCATTAAAGTTAGTCCAGGTCTTTAACAGGCGCAGCTGTCGATTGCTGTTACCGTAACCGGGTACGACCTTGAAGCTGCTGACACAGACAGACCCAGCGGGGAAAACCTCCATCTGCCTACTTCTCCCATTTTAAGCGAACCACCCCCACGGTTCAGAGCACTAAAAACAAGCAATATATTACAGGTCTGAATAATGAAGACTGATAAAAGTGGAGGAGAAGACAGAATGACGAGAACATACAGATAAACGGCAAAAAAAGGCTTAAAGAAAGAAAACAGAAATGTAAATCTTAACAGGGTTAGGGTCAGGGCTAGGGTTAGGGCTAGGGTTGGTTAGGGTTAGGGTTAGGGTTAGGACTGGGGTTGAGGTTAGGGTTGGGGTTAGGGCTTAACAGACATGGAATACAAAACATTGACGGCTTCATCGTTCTGTTTAAGTAATGGCTTTCTGTCATTCAGAGACAGGTGTCTTTTAAATGTTCGTTATGGCTTTATTCACAATGCTCACGTAATATTTGGCACCTGATGCACAAGACTGAGCGTTTAATTTCTGGTGACCTTCAGATGGGCGGTGGAAATTTACTGACTGTGATGGAAGTTTTCTGAGATGCTGAAGTTGTGCACTGAGAAGCTTAGTCTCTGTTGGGTCATTCAGGATGTTTATAACTATGTGTTTTTTATGTCATACGTCCACAGACCCAGTCGATGTGTCATCTTGTATTGGTGTGTACTGCCAGGACTGTCTCCAGGTGGGAGATTCTGAGGCTGGAAGTCTGTATAAAGTGTGAAGATTCACTGTGAAAGCTAAGCATGTTCTATTCAAGTGTACACTTTACTTCCTGGATCCAGAATAAAAGCTTTCATGTAAGACAACTGAGACCAGAGAGTTTTATTACTTCAGTCTACTCCAGTTTACTATCATACATCCTCACATATGATTACAAATGTTGCTTAAAAAATGGCTAAAATGATTACTCGATTATGATAATAGTTGCCATTTAAGTTTTCTGTCGATTGATTTATGGATTAACTGATCATTAATTGATCTTGTGGTGTGTGAAGCCTTTTTTTCAGGGATTTTTGTACAGAACATTTCATACACAAGGGCAATTCATAGTACTTTAATGCATTAATTATACAATATTAAAAAAAACAGTCTAACAGTCTTGAAAGTAGGATTTAGGCTTTTTGAAAACGAAATATTGCACACACACACACACACACACACACACACACACACACACACACACACACACACACACACACACACACACACACACACACACACCAGGTTGAAACCAACAGTAAACCATAACTCAACTCCACTGCCACATACACACCCAACCTCTCCGCCTCGCAACCTCCTTGTTCAAACTCCACAAATCGCTGTGGCAACCGAGCCAGCTGGCACCACAAAAAGCACGGCATCATCATCACCATGACAACCAAGTCTACGACCACTTCAGAACAGAGCTTAATGGACTCGAGTGCATACGTTATTTATATGTCAGCTTTAAAGCCGCCGGACAACATGACACTAAATAACGAGTCAAAGCTAAACAAACTGCAATTTAGAGACAAAACCCCCTTGATGTGACAATAAAGGAAGTGAATTTGTACCAGGTGTGAGGACACGGAGGAGAGAAGGAGGCGAGAAGAAAGCAGGGAGACTGTTTTTAAAAAAAGACAAACATCTGCGTCGCATGCATCTTATTCAGACAATGACGAGAGAGGATGGTGGTCCCCCCCCAGTGGTCCCTCCCCCCCCCAGAGGCCGAGGGCCCGTCAGCACAAAGGCTCGTGTCAGCAGACGGCAGCTGCTGGGCCCGGTGACGGAGCACCCGGTTTGTTTTGGGGGACAAAGGCGAGCAGCGCACCAGTGTCAACGCATCTAATCCCTCGGCAAGTCAAACCTCAGCAGTCATCTGCCGTAACCTAGTGAGGCGAGACGCGGACAAAAGGCAGAGGGATGCCACAGTCATCACTGACTCTGAATCAGCTCTTCTTGAACTCGATCGGCGCTTATCAAAACATGTGACACAGTACTGCAGGACTCTGGAAAAGGGCCAACACGTATGAGCACTGACTCACTTCAGCTCTGTGGACTTCTTCTCTTCACATGATGGAAATAACCGGATGCTAAGTTAAAATTCAAGACTTTTTAAGACCTTTTTAATACCATATAGAATGCCAATTTAATAACTTTTAAATATTTTTATAACTGTTTTTTTTAAAAGGTATTATATCATCTCGTATTACTAAATGAATGCAACCTTTACCTGAATAAGCAGCAGAAAATAAAATGGAACGGTTAAATAATGACATTTTTGACACTTTGCCCATTATGAGTTGATAAGCTTCCAGGCTACTGTAGCTAGCAGTAGTCACAGTGTTTGCTACAGGTCTGATGATGCTAAATGAAACTCCACAAAAACAGGACTAAACAGCCTCCTGCAGCTCAATCCACTGTCGAAATAATCATACTTTTAGTTCAAAGTCTTTTGACAGGCCACAATCAGATACAGAAGAAAAAAACTAATGTTACAGTCTACGGAAGGTAAACAAATAATAATTGTTTAAATCACTCTAATTATCACCTGACTCTCCCCCTCAGCACTATGACGTATTTTTTTTTGCGTCTTTCAGCTCTTTGTTTTGGTTGTATGGCTGCAACCTTATTGTTTTGGTTGACTCACACGGCTCTCATCGGCCAGATATTTCCCTCAGGAGTTAGTAGAGCCTAAAACAGATAAAAGTAGGGTTAATATTGGTCTTACATTCATCAAGTGGATTAATAATGACTCCAAATGAATGCTTAATCGTAAATAAGCAACTGTTTCTTAGCACGTTCGCCATATTAACTTTATAAGCTGGTAATGTGTCAAAGTTGTGTTTACAGCTTGTTTTCCACTGCCAGAAAGTGACCAAAAAATCAGACCAGTTAATGAAAGTTTAAGCTATAACATCTGCTTTCTTCCACCCGGACACATCCTAGAAAAAGCTAAATTAGTTTTTTGGACCTTAAACGCACAATATGTAATTTCAGCCGCTAGGGGTCTCAATCAAAACAACAACAAAAGACGGAGTGTGATGACGGTGTGAAGTAGCAAGGGATCATGGGAGTTGTTGTCTTCATTGTTAAACAACCAGCTTCTCCAGGATAGGATTACTCCAGTGTTCATCGTTCAGGATGTTTTCACCGGGAGCTGAATTACCAGCAGAGGTTTCCTCCTCTCCAAAACAAACAGAGTTTTTGTTCGGCGAGCACCGGACTTCCTGGAGGGGCTGTTAGCCGAACTGCTGCTAATGCTGCTAAAGTTTGCCCAGTTTATTTCTCTGATAACTTAAGATCCAGACGTCCGACAACTAAAATCCTTCATCTGGCCAAAAGACATAGTTAAAAACAACCAAAATTCATCATTAAAAGGTGACTTAAAACTGAATAAAAGTCAATTTATAACAGTTTCTGTCAAACGACCACAACGCTGATGTATTATCTTGTATGTGTGTAAGTTACTCTATGGTAGATGCCATTGTAGCGGACAAACACAGCGCCGAGGCATGCATCTGGTGCACTATACTCTTTGGTAGAGGGGGTATGACCCCATTGACAGGCGACCAAATGAAATTGACCGTTACCTTGATTAAAATTACAGATTTCTCTGGGATAATGTCAGTACACAACTCAACAACATATATAACATAGATCTTAGTTGTTTTTAGACATTTTAATGCAGAATAGTTACATATTATAGCTTTAACTCTTCCTGGAAAACAATAATAACTTTGTATATCAAGTTTCAAGGCAGCATCTAATGGTCATTAGTGTATCTTAAGGTGCTTCTGCTTTATCATCAACTTCCAGCCAATTGTGGTGGTCAATCAACTTTTTTTGGTGTAACTGTGCAGAGACAAACCAATAACAAAGGTTTATATATTTACCAGGAATCAAACCAGAGAAAAAAACAAAGTGCAGCACCTTAATTCTCATCAGCTTCTTGCAGTGTGTGTGTTATCACTGGCTCACAGAGCTGGGGGAGTGTCCTCTAGTAGCGTGCGTGCCTGACTGGATTAGACTGCTGGGAGGTTAAGTGAGGCCCGGAGCACTGATCTACAAAGCTACTTTTAGCTCCGTCTCTACTTTTTACCAACCAACACACACACACACTAGCTGTGATTAGTCTCGGTGCTGGAAAACATAGCTGAGTTTGTCTCTGAGAAGTAAGTATATGAGCTCAAACTGACCGTGATTACTAATATTTGTTATCATAACCCTGAGCCAATATAACATGAGCAAATACACCTGATGGCGTCCTTTATCTGGACCCTGACTTGCTCTGATGGTTTTGAGATGTGAACAGTACAGACATGATAAGAGTGAAATGCTTCCCTGATCATGTTAAGCAGATTTGTAAAGACCAGTATGGCCAGACTCCCCGCGTTTATCTACTTAGTGGGTTTTCACCCCCTCACTACAGTCTGACACAGAAGATCCTGAGCCTCAAATCCCACAGTGGGTTTTCACTCTTGTTCATCTTAATTGCTCTTAGGGTATCATGATGAATGTGACACATATTCAGGTGAAGATAATTAGTTTTTCTTATCTGAATCAAGGGGTTTAAGGATAGAGGGTGTCGTATGCTGTACAGATTGTAAAGCTCACTGAGGCAAATGTGTGATTTTAGGCTATATGAATGAAAATGTGAGCCAGGTTTTATCACCCCACATCAGTGTCGGACCTCACTAATGCTCTTGTAGCTGAATGACAGCAAATCCCTGCAGCCAGTTTCCAATATCTGGCAGAAAACCATAGCAGAAGAGAGCAGATTAAAGCTCATGGTTTCACATATCAGTGTTATGTTCGGCTTTCCGCATAAAGTCCATTATCTTCTATAAGGACATCTTGTTTACACTGTGAGAAAAACACGAGGCAGAGATGTTGCAACGATACACAGTATGTTACCTGTAGTTTGTGCACTGAAGATGTTGTGCTTGCTCTGACACGGTGTTAAGAAAGTGAACATTATTACAGTTTTTGTAGATGCATTTTACCAAAAGGCGGTCGGCGCTATCGTCTGTAACAAATACACTGTGTTTCCTGTCAGCGCTTCATAATAAAAGCCACCCTGTTTCTCCAGTTGAGCGCTTTAATGTGAAACACTGGCAGTAGGAAATGGTTGCATTGCATCAGCAGTAACTCCGCCACTAACAATAAAAACTACAATGTAGAGAGATAATTACTGTTTATCATTGAAGGACTATTGCAGAGAAAATGCTGACTACAAATAGTATTAAAAAAGGGTTTGATTTCATGTTCAACTTCACACTGTCATTAAAAATGTTTTAAGTGTCCTGATATACAAATTTTAAGGCCAATCAGAAATTAGTATCTTCTGTGGTTGCAGTATAATAAAAAAAACAAATCGGAGTGCGACAAGTGCACATTCCATCACAGCCACGAGGCTCGTGCCTCTGCAGCGACTCATTAACAGGCTTAGCCTTGTTATGCTGGTCAGTCCCTGAGGGGACGAAGGGGGGGGGGGCAGCCGAGGGGAGGGGCGGATCCACTATTGTGTGTCACACTCCCTCTCTGCTGCTGCCCCTCTTCTATTACAGACTGAAGGCATGTCTCTGTAACATCCTGTCAGTCATAATATAGACACTCATCCGCTGTTAATTTTCTACATCTCAGTCCACAATGATGGAAAACATTTAGACTGTAATATAGGGAGATGGAAATCACAGACAATATATGTTATATATTAATGATAATAATGAATACAAAATGTAATACTCTGATTTTTAAAAATACAAACCTGTACAGTTTATTTGTCAAAAACTGTTCAGATTGGGGTAATATTGTGAATTTTTTTTAAATACTGTAAAAATTGTACAGAGTTTGGTTGGTGATTTGGATACAAAATGGTTTGGGCGCTATGTGTTAAAAGGACTATATGTCCTACACAGCTCTTTCTATACTGATGTAAATCTACTCAAATTTAAGCTGAAACATGGCACTTTAATGAAGCATCCATTATTTTATTTCAAATTAAAAGTGCTGAAGTGCAGAGCCTGAAGAAAATAAAAGCGTAACTGTCCAAATACTTCCTGTGTGGACTGTAACTCAAACAACCTTAAAATTATGTTTATTTAAAGTAAAGTTAATGCTAAAATGTCTCCTTTGAGTTAAAATGTGAGAGAGGAGAGCCTGAGGAGACGCGGAGCAGCCATGGGCACTAAACAGCTACCATATGGCAGATTTAAGCCAGTCATTCTCATGGAGGATAAGTCACCTCCATCCCCCACACACGGACCAGTTTAACCCATCTGGCTCCGAGAAAAAAACATTCCACTGCAGTTCAGATCGACTCCGTTTTATCTGATTTGTTATGTCGACTTTTATGAACCTGCCATTTGCTAAACACAGAGTGGTTTCAAAAAAGTCAACAAACAGGAAATTGCGAGGAGCAGAAATTCAATCATCAGCTGAAAAAAAAAAAATCGCCGTCCTATTCTTCGCCAGAGATGCACCAGTAATCGTTGTGCACTCCACCTCCCTGCATCCACAGCGAGGACATAATTACTGTTCTGTTTGACTATGAGAGAGCAAAGTTACTAACAGACAGTAAGAAGGTCAAATCCATTCCACTACACTAATACTTGTTTCTGAGATCAGCCTTTGCTAGCGGTAAAAGAACACATAATTATCCAGATAATCTGATCAAAACACTCAAACCGAAGCAAACTGCGGGCAGAAGATTCATATTATGGCATCAGTGAAATGATGAAGCCAAAAGCCACTGAACTCTGATTGACACCGATGTTGAAATCTGCAACGTTTTTTTTGTAGGGTCATGCTTGTTTTTCTTCTGTCGTTGATAAAATACAGCCAGTTAATGACTTTATTTCCCCATATAAACCCTCAAATCACATGAAAAATGTACTTCTGGTTTGTTTACATTGAAAAGAGCAAGAACTAGCAAGGGATCTGATGGCCGTTGATGGCAAAACAGAAAAAGAATCAACAGAGAAATCCACAGAAGAAGAAATCAAACCATTGCCCACGCTGCTTAGCACTAAGAGGCAAAATGCAAAAAAAAAAAAACCCAACTTAATTATCAAGAAATAAAGGTTGCAGAATGAAAAATATGGACTAAACATCAGAGACCACCGTCTAAGTATTCTTGACCATGGCACTGACCCTGGAGGATTAGCGATGATGACGAAGAAGCCAGCGGGAATCCAGATGAACTAAAGTGATTACCAACCTTTCTGACTTGTGACCCCTACATATCTACTTGCAACCCCTCGTCATATACCAAGAAGTATATATTTCCTTGTTATACATTTATAATTATATCCAGAGAGCAACTGGACTAGTTGCAGATTCTTGAAAACATTTCAACTCTCCTCCGAAAGGCTTCTTCAGCACTGACTGACCCGAGGAGTCCCAGGTATTTGACCGTTGTTGGATTCTTTACACCATCAGAGTTGTCAAAGTCATATGTGGTTATTTAGTCCTCTTGTCTGTCATGTGACACAGCGACAAAGCAGTTGCTCTTGACTCAACACTTTTGGATATACAATGACCTGCATGACTGAGAATTTTCACAGAGTTTTATGATTATATAACTTTTAGAGGTCTGAAGAGATACAATTATCCTGTGATTCACGAGAAAAAAGCAAGACTAGAAAGCAGAAATATAAGACTGTGTTCTTGGTCAGTAAATTCGCTAAAAAACTTTTCTAACAGCACCTCAAACCCACTTTCTGACGACAAAATCAGGGGTGGCTGTGTCTGAATCTTTCTAACTTTTGAAACCAGCAATCTGACATTCACGCCCATATAATGCAGCATTTGACCCAGCGTGTCCAGGTGTGACATTAAGCAACACTTTTGCCTTTAGAAGTGGTTGAAAAAACTAGTTTGTTCAAAGCAAATTGAAGCCTTAATCCTCATAAAGGCTCATACGACTCACCACCTCCGTTTCGCTTAATATTCACAGCCATTCACAGCCGGCTCATTCTCAGCATTTATCTCGACCTTGTTCTCAAACCTATCAGTCAAACACTGCATAATGCTGCTCCATGTAGATCAGCAGTAAAGTGGCACTAAGCTGCTGGATAGAAATTTCAGCAGCTCCTCTGCATGCAGCCACCACTCCTCTCTGTCCTCTGTGTGTTGGAATGAGATTTGCATTTATGGATTAATAAATAATATCACTCTATCCTCTGTTTGCTCTGAGCTTTTCATACTTTAATCTGCAGCCACAGTAGAAAAAACAGCTGTGCTCTGCCTGCTCTTGTTCTCAGAGAGAAAGCCTACAACTTGCCGATAAAGCTGCGCAGGTTTTTATGGGTTTTATGGGAAATGTGGTCTTAGTTTTAAGAAGCATTTGTGGCAAAGTGGAGGCAAGAAATCATTTTAGCAGTCTAAACATTGCTATACATTCCACCTTAAAAGATCTAGACTTACCTGAACTTAGAGTGTCTCAAAGATCATGCGATAAAATCTCATTCTTAAAAAGAGGTTTTCCATCTTAACCTTCATGCTGCAGCAACTACAGGCTGATTTTAATCCAGAACTGTTCAATGTAATTGCAAGAACAACAATGAATAACAACAGTACTCTTTATAAGAGAAAGCAGCAGTTAAAAGGTACAGAGTTGCTGTTAGTATCCCAGCAGGGAAATACTTAGAGTCACTTTACAAGAGGAACTGACCTTGTGGTTATTGATCAACAGAGTCATGTGAACCACAGTTAAAAAAAGAGAGACAAAATTCCCCAGTAGAAGCCAGTTAATGCAACACTTTAAACTTTCATTAATCTAAGCTGGATTCAGTCAGACTCAGCGTCCCGCACTGGACTCAAACTCACAACCTCGGAAGGTTGGAGGCGAGGAGGCTAAAACTCATGGATGCTAACACTTGTTAGCGTGAGGTTTACTCACTGAACAGCACTGTACCTGCTGACTACCGTTACATTACGCTTTGAGCTAAATGCTAATGTTTCCAACATCCTCCAAGACATTGGTGTGCAGCCAAAATTTCATGAATAGTAGACCATCATGGCCCTGAATAGCATACATCATGCAAACTGCACATGTGTGAACAACATCCACTTACACAGACACTCAGTGTAGTGTAAACAGAACTGTGTGTGTGTCCTCTGTTCACCCGTCTGTCACGTCTGGAGTACATCAGAGCGTTAACTGTAAGCTTGTTAATATGTAAACGTTTAGAAGTACCTTTAAGCATGTTAGTGTCTTATCATTGAACATGTATGCTAATGTTAGCATTCAATAATTAGTGAAAATAATCTACTAATCTAAGTCCAAGTGTTGGATCAACAGGCGAACCAACTGACTCTACTGTCCCCTCAAATCTAACCTTCTCACCTTCAAAACCTTCAAAAAAAAAACTTGAAAGCTTGTGACTTTATTTAGCTTAATTCCCAAACTCAAGCAATGTATCTTCATTTCCTACCTGGCCTCTATGTGGTCAAACAGATGCTGCCAACGGTCGTTGATGTCCTTCAGCTTGTCGTTGATCTCCGTCTCCTTGGTCTTGTTGCTGGCGGTGATGAGTTGTTCTCCGAGCTGCTTCAGGTGGGTTTTATTCTCACTGAAGAGGTTGATCTCCTCCATACAATCCTAACAGAGGAAGAAAGAACAAGAGTTTAGATTTCCAAACTCACACATATGAGACATTTTATCATTTCTCTAACAGTTCTAGTAAAGCGGTATTATTATCAATGCTAACATTAAGGACAGTGTGAGCTTTAAAGTAGCATAAATTAAGATAAACTATTTGACAAACATGACCATGAATCAAACCAAGAACAATTTTGCCATCTATTAATTCATTTGCTCCCTTACGATACCAACTTTTCACGTAACATGTATAAAACTGAGACTACTTACTACAGAAATGAAGCCCATTAACATTCTGTTTACACACATTTCTGCCTAAAAAAAATGTATAAACTCAAACAAACAAACAATAAAATGAGTAAATGCGTTCATTTAGCTTTCAATACATCCCTACTTAACACAACTTTTTAGGCAAAAGAAATCATGACAATGTCTGACTTTGGAAGTTTGCCAGAAAGTAATACAGCTCCTGCGTCCTGGGGGCAAATCAATTTAAAGCTCCAAAGCTTGAAAAAGGTTTAAAGCCCTCCTGCCAGGGCAATAACTGTGAGCTTCAGTAACACCAATAGATTTGACTTCGCTCCACCCCCCCCCCCCCCCCCTCCCTCCCCCTCCTCCTCTTCACTCCCCACACTCATGCCGAAAACAAATGAAACGGGCCGCGAGTTTGACACAAAACAAACCCGCGTGGCCCTGCTGGGGCTGAAACAGCTGTCGGCTCTTTAACAATCAGGAGGGAATTCGCAGCTTTTTGAAAAGCTCAGACCGTCACGTCCCGACACAGAGTGACTGAATGACACAGCAAAATGAACCCGGTGGGGTTCAAACAGTCACATGGGATAAAGAAACTCTAAATCATTAAAAGCTAAATGTATCTTCCACTTCAAAACTTTTTCTGGTTCATGTTTTGCTTATTAAAGATTTTCTATAGCGACAGAGACTGCAACAGATATCACAAAATAACTAGAAAAGCTAGAATGCTATTGGTGGCATACCTCATTCTGATCAATGCATTGACCAGGTGTAAAATATTAACGTACTGGAGAGAATTACTAACTACTTGAGATCCCAGATGGAAATATTTCTTGAGAACTGGGCAAAAACTTGTTATTTTTTAAGTTATTTATTGTCTAGAGCTGCAACTTACGATTACTTCTGGATAAATTAATATGTTGTTTGGTCTATAACATGTCAGAAACTTCTTTTATCCACAAAACCAAAGATATTCAGTTTATAATCATAAAGGACTAAAGCTGGAATCAGCGGATTTTCTTAAAAAAATTACTCAAAACAATGCATCAATTATCAAAACAGTTGGTGATTAATTTTCTGTTGACTGATTAATGGACTATTGGTTGCAGCTCTAACTATATCTCATAAACACATCTTCCAGTTTACCTTTTATCATACTACTGTAAGTTTATTTTATTTTACTTACACCCCTCCTATGTTTATTAGTCTTTTACTTTATGTTCATGCTCTCTTTACAAGATAATTGCAAATATATATATATATATATATATATATATAAAACCAGAAACTCACAGACATAACACAATCCTCTAAATAAGTTATTCTAATATTTTAGAAAGCTGTTTACTCTACATTTGGATATTAACACGTAGTTTTATGCAGTCATGGGATGTTTTCATTCATGTAGGAGCACTAGTCCATGAGAAAAAAGTACATAAATAACAACATTTTTTTCTCACAATATTTACTAATACTTTAAAAAAAAAAAATCAGACACCAAAAATCCACACTGAGAGCAGTTTTTGAGATATTTTGCTAACAGGAGCGACAAATTGGACCAAAACTACAACTGTTTTCCTTGAATTGATGCTCTTGAAGCCTTATTAAAAGTGCAGCTTTTCCACTTTGGTTCATTGTATGAACACACTTTGATCATTTTAGAGGATGTGATGGAAAAGTGTGAAATGATGTTAATTCAATCATCAGGCCGATCTAACGAGCTGCTGAGTATCGATGTGTGTGTGTGTGTGTGGGTGTGGGTGTGTGCCGCAGCCTCCCCCCCACCTTCTTGAGTTTCTCCACCATCTCCTCGATGTTGAGGTCGGAGTTGTGCGCCACCTTGTTCTCCATCTGCGTCAGCCACTCACACAGCTCCTTGTTCTTCTCGTTGAAGATGATCCAAGCGTTCAGGCGGTCTGCGATCTCCTGTTTACGCAGAGACACCTGACACAAAGAGGATTGGAGGAGAGAAATGAAATAAGCTTTGTTACTTTAAGATGCTTATATGCCTAATCTATCTCCTGTTATTACTGATACACATGCAGCTGGGGGCACCGGATGTTTTTCTTTAATTTTTATATCAGTTTAATTTAATTTGTGCACATGCTGTCATGTTACCATCATGATACACATAAGCCCAACAGTACTAGAAACACACTCTGATGTTTCTTATTTTGAAAAGTTTAAAGAAGCTCTTTATTGGAGGGAAAGTTAACTGGTTAAATGGTTTCACTTTCTGAATATTTCACTGATTTGTTCAGTCTTGCAGGTCATTCCTACATCCCATCTGCTGACTAATGAATTGGTCTTTAAGGTTGACCAGACCTTTGCAGCTGGAGCCTCCAGACTTTTTATGTTTTTATCAGCATCAAATATTATTTTATCTTCCTTGTGATTTATGATTTCATTACTTTTTTCCCTCTTGCATTTGCTTTTTTTAAAAATATTTTCTTGTAAAGCTCTTTGCAACTTCACTAAGTTATATGCAGTTATGGTTATCACTTACATGATACGTGAGATATAGATAAAGTGTATTATTATACATTGTACATTAAACTTATTTCTGATATAATCACACTTATGACACAAAGCTAAGTTGCAAGAAGACCCAAAAATTAAATATGGCTGAAAGACGGCTAAGCACAGTTAGGTCCCATGCATATATTCGATTGATTTGATTCATTGATTGGGACAGTGTGCAGTTTTAAACATTAAAGATGCAGTTAGCTCGAGGCTAATTTGCATCCCTTGTCCTCCACAATCAAAACAACAACAAACAGTACAAAGCAAAAAAAAAAACAAAAAAACAAAAAAACAAAAAAAATATATATAAAGCTACACACAACAGCACATCACATACACCCACAATGTCAATTAGAAATGAATAATGTAAACTAGACTCAGTGGTCACACAGCTGATTGGTCTTTAGTAGATTCTTTAATTTGGTCTTGAATGTCTTGATAGAACTACAGTTCTTCATATCATCAGGTAGGACAATCCACTGAGTTGAGGCTTTCACAGAAAAAGCTGACTGTCCAAATGCAGTGTGAAGAAATGGTATGGTACAATCTTGTATAATATATAATGATAAAGCCAAACTTTTGGTCACCTAAACCTTGATTAGGAGAACAATGTTTGCCTGTTCAGAGCCTTGTTTTGTATAGAAATTAAACAAACTGTCCACATATTTTTGGCCTCCTGGCTGCTTCTTGTGTCCAGTGACGACTGAACTGAAGACCAAGTTAAAGTTGGTGTTTTCCCCTCGTCAAACATTCCAGGACAAACCGCAGAAAGGTAAGAATTATCCTTTATCAGGAGTATTTAAAACAAAATGTTTCAACACTTAAAAGGACGAAGACTTAAATGCGTCTCGGGTTAAATTTGCAGCTCCAGTATCAGGCAGCACTCAGTAACTTTCCTAAACTCTCAGTAGGAGGCTTGATGTGGATTAGACAGTCTCACACAGGGTTGCGTGTGCAAATACACAAACAAAGAAGCAAATACTGAGTCAAAAACAAACAGAGAGACAGTAAAAAGTGAAAGTGAGTACGATCACTATTACTCCCCCCTCCCTCCCCCCAAAACTCATTTAAATACAAAAGCTTTTCATCCTGATGCTCATTTCAACATTTCTCTCCTGTCACCATCTGTTCCTACAACACCCCCCCTCCTCACCCATCATTACCCCCCTATTCAGACCTGTTGGTCGTTCAGACGCCCTCTAAAGACTCACTAAGATTTACTAACTTCACTGCTCATTAATGGCTCAGACTTTTAACACGAATGACTGGAAAACAGACAAAGAAACTCTGTGGAAAAGCAGGTTGTAAATTGTGAGACGTGAGAACGGTCACAAACGAGTCAGATGACTCCTTTTTTTTTTTCTAAAACAGCCTTTGATTTTAAAAAAGAAAATTAAGCTTCTGCATTTAGCCTTTAAGCCTCTAAAAAAAACAACTTTCCCCTCCCTCCCTCCCTCCCTCGCTTCATCCTGGAGCAGTTTGAGGAGCTAAATCGTCTCTACTGTTGTCCTAAAACGCACACACACACACACACACTCTAACAAAACAAAGCTGCTGGTTACACGTGTTAGCTCTTCAATGATTAACCATCTACACGCCTGGTTTTCAAAAAAAAAAAAAAGGTTTTAAGGAACACAGAAAAAGTCATCTCCTCGCCAATGACTTGTTTTTGGTCTTACAGTCTCCCTGCATGCTTTATATCAATCTTTGCACCATGGCTACCTTAAAATGACTTCTACATTTGATTCAAATATATTCATGCTGTGCAAAACACTGTTCAAACCCACAGAACTTTATTTTAAATTGTAGTGGAGATCCCAATGTTTCCACAGACACCACATACGACTGAGTGTATAAAATGATGCATAAAAACAACTGAAAGGAAAAAGTTCAACCACAAAAACATATTTTCTTGGGTTTGAATATATTTATATGATATTATTTCATTGAAGAGAACGAACAAGTTGACATTTTTCTAACTTTAAAGCTACTTTAGAGGAGATACTAAAGGAAACCACATGTTAAGGGGCTAAAAATGTGTCTCCAAAGAAGAAGAAAGTTTGATGATCTTTCACTTACTATAAATCTCTATATCAGCGATGCCTTGATATGTCTTTCCTTAATTATTTAACTATTTGTTTCAAGCCAGATCGCAGATGTGACTAAAAACATTTTAACTTGGTGAACACTGGATCATTCACTCACATGTTTCCACTCAAGTACTTTTACATTTTAGACATTCAGTCGATGTCACTCCAAATATATTTAACATTATCTAAACCACAAGCAGCAAATATCAGTGAGGAATACAAGCGTCAGGATTCCAGTGAAATAAAGATTTTACTATATAAAAGCAGATAAACAGGGAAAGAAGCTTTTTCAGAGTCAACAAGGTAAAACGGAGGTGATTATATGAGCAGAGGGCATCTTAAAGTACTTCAGAAGATGAAATCCAGCCTGTTTTCAGTTTTAAGCATGAGTCTAGTTTGAGTCTAGAGTTGAGACTAACCTTGAGGCAGAGTTCCTCCCACTGGCAGTGCAGGTGCTCCACCTGCTCCTGCAGCAGCAGGACGTCGTCCGCGATGATGTACTGGGACAGATCGGTCTTCATGGTGCTCAGCTCTGTCAGGCTCTCAGCCCAGTCCTCCAGGGAGTCCTCGTTCTCCTGCATACCATAACACACCGAACCACCACAACAAACCCAGTCAGAGACCCCCTCCACAGCTCCGCTCTCTCACACACACACACACACTGAGCTACTCCCTAATGTCTCTCTCTGACCGGCCCCTTTGTTTCTCCCCGCCCAGAGAGAGGATTAAGGGCCACAGGCGGCAGCAAGCTGCAGGCCGGGCTGGGCCGGGCCGGGGGAGGGGTGATGTCGAGGGGGGGGGAGGGGTTTGAGGGAAGGGTGGAGGATAAAAAAGGCTCTCTGATGGGTCGGAGAAGATGAGTTTTGAGTCAAACCTGTTTCAAACTTGGCTTTTTTTCTCAAGGGGATGGAAGTGAATGTTTCCCAAACAAACTGTCTGCAGGCTGAATGTGTGTTTGTATTTCCTGCACAGTTTTATATTACAAGTCATGTAATAAATCACTGAAAACTTAATGTCCAAATAGATCACAACACTTCTGTTTGTTTTGTTATTTAGGCAGATCATGGCCACAACGGGAGTAGGTTATAAGGGTTAAAAACTGGGTGAAAATCAAATTTAACTCCACTTGCAATGAAACCACTCGGTAGTTTTCTGTCTAATTATCTTTCTTTTTTTGTTTTACTTGGAAAGAATGAAGATGACGAGCATTCATCATCATATAAGCACATCGTTTGTTGTAAACTAGTCACTAAAGTGTCTTCATGCAGCAGCAAACACATTAACTTTTGGATGTGAGGAGACAAATTGACCCAGTTGATCCTCTCTAGACATGTTTTAAGATATCATAAAAACACTCCACCTCACTACAACTCTACATCTACTCCTCCAGATGAATGTGAAAACAAACTCCGCACAAATACCATTTTGCACAGTGAAGCTGAACTTTTAAAAAACATCCATGTATTTTTCTATTTAAAAAAAAAAAACATTCTTATTACTGTGTGAAATTGTGGAGACGTCCCTCTTTCAGTGACACTAAGGAAATTCCTTCAAAATGACTTCATACTACAAATAAAAAACAAAAAATTCTGATAATACAGAACACAAACACTTCAACACCTCATCTGAGTAAATAAAACTTATGTGCGTTAAAAGTCTTTTTCAGTAAGCAGTGACATTTTGTGTGTTTTGGTTTGTGTTTGTGTGATCGGGTGTTTTGCAGACGTTTTTCTGTACCTTGTTGAATTTCTCAGCGTTCTGCAGCTCGTCGTCACACTCTGGCATCGACTGGTTCAGCCTGGTCTTCACGTCCTTCAGCTGCAGCACGCTGTCTGCCAGTCCGGCCTCGCAGCGCTCCCAGTTCTGAGACACGATAAATAATAAAAAATAAAAACCCATCACACAGATCACATCAGTGCTGTGGATTCTTGGCTTTGAGAATGACAGGTAAACAATCACACTTCTATTGTCTTCACTTTCTAAACATGTCCTGTGTCATTAATTACAGCAGATTGGATTAACTTGGCACAGAGAAACCATCAGAGGCTACAGGGGGACAGATCCAGATCCAGAACAGGCAGAGAGGACAGGTGTCGGTCCGTATTGTTGTTTACTATTCCTCCATGTCTCCTGCTTAAAGGAAGCCTGTTTCTGACCTCTAGTAGCACTGTGGAGCTGTTTTGTTTGTGTCGTGCATCCGCTGATCTACAGGTGGTTGTAATGCACCAAGAAATGCAGCAATGCGCCAACATTTGCTTGCAGAGAAGAAGAAGCAGCCTGCAGGCTAGTTACCATGATGTAAAAACAGGATTTAAAATACTTTTTTAGCAAATGTTTTATGAGGAAGGAAATGCATTCAACACATACAGATACTGTGATTAGTTTCACTAAGTGTCTACAAGAGAATATTTGGATGATGTCAGCTATAGTGGAACAAGAACTATTTTAATATTCTTGTTTTGTGTTTTAATCTGTCATAATTCGCTGTGATTCTAAATAAAATAAACAGACAAGTGTCTTTGAATAAAGCACTTAACATTAACTGTACAAGTGAATGTATCAGTAAAAAAGAGTACATGCTTGTAGTGTTACTGGGAGTGGAAGAATGTATGAATAAAACCGCTCTTCCTGTGTTTCTAATCCGCTAGTCAAAGCAAACCAAGTGTTCCCATCAACACATGATGACCACAAACTGAGCGACCAAATGACCAAAAAACACAGCTGAGAGGATCGATCATCTTTATCAGCCTCTGTATACTGTTATTTCCTGTGGCGGCTAACTGGACACGTACTTTTTACTGAGAGGAACAATAATCAAGCCCCTCGTGTTGTTCTGCTTAAAAGGGGGCCTCTGTACTTTACTTTAATTGATGAGTCTTTCATCATGTGTATCATTGACAAAGACCTTAATTACACAGTAAGATGAAGAAGTGTCTGTATGGATCAGTCAGATTCATAAACTTCATCCAGAACATTTGATCTTATTGTCTTCCAAAGAGATAAATTACATCACAGTCATTTTATTACAATCTATTAAAATGGTCACATTTTATCTTCAGTCATAGAATTAGAAATAAAATATAATACGTTGTGTACTTTGACCAAATGTTCTTTTGGATTTTAATAATATTCTGGTAAAACTAAAGAGTGAAACAGAGAGAGATCAGGATCCATAGCAGGTGATGTAAGTGTGTCGAGGGACCAGCAGTGCTGCCGTCTCTCTCTGACTGAACAGATCACCTTTCTTAAAATTTAATTGATTTTGTATTTCCAGTGAAATCTGACCCTCCATTCTTCCTTTTATTGATTGGAGGCTGCTGGTTGGGTTTCACACAGCTGAACCTCCGACACAAACCACTGATAACTTCACAGCTGACAGGTAATAAATAATATAATCTATTCTGAGATTCAGTTTCTGCTTTATCAAAAATATGATACGTTCTCAGAAAGAGAAGAAAAGATAGGAAGCTGAATTACAGACAAGATTTTCTTTAGTATTCTGTCAATATGCTTTATGTTTATGTTTTTGTTGCCATCAGACAGTTTTCAGCACTATATGTGCTCAAGGGAATTTTATTGTAATGTATCAAACTGAAACATATTCAAAAAAACATGCATACAAATGTTAAAACAATGCAGCTGTTTTTAAATGACAGAGGATTATGATGAAGTCAAAAGAAACATCGTAGGGAAACTTTCAGAAAACTTCAGATAAATACGCTAAACTTAAAACTATCTGTTTTTGTAATTTGGGATAAAATTCATCTATTGAAATAATATATTGACATAATAAGACAAAATGGACCAAAACAGATAATCAAAAATAGAGCCATTGGAGATTTATAACGACCAAGAGCAGGACAAAGAAGTCCAAGATTTCATTTTCTTATTAATCAAATGAATCATTCGGTCTATAAAATTAGTGAAAGTTGCCTCTTACAATTTGCCGGAGCTCAAGATGACCTTCAAATGTCTTGTTCTTGTATGACAGACAGTCAGAAACCCAAATATATTCAGTTTACTCTCATGTACGACAAAAGAAAATCAAATCCTCGCTTTTTTGAGAAGCCGGAACCAGCTAATGTTTGGTTATTTTGCTTAGAAAAAGACTAAAACGGTTATTAAATTATGAAATTAGTTGCCTTCTTCAGATCGATGAATCAACTAATAGTTGGAAGTAAACATCTCAAGAGTCTCACAGTGAGGAACATCTACAAAACGCTCCTGGAAGTATCATTTAAACTGGAACAAAACCATAATGAGTTATAAGAACTTGACAGGAAGTGACTGAGTACCTTGACGATAGCCTCGGTGAGGTCCATCCTCCTGCCCAGCAGGCTGTGGAGGTTGTCCCACTCCTCCTGCAAGGTCCCCAGATCCGCCTGGAGCTGAGTCTGGGTCTCCTCATCCCCCATGGAGAAGAGCTGCCGGCCAACCTCCAGAGTGTGGATGAAGCTGCACTGATACCTCTGGAACAGCAGCTCTGTGTGCTGAAGATCAATAGAGGCAGGAAGAAAACAAAGGGGTTAACCAGTGTGCCAACCAGTGAGCCAACCAGTGAGCCAACCAGTGAGCTGTTCTGTTTGTGGTTTAATGAGTGAAGAGCAAACTGGTCCCTTTTATTAGAGCAGCTATCAACACGCTGCAGGACAATAAAGTGATCTGTTTCCTCTATTATCACTCACACTCGGTTCAAATCTCCTCACTCACCTTTCATGCTAATCAAAGACTCATTTGCCTCATTTCATTTGTCTTTGTTCTCACGTAAATGCAATCAGCAGCAGTCGTTTTTCACTCTCTTAAATCTCAAATCAGCCTGCTGGCTGAGCTTTAAGCAGCTGGTTGTTTCTGTCAGTAGTTCAGACAGATCTTATTCTGAATAAAACAACCACCTGCAGCATTCAGAGACCATTAGAAGACTGTTCAGAATAACATGTTGATCATTTCTGGGTTTGTAAAGGTCTGAAAATTGCAGAAAGTGGTTTTGAAAATCATGGACAGAGCTGGAAATGAATGATGTTCAGCACTTACTGAAAATACAGTTTTCAGGTATTTGTATTGCATGTTTGTTGAGTCTTTCCAATCCAATATAACTTTATATTATAGTATTTTAACTACAAAACATTTGATTTGTGTCAAAAATGGAAACAAAAAGAAAGAATTTATGAGAGAATTTCAGTTGTCTGTCAGTTGGTGTTTGAAACAAGTTATTAAACACATTTTGATGTTCTCCTGCTTCATAAATTCCCTGATGTTTCCATCTTCTTCCTGTCGATTGCCTGTTTTTCACCCGGAGTCTCACCTGGAGGTCCTGCAGGGAGCGTCGGAGCTGCTGCAGGCTGCAGCGGGGCGGCCCCGCAGGGGGCAGCAGGGTCTGAGTGTCCGACAGGAACCTCTGCAGCTTCCTCAGGCTGCGGCTGTACAGGTGCCAGTGTTTTACCAACCCTTCCACTAAAGAGCGCCGCTGGTCCGCCCGCTGCACCGCACCCTGCCAGTGCTCCCTGAGCTGGGCCAGCTTCAGGATGAAGTCGCTCCTAGATGCAATCACACATTTAAAATGTCATGAAAACAACAGTCAGGAGCCCAAATGAACAGTGAAACATGTTTTACTTGCTGTAATCATTCCTCCTGTTCATACTGACCATTAGAAGATCCCTTCATGATGCACTTAGAATGGAAGTGATGGGGGACTTTTCTAGACTGTTGTTTTAAAACAGTCTAGAAAAGTTGTGAACCCATCATTTAAAAACCACTAATACTTCTTCTATTCAAGTTCTCATAACATATTTAAATCCAGGATTTAAGCAGGTAGGTGGTATATATTAGAGGAAATGTCAGATTCTTATTTCAACATGCAGGAATGACCAAATGTCAAAGGTCAGATGTGTGTAACCAGGGAAGAACTGAGACTCTAGTCAAGAATACAGTTTGGTTTTCCAATTTAAATATGAATAATGAAGTGAAAACAGTGAGGTCAGTTTTACCAAATCCATCCCTCAACACTCATTGGTTGCTTGTGTTCTGCGTTTCCTCTACAGAAGAACTGATTTCATCTTGTTTGACCCTGGACATGCATACTTCAACTGATACACACAGAAATCAAAAGCATTTCTCCTGAGTGACTCAGACGTCTCTGTGTATCATACTGATGTATCTCAAAGAGCTCATAGTACCCAATTTCCCCACTAGAGCACTGCCCTCCCAGAATGCAGGCTTACTGGTGGTTCCCACAGTCGCCAAAAGTAGACTGGGAGGCAGAGCCTTCAACTATCAGGCTCCTCTCTTGTGGAACCATCTTCCAGATTCGGTCCGAGGGGGCAGACACCCTCTCTCTAGGTTTAAGAGAAGGCTTAAAACTTTCCTTTTTGATAAAGCTTATAGTTAGGGCCGACCAGGCTCGCCTTGGACCAGCCCTTAGTTATGCTGCTATAGGCCTAGACTGCTGGGGGGCTTCCCACGATGCACTGAGCTCCTCTTCTCCATCTCCATTAATGCATGTTACTAACTTGACTTCTTGACCTGCTCCATGTGAAAAGAGCCCTGAGATGACTTTTATTGTGATTTGGCGCTATATAAATAAAAATTGAAATTGAAAGTACAGCTGAGGTTTACAGGAATTTGGTCATTTGTTTTGTGTCTGTTAGCGTCACTAGATGAAAAGTTATGGTGTCTTCAAAGTCATTATGATCCAGACTAAGAATATCTGTACACACTTCATGGAAATACATCCAATACTTGTCAAAATATCTCACGCTTAACTCTGACAGACTGACAGACCACACACAGCCTCGACACTAGGTTGACTAAAAACACAAAAGGTCTAAAAATTGTTTTAGCTTTTCATCCATCAGAATCAAACAAAAGCTACTAACAACCTCTTTATTTTACTTCAAGTGGTTCTTCCTCCTACCTGTCCTCCACCTCTCCTTTCTGCAGCAGATGAAGAGCTTCAGTGATGACTGAATGAAGGATCTGGTGACCAGTGGACAGCTCTGTATGGAAACGCTGAAACACCAGAGCAGATCAGGATTACATCTCAGTGTTTTTGTTGAGTCTGTCAGTGAGTCTGTTAATAATCGTGCAGGATACCTTGTGTGTGCAGAGCTGCTGTCTGAGGCCGACGTAAGAGCCGGCCACGTCTACGGCCAGACTGTCCTCCATCCTCTGCAGGAAACACATCCAGCTCTCACACTTCTGCTCAAAGCTCTGCTGCCTCAGAGCCTCCATCTGCAGCTCACTGCACGCACAAAAAACAACACTTCATCTGAATGGTGCACTAGGTCTGGTGATGCATTTTATATATATACATACATATCTACTAAAATCAATCTCTGGATTTCTATTTAATTAGTATTTAAGTCCCATAGTTTCTTTAAAAATGTAAAAATAAAGACTACATGTTTCATTTTACACAAATTTCACTGCCACATATTGAATCAAACCTTGAATTTTGGGAATTTTTAAACTGTTACTGCGCTTTGCATTTACCTTTTTAGCTTGACAACAAGGTTTTTAGCCTTTAAACATGATATTTATTGAGGTACTGGGAATGTCTTTAGTGGGTTTTTGCTACAAAACAAAGAGCAGAAAGTGAGTTTTCAATCTTTGCATCAAGAAAAGTAATTATTAAACTATTGATCAACATCTCTGACTCCACAAATATATTAGGTCTTTAATTATGTAAAAGGAAAAACCTGCTTATTGCTACTTTAGTTCAGTACGACACGATATTTTAAACAAAGTCTGATATAAAAACAAACTGTAAGAGACTTATTTATTATTTATTAATTTTTGTAGTACTTTGTCTCATGAATTTTGGCGCCTGATTGGATGAAAATTCTCCAAACAGCTGATTGTTACAAAAACACAATTTAAACATGTGGAGAGAAGCTGAATATCTGCCGTATTTCTGGCCAAACAAGGACGTTTTTTCTGAGAAATTTGAGCAACTAGAGCTGAAACAATCTGACAGAAAAAGTTTGACAGAAAATTGATCAGCAACAATTTTGATAATTGATTAATTGTTTGAGTTAATTGTCAAGAAAAGATGTTGAACAGTCTCTGGTTTGATCTTTTCTAAGATGAGGATTCACTGCTTTTCTCTTTAAATCTGTTTAACTTAAACTTTGCTTTGTTTACTGCTAAACTTTGAGCTCTGGACAATGGTGACGAGCATTTTTCTCTATTTTCTGATGTTTAGATTAGACTAAATGATTAATCAACTAATTTAAAAAATAACTGATAGATCATAATATCATTCTAATATCATTTTTATTTTCATGCAGTAGCTTAGACAGTTCATATAATTAATATATATGGAACATTTTCCCGGTTCATGCATGCATCATTGTACACATCTCCTCAGTCGCTCTCTGACCTGCAGGCCTCCTCGGCTCTGGCGGAGGCGTCGGCCCAGCGGTGGTTGAGACGTTGCAGGCGTCGTGCTGCAGCGTCGCCCAGCGTCAGGCTGCAGCTCAGCTCATTCAGCACATCCAGGTCAGCAGACAGACCGCTCAGCTCCAGGAGGCCAGTCTGGTGGAAACATATGGTGAGACTCAGAGACTCAGACTATATGTATGACATCATCAAGGTGCATACTACACACATGATCTTCTGCCCTCATTTACTCTTCTCTTATTTCTGTACTCCTTCCTGTTTCTTTCAATCATTGCTCTGCAGTTTTTCATCTGATTGGTTCCTGGTCCCTTACAGTTTTATTTTCAATAATATCAAAATTAATTCTGCAAAAATCTACATCTTTACAAGTGATTTGGTTTATTAGTGAGTCCTAAAAATATTATTTTCTTAAAATAAAAGTAAGTAGTTTGTCATCTGGGTGTGATTATTCAAACCTGTGTTGACACTGAGGTTTAATTTAAATATTTAAATACCCATAATTCCATTATAGCTGAGCAAACTGAAGACGATCATGTGATACGATCAAAAGCTCCAGAACAGCAACAAATTTTAAAGACATTATTTTCTGTATCTCGATACAAAACAAACAGATAGCTGCACTACAATAAAATACACCTGATTCTGGGAGAAAAACCTTGAAACAAGTTGATTTGTATTGAAAAAACATCAATCTTGAAAGAAAATACAGTTTTAAAGACTCAATAATGGACTAAATGTCTTATTATCTAACTATAAAATAAACTAAACCTGCCCAAAGAACACAAAACATCATTTTAAGCCACATAAACAGTCTCAAAAACACCTCTCTTGTCCAGTTCATTACTGAGAACCAGAGCACAGATTAAGCAGCGCTACTCCAGTCATTCATAAACTCACCTGGTCTGCTGCTGTAGAGGCCACATCGTCCAGACGCTGCTGCCAAAGCTCCAGGTTTCTCTCCAGTGACTCCAGAACGTCTCCGACCTCCTGCAGCCTCGTAAGCTCCTCCTGCACGCAAACATGACACATGGCACGCGGCCATATGGCTCTTAATTGATAGGTCACTGTGAGGCTTAGAGCATCTACTGTAGGTGACAGGTTAGGAAACAAATGCAGCAGCGTAAACTTCACATCAGAGAATGTGCTAAAACTAAAGAAAATGATAGAAAATGTAGCTTGTATGTGACTTTACAGTGTCTAAACTATGAAACTGATGATAAAAAAAAGAAATAAAATCAGTTATGACTTGTAAACAGTTAGAAAAGCAGCAGGTTATGTATTTCAAACACTCTCCACATGTCAAATACTTCACTAGTTCACTGTTTTGTGTCTTACTTTGCTAAATCCCACAAACACATTCATTCATTCATTCATGAATTTGTACCTGCAGCTGACCCAGCTTCCCTGTCAGAGTCTGGCTGAGCCGCAGGACACCACGTGACAACAAGCGGCTCTCTGATTGGATCAGACCGGCAGCTGAAGGATCCAGGTGGTCAATCAAGTCCTTGGAGGCCTCCAGCACCCCCTCCAGGTCGGACTGCAGAGTGTCGGTCCTCTCCCGAAGACTCTGGAGAAACAGAAATACTTTTAGAAGAAGAGTACAGACTTTGTAAACACAGCTGGTCTTCAGCTGGAAGGTCTGGATTTGTTCCTGGAATAGATAAGAAAATATGGACATCTAAAACTCAGGATATGTAGTGTGAAAAATGCTCATGAGAAAAAGAAAATATTCTGGTACTGAGAGGAGAAAATAGCACAATAAACCAGCAAACCAGGCATCTGAACAAGGTTTTTATGTGTTTTAAAATAAGTTTGCAACATAAAACAATATCTTTTAAATACTGTTTCCTTCTTTGGTGAAGTGCAAACTAGAGCCTCAATGATTAGGCGATTAATTGATTAGTCAATCAACATGAAATTAATCGGCCACTATTTTGATAATCAAATTGTTGGAAAACACCAAAAAATGATCTGGTTTCTGTTTTTCAAATGTGAGGATATGAAGTTTTTATGTTTCATACATCACAGTAAACTGAAAACATTTGAAGACGTCACTTTGAATTGTGGGAAATTATCGCAGGAACTTTTTGACATTTTGTAGATAAAACCATTAATTGATTCATCGAAAAAAAATAATAATCAGATTAATTGATAATGATAAAAATGGTACAAAAACATGAGATCAGCATCTTAAGTTATGATAAAAAAGGAGCAGACAACATTTTTCAGGAGGCTTCTCTGATCCTGAAACAACTGGAAGCTGAATATGATGATTCAGAGAAGAAGATCAGGATGTTTTACTTTCCATAAAACTGAGTATTAGTGAGATTAAGAGTTTGTATATTAAGACCGAGTCTTGAGTTTCCAAACCATAGAAAATATTTTTTGAAAGTCAACAAATCCAGCTGGTGAAGTGATAAACTTACTTTAAGAACATTTTGTTGATGATCTCACTTTTCACTTTACTTTTCTTTAAAATTCTCTTTTTTTCCTCTTATAAGAATTGCAAATGTAAAAACCGAACAACAACATGCATCAGTCATTTTGATGAGAAGACTGTGAGTTTCATGTTCTGTGTTCACTTTGAGGAGCAACTTTAAGAAGGAGGAACATTTAACTTCCCAAAACATGGAAACGTGTCATAAGTTTCTCTGACATCAGACTCTTGAGACGGTTTTAAAACAGGTTCAGTAAATGATTGTTTAAAGTCTGAAATCTCAGCTTGTGGAGAAGGAACTTTATAGACACGTTTGGCTTTTTGACACTGAAGATCTTTAAATTTCAGTTTCATCACTTGTGTCACAGCCTCCTTATTAAGTGCAAATATGAAAATGGATCCATGCTGTCATGTACCTGAATAAATAATTGATAAAGGAGGATTAAAGTACTTTTTCTAACTAACTTCTAAGTTTCAGATGAATTAAGAGTTTGTGAAGACAGAAATAGGATCAATTCACTCACTGGAGAAGGAAAGCTGAGTTACTGGGAGTGAAAAATGTTGAACATTTTTTGTATCCTCCATCTCACCTGAACGTCGTGTATCTTGACAGCGACCTGCTCCGCCGTGTCGTCGTGTTCTGGTGCTCGACTCAGCGCAGACGTGACGTCGCTCTTCAGCGTCTGCAGCCGCTGGGAGAAGGACGCAGCCAGCTGAGCGTAAACCTCCCAGACCTGCAGGACGGCTCGACTCCTCTGGAGCTGCTGGTCCAACGCTCCGGACACCACGGTCCAACTGGAAGACAGAAGGACCGCTGTGTGTGAGTGATTATTTAGCGCCAAATTTCCTCTTTATGACATTAAAAACATTTAACCTCTGCAGAAAATGAAGCCTTCGTTGTGCTGAGATACCTGTAGCTCTCTAAAAGTTCTACTCTGTCCTGTAACAGTAGTCTGGGAAGGTTGAAGTGATGTTTTCCTGACGTCAGTGATCATATCTTTAGTTTTGGAGATGTTTGCATGTTTGGCCGGCTCTGTCTCACCTGTCTCTCTGTCTGTCCAGCTGCTGGGTGAGGAGAGCAGCAGCAGCAGGACTGATCATGTCTCTGAGAGAAGAGACGGTCCGACTCAGTTCGTCCCACTCTGCCTCCGAAGCTTCCGTCTCCTCATGAAGAAGCTGCTCACAAACAGGGGAGGATAATTGACCTGAATATTATTATACTTACATCTAAATGACGACGTTTGCCTTCCATAATGACCCATATGAGTGTTTATTTATTCACAATTTAGCACATATCACACACATACTCCTATACAACACGATATCACACAGAACAACAGGGACAATACAGACTAGATGTGCTCACGGGACAAAACAAAAACAAACAAACAAACAAAAGAAAAAAAAAAACTTCCTATGCAACTACAGTCTGTGGGTTGTCCATTATCCAATGTGAATTTGTCATTTTATAGTCTTTATATAGTGCTGAAGACCATGTGGATTGGAAATCTTGCAACCTTAAATGCCGTTCACTTGTGATTTTTTCAACAGGCAAAAACTCAGTGATCTGCTCCAGCCATCGACCCATGATGGGTCCTGATGGGAAATCCATGTAATGAGGATACATTTTTTTAGCAAAATAAGTAAACATTGTAAACATATCTTATTTTCCACATCAAAATTCAACAAATATAGCATAAAGCATAGCTCAAAAGTACAATTACACATATCTTGAATTGCTTTATGGACCTTCTCCCAGAAGGAGTAAACAGCGTTATAATACCGAAATAAATGCATAAATGTTCCTGATTCAATTCCACATTTTCTACACATGGGTGAGTTTGTATCATCAAACCTATTAAGCTTCACTTGAGCTATATAATATTTATAATTAGTTTCTTTAACTCTAATGTTTGTAGCTATTAAAATGTCTTGGTTATGTTTTGGAGAACATCATGATGAGAAACCAACGTTGACTTTGGTCGGAGATTCATGCATCTATAAACTATTTCCACCTTCTCACCTGACAGACAAGAGTCATTATTCACACGGCCACAAGAGGGCGCTAGTCAGAGAAACATTAGTTATAAGCATTTGATTTTTCCTACTGAGGAAAGTCTGGACTAGAGAGTATTTACATCTTTTTTGCAATGAACTTTTTCGCAAAAATATGTAGACATGGTTTCTGACTATTTGTTCTCTTATATTTGAGTCCTTTTATCATAATCTAATCAACTCTATCAATCAAAATCTCATCTAAAATAATAATAACATGGGTAAATAATATATTCGGAGTCTTCGTAACTTTAGTTATAATGACTGAAAATATTATTATAGAACAAAATGATTGTTTCACTCTTCATGAACACAAACACAGCTGAAAAACATAAGAAATAAAACAATAATACAGACTATTTACATGTAAAGTGGCTTCATCCCTACTTGTTTTTGAGCTTTTGTCATTGAAAGTACTGTATATGTACGTCTGTAAATCATCATCAGGTCTGAAATATTAATAATTCACAGTTTATTTAAAAAAAGTATCTTATGATCTACAGACATGAATGAGACTCTGTGTGAAAGCCCCACATCAGCACTTTCAACTGGTTTTCTAACGTCGTCTCCATATGTTTAAATAAAGTTATGTTGCTATAAATAAAATACTCAAGAAGTTTATAAAAAAAACTTGAGAACTCTCCTTGTTGGTGCATTTAAAGGCTCCAACATTAGTAGTGCTGGATTCACAAACTACCACCGAACCTGAACATACTGCTCTTTAATTTTGGAAAAAGCTTTAATTGGCCATGAAAAGTCCTGAGAGCATGCAGGTGTGCCGTTACCTACCTGCAGCCTTTCATGGAGATGTCTGTGTGCCTGCAGGGAGAACGGAGGGCCGCTGTGATAATCCAGAGTCTGAGACGTTCTCACTGTTTTCAGCATCATTTGATTCAGTCTGTTCTCCACACAGTCCCACAGCTGCTGCGCCTGAATCAGCCTCCGATTAACAGATTCGTTCTGTATAAGAACAGACGGGACATGTCTGAGTCGGGTCTACATACAAACTAAAGCACCACAGTTTGAAAAAATTTGAGTACGAATGAAAAACTTGATCCATATTTGATGCTACGTCTGTTTTTTGAGAGAATGTTGCTGCCGAGCATCACAACAGTTCTACAGACTGCAAAACTAAATCATCACCTGTTTCCTTTATGCACATAAAACATTTAACTTCCACGTTTTCCTGGCATCTCTTACCTGCTGCATGAGAGCTGCGCACGTCTGAGTGGAATTATCTGTCTGACAGATAAAATCCTGGCTGCTGTTTCCTCCTCCGCCGTGTTTGTCTCTTAACTCCTGAAGAGCCACAGATTTCAGCTTGATCTTCTCCTGCAGGTCCTGATACACACACGCAACATAAACATATATGAGTTTTATAATAGGTTTAATAACAGGTAGCTGTTTATAAATCCTTGCAAAAGCCTCCGAGGATGTCGACTCCTGACCTGGCAGGTGCTGATGCTCCTCTGCAGCTCCGTCAGGCTGCTGGGTGTCTGAGCCGACTCCATCCAGAGGTTCTGATCTGTCATCCAGCTGTTGATCTGCTGCAGCCGGGCCTCCCGCGCCGCTCTGCTCCTCAGCTCCTGCTCCGCCTCCTGAATCTGGAGTTCAACACACAGTCAGGATATTATAAAAGAGCTGAACATTTCAGTCAAATATGATGGTTTTATATAATCATGAAGTTATTGTGGAGCATAATTTAATAATCAAAATAACTGCTATTACAGCCAGATTATCCCTCTTTTGCTCAAAACCCTGATGTTGATGCTCTCATCCTCTCCAGTTAAGGTTTGATGGTTTATTTCAGAAATGGACATTTATTCTACATGAATTATGGGACATAATGGGATTCAAACCAATTATAGGGTGATATGGAGCCATAAATAATCAGAAATAAACATAAGAAAAAGAAAAAAAATAGTTTAGTGAGGCTGAATCTCTAAAAACAATCTGATATTTCGTGAAGTCGAGCGGATGAAGACAGTGTGAAACGGCTGAAAGCTCCAGAAAAAGCTTCAACTTGTGTTGGGATGTTTTGTCAAAGGCTGTCGTGTGTTTTCTGACCTCAGAGTTGAGGGTTTCCTGCAAACTGAGCCACTGATGGTTGAGACGACGCTGCTCCTCTGCAAACTGGTTGTGTTCATAGCGCCCCCACTGGTCGTCATTGGTACTGCAGGTCTGTAACGGCTGGTTGACGTAGTCCAGTGTGGCCTGATGGGCGGACATCTCCACCTGACACTCCTGAGAGATAGTTGGAAAGAGAGAGAGAGAGAGAGTAAGTCATTTCAGACAAGATTAACTTTGTTAACCCTAAAAAGAATCTCAGAACAGGTTTCTCACAGCAGCAAAACAATAGTCCCTCTTATCCGTTTCCTACACCCACCAGTCCTGTTCAGGGTGATGAGGGCAAAACAATCAAATTAAAGAGTCACTCAAAAGTAGACAGTTTGTAGAAGTTGTGTACAATTTTAACTCGCAACAGCCATTATTTATCAGTACAGCTGTCAGATAAAAACATAATGAAAATACTGGCAATATGGGTGGAAAAAATAATACTTACATAACATGTTTGTGTCTTATTTATTGATTATGGTGTTGATAAAAGTATGAATTCTCACAAAAATATAAAAAAAAGTAAAGCACCAATGTCTCAAACAGTCAGCGTGTCCATTTCTACCTTGTAATAATAATAATAATAATAATAATAGTTTTAATAATAACAGTGGTACCTTGCAGTATCTGAGGAGCTGAGTGAGATCAGCGCTGGTGCAGGAGGAGGTTCGGTTGCTGCGTTGCTTTAACTGAGACTCTGCAGCTTCCAGCCAGACCTGAAGCTCCAGCAGCGCTTCCTGCTGGGTCAACGTCTCCATCCACCGCTGAGGAGATGAAGAAGGTAGGTCAAAAACTTACTGTCACACATGTTTGTTGACTCTGCTTTAGCATCTAGCATCTAGCATCAACTGGGGCTGAGTAACGAACTTGAATCCATGCATCTAATGCACGGTCAGGCTCTTAGTCCTGTTTACTTGTTCTTATTCTTCGACAGATATTTCCTGATTTTTACTCATTCTAAACTGCATTTTATTCAGGCAAAGTTCTTCTATGGCTGCTCTGTGTTAAAAAGCATCGTAACACACAAGTTGGTTAAGTGGGCAAAAAAGGTTTTGTAGATTTTTTACACTTATTTTATGAGGTATTGAAAATTTTCAGCATCAGTTCCAAAATTCATACTGACGTCAGTATTGAAACATTTCAAAAGATACCCAGACCTGTTGTTACTCCAAATACTCCAAATACTCCAAATACTCCAAACTATATCAAGAAATAAACAGTAGTAACAAAATATCACTTGGTAATCCAGCAGACGTCTCAGGTCAGTTTGGTTTCCTCAAATAATTCTTTACTCAAGTTGAAAATGTAGCTTTTAGTGTTTAAATGTTAAAATAAGCAACGTGAAAAGTTTTGCTCTCTTGTTCTCTTGGTTTTAGTAAAAAAAAAAGTAGCATCAGTTGCATGAAGCTGAGAAAAAACAGCACTGAAAGATATGAGAGAAATACTGCAGATTGACCCAAAATTTAAAAAACAAAAATAATATGCAAATACTCAATAATTAAAGTGATTTCTGACTGGTGTTTGTTTCAAATTTGAGATGCACGTGTATGAAACGAGTTTTTAAAATAAATCCTTTTCAACTTAAAGCGTAAACGAAGGAGTCATGAAAGGTCTAAAGAGGAGAGGAATGAAAAAAATAGAAATACAAGAAGAGAAAGAGGTGAATGAGAGAGCAAAGAACCAGAAGAGGTGAAGAGAAAATTACAGATAAGGCAAAAAAAAAAGGTGGAAAGGAGGAAGAGAGATGAGAGGAACAGATAATAACAAGGAGAACAGCGGAAAGAGCAGAGCTGAGAGGATGTTAGGAAAAATGAGACAGACAGGCAGAAGAAAACAAGAGCGTAGAAGAAAAATACTGGAAGCAAAGGGGATGTGAGTGAAGAAAGAAAGAAAGACAGACAGACAGACAGACAGATAGACAGATGGAGGGAGAAGGCTTTCACACCAATAAGAGCGAGGAGAGTCCTCAGGAGGGCATTGTGCTGCTCAGTGGGGATGTATAAACTAATTGGTGACAAGAAGACTGCAGCGTGCTTTTTTTGAAATATCAAACTGCTCCGTACTGTACATGTGGGCAGAGAGCTGTGGGGCTAATCTCAGGTAAAACCTCTGACATTTACAAAAACGCATGGAGTCAAGAAACCTGGAGGATTCTCTAAGTAAAAACAGTGAAGTCAAGAAACTACGACATACAATAATGTTAAAATTCAATAATAACGACGCTGAAACATCCTGCACTTTATGTTTGAATCTCCTCACCTTATGCAGAGCTTGTTGGACGACGGGGACGTCGGCCAGCAGACTGGACCAGTTCAGCTCCACCTGTCTGAGCCGAGTGTTGAGGTCCAGGTCTGAGGTCTGATGTGGTGGTGGAGACACTTCATCCTCCAGATCTTTATCGGAGTCTTCTTCTGATTCGCTGAGCTTGGTGCCGGCGCAGATCATCGACACTTTTAGATCAGATTTGGTTTCCAACTCTTTGGTCAACGCCTGACAAAGAAGCATTTTCTTTTAGATTTTTGTCCGACACAGAAGTTAAAATGTGGCCAAACTGCAGTTTTTCTCTGATGTTGAACGACATGAATCAACGCTTAAAAGTTAACTTGGCTTGGTAATGAGGCAACATTTTCTCTTTTAATTAAAAAGATAAATCTTTGCCATTTTCAGTTAAAAAATAACCTAGAAGCATCGTCAAATTTGGTTAAAAAGTTTGTTTAACAATCCTTTCAGTTACAAAATTTCAATGTGCAGTTACAACCTGCTACACACTGAAATATGATCATTAAAATTATGTTGAAACTGTGAATATATATAACTTGTACATCTAAAAAAACTTGAGCCTGGTTTTAACGCTCCCTCACTGAGGCGACTGCAATCACTGAACCACTTAAAACTAAACAAAATGAAGCAAATACACATGTCAAAGGTCTTTACTGACATCAAAACTTGCTGCTCAAATTCTAATCCCACATGGACAAACTTTAAGACAATGTGAAGAAAAACTTGAGGTATATAATTAATTTTTATGGCACGTTCTTGTCAATCCTGCTGATGATGTCATTTCTTGCAACAAATGTAATAATACATTTGGTTCTCTGGGTTTAGTGATTGTTTCCATCTGTAAACTCACCATAAACTCATGGTAGTGCTCGCGCCTCTGCTCGAGATCTGTGTCCTCATTGGCTGAGGTGATTTGACTCCATTTGTCAATCAGCTCTCTGGCGCCGCCCATCCAGTCGGTCAGTACAGCAGAACCACAAACAAACCTGTTATTGGGAGGAAAAACAGAATACAGTAGCATCTAAATAATGACTTTTATTATATGTATATAGATTCTTATCTCATGCTATTTTATTTAAAACTGAAAACATGTTGTTAAGCTCACCTATTCTTCAACTTCCTGTTCCTCTCTGTGTTAACGCTTTCTTGCTTCACCCTCCTGTGCAGAGCTCTCCAGCGTGCTTCCAGCTCGCTGCTGGCCACGCCCACTCCCCTACAGCCCGCCTTCTGCAGTCTTAGCCCCACCTCCAGCATCCGACCGAATCGCGCCTTGTTCCCCTCCAGAACGCCGTCCAGCTCCTGCCAGAGAATAACACAATTTTGTAACACACACCGATAAATTCATTCCTCAGTGCCACAGACCGTAGCGATCACATTTTTAGTCTCTGGAGAGTAGTTCTTTGTAAGGCAAACGCCACTGTACATGTATGAGTCAAGTCAAGAGGCTGTGATATGTAGCACAACAGGCTAGCAACAAGCTCTGTAAATGCGCATTCCTGCACATGCTCAGTGGTGTCTGCCTTACAAGGAACTTCTCTCCTGAGAGTGGAGGCGTTTCTAAACAAACTACATAACCACTGCCTTCAGGGCGAAGCAACTCACTTGTTATTGACTGTTTTTTTGTTTGTTTGTTTGTTTGTTTGAGTTTTGGACAAATACAGAGCTCTACGGCACAGAGGAATAAGATATATCAGGCACACAGCTCTTGTTAGTAGATCAGTTCATTGTTGGTTTGGATCCAAACATGAGATTTGTTGACAGTAAGAAAAATATAGAAAATAGCCAGACTTATCCTTTAATTAGCATGCTAGCATGAACATTAGCATTAAAGGACAGGTTCACAGTTTTTAAAATGTGTCTTAAAACAACAGTCAGGTGTCCACAGTAACAGTGAAAGAGGTTTTCCTCACTGTAATCATTCCTCCTGTTCATACTGGATATTAAAAGATCCTTCAAATGTGCTTTCAATGTAAGTGATGGAGGCCAAAATCCACAGTGTGTCCACACAGTCATTTAAAAGTCTCTGTGAAGCTTATATGAGGCTTCAGCAGTCTGAGTTAGTCATATCAAGTGGATATCTGACACATTTACAGTCTTTTTAGCATCAAATTCCCTCTTTGTGTTTCCTCGGACAGTGTTTCCCTGTTGAGCTGCAGGTGGAAGTATAGTAACAAAAAGAGGAACTTTGACACTAAAAAGACTGTAACGTTGAAAGATATCTACTTGATTTGACTCATTTGGACGCTGAAGCTTCATATTAGCTTCAGATAAACTTTTATGAAGGGATCTTCCAATGGTCAGTATGAACAGGAGGGATGATTACAGCAAGAAAAACAGGTTTCAATGTTCACGCCTGACAAGGTAAAACTCAGTTTGACGAGCTGAGAGTGAGATGTCTTAAACTAGCAGCTGTGAGAGCTACACCTCCTCGTGCCTCCTTCATCTCTTCTAACACACACACACTTCGTTGACCATCGGACGAGCTGCAACACCTCGTCCATCTCAGATAAATAAGAGACACATTTCCAATCTCACAGCAGAGCAACAGGGAATATGAACCAAAATTAATTCTAGTTGGATGTACCCACTCAGCTGATAACTAACATCAAAGCCGAGGAACATCATGTACTCCTACAAAAAACAACCCATTTGCTTGTATTTAAAGGCCTCGACTACACGTATACGGATATTTTTCTAAAAGGATATTTTCCTCCTCCATTGTAAAAAAAAATCTGTCCACAGGACCTTCATTCTCCGTACACATAAGAACACAAAAACGACTACAAACAATCAAAAAGCGTGCCGGGCCAGTAGGTGGCGATAAAGTCAACGATACGTCAAATACCAGAAAACGTTCTCAGCATGTGTAGTGAGCTGATTTTCCTTTAGCGGATGTATTTATAGTTATTTATTATTTAACATCTGTTTCTTCACTTTTACTTATTTAACACCTTTCTGGCACACAGCTCAAGGTAAACAAACGTAGTGTGTGACACGGGGAGGTATTTCATGACGTAGATAAGCCCCAAACAGTCAACTCCATGTCATCATTGGCTTTGTAAGGTTCAGGGCTGATTTAAAACAAAAAGAAAACGTGTTGAGCCATTTTCAACCCATGAAATGGGTTTTTATAAATTTGGTGTCACCAAACCAGTGTTTCATCACAGTACAGTTACATAATTTAGTTTACAGCTCAAAAAACACATTTAAGTGTGCAGTCCCGCTTTAATTGGGCCGATTAGGTTTTGGAGTCTCCAAATGAGAACATTACAACATGCGCTCTGTCCTCTGGTTGGCTGCCTAAATCAGGATCATCCCCCGACAGTCAGAAAGATCACATATTAATAAAAATTACCTGGTAGACAGAGAGCCTCCTTGATATCTGTTCCTCAGAATCCCTCCCGCCATGCCTCTTGGGAAATGAAGTCTCTGTGTCTCTCAGCAGGGAGTCGGACCAGGTGCTGTCCTCCTCCCACCGTGACCACATCTGAGACCGACGGAGAGATGATCATAAACAGAAGAGATGATGCTGTTAGTAAAATTAAATTTGCTTTTTAATGATTCTTCTAATTTCATGGTAGCTCTAATTAACTCCACTTGTTCATAATTTGCATTCACTGTTGTTCACTCTTATGTATAAATGCATTTAAATGAATTTCAGTGGGCGGATTAATCCAGACCACAGCTGATATTTCTGACACTATATTGTTTTACTTTATTAGGAATGACTGATATAATAAGCCACATTCCTGTGCTTGTTGGAAAGTTGTTATGGTCTGTTTGACATCTTATAGTTTCAAATGTCAGAGTAAAAAACTGGCAATTAACATAATTAACAGCTAAGCTAAACCTAAAATGAAAAATCCTCAACAAACCTTCCCATATTTTACTGCTTGGTCCATAACACAAGCTGTAGTTACATATATAATACTTCTGGGGCCATAATTATTTACACAAAATTATGGTCCCATACTGAATTGTACATCATATTTCAACATTTTTAAGTAGTTTCTTGTCTTGTTGGCTCTCAGGTTGCTTGTTTGTATCTTTTCTGGGGGGATTTAACACTTTTTCTATTACTGTATTAATCTTTTATAACTTTACTTCACACTCACATAAATGAACTGCATTGCTACCTGTAAGGTTTCCTGCATACTGGTTCCTCTCTCGAGTCCACGCTGCTGCAGTCGGGCCACTTCATCCTGCAGACCCGCCACTACACCCTCCCAACTCTGGAGGGCGCTCTCTGGAACTCTCTGGGTCAAGTACTGCAGGATGTGAAAATGCTGGCCCAGGAACTGGAAGAACTTCTGAAAATAAAAAGGATGTGTGGTGTTTAAGATGATTTTTAAACATTTTAGGATCTTAGTAGTGAGATCATCTGTTTCTCTCACACACTGACCGTATGACTGTTGAGCTGCTGCTGGAGCTGAGCTCTGCTCTGGAGCGCCGTGTCAGGCTGTTGTGTGAGACGTTCAGAGCCCAGATCGAGCAACTCCTTCAGGCTGTGGACCAGCCGCTCGTACTGCTGCTGCAGCTCCACGCCGCTCCTCAGCTCCTCACAGCGGGAGCGAACACCGCAGAGTGTACCGTCCAGCTCACCCTGCAAATGGAAAAACACAATTTGAAGATGCATATGGCAACTTAATCTTCTCATATTTCCTTTATGTTTAGGGAGTAAGTTTCCCTTTAAACACCCGACTCATGTATGACATACAGCAGCTAACGTACCTGCAGCCGTGTGGCCTGGTGAATGAGAGAGGCGGGCAGGTTTTGTCCGTCAGCCTCCTCTAGCAGAGAGTTCACCTGCTCAGCCTGCAGCTGCAGAGACTCCTGCATCTGAACCACAGCCTGCAAAATAAAACACACATCCACTGTAATAAAAGTTTATGACAGCAGACAAACAGGCGAAACTAACCCTAACCCCCGAATGCAGACACAGTTATCTTTGACGTTATTGAACATTTTAGATCTCCAGATGAAGAACAGGCTGTTGGCTGATGTTACATACGGTTAAAATGGTTTACTGTATCATATGTATGATGCATTGTATTGAACTGATAAATACCAGTAAATAAAACAGGAAACTCCCTCACATAACCAGATAGATTCTCTATGTTTGATTGCAGCTTATATTTTTCCTTGTAATGTTATTTTCTGACA
Source organism: Thunnus albacares (assembly GCF_914725855.1). Classification (NCBI taxonomy): domain Eukaryota; kingdom Metazoa; phylum Chordata; class Actinopteri; order Scombriformes; family Scombridae; genus Thunnus; species Thunnus albacares. The sequence continues at coordinate 27,121,556 of NC_058120.1, read as the reverse complement.
ACTTTTAACATTTGTTCATTTCATTTGGGTTGTATAAAATGCAACCTACTGTATAGATTTACAATAACAAGGTTGACATGCATGACCTTTGACCTTTCAAACAATTAGTTTTGTCCATCATGACAGAGAATCATGAGCTAAAGAGTTGACGATGTAATTGTATGGTAAAATATTAATAAGACAGACCTTCATTTAAATTAACAACAAACAGCGTTTACACGTTCTGACATGTTTATAATACGAGCATTCTGCAACAGTTAGACAACTCTATGGAAACGTTACCTGCAGTCGTTCGTTAAGTCCCGGCGTTCCATTGGATTCATTAATTATGTGCTGAACAGTTGTCTGGTTAGAGGTGAAGGCTGCATGCAACTCTTTAAGGAGTCTCTGTTGGGTTAGACAGACAACACTGTTGCATGCTTCCAAACACTGAACAAAGTGAACAAACAGGAAAAATATTTCATGTTTCTGATAAAACGTCAGAAGAAAAGAGTTACGGCTGTGCTTGTTATAGGTAAGTTTTGGACTTGGTATAATATTGAGGAGGTGAGTTACAGGAAAATGATCCAGAAGATAGTAGAAGCATCACACAGATCATTAAATAATAATAAAATAACCATACTGATTAAAATATCACTGCACGGTAAAAGAGGGTTATACAGGAAGACAAAAACAAACACTTTGCTATCAGGTGAAATCCTTCTATTTAAATTTTTATGGATTTTCATGCTTTAACCAGTAATGAGTCAAAGCAGTTGGCACAATTTGGCCAACTGGAGATAACTGGAGAGGTTCAGGGACACCAGTGACACCACAAACTAAAAACTCCCCTAGCTCCCATAAGATTAGACCTGGAGGTCTGGAATTTTATAAAGGTTGACAAGATGTAGAAGGTTTATGGTGTTCTGCATAGTTCTGGCATAAAGTATGTCTTAATTATTGTTATTCAAATATGACTCATTATAGACGAGGACCAAAAACACTTATTTGAGCCTTATTTGAACTGATGTAGTTTTGTTTGTGTTTTAGCCACATGCTAAACAAACATATTTCCAGAAACTAGAAGATGTCAAATGAAGCCTAATACATGCATCATGGCCTTACAGTTCTTCTGTTATAAGCTTTTCCATTTGAGTATGTCAAATAGGGTGGATGTTAAAGGGTTTAAATCAGTCTGAATGTTTACATGCTCCTTCACAGGTTGAGATCATTTGGCTCTTAAAGACCTTTTTTAAAACTCTTTGGAAAAAGCCAAAAAAAGCAGCATCATCCAGCAAAAACAAGACTGACAACCATCACCTGGCAACAGCAAGAACAGAAAGAAAAAAAAAAACTATGTCTGCTCCGAATGAGAGTAAATATTCAGTTCAACTCCAGCTGTTGTCAGCATGATCCAGTGTAAAGTGGTTGTAGCGGTTGTATGTTATTTTCTGGGTGGTTGATTGTATTCATCTTCAAGCTGTGTAGTAAAATTAAAGTTAGTGAAGTCTGACCTGTTGCTTCGCCGTCTCCTCCAGCAGGTCTCTGAGCTGCTTCTCTCTGCTGGTCAGAGCAGCCTGGACCACAGGAAGGAATCTGCAGAGGTCGTCTGCACACCGCTCACCCGACCCCGACCCCAGGACACCGCTGACCTTTGAACCCTGAGAAGCCAACTCACTGCTGAGGGTGGACAGCTCTGCTGACAGACTCTGAAAAGGAACGACATCATTGTCCTAACAAGGGAAGTCTTAATTATGGTCCTAATTAATGATGAACTGAACATAACTGAGTGTTCGTCCCACCTGCAGCTGTAGCAGCCTCTGCTGTGCGTCTTCTTCGTGTGTCGTCCTGGCAGGCGAGTGCAGCAGGTTGTTGATGGAGGACAGAGACAGGGACAACCCGGACAAAACATCGAATAAACCCTCGTCCAGCGTCTGATGGGAGCCGTCGTCCGCGGGGGAGGCCTGGAGAGCAGATAGTAAGATCTCAAACTAGAAGACAAACTTGTCTTGAACATCAAGTTTTTTCTGAAGTTGAGACAGGACGTGAGTTTAAATAGTTTTCAGATCTGATTTTGCTTTTTCTGACTTTTGTCATGAAACATTTCATAGTCAGAACTTATTCAGGGAGGAAGAGGAAGAGGAAGAGGAGGCTGCTATGTGTCGTGTTATTGAAGAAGCACCTTTACAACAGCATGTGTCCAGCCAGCCGTCTTTCATGTTTGTTGTTCCTCTTGTTGTAAAGTGTGATGTCAAAATACATCTCGTGTGGTGGGCAGAGATTCCAGACAGACACAATTTTATTTTGAGCTCAGTTTCATTTCATCAAACCACAAAGAAATCTGATCGAAATCTGATCTACAAAGACTAGACAAGAAACTAGTGTTGTTGGGTTTTTTTGCACTTTAATAAAACTCTTCTCCATTATGTTTTGTTCCCTGAACTTTTTGTGCTATCTTGCTCTTATCAAGGTGGTAAATCTGAGGTTGTTTCCAGTTTATTTTTCTCTTTCCATGAAACAGGAAGTGAGCCTTATGCTTTAAAGCTACACATAAAAGGGGAAAACAGGATTTTAAGGGTTTAGTCATCTTGTGACCCCTTAGAAGGACCTTAAACCCCAGGTTGGGAAAATCTGGGTGGAGCGAATGAAACCAGGAGTCACACGTCACATCCTGTCCGATAAACCTCCATCATAACGGCTCCTCACCGGACTGAGAAGCTCTGCGGCCGCGTGTCCCAGCTCTCTCAAATGTCCGATGTGAGTTTGGAACTCTTTCACGGTTTGTGTGCCAATCATACGTCCCGCTGTTCCATTACCGAGCCTCCCAGATGAGTTTGTCACCTTCAGACAGACAAGAAAGAGTCACATATAAAGGGAAGAAGACGGAAAAAAACATCAGAAAAAAAAACACGACTCTTATCAAACCCTGCAGGAGTCCCCCATAACACCAAAAGAGAAAACAAAGTGCCTTCTGCTAAAAGAAGGTGATAATCAAGCATGGCAGGGACACCGATTTCTCTTTTCTTTTCTTTTTTTTTTTTGTATTTGAAAAGTGATAATCAAGCACTTCAGCTCTCATGATGAAGACTTTACTTCAGAGGGAGGAAGCAGCCAGCTCTCCTCCAAAGCCAGCAGCTGACTGTGAAGACGATCCCACTTCTTCTGAGCAGAGTCCTCCTCCACATCAGCCTCAGCGGGAGGCGACCTGCGGGGAGAGAAAAAGCCGAAAATTAACACTTCATTTCATTTTCACTCCATTTCTCTGTCTTTCTTTTTTTTTATTAGTTTCTGTCATTTTCTTTCTTTTGTTAATCTTTCTTTCTTTCTGTTCTAATCACATTCCTACTTTTGTCCAAATTAGGAAATGGATATAAAAATCAAACTGCACTGAATCAAAAAATAAATAAAAAACTGCAATAAACTGAACAAAAATCCTGTTTTTTCCTGTTTTTTTATGCATTCATATGTTTAATTTGTTTATTATTGTATTTATATTTATGTTATTTATAATTTTATTTATATGTTATTATCTATTTGCCTTTAATTGATAGTAAAAAGTCCAGATAGACGAGAAAACAGGGGTAGAGTGAGACATGCAACACAGGTCAGTGTCCAGAATCAAACCATGAACATTGCAGTTATTTCACATCATCACACTTCACTATATAAACAGAAATATATATATTTGATATAAAATGTCATTTTCCTTGATTCTAGCGCTGCTGTGTGTATTATTCTTATTGTGTCTTATTTCTAGAAATTTCTTGAAATAAATTGATTTGTACTGGACAAAAGTTAAAGTAACCAGCTCATTGGCAGATTTTTTTTCTTTAAGGACTCATAAAGGATAAAATGACTTTATTTATTTTTGTGTAGCTGAATTAAAATTGGTAAAATTAACTAAGATAAAGAAAAACAGAACAGAAGCACATACACACACTGTAATGCATTTAACATAAAAAGGAGCCTACATATGATCATATAACAGTGAAGATGTAACGTGTTACCGTGGCGACGGCAGGCTGTGGTCCTCCGTCTCCAGGCTGTGGAGTCGAGCTCTGCTGCCCTGCCGCGCGATGGCCTGAGTCAAACCTCTCTGCTCGGTCAGCTGCTGCTCCAACTCCTGCACAACAAACACAAACAAACAACAACATGTAGCAGCTTTATTTACCATATTTAACATATAAGGTTTATGACATATAACATATAAGTGACTCAAAATGACCACTGAGAGTATGAAGACAACAGGATCTATCTTGGGCTTCGCTACATTACTAAAGGCCTTCCTGATGTTGCATTTGCTCAAAAACAGCAGAAGTGTGGGACACATAGAGGAAGGATGCTCGGAGAGTTGCTGGTTTGAATTCAAGAACAACCTGGAAAGGTTGAAAAGAGATAAACATGTAATGAATATAGTGCTGGTGGCTAAAAAGACTCTTACTAGGAAATGCTTATCATAGGAGAACCCAACTTTAAATACAATTACAATGGACATTTACACAATGGAGAAGAGAACAGCATCCGTTAATCATACATTGGAACAATTTGCCTCACACTGGGAAAACTGGGTTAGCTATGGAACGCCCCATTAGCCTGATTTTATTTTCACAAATCAATGATCATGTTGTTAAGAAAAGGTCGATCCCTAATTCTCTTTTCTCTGTGTGTGTGTGTTCTTCTGAAAAGTGCTATTACGTACATACAGTATCTGAAATACATCATATGGAAATGTTAGTTTGATGCTGAATGTCAATAAAAAAATAAATAACAAACAAAGAACAACCTGGAAAAGTGAAAAAGACACATCGACCACCACAACCTCAAAATCAATAAAACCAATATGCTAGTTTGCTTTACAGCGAGGTTGATGTTTATTTATTCATTATGTAATATTGTCCAGTCAGTCATGTCATCCACCTCTGATATAGACTTGTTTCCTCAAAGCTACAGAAAAATATCAGTAAAAACAGTTTTATTTATTAGTTTTGCGTTTCAGCACAGACGTTTAGTGTCCTGTGATGGTCAAAAAGCTCAAAAAAGGTCAAAATTTGATGAGAAGATAAATCATTCATTTGAAGACATTACTCTAAAAACACTGGCATCCCTTCAAAAATCCCACATCAGTCAAACTGTAAATCTCAACAGTCAGTTGAGTCCGACTACCTTCTGCTGCTGCAGGCTGCTCTGTCTGAGCAGTTTGTTTCTCGGTGAAGAGAAAATCTCCTGAACACTGCTGCTGCGCTTCAACCTCGGCTCAAGGTGGCGCTCTGCCTGAGGTACCGACGTCTGAGGAGGAATGATAAAAGAAAGAAAGAAGTTTATCAGCGTTTTAAGCATCATTTTTATGGTAATGGTTCTTGTCAGCATTGCTTTCATTATTAAAACCAAAATGATTTCAACTAACAAGTGTTTCAGAGTCTAAGAAAAGTTTGTCATAGCTATTGTCTAATGATAGTATCGATCAACATCTTGGAGGCATGTTGTGGTCATTTGTTAGTTTGTGAACATGTACGTTTATTTATTATCAGATTACAAATATGTCTAAGAAGAGTTAGTCTTTATATGTTAGACTTGGACTCAAGTCAGACTTAAGTCACAAAAATGAGAACTTTTGAAACACTTTTGAAATGTGACTGACTTGAGATCTGATTTTCAACAGACTTGACTCCACTCGAGACAGAAATATTCACGTCTCTGGTTTTGACTTTAACAAAGCTTTGAAAGGAAAACACTTGTAAAGGTCAGAACTCAGACCTGTAAGACTTGTATCTTGACTGGCAGTTTGCTTATAAAGACTTGTGATTTAACTGGGACCTGCTTCGAACCCGCAGGTATGAAACTGAACACACCTACTTCTACACTGAAACAACTAACAAGATGCTGGTGAGTCTGTAATGGTTTATTTGCAAACTTGTTAATAATTATCAAGGAGCGACTTTGCCACATGTGCAGTGTCTGCTCTGCTGTCAGCAGCAGAAACCTCTAAACCTGTAAAGTACATTAACATTTTTTGAGAAGAAAAGTTTGTCAGTTTCTTCTGTAACATCATGAAAGTTTTGATGATAAATATTAAAATTGTATCTTCATGCTGACACATTAAAATAATAAATTATCTGAATAATAGTGGGGCAGAAACTCTGGTAACACTGGAGTTTATTTATAATGAAACTGATTGACCTGATATACAGGAATATCTGCATTTCTCTCATAGTCTGACATTGTTCTTGCAATATTTTTATTGGATCAGTATGACAAAACCAGAAAGGTCATACACCTAAAATTGGCAAAGATTTGAGACATGACACCAGACATGATTGGCTGATATCTAGTAATACAGACCAGATGTATGGTACCTGTTCCTGTGGCTCTTTATGGATGATCGTCCTCTCCTCTACCTGTTTGTCCATTAGCAGCTGCTGGAAGACGACCAGGTTTGACTTCAGGAGTTCCAGTTTGGAGGAGAGCAGTTCAGCCGCCTCCTGCTGGGATCCCACAGCTCCCAGTTCATCCTGCTGCTGCTGCTGCTGCTGATCAGCGGCCTGACCGAGTGCAGAGAGGCTGGCCACCTTCTGCTCGATCTCCAGGAACATCTCCTACACATGAAAAACACACACACACACGTCAAATCATTTCTTTGATATGTGGAGAGTAGAAACATTGCAAAAACTGGCTTATATCTTTGTTTTGAGTTTAATTTATTAAATTGTTAACATTGTTTTAGCAAATGAATTGGTCCATTATTGTCAATCCTGCATGCTATCATTACACCCCTCTCAGTGCTTACGCTGCAACTCCTTTTAATGTTTACACTTCACTTCAACTGACATTTGAATCCCTTTCAGTGCTTACACCTCAGGATTTCACTTCAACTAACTCTTCAACTTCTTTCACCACTTACTCTTAAACTGTTCAAAAACTTTCAGTGTCTGCACTACAGCTAACTCTTCAATGCCTTTCAACATATTTTCTTCCTCTGACAACTGAATGTCTTTCAGTGGTTACTCTTCATGCTCTTCATGAAGAGTAACCACACATCAATTAACTCTTCAACTCCTTTCTGCACTTACACTGACACTTTCATTCTTTTCAGTGCTTACATTTTGTGCTTACACTTTAACACTTTAACTCCTTTCGGTGCTTCAATGAACTTCAACAAACTCAGTGCTTTCAGTGCTTGCACTGAAAAGTCTCACTGAAAAGACTCTTCAACTCCTTTAAGCAATTTTACTTCCACTGATACTTAAACTCCTTTCAGCGCTTGCACTTCAATTAAGTCTTTAACTCTTTTCTATGCTTACGCTTTAACTGTGCGTCTACTTTAACTAACTCTTCAAGTCCTTTCAGTGCTTACACTTAACCTGACTCTTTAACTCTATTCAGCACTCACAGTTCAACTGACACTTCAACTTCTTTCAGTGCTTACACTTTGTGCTTACACGCCAACTAACTCTTCATCTCCTTCCGCACTTGCACTGAGTCCTCAGCTCCTTTCAGCACTTTCATCTCCACTGACACTTCAGTTTCTTTCAGTGCTACTTCAGCTACAACTTCACTTTCTTTAACTGCTTCAACTTTATACTGTTACTCAAATACAATACATTTCAAAAGCGCTACACAAATTTCTGGTGTTTTGACTGCAATTTTTCAGCTGAAGCAGGTACATGTAAATTATCTTTACAGAAATCTGCCAATTCAAATATGTTTAGTAAACAATTTTAAATGTTTTCAACCAGCCCAGTAGCTCGGGTAATGTTTTTATTACTTTGCAAGTTCAGTCACAAATACTGTTTTCATATCACATAAAAGCTCCTGTTTGTTTTCCTCTGTGTAGAGCAACATGACTGTGGGAATCTCAGTTTTGAGATAAATATTACTGTCTTGATGGGACCTCCTCTAACGTGGCCCTCAGCCAATCATGATTCAGGATTTCAGGATGTGATGGTTGGCCACCTGCTAAACACTCCCCTGTCTGTATTTTGCTTCTCCTTTGGTTTTTGGACTCCTCTTTTATATCTTAACAATCTCTTTACCCTCATAACCTGCTTTCATTTTTGCTGACACTATTGTGCCAAAAACAATATTTCAGGTCAGTTGTGAACAACACAAAGGTTCACATATGATGCTAAGGTCAGATGTGCGTTATTGAAGAAGGATTCTCTTTAGTACATTTGAATAGGAGACAAGATCTCACAAGTTGTGTTTGTTTGCCCACAAAGCTTCACTCAAATGTGATGTGTGTGAACGTGGGCTGTGTTTAACCTCTGAAACTTTAATGGGGGCTCCAGTTACACTCTCAGGGTCAACAGGGAGTGAATACTGGGAGGAAAACTCTTGCTCTTCAAAAGCTTTGAAAAAAGACATAATGATGAAGCCTGTGAGGACACGACTCCATTGACTTAATTCCACTGCACCATAGTCTGGGTCATACAGGTCATAAAACATAAAATGTCAAGTACAAGTTTAAACCTGTGTACCAGGTATGAGGTGATAAATAATTAAATATATCTACTGCAGTCCTAAATCTTTAAGTGTGATTATGGGGTATTTTGTACTTTGCATGAGTATTTTCATTCTTTGAGACTTTCTACTTTTCTGTCATTGAAATGTCTTAATTTCTCTGATAACTGGAGTTAAACATTAAACATTAAACATGAGACAAGCCCATAAAATATGGATGCTGATGGGTAAAAATATTGTATGTCCAAAATGTAAACTTGTTAGGAAATTTTAGGAACTTTTAAGGAATAAACAACCTTTAGATCTTGATAACAATACATGCATTTTAGATATAAATAGTATTCAGAGAATTTACACAAACCTCAATTGGATATAAAAACCACTAAACAAACACTAAACTGCAGCCTGTTAGATGTTTTCATGTGTTTGTTTGGTAGTAAGGGAGTTCTTGGCTGAGTTTCAAACTACAGCTCTTGATTCGTTGATTTCTGACCTCCTGATCTTTGTATGTTTGGTCACCACCTCTGCAGCCACACTGCGCCCTCAATGCAAATACCAGCAGCTGGCAGTTAGTGTTTGTTAAACAGTTGCTCTCTATAAGTCCTAGTCTGTATGTCCTCAGTTCAATCAACAAAAAAGAGAGTTCCAGTCACAATCTAAATTAAAGCTGCAAGCAGCGTTGAACGGGCCTTCACACCCTTGCGCACGTCGGTGGTGGCGGTGCAGTCTACAGGCTTCTGTCACGGGCATGTAGATGTCTCCAGACCTGGGCTGACAGGTCTGACTTCACAAACATGTAAAGTTTGGTGTGACCGGAAATTTAGTTATTTTTATTTTTATTTTTATTTTTCTGCAGCACTTCTGCAGCACTTTATCACTTAACAGTCATCCTCACTCCATTTTTTCCCTTCCCCTCATAGGTCATCCCCACGACTGATTATACATATAAGACCTACAATTATTGTAAAATAAATGATAATAACCCCAAACTTCATACAAAGTTTGTATATAATGTACTGTAAGTATTTAGACCCCATAAAACTGGGCTACATTCAACTGTCACACACATCCCACGCCTTTCTTCCCTCCTTCTCCCTGTCAGATTGAGAGCAGGATTTCAGAGCAGTCTTCTAGTGGAAATATCCTCATAAATCTCATGACTTTGGCCAAATCTTACATTAAAAATCATATTTTTGTAGGAATTTTTGTAGCGAATCCATTGATACAGGTTTGAAAGTGGTCGGACTTATAGTTTAGATGTCAGACGCCTCAGTTTGGCACAAAGTCCATGCCAAGAGATCGCCTCCCCATTGGTTTACATTGTAAGGTGCGATGTGGCACTCCCAACTTTCAGGGCTTATTGAATCTAAACTGTTCGAGTTATTACAAAGTTTTTAATAACTTTTGTTCAGCACAGTTTGATAAGTCATGTATTAAAGTTTGAAGCTGATACCGATGTTTAGGGGGTCAAATTTAGGTCTGAAGTGGCGAGATAATAAAGAAAGAAAGAAACAGAACAGATACAAGAGGGTCTTCACCACTTTGGGGCTCAGGCCCTAAATATATTGCCCTAAAATATTATTATATGGAGCATCAATACATTTAAAAGAGAGTCACAGCAGTGGCCAAATAGGTAATAAAACTATTTGATGTTTGAACTAGAGGGCTTTGGGTTAAAGATTGACAGAGTTATTCTTTCATTTTCCCTGATTTTGATTGGACAGTCTTTCATTTACAAGCAGATAAAATAATAAAATGTGAACCCTTAATGAATTCTGGTCACTGAGACTCATCCGGGGACGCTCTGACCTGAGAACAAGGAAGGAACAATAATATCATCCAACAGTTTATGTCCAGGAATGACAATAGTATCTTACATCTAGATATTGTATATTTTAAAACTATTTTAAAGATATTCGGAAAATATTTTTGGGATGCAGTACAATGCTGGGTTCATAACTTGTGTTAAACTGTGTTAATGTTATTAAATTTTACAATGTGAGTTATTATTCAGACTGTAATTTTAAAAAAAGCTAAAAATAGAAAAAGACATGTTTTTATATAGATGTGTTATTCATTATTTCCACTTCTGCATGTTGCTGTTGTCAGGTGAATATCATCAAATGTCAACTACAAAAAGCAATATTGGTTATAGCTCAGAGTTTATATGATGAATGTTGAATGTATAGTTTATAGAATACCCTTGGAATGAATAATCACTTTTTCTTTAAAATTTGTGTTTAAATTATGTGTTAACAATCAAAAAAAATTACAAAAATATGACACAAATTGCCAATCAATAATTCTAATAATTTCCTTCCTTGAAATGATGAATTAATGACAGTATTTTAAAATGAAATTGCAAAATTGCAATTTTTACTGTAGCATTTTTTATTCCATGTTTTTATATGTGTGTGTGTGTCAGATCATCATATTCCATTTACAAAATCCACTTCTCTTTAACATTTTACATTTCTATTTTATGGTCACTTTAATTTAAAGATGGTTCTCTTTGGCACCAAAAACTTAGTTGAAGTTTAATCCACAAAGCAGCAGCAGCAGTGAAAGTTTAAGGGACTTTGTTCTAAAGGATGTTTTAACCCTGAAGCTGTTGGCACCGAGCCATAAAACACACACACATCAAATTTAATATGACAGTTGTGTTTACAGCGGTAAATGGTGACACTGTCCGCATTATCATGTTATCATCACTGAGATAGTAAAAACAAACAGATCATTAACCTACACTATGAGTCAGAGCTGCGACATTCAGCTGCTGGAGAACACAGACAGACGGTCTGTTTGTGTCACAGTTCACACAAGCACAGCGTTCACAGACATGCAAATATGTCTTTAATATTTCTCCCTGCACCAGAGCCTCATGTATCATAATTCTTATATACATACATGAGACTTAAACAAACCAGTGTGGGAGGGAAATTTAAACCTCTGAGGTGCCAAATTACTCCTCAGCATGTAGTTTCTTAACTTTGCATCTCTGGAAGAAAAGGCCTGAAATGTGTGGTGAGCTGATGTTGCAAGAATTAGGAAATAATTCATGAATCATATTTTGCTCTTGAAACTAAATTGTGCAACTTGAAATGTTTGTAGCGTCACATGACGTGACCAGTGACCTATTAATGTTACTATATTTAACTGATGCAAACAGATCTGAGAAGCTGGTTTAACTTCTTCTTAGTTCTTAAAACAATGTCCCTGGAATGGGGCGTAAGTGCAGATCCCAAATTTAATTACTGGAGCATGTGTGGGTGAGTCCAATACATTTTTGCATTTTTCCTGATAAGCAGAAGGACACTCTGGGCTCAGCCAGGCGCAATGTGGAGGAGAGACTGAATACAATATTACTGGGAGGAATATAAAGTCAGCAGGTGGAGTTGGGGAGAGCTTCAGTAATGGCCGATCAAATGAGCTCATCTTGTCAGAGAGAGACTGAGTGAGAGAGAAAAGAGAAGACAAAACAGAGACAGAAAATATGTTCACATTTAGATTCACTGTCTCTAAAATATAGTGAGCAGGTGAGGAGCCTTGGAGTCATTTTTGATGCAGATCTTTACTTTGAAAGTCATGTTGTAGCATAACTGGGACAGCTTTCTATTACCTAAAGAATAAATCCAAAGTCAGAGGGTTCATATCTCAAGCAGATTCTGAAAAACTGGTCCATGCATCATCTCTAGCAGACTGGACTACTGTAATGCTCTTTATGCTGGACTACCAAAACAGTCAAACTCAAGGCTGCAGCTGATTCAGAATACAGCAGCTAGACTCCTTCCACAAACACGGAAATACAAACATATTACACCAGTTCTTCAATCTCCTCACTGGCTCCCAGTACAGCACAGAATGAACTTCAAACTTCTGCTAATAGTCTAAAAGCACTTAAAGGTTTTGGCTCCTCAGTGTATTACTGATCTGCTCACTGACTACAGTTCAACCCTCACGTCATCTGGTAGTTGTGGTCTAACTGTGCCCAGAATAAGATCCAGGTCTTCAAAGGGAGCTGTTAGATACTTTGGTCCTGCTCTCTGGATCAAACTACCAGATGACCTGGGATCAATCACTGCTGTTTCCATGTTTAAAAGAAAACTTAAAACCTTTCTGTTTTCTCAGGCTTATGTCTAGTATTTTCTATTTTTATTGTTATTTTTTGTGTGAATGTGTGACTAGAAAGATCTGTCTGATACTACAGGTTTACATGAGCAAATATAGAAAATATTAAAACTGATTCATTAATAGTTTATGTTTCAAAGCACACACCTGTTCTTATGAGAATGACATCTTTAATCACAGAAACCTAGAAAACTGGTCTAAATTTGTTCATTTACATTTAAATTTGCAATTCTTAAATAGCATTTCAATGTCAATACTTCGACATGGAGTTAGGATCCACTTGTTATTGAAAGGTTGTCATTTAAACACCAGTTACATGTAATCCAGACATGTAAAAACAATCCACCAGTGCAGTTTTTACTGGGAGTGTCCAGGTGGGCGGATCCTACCTGGCAGGTGAGGAGTTGCTGCTCCACGCTGTCCTGCATGGTTGAACTGGCAGCCCCGCCGGCTACCAGGCTCCCCTGGGCTCTCTGCAGCCACAGCTCCAGCTGACCGACCCTCTCCAGACACACATGGAGGACACCTTCTCCTGGGCGGCGGGGCCCAGACTGGGACCCGTCCGGCCGAGGCTCCTCCGGGGTCTGGGACACGGACACAAGACACCTGACTGAGCCTCTCTGCTGCTCCAGGATCGCAGGCAAAGAGAGGAAAGGGGAAGGGAGGGTGAGAGCTGAACTGTGTCCTGAGCAAACTGGAGCTTTCAGTTGAGTCTACCTGAGCAGGTTGTAGCTCTAATGTTGATAAAAGAATTAAACAAAGACTTAAAACGTGTAACTTCTCACACTGTCTTTCCACTCCCTGCTCACTTATCTCTCTTTCTCTTTTCCCCTTGCACTCACTCTCTCTCTCTTTGCTCTTTTCTTTCCCTGTCTGCTCCACCCACCTGTGGCAGAAACTACTTCCTGGAGCGGTGGCAGGGCTCCAGTGACAGCGACTCATTATCACAGAGAGCACGAGAGAGAATGACATAGAGACTGAAAAAGAAAGAGGCCTCAGGCTACAGGGGTGGAGCCCAGACAGAGGGCCGGGTGAGCTGAGTAAGCAGTAAACACACCACAGCAAACCCTTTCCTACTTCCTCCTGGAGCTCTTAGTGTAGCTTGTAGCTGTCAATCACCCAAATAGTCAATACTATCAGAGCTTCATGTAAAGAGTTTGGTTCTGTTTCCCCTGCTTCCTTTAAAGACTGAATTATGAGCATGTTGCAAGTCCAAAACACAGCTTACAATGCATTAACAGGAGGTGAACACCAAGAGTCAACAAACCCAGTTTGAATGTCAGGATTAATCACTCAACTCGACCATTCAACAGGATTTGGTGTCAGTAAAAATCTAAGAGCCCAGTATTTCATAAAGGAGAATAAAAAGTTCCCTAAAATGATTAATTTGTGCAGTCAGTACACTTATTTTATGCTCAGTAAATTGATTTATGTATCTTATACTTTCAAATTACTCATATTGTTCCCTCAAATGCATGATTCCTGTTCCTAATTCAACAGGGAATGTAAAAAATAACAAAATGTGGTGTTTAGTGGCTACATTTAAAGTATATCTGTGGGTTTAAATTAAATGTACAGTACATAGTGAGTGTGTGAGGTGACAAAGACAAATGGGACGAATGTATTAGTTAATAATTGTACAGTTCAGTTCGGCAAAAATGATAAATTTAAGAATACAAATTACTAAATTTAGGCAACTAAACAAGTATGTGAAGTGCAATAATCAGTAATTTTAGGCCACAAATTGCTCATTTAGAGAAATAACTTTCCCCCCTTGTGACACCTCCAATGCTCATAATGAATGTAATGTACAAGCATGTTATAAAAATGCACAAAAGGTAAATGCTAATCAAACCAATAAAGGGTTCAGAGTGAGTAAACTCAAAACGGTGCAACTCGCACTTCAAAAATGCCAGGTGTAGAAAAATTGGTGTTTTGCTAAAATCAATCAACAAATTAACCATAATTATCATCTGACTGAGAGACAGTTTTGTCAACTTCATCCATCAGAGAGTTATTTGTGTGCATACAGTCCTCCACGGTTAGAGAGTTAGAAGGAGGACAGCGCTCTTGTTTGTGTATCATGCTGGAACCAGAGCAGTGAGTGTCATTTTTTTATTTATCTTTTGCTTACCGGGGCGTCTGCGGGTCGCAGGCCCTCAGTGTCGTCCTGATGCTGGGGTCTGAATGTGGAGGCGGGGGCAGTTATAGGCTCTGAGGCCTCTGCTTGCTCTGCTGATGTTGCGTGTGAAAGTGTGGTGGTTGATGCTGTTTCTAGAGGGATCGTAGAGGGTTTTATCTCTACAGATACAGAAGAACATGGCTGACCCAGGCTCTGAAATGTCTCCACTGACCACATACCGCTGTCTACCTCACCACTTTCTGATCTTACAACTGTGAGATCCTTGATTTCCTCGCTATGTGTACATGAGTCCTTTGTGAGTGTGTTTTGGATGGGTGTGAATGAGTCCTCAGCCTGTGTGCAGTGCGTATATGCTGGGTCTGTCTTCAGCCCCTCTGGCTGGCTGTCATCCCCCCTCCATGCAAGCCCTCTCTGTCCCCTCATGAGCTCCTGACACAGAAAAAGAGAGACGGAGGAGTAGATCACTGTTGTGAGTTTATTTGTATTTGTACTCTTGTTTGGATATGTAGACAGAATGGAAAGACAAAAGTGGAACAATGTACATGCCATGTAATGTAAGACGTCTCAATACTACTGCTTTCAGGTGAAATCTCCAAAAAAAAAAACAAAAAAAAGGCCAACAGCTCAGGTGTAATTACTTTTATTTCTAAATTGATCATAAATGAGCCTTTGAAAGGGCTACAAAGTTTGAGTCACACTATTTGAACCAATCTCTCTATCAAATAATGTGGAAAATTTGGAGTTATATGGTTTTCACCTGTTAACAGCAATGTGTTAATCAGTAATCATGTCAAACCAGTGCATTTTCATGGCCAACAATCATCTTAAAAAGGTAATTTTCTTGAGTATAAAAGCTGTATTGTAGAGTGAATATGCTGGTTCATAACAAGCAGGAATCTTTCTCCACACTCTCCTGCTGCCAGGCAGCGACTGGGCAATTATCATTCAATCTCTGTAAACAACATACTTCAGTTTATTATCATGTTCAGCTTATGGAAATACAAATAGCAGATTCATATAAGCAAAGCAAACAATGGTTTATTTTAACATAAGCTCTGCGTTTGTTGGCATAAAACCTCAGGTAGTAAATGAAAAGTCAACAATCAAAAAGATTATCTACTTTTAATCTCCATTCCCTATATGATACATTATAAAACATGGTTCACAAAATCTGTCTATTAGTAGACTTAAAATTGCACAGAATTAAAGACTGCCTTTTATAAAAACATCAGAAGTAAAGGTCCATGCAAAAACATATGTCAGACTGTTAAAAAACCATCCACCACACATGCTAAATACCACCAGTCTGTTTTCAGTTTTTGGTGAAAATAGTAACCGTCACCCTGTCCAACACTCCTCACTTAGTTTCACTGTATCATCTTTCACAGCCATGAGCCACATCTACACATAAAACTGACTAGACAGATCCTTCATGTAAACATACAAGTAGAAAAAGTAGATCTTTGGCACACATTAACTTATTATAATTACTTAATCATATCCTCTATTTTTTATTAAAATAACACTGAAGCCAATATATGGAATTCTTGCCATGTAAATGCACTGACGGTTGAAAGAGAAACATTTCTAGAAGAACTCAAGAGGTCTAGGCTTGGCGCTTGAATACATCAGTTGTTCTAGACTTGGTTCTAAAAGGGTGAGTGTTCAAGAAGAAGTTTGGTTTTAGAGAAGCATTGGATGTAGTAAAAAGTAAAGAGTGAGTTCCAGGGTTTGTTCTAGAAGACTCTAGAGGAAGCCTTTCAATTTAGGATGCATGCTCTTTGGTAGGATCTAGAAGAAGGTGATGTTATTAGGTCAGTGGCTCTACTGCTACCTGGAGAAGAATTATGGAGCTCTAGATCCGGGTGTAGAGAATAGACTTTGATCTAGAGGAATTTGGGGATTACAATGTTCTATAAAAAGTATAAATTGTTGAACTCTTGATTGAGTTATGAACTCTAGGCTAGAACGTACTAGGAATTGTAATCTGGAGGATACTGGGAAAATTCTAGTACAGGTTGTAGAAGAAATGGGTTTTCTGGATTTGGTTTTAAAAAAAACATCAAGAGCTCTACAGTTGATGAAAACTGAAGTACAGAGCTCTAGATTTGGTTGTTGGCTTTGTGCTAGAAGATGTGGCTAGATGTGCTCCACGGTTTGTTCTTGAAGGAATCCTTGTTTCCTTTATTGTACAAGACACTCTCCAGAGCTCTCAGATCGAATCTAAAAGAAAACAGGAGCCCTAACATAGGTTTAACAAGAAACTGGCACTCTAGGTTTGACTCTAGAGGAAATTAAGAGTTCTGAGGTTGGTTGTAGAAGGTCTGGATGTAGATGTTGTACTTCTGGACTTTGGACTAGAAGAATTTGGGAGTTAAGATGCTCTGGAAGAGGTAGGAGTGCCAGGCCCTGTTCTAGAGGCTTCTAGAGCAAGCCTTGAAATCTAGGCTTGAGTCTGGAAGACATTGAGAGTCCTGCCTTTTGATCTAGAGGATATTGGGAGATCCAGAATAAGTTATAGAAAAAAATCTTCTAGGGTTGGTTAAAAACCTAAAAACATAATTCTTGAAAAAGTAAAAATAAGAATGAAGCTCTAGATCTGGTCTACAAGACTTAAGGAGTTCCAACGCTTTGGTGGAGGAGGTAGGATTTCAAACCTTGCTCTGGAAGATCTTGAAATCTAAGTTTGACTCTAGAAAACACACTCCACTTATGATTTGATCTAGAAGATGTCGGGAGATCTAGAAAAAGTTGGGGAGGACATTGGTGTTTTAGAAGAAACAGTGGAATCTAGGCTTGCTTCTAGGAGGGTTTTCTGCACATGGCTCTAGAAGAAGCTGAAGTCTCAGGCTTAGATTCATAAGAAGTGAGAAGTTCTACTCATACAAGTTCTAGATCTAGGAGACTACACATTTCTGCTGGGACGCAGGGTCGTATTTGGTGACGTATACGGTCGAGGAAGTGTTTACCATGCTCTGAGGCAGGGTCTGAGTTCTGACTGTGCCCGGGGTTTTTGAATTAGCTTCAGATGAACTTGCTTCTGTGGTGTCAGAGACATCAACATCCTGAAACATGAGCAGGGTTAGAAGATCAGTCAAGTCAGTCAGTTAAATACATTAATCAAAGCTAAGGGGTCACACAGTTACTGACACACTCTGTTAAGGAATTATATTACATCATGTTACGGACATCTTTTGGTTATGTCATCTTATACAACCTACAAATCCAGTGGTTCTTATTAACAGTTTTCAATATTTATTCTTAGCAAAGGATTCGCCAAGAATATGGAAGCTGACATCAATAATGTAAATGTAAATATAAAGTAATTTTACACTTATATTTTACATCATCCGCGCACTTTTTAAAGTGGCGAGTACAACATAGGAATGTAGCACAAACTCTAACTCAGATACTGAAAAGTAACTGGTAAGAAACAAATATCCACCAAAAACTATACTGGAGATTAATGAAAAGATAAGGCTGGTAATATTCTATATTGTTGTTATTGTCAACTAATCCCATGAAAAGAGCAAAACCAACCATTTAAGATGTTGATAAATGATATATTTGTTGATATGTTGATATATTATGATGGGTTTTTTTTGCAAACTTTACTGAAATAGTAGTAAATCGTGCATTTGTTGGGGACTATTTTCAGTGGTAGATCAATACACCTTTGGTGCTCTAATGAGTATTTCTGGCAGCAGGAGTCCAGATAAACTACAGTGTGTGTGTTCATGGGTCATTGGTGTGTTTTTAATAGTTTTTGGACAACGATGGGGCTCTATGGCACAGAGGAATAAGATTTATCAGGCTTTGGATACACACATGATTCGAGTTGTGACAAATAGTCAATTAATCGATTCGATTATAATTGTTTTAGTAATTTTTCAAGCAAAAATGACAAATATTCTCTGGTTTCAGCTTCTTAAATGAGTGGATTTGCTGCTTTTCTTTGTCTTATCTAATAGTAAATTAAAAACCGTTAGTCTTTGGACTATTTCAACATTTAATACACCAATGGATTAATTAAGAAAATAATCTGCAAATTAATTATAATGTAATAATCGATATTTGCAGCCCTACACACCATACTTGTTAGAAGGATCAATTCATTGCTGGTTTTGGTCTTTTCATGGCTTTTGTTGACAATAAGAAAATATAGAATATCACCAGACTTTTTCCAATTAAAAAGGTTGAGAACTAATGATTTAAATAACTCCAGTAATGCCGATTACAATCTTTGACAGTGTCTGAAAGTTAAGTTACCTTTCTGTCTTCTCTGGACTGGCTTTCAGTCTGTCCAGTGGCAGCTTCAGTCTCTTCTGGGATATTAACCACAGGTTCCTGACACCGACAACAACAAATATTAAAACACTCCATACAAGCAACAAAACCAAAATGTTAACAAGGATAATCAATAGTGAAATATCTGACCAAATGCTGTTGGTAAGCTTTAATGATTTAACTGTCTGTATACTGTCACACAACATGCAAACACTGTTCGATTCTGCCCTCTAGAGGAAGAAAAGTATAAAGACAGTTGAGGTTGGAGGTGAATCAGAAAATGCAGAGTGAAGAGATGTATTATGGGATCAGAAAATGGGTTTGAAGAAGCAGCAGGCAGCTGATATGATGAGCATGATGAGGGAGATAATATAATAATAATAATAATAACAATAAACTTTATTTATATAGCACTCTTCTTAACAAAGCTACAAAGTGCTTAATGGAAAGGAAAAAACCAAACAAACAGCAATTAAAAGAAAAACAGAGGAGAATAAAATGAAGTTACACAGAAATATAAACTGTCAAAACAACATATCAAACATTCATAAAAGCTTTCCGATAAAAAAGATGGCAGTGGAGGTGAGAGAGGCGAATGAACTCAGCGCCAGCGGTGACGTGGAGAGCAGAGTGACCCAGGTCAAAGAAGGTTTTAGTCATACAGCTGTTAGAAATGATTTCATTGGAACTAGATTGTTGGGATTTAGGATGATGGGATTAGTCATGTTGTCTCAGGTGTATTATCAGTCTAAGAAAATTAATTAACTCCTATAATTTGTTCTTTAACTCGTTATAGAATCCCTCTGGCCTCCATTTTAAGAAGCTAACCTTGGGTCACAGGAAACCCCGCGGTGAAAAACAGGTGACCAAAAAAATGTTTAAGGACAGAGAATGAAAAATGGATGAAAAATGGATGAAAGGTTTTTCCACAGCAGCTCTCCATCTTTTTTTTTTACCTCCGGAGAAACACCCAGGAAAGCATCCCAGAGCCACCAGAGAACACCACCCCCACCTTCTTCCTTTTTCTGCTCCTCACTCACGTTTTTCTCTCCAGCTTCTTCAGCCCGGAGCACGTCTTGATACTCCTGCTGCTGCTGACACGAAACACGGTCGGGGTGTAGTAAAAGTACATCTGGCACACCGAGCTGCAAGCCTGGTCATTGCTGCGGCTGCTGCTGCTGCTGCTGCTGCTGCTTGAGTGTCATTATTTACTTTTTGCACTCAAAGCAGCTTTAAAAAAATAATAAAAAAAACATAGTCTCTCTTCGTCCAATGACATTTAGACAAAGATTAGGCCATAGGTCAAGAAACAAGTAAAGTTTTGGGGCAGATTTCTTAAAGGAGACATATTATGCTTCTTCAGATTTTCTGTTGTTTATATACTGTAATGATGTTGGATGTTAAACATGGTCAAAGCTCCAAAACTTGAGGTAAACATATGTAAAAATTCTCCCTGCCAGTCAAAATCCAGGGCTTCAATGTGATCTTAAGGCTTCGTTTGCGACGTTTTTTCCTACCTTGCCGACAAGCTAACGTCAGCCTGTCATCAAGGCATTTGAGAAGTTGACATTTCGAGTAAAGAACAAGAAAAAGTAGTGAAGTCCTACTTCTATAGTTTGTTTCATGGTTTTTGGGGGGGTTGCTTAAACGGCCTGTTTCAGACAGAGGCTGAACTGAGGGGCTGCATAAAGGACCAGTATGAGATAAATAAGGAGTTTTTTGAACTGCAAATCATGAAAAGATATTCCAGTAGAGCCCCAGAATAAAAATATATATACCTGGAAATGTGCATATTATGTCCCCTTTAACATTTTTGCTTTTTTCTCATAAACTCTGACACTTGTATACCATGATAGTTTAATGTTTCTACTTGTTGACACACATAATTTAACCTATGATGTCTCTGCTAAATGTCATATCAAAACTCAGGAAACCATGCTTATGGTTGATGGACGTAACATTATCCTACATATCTTTTATATAATTTTATACAATTTCCCCCTAAATTTAGCCTGACATACTCTGGGAATCTCCACTAGAAAATACAGTAAAAGTTTAGCAGGTTTACACAAAGCTTTTCTCTTGAATCCAGTTGCAGAGGTTTATCTCACTGCTAATGAGTTCACAGCAATAACTCAAACATTAGCTCTTTTAACAGTATGTGCTGAACACATACCCAAAAAAACATTTCTGGTAGAAAAATTAGTGGTATTACGCATGCAGAGGGAACAAATATTTTTTTTAATAACAAATAAAAGAGCATGCGAGTATTCTAGACTAACATACCACAAAAGATCAAGCTATACACTTTTCACAGCTACCTTTGGGTGTAAGTTATTTTCTATCTAGTGAAGCTTGTTTCACACACCACACATCACACATCACACACCACCACTGAAGGTTTCGTTCCACTGTTTGCATGTTAAGATGCAGTTTTTTATTGTTGTAGGTTTCCACATACAAGAGCTTCAGCAAGCAGGGACAGACGGATTGATCCCCGGCTTCCTTACCTGAACACTGTCAGGTGTCCGTGACAGCCTCTGTTCAGGTGAGCTCTGCTCCACAGTCAGCAGCTGGGCTCCGGATCTTTTCAGTACGTCCTCTTCAACATGGACAATTCTGATTTGGCCCTGCTCTGTGTCTTCACTCTGAGAGACGGAAAAAAAGTATGAGTTATTCCTGCTTATCACACATGATGACTTTGTGGCTGCACATAATCTTGGATTTAAAGTCACTTAACATTCTTTTTTGACTACTTCACAGTCATTGCAGAACTTTAAATAAGTCTAGTAATATAAAAGGTTAACATTTGTTCAACATTAAAACTTCAAATGGACAACGTTTTCATATTAATAAGACAAAATATAAGATATACTATCCATTATCTGTCTGTATTTGTCTTGTATTTTGTTTTGTTTTTATTCTACATTCATTTCTTTGTAGTTGTAAATGGCCAAAGTTTGGCAGGAAACAGGAAACGATTTATGGTTTCAAAATAAGGCTTGGCATCTGTAATTTTTAATAATTTATTATTAAAAGTTATCATTATTTCTAATTGACATTCTGGGTGTATTTGATGTGCTGTGTGTAGCTTTGTATTTTGTATTTTGTTTGGTGTGTTCAGTGTGGTTTTTTTTGTTTGTTTTTGTTTTTTGGGTTTTTGTTTTTTTTTTTGCTTTTTACTGTTTGTTGTTGTGCTGTTGTATGTTTTTTGTCGGGACCACAGATGCAAACTAGCTTCAAGCTAACTCTGGTGCATCTTTAATGTTTCAAACTGCACACTGTCCCATTCAATAAACAAATATATCATAAAAGTCATGTTATTTTAATACAAATAGACGCCACTCGACTGCTGCTTTAATTTACAAGTTAAAGTAAAAACATTTATCCCAAATCAAAAGAAAACTTTTAGATATTTCCTGAAATATTTACTGAATATTTCACTGAAATTCTTCTAAACCACTTTCAGATCAGTAAAAAGCACCACACTCACCTCGGCCTCCGCTGAAGTGGATTTTTGGAGTTGAGGCTGAGATTCCTTTTGCTGGACTGACTGAGCTTTGGCTTGGATCGGGGTTGGAGGCTGCTGGATAAACAAAGCCGGGACTTTCTACAAGAGTAAAGCAGAAAACAGGTGTTGGCCACTTCTAGTTCAAGTACCCGTCTCACCAAATAATTAATTGATTGGGTTGATCGACTGACTGACCTTCTCCAGTTCCAGCAGCAGATTCTGGAGCTGATCTACTACAGTAAAGACAGTCAGAGTCTCTTCAGCTTTCTCTGGAAGACAAAGGCCTGGTTTACATCTCTGGATCTCAGCGATGGTCGTCCTCATGGACTGGATCCTCTCCTCAACCACCTGTGAACAACAAAATAAAACAATTCTTTTGTATTTTTAGTGACCAAACTAACCAAACTGGAACTGTTGGTCAGTTTAGAAACATGTCTTTTTTTGTTCTAAAGCATACTTCCTACATCTACAATCACTTGATCAGTTTTCCCATTCAGACAATCACAGGATCTTTTGCCACGTCTCACCTTGAGGCTCTCCTCTCTGGGGCTGGGGAAAGTCTCTGGAGAAGATAATAAAGTCTTGATCTGGGCGACGTCATTCTCCATCCTCCTGACTTCACTCTCGATGGCTTCCACCTCCTAGAAAACAAGAAATCAATCAATATATTTGGTTATTTACAAAAAAACAGAGAGGTATATGAGCAGAGGCATGAGAACAGATTACCAGACACCATAAAGAGAGAAAAACTGCACTTGAGAAAGAAAATGTCAAAAGAATAAGACTCACATCAGCAGCGTGCTCTAGTTGAGACAGAGGAGCGATGAAGTTGTCTTGAACAGCGGCTACTTGGTGATCAGCTTCGATCAGCTGTTCCTCGAGAGCCGTGACATCGCAGACTTCTGACATTTCCTTCAGGACTGAACTGAAACCCTGCAGGGTGGTTCGGATCTGTGCCGAGTCATCCAACACCATCTGACAACATAAGACGAGAAGATCCATCAACAAAAACATGGACGACACGGTAGGTAGCTTCATTTTTGGGAATTTTATTGTAAAAACAATGAGAAAAACTCTTGCACACAGTTTTGTTTACAGCTGGAATATTTATTCTAGCAGGTGTGCAGAGATCTTTAGATAGAAACATTGTGATTTCATCAATATTCCAGCAGTAAGCGAGACAGCATGCAGGAGTTCTCCTCGTTGTTTTCACGTTGCACCTTCCTCTGACACACCTGTCGCATGTCCAGGTGTGCAGAGATCTTTCTCAATTACTGGTTAGTGTATTGTAATTTTTAGTACAATACTTAATTAAAAAGCCCATCTGATTGATCATGTAAATTATATTGTTGCACATGTAAATGTTGAATACATTGTAAATACATGTTGTCTGTTGTTGGCTATAATTTACTTGTAATGTCTGAAATGCTCTCAAAGCCTAAGTATGTGATTTTTATTATATTATTGCCTCTTGACCTCAAAACAAATCAAGATATTAATAAGACAATACATTATTATTACAAAAATCTGATCCATAAAGAAGCATTGAAGTCTACAACATGACATACCTTAACATTTATCACACTTATTTGAAAAGTAATTGAAAAAAACAGTATATTACAGTAGAGTAAAACACAGTATAAAGTGCAGTTCAGAGAGTCAGAGCACCGACCTTCAGAGCGTGCACGTGGCTGCTCAGACATTTAGCCGTGGTGTAGGTGCAGGGAGCAGCGAGCCACGACTGAGCTTCACTCATCCAGCTTTTAGAGCTTTTGATCATCTCCTGATGTTCCTGAAGCCAAGTGTGGATCTGACCAGAAACAACAAAACAACATTTAGTATAAACCTAAACACAAGTTAAGAAAACTGACAGCCATACGACAGAAAAAGAAGGGAAAGGTTGTTACTGAAGTTTCTCTGACCTTGCTGAGGAAGGTCGTCCTCTGCTCCGCCTGCTTGGCCAGTTGAGAGTGGAGCTGCTGCACCTCCACCAGTCTCTCTGTGAGGATCATCGTGTCCTCTGGCTTCTCCAGGTCCTGCATGTCCACCTCCAGCGCCGCCAGACTCGAGTGCCACTTGTCCAGCTCGTCCCACACACGCTGTACACAGATACCAGCGAGCATGAGGAGCAATTAACATGAATTAAACCTGCATTAACTGATTTTTTTGTCCACTAGTTTTCAGCAGAAACAAGCAGTGAACACAACACTGACATTTCATACATTTTTATTATAAAAATATTGATTATAGCTGCTTTAACATATCACTTAGGAGTAAATTTAAGCTTTTAAACAGCACTGACCATCAACGGTTGTACTTTTTTTCATGTTTTAAGGTTTACTGCAGTCCACAGAGGCCAAACAACAATCACAACCTTACAAATCTCAAACACAGACAAACCACATTAGCAGAAGGTAACAGTGGTATCATAGTAGTATGAATTTTAGCCTGATGAGTAGGACCAGGTGTGCTCTGGTGAAGACAATATACCCTATTGATGTTCCTATTTGCTTGTGGTCTTGACAAGACATCAAAGCACTACGAAACAAATTATATTTTCTAAATTGGATTTGTAAAAATACCAGAATGGAGTCAAATGTTTTCCATGGCCTCCCCAGTCCCAGTGACTCGATACAAAAATCACCTCAGCTCCATAGAAAGTTGAATATTTTAACGTAAACTATGCAGGATTTGTCGGTTGGTGTTTGTAAAGGCAGCATTCAAAGTTGCCTCCTCCTCCCTCGCTCAACCAGAGTGAGCTGAGAGAGAGAGAGAGAGAGTGGTCGAGCGAGCTAGAGAGTGAATCAAGAGAGCGAGCAGCGCCGGCGAGAACAAAGCCGTGAATCTGATAAATAAAACTTTATTTTCTAATTCTTTCATGGTGGCTACGTCCTAAAGCACAACCCTACAGGAAGGTGCCGCGTTGCTGTATCTATTAGATAAATACACCGCCACACACTTCTGGTGGGTCATAAAGGATGATTAAGAGGGATCATTTTTGTATGAGTCCTTGCATTATTTTTTAGGAAAATCCTGCATAGTGTACCTTTAACGCTCCACTCCTAAGAGAAACAGAGGCTTTGCAGCTTGGTTTGCTATCCTGCAAAATGCTTTTAAAGACTTAATGTACATGGAAACATTACAAGGAAGACTGAAGCTGTCCTAAAAGCTAAAAGTTCGGCTCTATCCGTCATAAGCTACTTGATATTCATACATGATTAGTCATGTTTCTGTTAGAAGACAGATTTAAATCGTCGTCACGACTCACCTTCTGAGTGAACTTTGCTTCAGTCACAGTGGGATTTATCTGGTCCAGTCTATTCTGGACTGACTTCAGGCCGGCCTGGATCTCGGACAGCTTGGCGCCGAGCCTGTGGACGGGACCGCTCCTCTCCACCGCCTCTGTCACCTGATGGACCAATCATGTACAAATACATTGATAATTACAGAAGAAGATAGGTTCTCAGGTTTAGGTGTTGAGCATCACGGCCAAAACTGGATAACTAATCCCCTTTTTAAATCTAAAAATATTCCATCCTCCTGTTCAGACTGACCATTAGAAGATCCCTTCATAATGACCTTACAATGGAAGTGATGGAGGACAAAATCCACAGTCCTCCTTCTGTGCAAAAAATGTATTTAAAAGTTTATCTGGAGCTAATATGAAGCTTAAGCGTCCAAATGAGTCAAATCAAGGAGATATCTTTCAACGTTACAGTCTTTTTAGTGCCAAAGTCCCTCTTTTTGTTACTATACTTCCACCTGCAGCTCAACAAGGAAACACAAAGAGAGACTATAAATGTGTCAGATATCCACTTGATATGACTAACTCAGACACACTGTGGATTTTGGCCTCCATCACTTACATTGAAAGCATATTTGAAGGATCTTTTAATATCCAGTATGAACAGGAGGAATGATCCTTTAACCTAACACTAGCCACGGTAAAACCAAAACACTGTGTACCTTTACTTCTACTTGCTCCAGCGCCTGTGTGACCTCCTGCATTTGGCCTTCGATCTCGACGGGGACCAGCGTGTACATGTCAGAGTATTTCATCCTCAGGTTCTCCATGATGCGCTGCAGCAAAGCCTTCTGGATGCACAGCTGGCTATGAACCTCCTGAAACCAGAGAGAGAGAGAGAGAGAGAGAGAGAGAGAGAGAGAGAGAGAGAAGAACTGTGTAAATAGAAGAGACGCAGAGAAGTCAAGTCTGATAAAGGAAAGATTTCATTGAAATTTCATTGCAAAATACCACATATCAGTTTTTTGAAGGTAATTTATCAACATAAACTTAAATTTGCTTCTTTCAAAGAAACTGTTGTAAGCAGATTTTTAACTTTTTAACATTTTTGTCTGAAAGGAAACAGAAATCTCATTTAGAAATAAAATGACAGACATTGATCTCATCTACATCTCTCACTGAACAAACTGCTCGAAGCTGCTTTGTTCGCTCTCTCCTTTGCTTCTTTCATCAAACACAGCCTTCCTCTCCAAGTTCTTCATTCCCACAAGAGTTAAGAGTGAACTTTTTCACCTCAACGAGATTCTACTTTTCAAACACAAAAGTAAAAAAAAGAACATTTGTAAAAAAATGTTAAGAAATGTAAGAGATAACATGGGGAGAGGCTACCTGAGTGTCCCGATGCTCTGCCTCAGAGGGAGGTGAATCTTGTTATCACTGAGAAACGGAGCATGTTTGTGTGTGTGTGTGTGTGTGTGTGTGTGTGTGTGTGTGTGTGTGTGTGTGTGAGAGATACAAAAGAGGGGAGGAAGAGAGGGGACGGGGGGGAGATGGTTTCTTTTTTGGAGAGAGGAACATGCAGAAGTGTGTGTGTGTGTTCTTGTATGTCTATCTTAGTGACGACCGATTTGCATTTTTAGACCTTTCTAGTGAGGAAACTTTTATAAAACTGAGTATATTTAAGATGAGAAGACATTTCTGGAAAGTGAGGACTTTTTTTAAGTACATGTTTGGAGAGTGAAGATATTTTAGGGAGAAAAAGTCATTTTTGAAAGAAGAAAATTGTTGTAAAGTGAGGATTTTTCAAACGACAGGATGTTTTTGGAAAGTCTACATTTACCTTTGCTGCTTTTATACTTTTATGTACTTGTGTGTATTTATATAATTCATTTATTCTATGTTTCTGAAACTTACTCAATAAATATGCTATATTTTTAGCAGTTAAGTTCGTTTAAATCGTTTATTCTGAAAGAGAAATAACAATAAAGAAATCTTCGATCTCGATTTTTGGAAAGTGAGGACATTATTTTTGGAAGATGAGGATATTTTTTGGAAAGGAAAAATATCAAACTGAAGACATTCTGTCCGGCCTTTAACCCTCAAGAGCTATTTGAATGTTCAGACTTAGTTTTAGGTTTTAGGGGCTGAGGAATGCATTATGTCAATAAGTGTCCTCACAGGTTTACAATGTAGTACAATCGTGTGTGTGTCTATGAAGTGACTTGGCCACAGAGGCCACCTGGAAGATCCACTTACAACAGGGAACAAAAGGTGTCTGGTACAAGAGGAGGGGTGGGGATGATGGAGGAGGGGGCAGTGAGGGGGTTGTTCGGGTCTTTCAGCAATCCAGACCCTCTGCAGGGGAAGGGAAATGTGTGTGTGTGTGTGTTTGTGTGTGTGGATGGGGAGATTTTGGCCTGTGCTCAGGTTTCGGGACAAAGGGCAGAGTGATTCTTCTGTTTGGTGGGTTGATACAAGTGAACACCAAACAGCCTCTGGGACCGAGGCCAGGCTGACCGTTAGATTCAGACGTTTCATATTTACAGCAAACTGTCAACAGCTGCTCTCTATCTCTACATTCATTCAGAAAAAAACTTTTAACGGCAGATCTGAGAGGATGTCATTATTTGACTTTTTAAATCAGATTTTCACCAGTTTTTTAAATTCCTGGGTGTCATAATCTTAACATTACTTTCAGTGTGTCTTTGCTCTCTACATTTGCAGACAAGTGAGTTTCCTACAATGTTAAAAATAGCAATGAGCTACTGTATGATGTTGAGTACAAACGTCCAATTGTCTGGTCTCATTAGAAACCAGTTATTTACACTCCAATGGCCGGGAGGGAGAGAGACACTCTGATGTGTTGTTTGGTGGGATCTGAAGACCCCTTGAGGTCCCTCAGAGGGTCCTGGGGTAGGGATGTGCAGAGAGCACAGTCTTTGTATTTGTATCTGTATCTGTACTTGTTGAGGCAGCAAAATGTTTTGTATTTGTATTTGAATAAAAGTGGAAAAAGGCTTAAAAATCTTTTTTTATTTACGTTTTTATTACGCTTTTAATTTTAGAAAATTAAAGTGTTACAATAAGTGTTCCTGAAGCGTGTGTCAGTAGCTCAGCTTTATCTCTGGGGAACGCTCCTCCACACTGGGAGTGATGTCCAAATTAGGAAATATGCGTCATGTAGCAGGTGGATGTGACTCCCCTCACTGAGATCTACTGATAGATGTCACAGCGGAGCAGAGGAGAGACACTGAGATAATGATGTAACCGACATGTGCTCTGGTATTTGACATGGTTTATTTTTCTTCCTGAAAACAAATAATTTTTGAAATATTTGTATGAAACAAATATTCATAAAAAAAACCAAACACTATTTGTGTTTTGCCGAATAATGTATTTGTATTCCGGCACACTCCTATCCTGATGTGTTACTTGTTTAATGATAAATACTTGAAGTCACCCTCTAGTCAAAATTTTCTTCTTGTTCCTTTAGTTGTTCTCTTCTCTGAGCTGCACCATAAATCTCAATTTAACATGTGTACTTTCAAGCCTGATTTGTGACATCACAACTAGTTTGGGAGCTGATCCAGGTCCAGTGTGTAACTTACACAAGTGTGATATGGAAACTTGAAGTCTCTAATGCACAAACACCGAGAATGGACTTTACAGTAGGAGACATCTTGTGTCCAGTAGTTAGACTTCTGAAATGATAGATTCTGGATTTTTCAACAAGGGCGAAGGAATAGATGTAATTTTAAGGATTTTTAAGGTTTTTGTGGGAAAAAAAACATCACAATTTATTGTTCCAAACAGTATTTGTATGTCCTATAACATGTCTGTAGGTGTATAACGTCTGCCGGCGGATAAAATTACATCTCATAACTAACTAAGGTCTTTTCTGAGGAAAATAAATTCGATGCTTTTTTAAGACTTGTCAGGACTTGCAGATGTCCTGAGCTTAAAGGGAGAATCGTCCCACCTGTAGCTCCTGCGTGCTGCTGCTCTGCTCCATCTCTGACAGAAGGCTGTCGGCAGCCTCCAGCCAAACCTGGACGCCATGCAGCTCCTTCCCGAACTTCTCCCTCTCCTCCAGCTCCAGTTTGGCTGTCTCCAAACCCTCCTTGCTCATCTTCTTCACACTTTGGAAACACACAAACACATACATCCAGCAATTTATATATATAATTTAATATGTTTAATGTATTCTATTTTGTACACTACAACTTAAAATCACATTTAATTGCGTTTTTATATTTTTTATGACTCTTTAATGTCAAAGCAGTCTAGTGTATAAGTCACTTTTTCAATCCCACAGGGTCCAGATAAGCTTCACTTTACTTAAATCAGCCTTTAAACAACATCAACAGACACAAACTACAGTATAACTGAACAACTTTGCAGTCTCTCACCCTAAATCCATGAAAGTCAAAGTCTTCATTAAGAACAACATCCAAAATTAAACAAAAAACACAAAGTCATCAGTGTAATCACATTTAAATACTGCACAACTTCAGACGCACTGCAGTCTACGTTTGACCCACTTTCCCCTGATTGCTTAGTCAGGCATAGCAGGCGACAGGATTTATGGGTAAATGAGTTTTTGTGCCTAATTTTCTCAATAAAGATTTTACAGGAGCAGAGACGGATGACCCTGCAATATGGTTCATACATTTTTATGAATGAGATTTATCTATATATTCATACAACTGCAGCACAGTTTGTAGAAAAAGTAACTAACTAAGTTAACTTTTTTTAACTAAAATTTTACTGCTTTTTATCTTGTATGTTTGAAGATGGTGATTTGGATGTTTCTTTGTGACCAAATGATGAACTTTATCAATAAGATTGGATTTTCTAGGCAAACTTAAATTGTACATGTATATTATCCATCATCTATTTTCTAATGCAACTATTCACATCAACTGTTTCTTAATGATGCCATACTAATGTAAGTTAACCAATAAAAGAATATCAAACTTGATAGATCATAGATCATAGATCTTCTCCAGAAGTCTTCATCAACAGTGATAGATGATGTAAATAAAGTTATGAACTGCAGGTTTAAACAGCATCTCACCTGCTGTACCTGCCCTGCATCGCTTGTAGCTGCTGACAGACTGGAGTAGGAGGGGCCTGCTCCAGGTGGGCGGGGACGCCCAGCAGCCTGGCGATGCGTAGTTCCAGTGCGGACAGAGCGCGATGTTCGCAGTCCAGTCTGTCCTGGTACTGTTCCCAGGAGAGCAGCAGGTCATGAAGCTCCTCAGTGGAGGCCTTCGCCCCCGAGTCAACGGGAAGCTCCGCCTCCACCTGCTGCAGGACAGCAGAGGCTTTCTCCACCTGGGAGGAGGGACCGCAGGATGGTCTTAGCATATTATCACAGAATATTCTTTAAACCAGTCGCTGAGATATTTATGCATTTACTTGAAAAATCAAGAAACCTGAACTTACACTGTCGGTGATATCGCTCCATTCTGCAATCCTCTGTTTGCTACAAGTTGTCAGCTCCTGTGTGCAGCGACGTAGACTTGATACTCGTTTCCAGGCAGCGGCGGCGGCGATCTCCCTGCCTCCACGACAGCTCTGCTGCGGGCACCACTCCATCAGCTCGTCCAGACGCTTCTGCAAAGACTCCACGTCCTCACACAGAGCCTGTACCAGAGAGCCAAGAGGGTCACAACAAATTCAGTGATGAGAGACTTTTCTCAGTTGTCAACCTTGTAGAGAAGCAGTCTGATACGTACTCTGAGCTTCTCGTGTTGGTCGGTGCAGTCAGCGAGACAGGTGACCTTTTGAGAGATTAACTGTGAGAGGCTCTGCTCTGCGCTCTTCACACTCTGGCTGATGTCTTCTTTGCATTTACTGTATTTTTTGTAATGTTCTGCACACCTGAAAGACACAAATTTGATCTGTTCATGTACAAGATGACAACCCTGACATCACAGGATAGCACAAGCATGTACCCACTGACACCTAGAATACTTTCATTAATTTTCATTAATTCAGCAGCTTAATACCTGCTGAAGCACTCCAGTTGTACGTGGACCTTTGCCTTGAGCGTGGACATCCTCACCAGGAGCTGGCTCAGAATATTCTCTTTGAGACGCTCTACTTCTTGGGTGGATAAGTAAGGATGCAGGAGAGCCTGGCTCTGGAGCAGGTCCACATGAGTCTGGAAGTGCTGGTCCAGTAAACCCAAGACCTGCCGGGTCTCCTCCAGCCTTTCAGAGCAGAGTCCAGCCGGGCCCTGCGGCGGCAGCAGAAAGACCTCGGTGTCCCTCAGGAACTGTACTGCTTGTTTAACAGCACAGGTGTAGCTCCTCAAAGACTCCCCGGCCTGAGAGATGTTCTCCTAAAATGTAATTAACAGCACTTGTTAACTTGTTATCGTATCAGGGCTGAACCACTTACATCATCTTAGTTTTGCAGTCCATTTTTAAGACACATTTTCAATCATTTTATCTAAACTTATCTGGAAATTAAAAGTAAATATTAGCACAAAAATAATTGTTTAAGTGTTTTGAAATATTTTGTGAACACACAGCTACAGTAAGTGTGGCAGGTTAAAGATTTGACAGTTTAGGTAATGGCTTACTGTAGTGATTACTGAGTAAAGTATATAGTCATTGTGTGGTAAAACTTGTTGTTGTTTACAATGTGTGTGATAGTCTGAGAGCTTGTGGTGGTTGTCCTGTTGAACTCATCCTAATGATGTTGCTACATGCTCAGATTTCAACAGTTACATCTGAAATATCATCACTGATGGTAAACGTTGATGGCCAACATTACATTTTGACCTGATGAAGATCTGACTTAGATTGAAATGTTGTCTTTTTGAATAAAAATTGTGGTTTAGTGTGCAGATGTTACTCTTTTCATATTGGTGATGTTTTTAATAGCCTTAAGCTAAAATAAAAAAATAAACTATAAACAAACACAGTGCAGTGCATTTTCTTTTAGGAAACTCATCACTATTTCTGAATCAGGAGTTTTTCTGCATTAAGTTTTGAAAAGGACTGAGTGTGATCTGGCTTGTTGACTTTGTGTTGAACCACATCTTAACACAAACTTTAGTGGACTTGGTCTTGGAAGTGTTGTTAGACATATAATAATATAGTACAACTTTTAATGTTTTTTTGTGATTGGCCAAACTTCTTAAAGCCTAATTATCAATACCAAAAAAATACAACTTACCATTTGGCAGTCACATTCACATAGCACTGCATTCTTCAAGTCCATCAGATCCTGGGATCCACTTCCTTGTTTGTCTCCTTTCTTTTGCTCTAAAAGCTCCCATGCTCTCATTATTGACTCGACAGTTTTCTTCAAAGACATGATTCTCTTGTATTCCTTATTAATCGCTGTTTCTTTTGGCTCCATCACAGGAAGTGTCTTGAGCTCCTGCTGGGTCGCCCTGAGGGAGGCCTGAGTGACTTTTGTTTCTGTGTTAAGGTCCAGTTCTTTTAGTAGACTCCACTCGATGAAGCTGAGGTTGTTGTAGAACGTCATCTCACAGGTGTTAAGTTTCCCCTCGTTTTGTTTAAGTCTCTGTTGCTCTGTGTTCAGCTGTGAGGGGTAGAGGTCAGCGGTTATCGCCTGGAGTTTGGAGCCAGCCTCCTCACATAGACCTTTGATCAGAGGAAACTGGACAAGGAGCGTCTGACAGATCTTGTACTTCTCCTCCACCTCCCTGCTGTTGTCGTTGCTCTGATGGACCTGCTCCTGAACACTCTCCCTGAGGTCCTCCACACACTGCCTTGTGTTCAGGTACATCTCGTGATCTCTGGCCTTCATTTGCAGGGTAACCATTTTGCTGTGAATTTCAGAAATGAGTGAGTACAGTTCCCGTGTCTTTTCCTGGGGAATCCGGGGTTTCAGAAGGTCAACTTGGGCCTTATGTTCCAAAATCGTGTGTTTGAAAGGTTCCAAAGCTTGCAGGGACTCTTTTGTGATTGGGAACCTGTGTTTGCTCAGCTTTACTAACATCTCCATCAGGCTTTTTTCAACTGTGATCAGGTCTTTCTTGCTTGAATCTACAGCCTGGATGAATTCATCCAGCTCCTTTTTGTTAGCCTCCTCATAGCTGCTAATGGCTCTGATGTTCTTCTGCAGGTTGGTAAGCTTGTCATAAAGCTGGCAGTTCTCTGTGATGCTGAGCTCTGAGGCAATGTCTTTACTCTTGATTAAAAGAGCCTCACAGACAGCGGCCTGCTTCTCAGCTTCAACCAGTGTCTCTTGGATCTGACGAGCTCTGCGATCAAGTTCAGCGGGGCTCCTGAGCTCCCCCTCTGCGCTCCTGGAGGCCTCTCTGTGCAGATGAGCCACAACCCAGGAGTCTAGATCAGCAATCTGCTCTGACAGCTTTTCTCTGGTCTGCAGGCCTGATTCCATCTCTCTCATTGCCGTGGCCAGCTTCTCAGTGGTGGACTTTGAGAGTTCTTCCAGGGATTCCAGAGAGGAGCGCACCATAGGCACCTCCTCAGCCTGGTCCAGCTGTGGAAGGAGTTCTGTTACCTCCTCCACCAGCGACTCCAACTGGCCCTCTTTGACTATGACCTCAGACTGTAGCTTCTTCAGATCTCTGAGCTGTTGGTGAACCTCCTCAGGTAGAAGAGCCACCCTCTTCCTCCTGCCCTCAATGTCACTCTCAGTCTGCTTAGCCCAGGCAAGGCCATCCTTCGTCACCATGATAATTTTCTCCATGATGGGATTACTGCTGTTGTCGGTTTGGGTGGAAACTAGTTCCTCTGTGTGGCAAAGTTGGTCTTTGACCCTCTGGAGCTCCTGTTGTATCTCATTTGTTTCCTTCTTCCACTGTGAGCTGAGGAGTAGTGCCTCTGACAGCTGTTGCAAATGGAGATATGTTCGCTGTGCACCTTTAACCTCGGCATTTGCCACCATCAGCTGCTGGGCCTTCTTGCAATTCCACTGAGGAACAGACTTGCCTTCAAAGTCTTTGTCAATTGTTTTCAGGTGTCCCTGCAGATGTGACATCGCCGACAGAAGGCTGCTGGTCTCGTCAGAGTGAACATTTGTGCAATGCAATGACTTCTCCACAGCTCTTTCCAGGCCGCTCCATTCCTCCTGTAGGCTCTTCTGCTCAATCTTTGCAGTTGCTCGCTCAGACCAGCTGAGGTGGGGGCACAACTCGGTATAGGTCACGAGCAACTCCCCGAGCACCGTCCGGTTCTCCTCCATACTTTTCTGTAAGGAACACAGTCGCTCTGCCTCCTTGGAGCTGCTCTCTGCTGGGGACCTAAAAGAAAAACAGTAGAGTCTATAAACCATGTGTTTGGCATTTAGGCTGTTGCAACAGATTGTACAAGACATTAGGTATGATGAGGCTGAGTGTGTACCAAGATGCACTTGATTTTCATTTATATTGCCAAGAACACACTGCTTATTTCTTCAATCAGAACATTACAGAGAATACACAATTTCTAGATTAAAGAGATTAAAGATTAAAAATTGTATTAAACGTTATTGTAGATTAGTAGATTAGAAAGTAAATGGAAACCATTAGACGACAACTCACATTTTCACAGCATCCAGTTCTGCTGTCAGTCTCTCCAGCGTGTCCTTGGCTGCTTGGGTGTGTCTGCAGTAATTGGTCACCAGTTGCAGCTGGGTCTCTTTACTCTGGATGACAGCAACTGCATCCTGAGCAGCAGTGCTCCACCGGTCCTCCATATACTCCAGAGCATCTGTGTTTTCAGCCTCAGCTCCTCTCAGCTGCGAGAGCAACAACACCTGGGCCTGTGCATTCTTCTGACACTCCTGTACTCAGGAAGTACAAGTAAACATAGAAAATTATTAAAAGCCTGTATTTTCATTGCAAATGTTATGTTGAGATTTTCTGATTAATACTTAACATGAGTAAATTAATATGAGTGATTGATTGATTGCTTGTTTTCAATATATCCACCTTTGGAACAAGCAGGTACTGATAAGCGTTAGAGAGGCCCAATTCTGGAGGCATTTTGGCATTACTACCTAGGTTTTGTCAACCTGCTGTCCGACTCCATCAGTATCTACAAATCCAGAAGCTTCAATAACTTATTTTTTATTTGTCTGGTGAGTCATGCAGTCTATCACGAGGAATCTCACCTGAGCCTCCTCCACCTGCTGGGCCATGGCTGTTGGGTCGAGCTCAGCTGGGCGATTCTTGCAGCTCAGGAGTTTAGAAACCAGCCTGCTAAGTCGATCATCCAGATCATTTGTGGATGTTATCAGAGCCTCTGGAGAATCCTCAAGTGGTTTACCCTTAAGACAGAAAAACAATCTTGCTTTACAACCAATTTAGGGCCTAAATAAGAAACTTAATTGAATCATATCTCGTTTTGTCCTTCTAAATGTATCTAAAAATGTGACAATTGATACACTGAAATATACTACTTACTTACTACTTTTACCAACTGTGTATTTGTTAATATTGGGGGTATAGCAGTACGTGTATTCATCCTGAACCGTTCGGTACAGGGTGCTCAGTTACCCTGGCTACCCTGCTCATGTAGTGTCACGCGAATATTGTGTACCATTACACCCCTAGTTAATATACAGTGGAAGCAGGATAACATGACTAGATTCAAACCGGCAACCAGTAAAAAAAATGCTCAGTAGTGCAAATCTCATCTAATGTTTCTTACACAAGCCCCTACAGATAAGATGTGACCATTTCTAACTTTGTGGTAGTATCAGAAAAGACGCTATGGCAGACCTAAGTCACTAGTACCTCAATGAGATGACTGATGGGTCCTGTCCCTGCGAGCTGCTGTATCTCTAAGAAGATGTTCTTCATCGGAGAGTCTGGCATGTCAAGAACTAGTTCTGCTGTCTTCACAACACTTGTTTCTGCAGCAGCTTGGTTCTCCTTAGAGGGTAGTTCTTCCACCTGGGTTACCTCACCAGGGGTAATGTCAGCCTGCTGTGATAGTGACACAAAACATCAGTATTAACACCAGAAAATATCTAACATAAGATTGTATACTGTTCAGTTGAACCATATGCAACAACTGCATGTGCTTTGAATTATATTTTATCTCTTAAGGTGCACCAAGCTATGACTTGTAAGACAGTATCATATATCAGTAAACTCATATTCCTACAGTAACCTGAAACCTTTAGTAGGACAGGTATAAATGCCTCAGGCTTATATTCTTTGCTTTGTAATGTAAATGTAAAATTGTATGCCACTTGTACAACCGCAATCATAAATTAAATCTTTTCAGAACTTTTACAGAAGTTCTAAAGATACATTAATCCGTCGTGCACTCTGAAGAATGTTATGGAGCAAATGAAAACAAGTACAGGCAGGACCTGAGCACAATAAAGGATGTATAGTTTATGAGTATATTCCCTGGAGAAAGAAAACTCTATATTTATTCTCTTATTCTTTGGATAATTTTTTGTCTCTCTACTCAACTTGTCTTTGAATATGTAAAATTATCTTGTATATATATATTGCACTGTTACTGATACTGTAAACTGACATGTTTAAAGAGATGTTAAAAAGAAGACATACTGTAGAGTGAGAGAAATATTTTAATTGGATGGATATTGGCCATAAACTAGTGGTGATACATGTGGTTCTTCAAAAAAAGGGTATTAAACACTACAAATATTGGTGAGTACCTTCTACTGAAAAATGTAAAATTGTTCTCTGGAATGGTAGTTCACTTACAGTTCACAGTAGTCAGTCCCCCCAAAACAAACAAAACTGACACTTTTTCAAGCAATAATTAAAGAAGGTGGATCAGTTCCCCTTGTGTCTCTTACCTGTGGCAAATCCATGCTCTGAAGCCTCACTTCAGTGGTGGTTGCTGTGGCCATTGGGGGTGGAACATTTTGTGGTTCAAACCCATCAACTTTTCCCTGTTCCTCTTCCTGAATCGTGCTTTTACTGTGCAGTTCTATCTCAGGCTTCTCTGACTTGGCATCAGCAGTAGTCGTATATTGGTCTTCAGACACTGTTTGAACTGAGATGTTTGTTTCTTCAGATAAGCTTATTTCTGTAAATGTCTCTGCTTCATGTGGCTGCACTGCTGCAGAAACAGAAGACCGGGTAACTCCTACGTCTGGTAGGTCTAGGACGAAATATCTCTTCTGAATCTCAGCTGTGTTGCTCCATAAGTTGTCCATGTAATTCGCCCCATACAGAGTGTCAGTAGACTCGAGAGGTGGTTGTGTTTGAGGCACTGTACTTCTCTCTGTAGACTGGGTGATGGTTTGTTCCAGGGCCTCTTTGGATCTGTCTTTAGGCTCCTGTAACTCAGAATGTGTAGGTTTAGCCAAGGTAGACTCCAAAGGTTCAGCATGGGGAGATGGAGTACAAGTATCGACTTTATCTGATGGTTGCACAGACATGGCACTGACCTCTACCACTCCAGGGGTCTGAATATGAACAGTCTCACTAATCCCCTGTGGAGGAGTATCTGCTGCCTGTACAAAAACCTGCGATGTGTCCAGAATGACTGTGGCCACTTTCCTTCCTGGACTCTCCTGAATGGCGTCGATGCTTCCAGCTTTAACAGTACTCTTCTCACATATTGGACTGATGTCTTCAACTATTTGACTCTCTACAGTTTGCACTTCTAGAGGGACAGCAGGTGAAACTTTCTCCTTGTAAGAAAGTTCTGGGGAAGCCTTTGGACTTTTTGACTTTCTTTTGGTTGGTGAGAGCTTTCTTTCCTCCACAATAGCAGCTTCAGCTACTTCTGTGACTACCTTGGCAGTTGAAGAAGCTTTCTCACTTTCAGGTTCTTTCCTAGCTTCCTTAGACACCAAATCAGTGGCTCTACCAAGGGCAAGACTTTTTGACTTCCTCTTGGTTGGTATGAGCTTTGTTACTTCCGAAACTACTTCTTCAGTTTGCTCTCTAGAATCAGAAACTGTCTGACTGTCAGGCTCTTTCACAATCTCTGAGGCCTCTTTGGTAGCAAGTTTTGGGGAAGCTTTCAGATCCTTTGACTTTCTTTTGGTTGGTGAGATTTTACCTTTTTCAGTAATTTCAGTAGGTCTTGTGACCACATCTGGAGTTGAAGAAGGCCTCTGACTGTCAGCTTCCTCCTTTGTCTCTGTTGGTTCTTTTTTAGAAAGTTCGGGAGAAGCCTTTACACTCTTTGATTTTCTTTTGGTTGGCAAAAGCTTTCCTTCTTCCACAACAGCAGCTTCAGTTATTTCTGTGACTACCTGTGCAGTTGAATGAGCTTTCCCACTGTCAGGCTCTTTCATGGTCACCTCCTCAGTAGCAAGTTCTGGAGAACTTTTCAGGCCCTTTGACCTCCTTTTGGTTGGTGAGAGTTTACCTTTTTGCACAACAGTAAATTCAGCTGATCCTGTGACCACATCTGGAGTTGAAGACTCCACATCAGTAGTTCTAACATGGGTAACAACTGGCTCTGAAGGTGTGGAAAGATCAGTAGTCTTGGACTTTCTTCTTGTTGGTACAAGCTTTGTTTCTTTTATAACACTTTTATTTTGATCATTGGAACTCAAAGATTTTTGACCTTCATCTTCTTCCTTTGTCTGTGGTGCCTCAGTGTCGGCAAGTTTAAGAGAAAGTTCTGTACTCTTTGACCTCCTCTTGGGTGGTAGAAGCTTACTTTGTTCCACAACAGCAGTTTCAACTTGCTCTTGACCAAACTCTGGGTGGTCGCAACTTTGTGCTGTAATAGGGCCTGGAGCATATGTTGGACTTGGTTCAATTTTGATTTGCTCCACACCGGTACTTTTTGTGTCTTCCGTGACTGTTGTCACAGCAGACTCTAATGTTTTAGCCTCAGTTTGCATGGAGTCAGCTGACACTGACAATTCAGTCTCAACTGAAGTAGATTTGTCTGTTACGGGAATGTTTTGTTGTGGTTTAAGTTGGTTTTTCTCAGCTGAGCGCTTGTTTTTCCGTGGCGGTGCCACCACAGATGTCTTCATCTCCTCCAGATTGCTACGTACGACATCAGATGGCTGAACGTCAGGGTGTTTTTGTTTTTCCTTTTCATTGAGTTCCTTTAATGGAAGGATAAAAATGACATTAATTACTACAGGGGTATAACTGCAGTTGCATGAGATATGTTATAGTAAGGATTTTAGATTGTTTTATTGATTAAAAAAAACTGGTATGACATCCTGTGATGTACTCAAATACATTTAATTTAAATACCTTTAAGCTTTTGCTGAGAGAAGTCTTCTGCGTGTCTGCTGCTTGGAGCGTCTCTGAACCTTCTCTCACTAGTTTCTCAAACAAGTCCGGTGCCAGACAGTCTGTTAGAAACTGCTGGTGAGAAAGCGCCTCCCGCAAGACAGCCTGCAACTTTTCACCTTCGTCTAATGTCACCTAACACCGGGAGGAAAGAGATGTTGAAGTTTTTGTAGTGATGACAAATCTGTGCGTTTGTGTGTGAAATATTATGTGCAAATGGATCACACGTTGCCAAGTGAGCATAAAAAAGCCACTGATTTGTTCCACAGTGTTAAAATGTTACATCACAAATCCCTAAACTCACAAATCTTTTTAAAGCGGAGAACTTTTGTTGGATTCTTTTCTTTCAATTACTGCATATCTCTGTGTGTATTTCCACCAAACTGGCTGATTAACTAGTTTAAGATGGCGTTAAAAATGTGGGCATGGACAGAATGAATGACACTCTTCATATGTCCAACATCTATCAGCAAGATGCCCCTGAGGTGAACACTCAGCTAACAGAAGAATAAAAGCTACACAGGGAAGTTCACCGGTGTATTACAATCAAAAATGTGGCCGAAAGCCGACCTGAAACCAAGTATGTACATAAGTAAAAGTATATTAAAAGACAGGAACCTGCACAGAAGCGACGGACTCTGATGGCTTAACGTTTTTCCATTGCTGCAGGGCGTGTAGAGAATCTGTCAGACAGCGAACTGTGTTTGTAGAGCAGGTACCCTTACGCTCACTCAGCCTGGACTTCAGACTGTAAACATAATTAAAACACATTTGTTGTTTTGTATGGCATCCACAGGTATACTAAAATATATAAAAATTCAAGAAAAGCAAAAAAAAATCTGAGTAAAACAGAACACAAAATGAATGACTGCAAGAACAAATCATAAACTTTTTCTGACACATTAACTAACAAAAGAAAGATGCAGGTGTGGAGTCTTATTGCTGAGTTCAAGAGACTAGGCATCAGATTAGATGTATTATTCTTTAGATGTCTTAAATAGGTTTTAATAAAAGAGAGCTCTGTGTTTCCATGTCATT
Source organism: Thunnus albacares (assembly GCF_914725855.1). Lineage (NCBI taxonomy): Eukaryota > Metazoa > Chordata > Actinopteri > Scombriformes > Scombridae > Thunnus > Thunnus albacares. Next base: position 27,080,578 of record NC_058120.1, on the reverse strand, counting down.
GATCAAGAGCAGAATGACCGGCTGAGGCATGTAAAAATAATTGAAAGCTTAATTGAAATAGAGGAATGCCAGCTGAGAATTTGTCATGTTAAATCTGCTTAAGTGCACAATGTACAGTTTAAAAAGCCCCAGTGGTGAAGTGGACAGATGTGGCTGCGTGCCATGTGTGTGGATCAGGTTTGTATTGGACAATATCGGGAATATATTGGGAATCAAACAAATATGAATTAAAAAAAAGTGGTAACAATAGTCCACCCATCTTATCAGAATCATATCTAATCACTTGTGTAGTGTTTTTGATTTTACATTCTTCATTATTTATTGGTGACAGCTTTATTACAACAATGAGAAAACATCATCATTCATCATGGTACCTGTCATGTTGCTGGCATAAAGAATCCACCACGGTGATTATTTCTGCTGGCAGCTCGTTGGTGGCAGGTGCAGACTTCACTTCCTGGTGCAGCTCATGAACTTTCACACCCAAACTTTCCAGTGACTTCTCACAGTTCTAACAGAAGGGGGCAAGAACATCACATAATTAAGTATGTGATATTTGCACAGTCTCATCTGGCAGCTACCAACTCTATTATTCACTAACACACCCCTTTTTTCAGCCCAAATAGATCATTCAGTGGTGTAGTTACGTCAGATCATGTGCTTGGATGAATAAAGTAGTAATAACCTGAAGGCTGTGCCAGTGCTGTTGCAGCTGAGTGATGTTGTTCTGTGACTCGCTGTAACTGAGCGCCTGGTCCAGAGAGCGGAGCTCCCACTGCAGGGCTGCAGCTCTCTCCTTCAGCTCCTCGGTTCTCTTGGCCAGCTGCTTGTCCAGCTCCTCCAGCTGGGCCTCGCAGGCCGTCAGGCGCTGCCTCACCTCCTGTTCTGAGGTGGCACAGAGGTCATGAAGGTGGCTGACCTCCAGGGTCAGGGCATCCTGACCTCCAGGGGTGCAGAGGCTCAGCAAACTGTCTCTGGCAGAGTCCAGCTCCTTCATCTCCCTCTTCTCCCTGTCCAGTGTCTGGAGTAAAGCCTGGCACCGGGAGAGAGAAGGAGGAGAACAAGATTATTACAAAGTGTCAGCAGTTTTCACATCATTAGAAAGAGCTGCTGGACAATGGTTAGCTCCAGATACGTCCATGATAAGAGTGCTCAACAGGTGCATTATGGACTGATTAGAACAAGGATGAAATGAGAACAAAAGAGACCAAATCAATAGCAAAATGTTCATCTTTGTTTCACATCAGTTGTCTACTGTATATAATTTAATAACATGGTTTTAATTTTTCAGCTTGTTAAAATAATCTACATCATGCTCATCATGTTACTGAATAACTGGACACGTTAAGATGCTATAGCCAAAGGAATATTTTTGTTGAGGGCTCAAAAAAGCTACACATTTATTAGATATTCCTCAGTTTGATGCAATGCAACAGAAATTTTCACTGAGATAAAACTACTGGCTTCTCTCAAGACTCCTACCGCGTTTGTGTTTTATTATCTGACCTTCAGAGTGTTGACAGCGCTGTGCAGACCCTGTCTGTCTGCTGGAGGAGCTCCCAGGCCTTTAACCTGCTCTCTCAGCCAGTCCTGTGCTGCTTCATGCTGCTCTACCAGCTGGGTGCACTGCCTCTCCGTCAGGATTCCCTGCTCCAGGTTAGGTATCGCCTCCTGATGACAAAAGAAGATACTTTTACACACACGGTAAGTGTAAGATATTTTAGTTTTGAAGGGGAAAAGAAGGGAAACAAAGGGATGAAGGAGGTAGCTGTGCTGAATGATACATTGTCAGCTTTTATCCAGAAGACAAGAGGTCACACATGATTGTGTGATGTAACATTGCAGTGGGCAGCATTCACAAATTAAAGGGTCCACCAATAAAAGAGTGTAAAAGACAGCAGACACTTCAATTTTCTATGCTGACTGACACATTATGAATTGCTAAATAAGACATTTCATACCTCAGTAACTAGTGATTACCCACTGATTCATAAGAGTTAACTGAGTCATATTTAGACATATTTACATCAACACAATGGGCCCTGTGATTGGCTGAGAAAGTATTTAATAATTACCACACCCGCTGATCTATAGTCACCTTCACTCAGCCCTTTTGCACATTGCTCTGCTGCACAGTGTGGATGAAGACACCCACACTGTCTGTGCACCTAAGACCTACCATGCTGCACTTATCATTGCATTTGCACCCAGGGCCCAGTGTGTCAATACAAATATACATTTATACTGGGACCAAGCCAAGAGGAGGCGGAATATGGAGGAATTTTTGGCTGTGTTTTCTGACAGATTTACATGAGTCAGTGACACATAAAAGATAAAGTGTATATTTTTTCTCTAGGATTACTGTGTATCTTGTCAGGAGGGAGTGATGAACTCACAGTTATCTCTTTGAGTAGAGCAGGGATCGACTCCTCCATAGTTCTCCAGGAGGGATCAGACCAGCTGGGGTCCTGTGTGATCTCAAACATCTCTGTAGCCTGAAGGAGAACGGTTGTAATACAGTGTAGATGTTTTACTCTGATTTTGTGAGCAACTCAACCTTAATAACATTTCCCTCGTTCATTTTTATTCACATTACCTTGGCTTTATTCAAATTGTACTAAAAAAACACAGGAAAAGTAGGAAATTGAACACTCTACCTGTTTGTGGAGGTCTGACAGGACGGGGGCCAGGGCTGTGCTCTTGTCCAGCAGGGTCCGGGCCTCTTCCACCACCTGCCTCCGCTCTCCCAGGCCCGGCCAGGGGAAGACACGCGGCAGGTTGGACGTCTGCTTCTGGAGCTCAGCCAGACGGGCCTCAGCCTGGTCTCGCTGGCTGCGACAGGAACCCAGACGCTCCACAACACCCTGCAACCGCCTGATAGGTACCAGCAGATGAAACGTTAGAAATTAGAATTAATTCAGGATATGGTTGAGTTCAAAAAACGGGTTTGATGTTGGTAAAATCCCCTGATTTTTAAGCTCCAACCTCTTTTTTTATTAGTGAGCAGTTCATTAAATATTCAGGTCTTCTTGTAGCTAACAAATAAAAATGTTATCTATCAGGAAAACTTTTGGCGTCAGTCTAATTTCACTTATATTATTTACTTTAAATAGTTGGTAAACCTAAATACTGTGAATTTATTGTGTTTTTTAAGGACACTTAGAGCAAGCTTCAGGGTGCTGATCTGAAGCTGAGCCTCACAGTAGAATATATGTGAAAGAAAGAAGTAGAGGAAATATATATACAGCTTCCTGTACCTGTGTGTGTCGTCAGCAGCCTGCAGGACTGTCCTCCACTGCTCCTCTGTGTCTTTGACCTTCTCCTGAACCTCCAGTTTCTTGTCTTCCTCCAGCTCCTCGTGGTCACACAGACTCTGCGCTCGTCTCTTCAGCTCCATCATTTGAGTCTCACCGTTCGACTTGGAGCTCAAGATGGCCTGAGGACAAAACCAAAAAAACAGTTTTTTAATATTTATATACTGTGTATAGCCCCTCCAGGGCTTATGGATCTGTGATGGTGGAGGGCATAGGTGACTATCCACATATGACAAATTTGTTCCATGAAATGAATATCCAGCATTGGAATAATGTATGTACTACCTGTATTTCAAAACAGTAACCAATCATGTACATGGTATTTTGGAATAAATCACTGTATGACTAAGTAAAAACTCCTATTCTGTTTTACCTGTGTTACGTTCAGCCTGTCCTCTATCTGAGCCTGGCTGCCCTGAGTACCACTACCATTGGAGTCTGCCCGTTGCTGCAGCTCTTCAACCCAGGTTTTAGTGCTCCTTGCTTGGGTATGGAAGGCGTCCAGCTCTCTGGAGAGTGAGTATTGGATCTCAGCTTTTTTCAGAGCGTCCTCAGCCGTCTGCAGGATCGTCATCCACTGCTCTTCTGAGTCTTTTACTTTCTGCTGAGCCTCTTGTCTCGTGCTCTCTTCCAGGTCATCTCGATCACACAGAGTCCGGCTTTGTCTCCTCAGCTCTGCCAGCTTGGAGTCTCCAACAGGTTTGGAGCTCAGGATGGTCTGAGGATAAAACAAAAATCTAAGTTAAGTCTTTGTTTTATTCAACTCTGAAGTTACAAAGCATTTCACTGTTTACAATCATTGTAAACAGATTGTAATTGTAACAAGTCATTTTTTTTAATCATTGTTTGATTATGTTTTTTATTATCTGTTTGGTCTATAACATGTCGGAACTCCAAAATGATCAATTTACTACCACATAAGACAAAGAGGAACATCAAATCCTCCTAATTCAGGAGCTGCAAATAGAAAATGTTTGATTTTCATTGTTTGTAAAATGACTTTAAAGATTATTCAATTATTAAAATAGTTACAGATTTTCTATTAGTGCATTAACCAATTAATCAACTAATTATTTCAGCTCTAAAAAGATAGAGAGAATAAAATATGACTGGAAGAGAATGTAAGAATTTATACCAAAACACTTAATCTTGTCTGACAAAATAAACTTAACACTCTAGTCAATCCTGTCAGTTGAAATGAAATTGATTCAGTGGGCTGCAAAGTCCAAACCTCTGTTAGAAACATAGCTACAGATAAAACAAAATGATCTAATATGAACTTTATCCAGGATCAATTTCACCACCAAATATCCTGGAAATATACTCCTGACATTTTGATGACAAGAGAAACCAACAAAGGCAAAAACAGAACTTTCTTAGTAGAGGACAGGACGACTAAGAAATTATATTTATTTAGTTTGTGCACAACTGAAGGCAAATAAAAAACAGATACATGCTGAAGGTAGACAAAGGTCCAAAACTTGCTGTAAGCTAAATGTCACATTATAATTAACTTATGTGTTTGCACAGGTGTGTATGTGTTTGGATGTTTTAACATTCAGTCAAACCCTTTAATGTTGAAACTGACCTGTGCAGTGTTTATTGTCTGTTCAGGATCTGTGTGACTGTCCAGAGAGATGAGGCGCTGCTGCCTCTCTTCCAGCCAGACTCTGGTGTTTTCTCTCAGGGCTTCACAGATCATCAGCTGAGTCTCCATAGCACACCGCTTCTCAGCCTGATCCAGTGCCTTTTTAGCATCCCGCAGGATTCTCAACCACTTCTCCTCAACGTCTCTCGCTGTCTGCTGAACCTCTTGTTTCTTGTCTTCCTCGAGGTCCTGACTGCATAAACTCTGACCTTGTCTCTTCAGCTGCTGGAGCTTGGAGTCTCCCTCAGGCTTGCAGCTCGTAATAGCCTGGGGATAAAAAAAATGGAAGTCATATCAAGAAGGTACAAGTTGTTTTAGCTGAGTGCAGCTGTGAACACAGTCTGTCAAATCAACAGCATTATTGTTTGGTTGGGGCACAAACCTACATACTCAGGTCAGTAAAGCATATGACTGACTAAAAAACACTAACTCAACAGTCCACAAATGATATTGTGGTTCATTATTTAAACATTGAGCACACACAGAGCAACATTGCCATACATTTGGAGTTGTGTTTGTGTCCACCTGATGAATTAAAGCCTAAAATTCACTCTTCTTTCAGCACTGGTTTGGTCTCCACCAACAAATATCTGGATTATTAGCTGCTAAATGCTCCAATATGTTCACCAGTTAGTCTTTAACTTTGTCTGGCTGCTGTTTGGTGCAGGGTAAGAAGTTTACAGTATCTTTATCAGAGCTTGTTGCTGCCTGCTGCAAACAATGAGCTAAAGGAGGCTAAAAGAGCTCTTACTGAGAGCTGAATTAGTGATCAAATCATTAAAAAACCCACCTTTCTTATCAATGCATCTTTGTGCCACCAAAGGATGTCATTTCTCGCTGTAACATGATGCACACTCCTCCTGACCTGTCGGCTCACCTGTGCTGCTTGTAGTCTGTCCTCAGCTTTGGTTTGGCTGCTCAGTGACTCCAGTCGTTGTTGGAGGTCTGTGAGCCAGTGGCCAGTGTCCTGATGACAGGTGTCAAATTCTCTCAGCTGAAAAGAAAAATATACCCAAATAATGAGGTGGTGAAAAATGGCTCCATGAAAACCAAGTTTCTTTAGTAATTTATTGCATTAACTGTTTGGCCTTTTTGATTGGCTCATGTTTATGCAGCACTTCTTTATCATACACTCCCACTTTAAGTGCACACTTAAGACACTCACTTAAATCAAAAAAGCATCTGACATTAATATTTATTAACTAAATATATTCAAAGTCGTCTAAACTCACACTTTATTGTTGCAGGTATTATTATGATTTTTATGTACATTTTCTATCCATTAGCACTTTTTTTTCATGAAACAAAGCACATCCCTACATGTACGCACTTACTATTCAATACTACATGCACTTTGTTGTCTTTTAATTATATTTGTGCTTATTGTGTTCTTGAAGCACTGAAGCAGAGCTGCAACGATTTATTGATCGAAAATTGGGCAACTATTCTGATGATCAAATAATTGTTTCGGTAATTTTTTAAGCAAAAACGCCAAACATTTGCTGATTCCAGCTTCTAAAATGTGAGGATTCTTTGTTTTTCTTTGTCTTCCATGATGGCGAGCTGAATGTCTTTGGGTTTTGAACGATTGTTCGGACAAAACAAGACATTTGAAGACATCAGCCTCTGCATCAGCCTCGGCTTAGTTGAAATTTTCACTATTTTTGACATTTTATAGACCAAATTCGGCAGATAAGTCAATGAAAATAATCATTAGTTGGAGCCAACAATTTTGTTCCCCTGTATACTGAGTATTGTACATGCAGAAAATGACTTAATTCTACCTTGACCTTGATCAGGTTTCAGAATGTTTCATAGGTTGGTTATGAGCCATTTTATTTGATAAAGGACGAGCCCCCGCAATTCATGAAAACTGTAACAACTGTCAAAAAAGTTAACCCTGAGTTCTCTCACCTCCATCTTTCTCCTCTCAGTGTCCTGGGTGATCTCAACTTGTGCAGCTGCCTCCATTTGTTTAGCAGCATGCAGGAGAGCCCTCCACTCCTCCTCTGTGTCTCTGACTGTCTGCTGAACTTGAAGTTTTCTCCTCTCCTCAACATCCTGATGGTCACACAGACTCTGGCCTCGCCTCCTCAAGTTGTTCACCATACAATCACCGTCAGGTTTGGAGCTCAAGATAGTCTGGTGACAGAAAAAACAACAAAAAAACCCCAACAATATTCAATAAATAGAATAGTTCATTCATCCAGAACTAAAAAAAACAACCAAGTGATTGACACACAAGATGGTAAATATGGATTGGGAGACTAATGCCCACCAAGATACAAGTAAAATATCAAAATTAAAAGAACGTGACTTGTAAAATGAAAATAAAATGAAAAAATAAATACTTAATGGTAATAATAGATTTGGAAAAAATGATTTGATAAAACCTGCTTTAAAATAACTAATTGAATAAGACATCATATGATGGAGAGGAAAATGAGGCTGTAATGCTCCTAGCTATTCTCAGATATGTTAAGTTTGTCCTGAGGGCAGCATTTAATATGTTGCTGAGATTCTGGCTACTTTGCATTCAAACAGAGTTCATTAGTTCTACAGTTCCCAGCATCAGGGTCACCTTAAACTGATTCCTTTAATACCTGGTATATCTCGTTAAATCCAACTTATCAGTCACATTGCTACTATAATGTCAGTGAATTCAGACAGACCTCAGCTGTGTCACATCTTTCTTCAGGTGGTGTTTGACTGCCCACAAACTGTAGCTGCTGTTGGTGGTCTCTGATCCAGGACTGAGTGTTTTGACTCTGACTGTCAAAGTCGTCTGAAAGACTTCGGAGTTCTGCCTGTTTGGCGGTTTGCAGGACTGCTTTCCACTGCTGCTCGGTGTCTTTTACCAGCTGCTCAATCTCAGGTTTCCTGCTCTCCTCCAGCTGCTTGCACAGACGTTCTCCTTGTGTCTTCAGGTCGAGCACCTTGGATTCTCCCTCAAGTTTGGAAGTCAAAACAGCCTAAAGGTGAAGACAGATAAATGACAATGAAGGTACTTAAAGGACTTAAAGGTGAGCCAATTAAATGAACTTAAAGGTAAAAAGTTGCTCTTGACCTTACTAAAACAATGAAGTTGTCATTTGTTAAAACTACAGGATCATGAATCAATCAAATGTATGATGTAGCATATTTTCTTTAAAAAGCAATTCGGTGCTCTTCATACAATGAAGTGAAAGCCATGTGATATCCAGGTGTAAGATATAAGCATTTATAAATTTTATCATCCAATCTGCTGTTTGAAAAAGGTTCCACTAACATCTCAGTAGGATTGAGAAGGCAATACAATGAAAAAACAGATATCTGGGAAAACTTTAGCTTATAGCCAGCAAAAAAGCTATAAAAGGGAAATGGTGTAAAGCTGATCCTCCATGGAAAGAGCAATAATTTGGAATTGTCTGGGATATTTACTCAGTGGAAAAGTTGACCTACCTGCTGGGAGTTAAAGGGAAATATTTTTGACAATAACTGGAAAAAGTGGATCATTTATATTTCACATTTAACTTTGGGGATATGGAATAACTGGAAATTTGAGAGTGTATTCATGTCTGACTTGTCTACTTGTCTGTCTACTTGTTTAATGTTATATCATATGTGTGCTTATGCTGTTGTGTCTAGATCTGAAAAACCAATAAAAGTTAAAATATTTAAAAAAAGGAAAAGTGACAAGAACTTTCACAAAAATACAACACTGAAACCAAATCGTACTTTCTGATTACAGACGCTTTACTACTTGAGACTTTCAATCCAATCCTTACTTATAAACTCACCTGTGCAGTCTTTAACCTTTCTTCAAACGGCACATGACCACCAAGGGACAACAGCTTCTGCTTCTGCTCTCTGATCCAGGACTGGATGCTTTCATTGTTGCTCTTGAAGGCAACAAATTCTCTTTCAGTGGTGGCTTCGGTCTCTGCATGGTTGACAACCTCCTTGGCAACATGCAGGACTGTCCTCCACTGCTCCTGAGTGTGTCTCACTGCTTCTTGAACCTCTCGTCTCCGGCATTCATCCAAGTCCAGGTTGTCACACAGACTCTGGCAGCGTCCCTTCAGGTCCTCAAGCTTTGATTCTCCGTCAGGCTTGGAGTTCAGGATAGCCTAAAGAGAACAAATATCCCTTTAGGTGACCACTTTGCCTTGATCTTCAAAAACAAGTGTTCACAAGACGTTCTCTACAACACTGCAACATTCAACAATCATTCTAAACTCACTTGTGCAATCTGTAGCTTTTCTTCAACTTGCATGTGACCACCAAGAGACTGCAGGTTCTGATCCAGGTCTCTGATCCAGGACTGGATGCTTTCATTCTGGGTTTTGAAAGCGTCCAGGTCTTTGTCTAAAAGTTCTTGTGTCTCTGCCTTGTTTAGAGCCTCCTCAGCAACGTGCAGGACTGTCCTCCACTGCTCCTCTGTGTGTCTCACTGCTTCTTGAACCTCTCGTCTCCGGCATTCATCCAAGTCCTGGTTATCACATAGACTCTGGCATCGTCCCTTCAGGTCCTGGAGCTTTGATTCTCCGTCAGGCTTGGAGTTCAGAGTAGCCTAAAGAGAAAAAATATGCCTTTCGGTGACCAATTTGTCTTGATCTTCATAAACAAGTGTTCACAAGACATTCTCTACAACACACTACAACCTTCAAAAATCATTCCTAACTCACTTGTGCAATCTGTCGCTTTTCTTCAACTTGCATGTGACCATCAAGAGACTGCAGGTTCTGATCCAGGTCTCTGATCCAGGACTGGACACTTTCATTCTGGGTTTTGAAAGCGTCCAGGTCTTTGTCTAAAAGTTTCTGTGTCTCTGTCTTGTTGAGAGCCTCCTCAGCAACCTGCAGGACTGTCCTCCACTGCTCCTCTGTGTGTCTCACTGCTTCCTGAACCTCTTGTCTCTGGTGTTCATCCAAGTCCTTATTGTCACATAGACTCTGGCATCGTCCCTTCAGGTCCTGGAGCTTTGATTCTCCGTCAAGCTTGGAGCTCAGAGTAGCCTAAAGAGAACAAATATCCCTTTAGGTGACCACTTTGCCTTGATCTTCAAAAACAAGTGTTCACAAGACATTCTCTACAACACACCACAACCTTCAACAATCATTCTAAACTCACTTGTGCAATCTGTAGCTTTTCTTCAACTTGCATGTGACCATCAAGAGACTGCAGGTTCTGATTCTGGTCTCTGATCCAGGACTGGACGCTTTCATTCTGGGTTTTGAAAGCGTCCAGATCTTTGTCTAAAAGTTTCTGTGTCTCTGTCTTGTTGAGAGCCTGCTCAGCAACATGCAGGACTGTCCTCCACTGCTCCTCTGTGTGTCTCACTGCTTCCTGAACCTCTCGTCTCTGGTGTTCATCCAAGTCCTGGTTGTCACATAGACTCTGGCATCGTCCCTTCAGGTCCTGGAGCTTTGATTCTCCATCAGCCTTGGAGTTCAGAGTAGCCTAAAGAGAACAAATATCCTTTTAGGTGACAACTTTGCCTTGATCTTCTAAAACAAGCATTCACAAGACATTCTCTACAACACACTGAAACCTTCAACAATCATTCCTAACTCACTTGTGCAATCTGTAGCTTTTCCTCAACTTGCATGTGACCACCAAGAGACTGGAGGTTCTGATCCTGGTCTCTGATCCAGGACCGGACACTTTCATTCTGGGTTTTGAAAGCATCCAGATCTTTGTCTAAAAGCACTTTCGTCTCTGTCTTGTTGAGAGCCTGCTCAGCAACATGCAGGACTGTCCTCCACTGCTCCTCTGTGTGTCTCACTGCTTCCTGAACCTCTCGTCTCCGGCATTCATCCAAGTCCTGGTTGTCACATAGACTCTGGCATCGTCCCTTCAGGTCCTGGAGCTTTGATTCTCCATCAGCCTTGGAGTTCAGAGTAGCCTAGAGAGAACAAATATCCCTTTAGATGAATACTTTGCCTTGATCTTCATAAACAAGTGTTCACATGACATTCTCTACAACACACTGAAACCTTCAACAATCATTCTAAACTCACTTGTGCAATCTGTAGCTTTTCTTCAACTTGCATGTGACCACCAAGAGACTGCAGGTTCTGATCCCGGCCTCTGATCCAGGACTGGACACTTTCATTCTGTGTTTTGAAAGCGTCCAGTTCTTTGTCTAAAAGTTCTTGTGTCTCTGCCTTGTTGACAGCCTCCTCAGCAGTCTGCAGGACTCTCCTCCACTGCTCCTCTGTATCCTTGACTGACTGCTGGACTTCTTGTTTCTTGCTCTCCTCCAGGTCTTTGTGCTCACATAGAGTCTGGCTTTGTCTTCTCAGGTTGTTCACCTTAGAGTCTCCCTCAGGTTTGGAACTCAGGATGGCCTGGTGTCAAAAAAGGGAGTAATTATGAAAACGTTTGGGAAGAAAAATATTTTTAGACATGTTAGCAGTGTGGCTCTAGGAATTGCAAATTTATGTCAGTCTGTTGGTCAAACAGTTTTGTCTAAGATTGAGATATTGCAACTAAGTCTTGGATGGACTGACATGAAATTTTGGTCAGACATTTACGGCCCCCAGAGGATGAATTCTAATAACTTTGGTGGTATCCTGATTTTTCATCTCATGCAACCAACAAGTTCAATTTTGTTCTTGTCCAACAATTCAGTTCATGTAGAGATACCTCTAAAACTAACAACTGAATTTTGAGATTTGAGATTAAGCCTGACAGTATGCTAACAGGCTAAAATGAATACATGAAAGAGAGAGAGATTAATAACATATTAACTCTGTGTGAGACTGGCTAGGTCGAATTTTGTCTCATCAGTGTGTTCCCCTCTTGTTCTTGTCTTTTTTTTCTGTCCTGGTACATGCAGATTAGCTTATAAATTTGGACATTTTAATAAGAAAATCTACACTAAAAAGATATGTTTTTGGTTCTAAGAAACCAGAAAGAGGGAAAAAAAACAGTACAATTTGTTCAAAGGCTAGATTTTTTAATATCTTCATATACTGATGTCGGTCATATTGGGTTTAAACTCCTTTCACTGACCTGTGCTTTTTGTTTCATCTCTTCTGTCTGGGAATCTCTGCCAAGAGAGGTGAGGGGTTGCAGGAGGTCTTTGAGCCAGGTCCTGGTGCTCTCAGCCTGGGTATTAAACTTCTCAAACTCTCCCTCCAGGGCGCTCTGGGCCTCTGCCTGCTTCTGTAGCTTGGACTCCAGGTTTTGGTAGCGCTGTATCAGGTTGTCTCCTTCCTTCAGGATGCTGTCAGCTCTGACGCCTTGTCTGCGTACTGATGCTAACAGTTCACTGAGGGTGTCAGCTCTTTGACTGTGACATAGAAAGAGACATATAAAAAGCAGAAAGAAAAAAAATAGCATATGATGTCTTGGTTTGTTGAATTTTAAGCCTCATTTTTTAGTTTTTGGCAATTTAGCTTTCTTTAAATATGGAGTCTATGAACACAAAGTTACTGAAGATACTGCAAGTAGGTAATCAAATTCTACAACCCATTCATTACAATGGTAAGGAAATATTTTCAGCTAATTCTGGCTTATTACAGATATGTTAATATGTCAACATGTGGTAACTGCAGTATGGTAAATGTTTTATAGGCTAAAGTTAAATTTAATCCTTGCATTTCTTGGCTGAAGTTTAATATAGCTTTGGTTGTATTTTTTTTGTTGTATTTGTATTTTTTGTTGTGAAATAACACTGGAATATTACGTCCAATATTATACTTCCCCACAAAAACCTACTAAAATGTATTTGTATTTTTAGTTTTTTAGAATTACACATGAAATGTTCACTTCTGTGTATTAATACCTATGTTTTCTAATGGTATTATTTGTACTGCTGTTGACTGCATTATATCCAGTCTTGGTTGTGCGAATATTAGAGATCACCTCTCGTCCTGAAGGTCTTTCAGAAGATGTTTGACTTTGTCTGACTCCACGGATTGTTTTTCTCTGCTCTGCAGCCACTCACAGAGGCTATTGTGTTGCTTCTGTAGACTAGAGAACAAATGACACACATCAAGAAACAAGGTTCACTTAATGGTTACAATCACACTCATCATTTTACTCCAAATTGTGAGATTCCTGAACAAAAAGTCCAGATTTTTATGCTTATGTGTTTTTTAACAGAATGGATTTACAGCTAAATGTTTTTTTTTTTTGCATAAACGGAAATTTATTTGCAGTGGTGCTGTTGAGGGAACCAAGGAAGCATTTACCTGTTCAAGTCGCTGAGGAGAGACTCCATTTGTGTCTGCCTGTTGTGGCAGTGAGTTCTGAATGTGGCCACCTCCTCCTGCTGCTCCTTCAGCCAGTCTGTGAGCTCAGAGAGCTGCTGAGGAGGAATCTGCTCGCTGCCTCTCTCCAGCTGACCTCTCAGCTGGTCCAAACGTCTCTCTGCATCCTTAGATTTTAAGAAACTCTGATGGACAGAAGAGCAACTGTAAGGATCTACCCATCTTATATTTACATCTCAGTCATAACTGGACAGCACTGGAGCCTGGGGTCATATATACAGTATCTACCTCTCCAATCATCTGTCCACTTACAGTGAGTCTTTGCAGATATGTTTCCACAAATGTTCTGCTCTCAGGGTTCTCAAAACACTCATTGACGGCCAGCTGCAAGTCCTGGAACCATTCCTCAAATGACTGTCTTTCATCTAGGGAAAAAAAATTATAATATTATTATAATCACAATTTACTATAAACAGGAATAAAATATCCAAAATGTAAGATAAATAAAAGATGAGTACAATTTATATGGAAAAAAGGACAAAAAATAAATTTTCTGGTTAAATTTCCATCTTTTGTTTCATATTTCATTATGGAAATTATTGTCACTAAGAAAATAAACACAATAAGTAATCAAAAATCACAATAGACAACACAACTTTATTATATATCATCACTTATCTCCACAATACTTCCTGTCACTTTCCACAGGATACTAAACTAAAAGCAACGAAAGCTGACACAACTTCAAACACGAACCTTTGATAACCTTCAGCAGGCCCTTGTCCCTCTCCTCTCTCTTCAGATGGATCATGTCCTTGGTGCGGGAGATGGCCTCCTTCAGTCTGCTGCAGTCCACTGAGAGCGCCTCCAGCACCTGAGGACTAGCCACACTGGAAACCAAACCCACCTCCTTCAGCACGGCCTCAGCCTGCTCCTCCTGAGCCTCCAGATCATCACACAGATCCTGGTGAGGACGAGAGATACAACAGTGAAAATCAGACAGTGAGGGTCAAATTCGCCAATGTGGAACATCCTTTACAGATACAGAAGCTAAAATACAACAGTAAGTCTCCAGAATAAAGGATTAAACCAAAGTGAGTGGCAACATCAGTCACCTGAATCTTGGTTTCCACGTTTGGTTCTGAAGCATCGACCTTACTGAGAGAACACTGGATATTCTCTATAGCTGACTGGCACTCCTCCATCTTCTCGGCCAGGTGTTTCTTCACAGCTATCAGCTCCTCAAAGACATCAGTGCAGTCGGTAAACAGCTCCTTCACCTGCTCCATCCTCTTCCTCAGCTGGGTTTCCATCACCTGGAAGATGCAGAGAAGAGAAGGGAGACAAGCAGGGTAGAGTAGAATAAAACACTGTAATAAGGACACAGACACTGTAAAAGAAGTGAAACCAAGAGCACTAAAGTATTGAATGTGGATCACTCATATCAGTTTATGTTAATAATAATAAAAGCAGAAAGGATACTCACCTGCAGCTCCAGTGGAGCCTCCTGAGTCTGCAGCATTTGCTGGATTTCTACAGACTTCTTGTGGAAATGCTCAATGTTCTCCTCATTGGCCTGGATCTCATCCTACAAAATATTACAAAGTTTAGTAAAACTCTTATATTATAAATATACTGTAGATCACATAAACTGGAGATGTAATCAACCTAACTGAAGATTTTGCATCCCTATCACATAAGAATACACTTGTTGGGTGCGGCTGAGGATATATGTGAAGCTTCTATGGGAATCTTACCCTCATGGCGAGTACTTGCTGCTCGTTATTGAAGGGATGGCTCTCTGAGAACAGGACCAGTTTGGCTCCTGCCCAGCTGTCTACCTCTCCCCCCATAATCAGCTGCTTCTCCCACACCTCCAGTGCCACCCGGAGGTTATCCATGTACGCGTCGGTCTTCTCAGTCACCTGCAAAAGCACCAAAAAACAATCGATCGTCAGTTCAGTTTAGCCGAATCTGATCTTCCCATTTTCCCGTCTTCCCAAAATTAGACTTATGTCCTTTTTTAGAAACTTTTTTGACAGCTTTTAGTTTTATCTCTAATATTTCTCAGAGGCAGTAGGCTAGAGATACCACTATCTCAGCAGGTGCAGCCAAGCATTTTCAGAGTGATGCCCCACAAGCATTTACAGAGTAATTACGATTAGTCACGTTTATACAATAATACTAATACTGCTGCTGGTGGATCCACCAATTTACTGGATTACAACTGCAAGAAAATCATCTGTAATGCACACAACAGAAATTCATTGTATGTACTTTTAATTGTATGTACTTTATTAAAGGATATGGCTGATGATTTTCTATATGTTTTCTATTCTATAAGACGTTGTGATGTGTAGCACAACAAGCTAATGAAGCTAATGGAACTGACCTTCCTGCACATGCTCAGTGGCATCTTCCTTACACAGAACTATTCTCCAGAGACTGAAAACATGATCACTGTTATTAGTCTTTAGAGTTTCTAAACAAAGCTTCAATCACACCATACTACATTATCTGACTCTCAAGGCCTGTTTGCTACATTTCATGTCCCAGTTGTTTCAAAACTTTAAAATCTCTCCATCTACAGATCTGGATAAACTTCCCCACATAAGTGCTTACATCCAGCCAGCTGTCCATCATTGTGTCAGCCTCTGCCTCGAACGGAGTCTCGCTGCAGTCTGGGAACTTCTTCAGTTGGGACTGCAGCTGCCTGCAAACACCTCTCATCTCTTCCATACGCTCCCCGAGGCCGCTCAGCTCCTCCTTAATATCATGGACCTGCACAAATGTACACATGTGAACTTACAACACACCTGAACACACTGTGATCTTATTCTAGAATATGTCTGCCATCTACTGGTTCATTATAATTACTGTATATGTGTTTGTGTGTGTGTTTGTATTTCCATTTATTTAAACAATTGAGACAAAATTTAAAATCTATTTATCTATATCATGTTGTGTATATTTGTGGTCTTATATGTATAAATGTTTAAATGCTTTTTATTCATGATCTTAAGCTGTTTAAAGCACTGAACACTTTACATTGTTATACTATTATATAAAGAAAGTATTATTTTGTAGACAGCGTAAAAATAATGTTGTGGACTCACCTTGGTTATACTTCTCTGCAGGTTGTCCTTGCCCATGTAGGAGGCCTGATCACTGATGGTCTGCTCTGCTCTCTGCATGGTGTTGCTCAGGTGGCTTCGACAGCTCTGGAACTTCTTCAGCAGCTCCACCAGGACGCTGCACTGCTGCTTCCTGCAGGACGAGGAAGATAACAGAAGGGATTTAAGGGGATGTACGCGTATCCTCTGACAGCCAACAGTGTCTGTCAACCGTCTAAACAAAACTGAATAAAAAACTGACACTATTTTTAGTAAACACATGATTATGAGGTGGCCAGTGTACTGAACATGCTCCTCCTGTCTAACCTACCTGTCAGTCAAAGCACTCTGAGTCTCCTCATACTGAGTCTCCAGCTCCTGAAGGGGGTTTTCTCCTCCTTCTTGCTCCTCTTGTAGTTCACGGAGGCTCTGGAGCTCTGAGTTCTGAGCCTGCAGCTGACCCTCCAAATCTGACAGGACACGAAGCCTGAAAAATACAAGATTATTGTTACAAGATCATTTTTGGAATTCAGGCTTTTCTCCTTCTCAGAAATGTATTAAGATACTAGATATACATGATAGATCAATATTTTAAGAGATATCTGTGTGTGCATGCAGTAGAACAACTCTGGTTCACAGTATGACTTTTCACACAACACACTTTAATGGAAAATATGTAATCAAAAACACAAACAGCAAGGGAAAAGAGTAAACACATTTAAAAAAACGCGAAATAAACCTTAAACCTGAAGAAATCCAATTAAACAATGATATCAAAAGCATAGCAGACACTCAACACACACCTCTGTTGCACAGCAGGCATGGTGGGCTCCTTCAGGCCTCGACTTTCAATGGTATCCTGCAGCTTGTTCAGCTCCCCCAGCAGCGTCCTCTTCCTCAGGCCCAGGGACTTACTGTGAGTCTCCTTCTTGAGGCTCTTCTGCTGGCCAACAAGCCCACTGTCAGCCTCCTCCAGCTTCCTCAGCAGGGCACTCACCATGTCCAGGCAGGACGCTGGAACACCATCCCTGGTGACTGTCAGCCTGGCCCCCTGCAGGAGCAGATCCAGCTGAGGCGCCTTGTCTTTCAGACTGTCAATGCTCTGTCTGATCAGACCCAGCTTGGATCGGCACTCTTGCAGCACCACAGCATCACTGCAGGGGGCACCCTGGACTCCAGAGATATCTTCATCTACAGTGCGAAGTGACATGAGGAAGCGGTCAAGGGCGCGAGCGGCCGCTTCACTCTTCCGGACCTGCTGTCGGAGCTGATCCAGGCTGGTTCTGTGGGTCCTGACCTCACGGGACAGAGGGAAGCAGTCTCTGGGGTCCAGGTTGCTGGATTCAGGGTCCAGACGGGACAGCTGGTCCAATTCACTCTGGATATTGTCATCAAGTTCCTGAGGCAAAAGGAGTTTAAATACCACATGTGTTAATTGGGTTTATACATTTTAGTGTTAAGATGCATCCAGACTGAACACAAAGCAAGTTTTTGCCTGCCTTTAATGGTGCAAATTTAACCACCGGACTGTTTTTGCAGTCTGTTATTCAATACAGTCAATGAACACTTCAGATTCAGTCCGAATACACCTTTAGTCTTTATCACAAACTGCAAATAATCAAACACACAAAAAGAACAAGTGCAAATTCATTCTTTAGCTATTAAGGCTGGTAACCTTTATATGAATATCTATAATTGATATTTGCACATGTATCTTTTCACCGCTGCATTTAAAGCATCCCATCTGGTGACCACAATGGTTTTCCTACTTGTTAATTTTGATAATACAGGCTGCTCTCTTCTCAACACTTACTTAATATGGGCCTCAGGGAGGGGTCCCTAAATATCTATGATTGGATGGATAATTTTTGTGCGATTTGACTAAATTAAACAGAAAAGAAAGGTACTCATGGCTGACAGCAGACCTTGATGTCTTTCAGCATGTTGGTATTGGACAGTGTGAAGCCGGTGATGTCTTTGGGTTGCCTCAAGTAGCGGTCCAGACGATCGGTGAAGTCCACCATGTGGTTCTCAGTGGAGTCGATCTGTCTGAGGGCGGAACCCAGCGAGCTGCCTCTCCTCTGAAGGTTGGACTGTTGGCTGCGCCACTGCTCATTCAGCTCCACCTTCTCCTGCTCCAGACCATTGTTCCTGCTCAATTGGGAATACTGGGAGCAGTGGTTTGCATACTCCGACCACAGGGACTCTGTTTCCTGCCTCAAAGACTGAGAAAGGAGTTCAACTCAAAACTACTTGCATATCATGGGGATTTGTTTGCTTATTAAACATAAGAACAAATGTGAACTCCTGACACTGAAACAATCTTCCAATATGTATTTAATATTTAAGTCCCTGATACACGCAAACTTATGTTGTACCTGTATTTCCTGGAGCCGTGTGTGCAAGCCTTTAAGAGAGATGGAGTCCGAGGGAACATCTTTGATGCTCTGCTCATTTTTAGCCAGCTGGGCTTGCAGAGTCCTTTTACAATTCTCATATCTGGAGATTTTATAAGTTAAAACAAACAGAGACATTGAATATATTAATCTCCAAACAGGTTTGACAACACTGTGTGTCATGTTAGCTTATCAAGAAGCCTAGACTGCTCTAAATTCAGTTTACCTTTCTAAAACCTCCTTTTTGTTGACTTCTTCCTCTACAGATGTCTGCTTTTCAACCTCCCTCCTCTCCACAGTGACTGTCTTCACTGTCACTTGAGACACCTAAAGAAGAATAATATATAGTATGTTATCTGCATGGCGTTGCTCAGTGATCAGCTGGAATCAAGGAAACTGGTAGTTAGAAGTTCTAGCATGGTCTGCAAAATTTCCCTGGATGAAAACAGTTTAAAGATTTAAATGAATTCCACTTGTTGAGTTTTATCTAGACGGTGCATAGTTTCTATGGGAGAGAGTCAGACCTCAGCTGTGACCTGAGGTTTGTCACTTGGTCCTGTAGGCTCCTTTTTGGGGGTCAGATCTTCACCGAAGACGACAGGAATCCTGCAAAAACAGAAATGATAATGATGATTTTAACATTTTATCTGAAGTGCTGCACAAGACAACATCTGTCTTTAAACAGCCACAACAGGAGCTGGAAGATTTCACAGTTTGAAGAACTTCATGACCCAAAATTCAACTAAAATGGTTTTCTGTTGAATAAATGGCATTGTAGAGGACAAATGGTCCATCTTTATCTCCAAACATATATATAAGTGATTTAACCGCAGATTTAGAAAGTACAACTTTTGAGGGGGCTGCTCATTGCTTGCTGTTTTCACTATTTATCATATCTCACCTTGTATCAGGGAGTGGTGCGTCTTGGTCTCCGCTGAACTGACGCTGGATGGCAGCCAGTCTCTTCTCACATTCCCTCAGCTGAGTCTGGGCCAGGCGGTGAGCATCCTCAGGGCTTAGCGTGTCACACAGCTCATTCAAGGCCTCCAGGTGCTGCTCTGCCTGGGCAAGGCTGCCGTCCGCTGAGAAGCAAGCCTGGTGAATGTTGACACAACAAAAACAGTGAGCAAACAGGCATATTAATAATTACATTTGCAACCAGCGGATTAATACTATAAATGTCCTACTTTTTTTTTTTTCAAAATATTTTACAAAATCTATAGAGACTTACAATATAATTTTTAACCCACCTGTTTATTTGAATCTAATATTAATAAAATAAATTAAAATAAATTTATTTCTCATTTTTAGTTCAGACAGCTTAACAGGCATACCGCAACATGCAAGCAATCCCCCAGATGGTAGCAGCCAACAGGTATACAGCACAGATAATAAAAGAATGCTGTTTTTTCTTTTACTAAAAATGTAATGTCATCTATACTGTGTTGCTTATATTATATAACTTCTGAGAAATTAATTTAAATTAATATATTTATGTTACTTTGTTGGTTATGACTGGTTGTTTGTCTGTTTTTCTGTTAAACTACTGTGAAGGCAATAATTTGTCTTTTACGGTACTGTAAAAACACACTCCAATAAAAACAGCAGTCTCTTAGAAATGCAACCAGAATGAAGTATCACAATTACCATGTCCCAGTCTCAGAGTCTCCTTCGAGGCATTCAAAGAAGGAGGAAGAAAAAAGTAAGATATGCAAAGCAGATAATTTGGCTGCTTATCTATCCACCAAACCACACCTGCCAAGAGTTTAGCTCTAGTGATTTAGCTACCTGGGCTTGGTTTCGTAATTGGCAGCGTAAATTCATCTCACACTGCAGGGCAACTGTGTTAAAGTGTTTCCTTGTTACGTCAAACCGTAATTGTTGCAAAAAGCCTGAGATCTCAGCTCTCACAGCCTGGGTGATCAAATAAAATGGATTAAGAAAAACCACATGACATGTTAGAACATAGAATTCAATAAAAATTTAATGACATTAATTCTTTATGTGCATGCTTTATATGCATACAAATAAACAGTTTGCTGGCATTCATATTTCCAAAAAGCTGACAAAGGCAGAAAAATGTTCCAACAGTAGCACATTTTTGGTTTAAAGACATGCACAAGCAATTATCTTGCACAGTCAAACCTCAAATAACACAATAAAGCCTCATTAGAATTAACATATGTTACTGCTCCACTATGAATAGCAATTAAAATACCACGCATTAACACCAAACTCCCATATCAAGTGAGTTTGTGTCCTACCTCCCACTGTGACCTGACAGACTGGGTGAAGAACTCCATGTCACTGAGCTGTGAAGGGGTACAGAAGGCCTCCATGCCCTCGGCTGCTCTCAGGAACTCCTCCAGCAACTCTGGATCCAGGGCCCTTAGAGTCTCCTGAGGGGAAAGGCACATATTTAATGAGCAGATTGGATCCTTGCAAATCGGTTGATTTGTTACAAACAACTGAAATAAGAAAAAAAAGATAAGTAGTGTGCTCATTTTGGTATATTTTGTGTATTATTTTTGTAAATATTTCCTCTTTAAAAGTTATTACAGCACAGTTTCTCAGTCTATTGCCAGAAATATGCAATGTTCATCTCCTGTGCCATAGGATTTTTTTTTCAAGAAAGAATAACCATCTATGCGGTTTTAACTGTTACATCATCTGGCAATGGAGAGCATTAAAGAATATATCTACTTGAATGAAAATACTACTTGAGGTTAGTAAGACTGATATTACAGAAGTGATTATCAGTATTTATGTTTACCTCTTTCACTGATGCTTGATCAGCTGATATACGTTTGTCTTTGAAGACATTGATGGCTTCCAGGATGTGCTCCTGCAGGCAGTGCTTGGCCTCCTCAAAGCCGTTCCTGGCCAAAGCTTGGGCCTTGGCGTAAGCCTCTGTGTAGGCCTGGGGAGGTGCCTGGGCCAGGGCCAGAGGTTTAATGCAGAGGTCTGGTGAGTCAGCCTGGGCCTGAGGCAACACATTGACCTGGGAGAGGAGAATGGTTTGCGGCTGTTGAGGTTTGGGTTGCAGAGGAGACTGGGTTTGAGGTGTTGACTGTGGAAGTGGTTGGGTCTGGATGCTGGCTTGTGGGGGTGATTGAGGCTTGGATTGTGGCAGTGACTCAGCATTGGGTTGGGTTGGTGATTGAGCCTCGGGTTGTGGTGCTATCTGGGCTTCTGGTTTGGGTTGTGGTGGTGATTCGGCCTCAGGTTTGGTTGGTGACTGATCTTTGGGTTGTGGTGGTAACTGGGGCTCAGGTATGGGTTGTGACAGCGTTTCAGCTTTGGGTTGGGTTGGTGACTGAACCTTAGGTTCAGTTGGTGATTTAACTTCAGGTTGTAGTGCTAATGGGACCAATTGTTTGGGTTGTGGCTGTGATTCACCTTTTGACTGAGTTGGTGCCTGAATTTCCAGCTGTGGTTGTAGCTGGGCCTGAGGTTTGGTTTGTGGAGGTGGCTGCTGGAACTGAGGCTTGAGCTGAGGCTGCTGAGTCTGGGCCAGCAGATTTGATTGTGCAGATGGCTGTGTCTGAATGTATGTTTGGGACTGAGCCTGCAGCTGAGGTTGGAGCTGGAGCTGTGCAGGACGCTGAGGATGGTGTGGTGTTTGTGATTGAGGAGGTATTTGAGCTTGGATATGAGGCTGAGGGTGATGCTGAGTTTGGGACTGATGCTCAGCCTGTGAATATTGCTGGACCTGGGGATAAGGCTGGGGCTGGAGATGTGACGGTGCCTGCATCCAGGTCTGTTGCTGAACTTGGCCTTTTTGTGTCTGGGTATGGATATTATAAGCGCTCATCTGAGGCTGTTGTTGCATGGGACTCTGGGGCCTCATTTGGGTTTGTGCTTGAGCCCAAAGTTGGGTTTGTGTTTGTTGCTGCAACTGAGGCTGAGTATATGATGGCCCCATGTGAGAATACCCAGGGGGCCCCATTTGAGGTCCTTGCTGGGGCCTAGCTTGGGCCCACTGTGGTACAGCCTGAGCTGTTGGATAACCCTGAGACTGTGGAACTTGGGATGGAGAGTGAGCCTGGGAGTAACCCTGGGGGTAGAGCTGGGGTTGTGCCGTAGCCTGTGGACGCTGGATAGGCATTGGGGATGAGGTTCTGACTTGAGTCCAAGTTTGCAGTTGGCCCTGGGAAACATGGCCTGGGTGCTGGGCTGCGGGCTGAGGATGTGTTTGATACTGAGTCATAGGATGAGAATGACGCTGAGGTTGGACAACAGGTTGAGCTTGAGTTTGATGTTGAGTCAAAGTTTGGGTACGACTTGTTTGGGCCAGTGGCTGGGCAAGGGTTTGAGACTGGGCAGTTGGAACTTGGGATTTAGCCATTGGTTGAGTATGCATTAGAGGCTGTGTCATTTGTTGAACATTGGTATGAGGCTGGGGCATACGCTGAACATGGGTTTGAGCCTGGGACATGGACTGAGCATGGATTTGAGGCTGGATATTTGGCTGAGGATAGGTTTGACCCCGGACCATTGACTGAGGATGAGTCTGAACCTGGGCCATGGACTGAGGTTGGCTTTGAGATTGCAAGATTGACTGAGCATGAGTTTGAGGATCAGCCATTGCTTGGACATGGGTTTGAGCCATGGTTATTGACTGAGTGTGAGTTTTGGCCTGAGTTTGTATAGGTGGTTTAGGGGAGGGTGGTCTGACAGGGGCCCATGACTGTGGATGACTACGAAGCTGCATGTAGGATGGCAAAGGAGGCTGAATTTGGCTCTGCATTGGAGATGAAGGTCTGACTTGAGCCCATGCCTGCACTTGAGCCACAGCTTGGCCAGGGGCAACAGCTTGGAGCTGTCCCTGTGGCTGCATAGACAGCTGAGGCCCAGCTGGGGTGCGTGTCTGCAACTGAACTGGACCTTGGGGCTGGAGCTGTGGTTGTGGCTGTGTCTGGGTCGATAACTGTGTAATCACAGGGCCATGGGGCTGTGGAGGAACTTGCGTCTGTGATTGACCTTGGCTCACTGTGGTTTGTGAGATGGTCTTCAGTTGTTGCTGACTGTCTGTAGAGGTGTGGGACACACTTGTGGACTGCACCTGCACTTGAACCACTGCCTGAGATTTAGATTCAACCATAGTTTGAGATTGTGACTGACTTTGAGCCTTTGTTTGTGGGTGAGGCTGAACCATAGTTGCAGTCTTGGATTTAGCCTTTGTGTCTGAATCTGGTTGTTCCTGTTTTACAATAGGCGGTGGTTGTTTTTGTTGTTCCTGTAGTTGTTGATGCTGCAGCAATTCTTCCTGTTGCTTTTGCTGTTGTTTCGGAAGTTGTTTTTGCTGCTGCTCTAGATTTTTAGGCTTCTGTGTTTGTGTTTGTTGCTTCTTTTGCTGTTTTTGTGGTTGTTTAGGAGCCTTAGCATGTGCCTCAGGCTGTGTAGTCTGGACTGGTTTCTGAGTGGAGTCCTGGTCTGCCTTTGGAGCTGGAGTTTTATGCTCTCCTAAGCCTTGTTTCTGAAGCCAGGGCCGGTTCTTCATGGCCTGAGCCTTTCTGCTTTGAAGTTCTTTGGTGCTTAGAGGTTTCTTTGGTGCTGGTTGTTGGGGTGAACTCTGCACATGGGTCTCAGGTGTCTGTTTAACTTGTGTATCAACCTGTATATGTGTGACCACGTGCTCTTGAGCTTGATATTGATGCATTTCTACCTGCTGTTGCTCCACCTGTTCTTGTTCTTGCTTCTGCTGCTGTTGTGGTTGTTTAGGCATCAGTTCCTGCACTACTTCTTGTGGTGGCTTCTGCTTGGGTTCTTGGTGTTTTAGCTCTTTTTCCATTTGTGTGTCAAGTTGTTCTTGCTGCTGCAGCTGTTGTTGCTGTATCAATACTTGCTCCTTAGTCTCTGCAGTAGTCACTGTGTAGGCCTCAGCCTGGCCTTCTGGAGGCGACTTTGTCCTAGTCTGTGTCACAGCTTGTGCATAGCTATATGGCAATGGAGGAGAAGTCATTTGTTCGTCTCTGTATTCCTGCACCACTATCTTTGGCACAATAGTTTCCTGATATTGATGAGAAACGTCTGGTGTTTCGGGCTCCTGAGTTGGCTCCGTGGTGTCCGCCTCTCTCAGATGTTGAGGTTTGTCTTTAGCCTTGATAAAGATTTTTGATGGAGGTCCTTCTGGGGGGCTTCTACTTCTGTCTCTTCTGGCTCCTATGCTGCTCAGCATACCTACTGCTTCCTGGAATTGGAATCATTGACATTACAAAAACTGACCTGGTAATATATTGTATTACATGACAATAAGTGTTGACAGATTGGGATAAATGGAGCTTGACTTGATTCATGGAGGAGCTGTGATTGTTTTAAGCCTCTGTTCCTAAAAATGTCTTTGAATGGACCAGATGAAGGAATGAGAATGAAAACAAAACCCCTAACCCCCTTCTCGTTTCCTTTTGTCTCAAGAACAGAACATGTCAAACTCAGTGGTTAGTCAATAATAAAAAGACAACTGGCCTGTGACTGAGCAACAGCAGCTCGCACTCGGTCCTGCATAGCGGATGCATGGAGGTACTGGATAGGAGAACTCTTCTGATTTGTCATCACCATCACCTGAAGGTCCTGCTCCTCTGTCACAACTTGACCCTCCAGCTGTAGGCCACGGGAAATCAGGACCTGCAGGAATAAATAGTGTCTAATACCTATTGACAATTCCCCAAATAAGCATTCTGGTTTCTTTATGAAATAAGCTTGTTACTGAAGCTGTTACTATTTCACAATAACCGCAATTTGGATATACAGTCACATCACAACAATCTCCCTTTTCTGTGTATCATCTCACCCTGGCTCTTGGGTCCTGGCCCTGCTGCTGTCGCTCTGCGGCCCTCAGCAGCTGGTAGAGCTCCCTGGCTTCCCTCTCCCAGTGCAGAAGTTCAGCCAAGCGACTGTCCAGGCCCGACACACTGTGCTGCAGCTCTGCACACACCTGTTCTGCCTCACACAGGGTCTGCATTACCTGGCGACAACAAGAGCATGGATGGTAACAAACAGGCAAACCTACATACACAATTCAACAATTATGTACTGTATGAATTACCATATAAGCCTGAATATAAGAATTTCTGGAAAATTACTTGAGGGTCGTCTTATATTTGAGAACTAGACAATTACATGTTCACAATATTAGATATTCGTTTTGAATGGAGAGAGTACCAGTGTTGCATTGTGGGTTGTTTGAAGCCTTAAGTTTGCTTGGCTAACAAGTGTCCTCAGGTCCATTTAAAGTGAGTCTGTTAGAGTTAGCTGGCTCTGGAAGTGTTTCGTTAGACCAGTGTCACTTGCAGGAGTTTCTGATACCTCGTGTAACGTGCTTTGGAAATACATTTATGAGTGAAAATGAAAAAGTCCAAAGCATCTTCTGACGTCTTTACTTCAGAAACAGACCATGGGCTGAATCCTCTATCAAGCAGCCAAGAATTAGTACTATCACAGATAACGAGGAACTCAAAAAAACAAAAAGGCAGTCTGAAGAATAACTACAGATAACTACTGGAGAAAATGATTTTGACAGTTTCCATGAGACTGACAGGAAAGAATGTGAATATGTAACTGATAGACAAGCCACACAAATATGGGATTTACATTCTGCTTTAATAGCTTTATTTCACTTTAATGAGGGGAAAGGATTCAAGGACGAGGACTCTTTTCTTCTTGGATTAATAGTATGTCAGGGAAAATTTCCAATCAGGACTAGTGTGAAAATGTGTTGCAACTTCAAAAAAAAAGTCTTTTGTAAAAGACGTGAAAGGGAGTTTGTCTTATATTTGGTAGATATTTTATGAAGAGAATAAAAGGGGAAGGAAATGTCCATACTTCAGGTATAGCTAGCTTCAGTCTCTGTAATTGATCCATTGGGCATTCTGGGGAGGGAGCCAGAGCCTCCAGATCCACTTCTTTTATCTTCCTCATTATAAACTGAAGGGCAAAAAGCAAACAGTTAACACAAGAGAAACATATCTGGACATTTAAAGTAATATGGTTGTAACAGTGTATAAGATGATCACTCAACACTTGACAGGCTAATTGATTAATCTTGTAACTAATCTTGTAAAACCATACAAAATTACCCTTTGAATCAGTATTTTATGTCATAAGCATCATAAGCATGAAAAGAGACTCCACTATGTGAATACAGGACTGTTCCTCTGAAATTCCCTTAAAGTTGTACATTTAATGTTTATGTTCTGCTTAGAGCTGAGTCAAAGTCACAAGTTGAGAGAGCTAAAAGTTCAGAACAGCTTTGACTCTACTCCAGTCTGTCAACGTGTGATTTACTCATCCATTAGTCCTACCTGTATTCTTTTCCTGTAGGTACGTAGAGGACCTGCCATCGTCTCCAGAGGCTCTTTGAGAATAAGAGTGGCTTCTCTGATTATAGCTTGTAGGTCCTCAGGTCTGGCCTGGGCATCAGCACTGGGCTCAGCCACGCTGTCCTGGAAAAAGCACAAGAAAAGAGGTTAAATAACAAAAAGATTACAAAAAACCTGCAAAAAAACCTGCACCAATGAGACAAACAACAAAAGCTTGTAAAAAAGTAACAACTTGCTTTTACTAGAAATGTGTTTGGACTGATTTTGAAGATAATATCATAGTTTGTGTTTATCAGATGTACTCCCAGCATTTTAATGGGCCTGTATTTAATACCACAGTGTGAACAATACAGCTGTCTATTATGCAACCTGAGAAAACAATGAAACGGCATGATGAAAGCCGTGCACTTATAATTGCCTCCACACAAACTGTAAAGTCATCTTGAGGCCACTCCTTAATATTACAGCTTGGGAATAATTATAACAATGTAAATGGTAAATGGACTGTACTTGTATAGCACCTTTCTAGTCTTCCGACCACTCAAAGCGCTTTTTTACACTATGAATCACATTCACCCATATTCATACACTGAATGGGTACAGGGGCCCATCAGAGGAAACTAACCATTCACACACATTCATACACTGAGCAATTTGAGGTTAAGTGTCTTGCCCGAGTACACATCGGCATGTGGACTGGAGGTCGATCTTCCGATTAGTGGACGACCCGCTCTACCTCCTGAGCCACAGCCGTGACAATCATTGCTTCAATTCCAATCACCTGAGAGATAAAGTTACCCAAACCCAAGTCACCTGCCCCCTTATAAAAACAGGAGAAACTAGGCCAACACATTAGGACAACAAAGACGCTCGTCCTGATAAAGAAAAAGCCCTGCAGAGAGAGTTAGATATATGAGAACAGTATAAACTGTAGATACATACATCATCTATACTTCATCTTTAATTGATTTTGTTTTACCTCTATGATTTTATCCCTTTTCCAGAATTCTCTTTTACTCTTTTACTATGTCTTAATTGATATTTATCCCGTTTTAATGCGTATGTATGTGAATGAGTGTATATATACATGTATGTGTGTGTATATCTGTATATACACACACATATATATATATATGTATGTATGTGATATGTGTGTATGTGTGTATGTGTGTTTGTGTATGTATCTATGTGTATGTGCATATGTATATATAATGTGTATATATATATGTATATATGTTTTATATTTCTTTTGTAAAGCACTTTGAGCTGCATTTTATGTCATGAAAGGTGCTCTATTAGTAAAGCTTATTATTATTATTATTATTATCATTATTATTATTATCTGCAGAGCATTCATGTCAATGATAAAACACTAAGTCCTTAATGTGCACTATTTACTGGTTCTCAGCTTCTCAAAAGTGCAAATTGGTTGCATTTCTGTTTTTTATTATTGTTTGTATTACTCTTTTTTTTGTTTTGGACAGTTTAGGACTGTTGGTCGGACAAAACAAGCAATGTGAATACGTCACCTCGGACTCATGAGGTGCCTTTCTGTTACTATTTTTTTGACATGTTACAGAGAAAACGATTGAAAATAGTAACTGATGGATGTGACATTTAAATAATCATAATTATAATCATTATTTGCAGCCTTATTTCATGTAAATTAACTCTGCATCTCATAATTCTTGTGGCCAATAGCAGTATAATCAACCTACAGTCAGTCTATCTATCGATCTATCTATGAATCCTCTAGTGAACAATAATTACACAACAGTTTTACAGTGTCATAAATGGAAACAGTGGTTTGTTTAGAAACAGAAAAATAACTGGGTATTTATGGTAAAGATGTCAGCAAAAACAAATGGTATTGATCAAAGAACATATGATTTGCTGTTTTTCACCAGGTTTTCCTCGTTTGGTAACTTACAAACGTGTGTCTCTTGACGAACTCGGCCCACTGCATGTTAAGTCTGCGCAGCTCCTCCGCCAGACTCCTGCTGGTCTGAGGGTCGGTCGACTCCATCAGGAAGTTACCCATCTCGTTCAGATGAGCCTGCCGGGAGCCCCACTCAGCCAGAGACTCAGACGTCACCTTCATTAAAACATGAAAAATAATAGTCTTCATCGAGAGACAGGAAAATGTGATTATATGTTATTGATATATCATAATGTATTGATTTTCTGATACATTTTAGCAGCATGCATCTACACAAATATTCCTCCAAACACAGAACTGCTCTGGAGGCAGGAATAACCTCATTAGTTTAGTTAAGTTTCAGTCAGTGGAGCAAAAGAACAACAATAAATAAATCTCTTGCTGCCAAGTAAACAAAATAGCTGATGTCATCTTTTACTTTGACCAGATTTCCTCCTTCTTTCAGTTTCAAAAATGATTTTTTTCCCCTATTTTTGGTTATTCATAACAATTGAGTCAATGGCATTATCTCTGCCACATGATTAAGCTTCTCTATGCTGGACCCCCACACTTCCCAGCTTCCAGTTCAAGCCCAAGTCCTAGTTTCCAGGCTACCTCTTCAGCCCCAGGTTCCCACCTTCCAGTGCAAGGCTGCGGCTCAACTCCTGGTTCCCAGCTTTCAGCCCCAGTTTCCTAGTTGTCTGCCCAAGCTTCCCCAGGCCTGCATTCCCTTTCCCCAGCCTTCAAAATAAATACTTTATTCTTATTCTATCCCTGTCTCCTTGCTGCTCCGCCCCACACAACATGAATAAAATAAAAGATCAGCTTTGTGCAGAGAGCCAGTGATGACACGAGTAAAGATAACCACCATTACCACGGCATTCATGTCCTCTATGACTGCACTGTTTATAGAGGACATGTTTATAATACCTCTGGTCTGTGGCCGTGGCTGTGTGTTGCAGAGCCTTGCTCCATCCACGCCTGCATGGAGCTGAGGCAGTCGCTGTAGGAATCCCAGGTGGACAGCACCCGTCCCATAGAGCTCTTGGCTGCAGTTACCTCCTCCAAAACTGTGGCCGTGTCCTCCTGCAGCTGCTTCACCTGCTGACTGACGTGGCGGTAGTCTGCAGCTAAAGAGCAAGAGACAAACAAGTCAGTCAATCTGTAAACTGGGCCTGATCGCTCGAAGTGAAGTGTCAATCCAGCTGCAAGGAGCAAAACAGATGTTGTCTGCTCCGTTCACAGTTAAGGAAAAAGTGCTGAACGGCAACATTCTTTAATCAGTTGGACGAAAAGGAGTCAAACTGAAGGAATTTTATACATCAGTCACGCAGTCCCAGAACACTTACCAAGAGCAGATTTGCTTGAATATTTCTCAGAATCCTGCTTCAACTTATGAAGGGCTGCATCCAACATAGAAGGCAGCTCCTGCGTGTTTACCAGCTCCTGTGAAATGACAAAATGACGAAAAAAATGAGAGATGACTTTACTTTCTTTGCATCATTTCCACTATCGGGGTAAAAAAAATGTAAAATACATCAAAATAGTTTATTTGCTGTATGGTTTTCCTCCTCAGCTGTCAGATGCTAAATGCACAACTTCCTAATACTGTTGTAAGCATTAGTATGTTTAGCATTAAAATTAGCACCTTGGCATTATTAATGCTAGCATGGCACATACCTCAAAGCTAAACATGCTAACATAAGTATGGACTGTTACAGTAGTTTTTTTTTGTCAGTTTCTGAGCCATCCTTACATGAACTGTGGGAAATAAGTTGAAATATTGACCTCATGTTTGGCGTTAAAGGTAAAGTCAGGGCATCTCCAAAGTCATTTGGATTCATCCTCTGGGGTTCATCAATGTCTGTACCAAATTTCCATGATACAATTATACTTTCCTCTCTATCTATTAGTATACTTTTACCCGAAATATATCATATAATGTGTAAAGGGCCAAAATATTACTTCCTTTAAAACACTCCCATTATTAAGATGCCAAATCTGAACAAATACTCACATGCCATTCCTGCAGCAGCACCCTGACGGCCTCTGGGGATATATAAGGCCTCTTCCAGACCCGGAGCTTGGTCCTGATCTGCCCCAACAGATCCAAAACGGTGTGGCGTTGCTCTCGGTACTCCAGCTTGATCCCGTGGTACTTAGCGGTCACTCTTACACTAGTGAACCTGGTGAAGAAAGGTTGAGACAGTGAGATAAACTTTTAAGAACTGCAAAAAAAAAAATATATGACTAATACAAAAAATGGACAGAAATTGGACAGAAGCAGGGAAACTGTGGAAGTGAGATGAAAAAAAAAGTCCTTAAGGAATTGAAAGAAATAGATTCCACTTAAGAAAGACAACAAACTTCCTGCTGAACAACTTGAAATGTAATCATATGTATAATGACATAAATGTGGCCTGGAAATCTCATCACATTTCCATGATTCATGGCTTAAATATAACAGCATAATCACCAGTGTAAAAGTTAATTTTGCTTTTCTTGGATCATTTTGTTCATGTGTCATTCAACCGAAACACTTTTGTGTCTTGCGCTGTAACTGTTGCAGATGTTTTTATCAGCATTTGAACAACAGCTTTGATTATCTCCAGCTGAAGGTCATGACATTAGATGTATTTCTAGAACATTTAACTCCATGCACAGTAGATACGATTTCACACATGTGCACAAGTACTGTACAAGAACACACACAGTCCACCTCCTGGGAAGAAGAAACCCTCACCTCCTCTTCAGCTCATCCATCTTGTCCGTAGGAACCAGCATGTTTCCGTACTCGTCCAGGTTCTGGAAGGCCTGGAAGGTCTTCAGCTGCTGGGGCATCTCCTCCAGGCAAACCTGTAGCACACAGCAGTGAGCACATTCACATGCATATCCAACTGTCTGTCCACAGAAGTCTGTAATTTAACACCTTACAAGGAACAAGGGTGTTAAGGCATTTTTATTCCAGATACAGCCTCATTTCCCAGTTTAAAAGCATTTTTTTGTTCTTTAATGTGAAGAATCCTGCCTGAGGTGGGTTTCTTGAGGAAGAAGAACAGTTTAAACCACTTTAATAGTTTATGGTTGAATGAAGTAAATACTCACTTTGAGTAGTTCCTGTTTCTCTCTGGCTTCGTCAGCAGCCCGGCCGTGGTCCTGAGGGTCGCCCTGCTCCTCAGTCAGGACCCCCTCCGCTCTCAACAGCCAGCGCGCCACCGCGTCCAGGGGGGCTGGGAGACTCATATCTAACTCGATTCTGTATTCACGTAGCTAAAGACGTGAAAGAAAGTCAAGTTAATGCATTTCATTACAAGGAAACTCACTGTTTTACATTAAATTGCAAAAAGCTACAAGTAATGTGTAAAGAAGCATATAACAGAGAGGTGGATCCATTTATGTTTACTATATGTACATTTTTTTTAAGGATGGATAGGACCAGAGATTTGAGTGGAACTGACCTTTTCCGTCAGGGTGTCCCACGCCTCTCTGAGCGCCCGCTGCTCCTCGCTCAGTTTCGAAGTTCGTCTCATCGCCGTCAGCAAAGGCATGATGGGACGTCGCTGCTCGTTGAAGGACACCAGAAACGTCTGAAACACCTGAGAGACAGAAAAAATCATCAAAGTCACTTAAACAGGACAAATAAATGAAGGATTCAAATTTATACAACAAAGTACTGAGAAACCAACCAACATATTGATAACACAACAAGCACAACATTAAACATTAAGTAGAAATAAGCTAACAATAGCATTAGCAATAAAGACTGGAGATACTTAATGTATCTTGATGGGAACCTACACTGTATCTCTCGGAGTAGCTCTCTCCCTCTGTAGAGTCCCATCCCTCCAGCAGCTCGTCGTAGGCCTGAACCAGCCAGCATGTCACTTCCTGCGCCTTGCGATCAGGCGTCACCTGGCAACGTAGAGCAATGTTGCATCATTTGTCAGTATTTGTTGTGATAAGATACTGTATATGTGGTTTGATTTAGATAGATAGATGGATCTTGCCTGTACATTAAAGGCCTTTATATATATATATATATATATATATATATATATATATATATATTATGACAATTACTCTGCTCTAATGCAATTGAAGAACACCTGTAGTCCCTCAACCATGTGATCAAGAAAGCTTTTATCCATCTTCTCTGAACCCATGAAAACAGCATAACAGTCGTCCTATATTATCATCTTTGACATCTGAGACAAACTAGACGGCAACCGAATGAATACACTGTGAAAAAGGACTTATTTACATACATAATATTCTACTCAGTGCTAAAAATGATGTTAACAAAGGCGATACAGACTAATCGAAATGTTTTCCCACAAGGCACCGACTCCAGTCATGAGATATTTTACACAAGAGAGTGGTGTGCCAAATTCTTTCTAGTTTGGTGAGTAAGCCTGTGCACAGAGGAAAACCCAGCAATTACTGAGGTTTGTTTTGGCTACAAGGTGTTTTTATCCTAAAGAGGATGGGAACATGTGCACAGCCTCCTTTTATCCTCCTCCCACTGTAAACTGCAACGTTATATGTTGTTGTATGTGCACACCATATAAAGAATACCGTGTGTAGCGGCAAGATCCAGGACATTTAGATGTATTTTACAGATTTCTTTCTCAAATTTGAACTTCTGTGCAACAAATCTGCGCACAGACACGGCAAGTTTTGAAATAACACCGACATGAAATCTCAAATGTCTACAGCAGCCACGTCTAAACTCGCTGATATCTCGTCAGAAACCTGAGCTGACCATGACTGATCCGTCATGAGTTCTGTGACAGGCGACAGCAGCAGGGAACTCAGTGGAAGGAATTGCTGCACTGCAGAGTCGCCCCGTGAAGCGTTTTATTCATCTCATGGGAGGCAGAGAAACACACCCTCCCTGTGGCTTTGGATCTGTTCCCAGAAAACAAGGCAAACTAGTCCAATTCTGCGTGATCAGTCTTGCTGTTTTAACCACCATGTGATTTGAAGTTAATCTTGGCTTTTAGCGGCTGGATTTTTGCTTGAAGTAGCTGCAGCGCCATGTCTTTATGAGATCTTCAACAATAAAAATAAATAGTCATTTGCGGGTGCTATAAAGGTTTTGGTGTGGCTGATTTACGCTGTGTGACACGGCAGTAATGATGCTGCCAAATCCAAACTAGCAAGCCAGAGGATTTCCAAACACACGGCATGAGCTGAGAAAAACATCCGTTCGTTTTGAAGGCGCCGGCTACGACTACGGAACCAGCACAATAATTTACCGACGATTGACACGGAACGGGATTCCTGCACCAGTCGTCCACAGGCTGCTGGTCTGGACTGGTTTTCAGCGGAGATAGCGGTTTGTTCTATTGGTACGGGACGGCTTTCCGGAATTTATTGCCATACTTGTAGCTTGCCGGTCTTGTAGGCTAAGAACTAGACATTTTTTACCATCACATCAAGCATTTTAGTGCAGGACATTTTTAGAGCATTTTATTGTCTTAACCCTAACCCCTGACCCTAACCCCTAACCCTAACCCTAACCCCTAACCCTAACCCCCAAACCATGATCTCTCTCTAACCCTAACCAAGTGTTTTTTGTGCCTAAACCTAAACATTTTAACCTAAAAAAATCACCTCCAAGCAAAAACTTGTATTTTAAAAGTATTTGAATTTGATCATGTGATCTTGCCTTATAATATTGTACCAACAATAAACAGACTATTGACATGGAGGAATCCGTACCAGTAGCCAACTCCTAATTTTAAAGCATTACAGCAGCGGTAGGGCGTTGTGGCACTGATGAACTCACACAAACATTTTGGGAAATAAAATGCTTATTGCTTACTGAAACTAGCTGTTTCCCCCTATTTTTAGTCTTTGTGTTAAGCCAACATATCATCAAGAGGTGCTACTAAGACTTCATGGAGAGATTTATGCTGTCATCACTTATTATTGAGTCCAGAGTGTGCTGGAGTAACAGGAAGGTTAGTAGGTGGATGAAAGGTGAGACATAAAACGGAGGTGGATCGTGAGGGTCAGGTCTACCTGTCGCAGAGGTGAAGCGGAAACAGCAGGAGTGTAGTGAACAGGCAAGTTGATAGGAGAAGGAGATTGAGAAGGAGTCAGGTATTGTGTCTGTGAGGGGAAGGAAAAGAGGAGAAGAGAAGAGAGGAGAGGAGAGGAGAGGAGGCCACAAAGGAGAGAAATCCCAACCCAAAAACAAAATATTTTAGTGGAAAGATACAATACAATTTGGATAAAGCACATAAAATACTGAATTTACAAAATGTCGTAACTCATTTCACTGCAACTGTGTAATGAATCAGAGGCTAACATCAACCTCTCATAAATAACTGTATTTGCATAAATACTGGCCAGTTTGCAAACTCCACAAAAAGTGCATCTGGGGAAAGAAACAGTTATCATTATATATACAACATTAGAAAG
Organism: Thunnus albacares; assembly: GCF_914725855.1. NCBI lineage: Eukaryota > Metazoa > Chordata > Actinopteri > Scombriformes > Scombridae > Thunnus > Thunnus albacares. The sequence continues at coordinate 27,045,238 of NC_058120.1, read as the reverse complement.
CAGACTCCAGTGTTTACAAGACTGTTTGCACCACATGAGTTATAAAATAATAGTTAAGAATAATACATTTATTGTTCTACTGGAAAATACCCTGCCTCTGGTTTATGTTCTTTACAACAAGCCTTTGATGACTTAGTTTAAAGGATCCCAACTAAACATCTGTACACATGACACATATATATATATATACATATATAATCATCTTTAAATTCAAAAATTGATCTTGGCAACAGCTTCAAAAGTATCAATCAGACTGAAGCAAACACACAGATTGGAGAAGTTAAATATTAAAACTGGGGAAAATTAGCTTGGAAAGTGGAGGTTTTTGATACATATAACTGTTGTTTTAACAGTATTTCAATGACTACATTTCAGACTAGTTATAAAAAATAATATAGCCACAAAAATTCTGCTGAAACATATTTTAAATGTAACCCAGGAGTCTAAAAATCTCACTTTTCTCAAAACTCAAGTTTTTAACCTTCATTCCTGTTGTTGACTCTGCACAGCTGTAGGATTTATCGCTACCTGCTGGCACGGCGTGTTTCTTTAATTGTTTGTAGTCATTGTTGCGTTCTCGTGTGTGCAGAGATATTTAATAAAGTCATGTGCACACAAATTCTTTTTTAAAAATGGAGAGGGGAAATATCCGTTTACATGTGGTCAAGTGACATTAAAACTTTCCTGCAAGCGTTGCAGCAATGTGAAATGGTGCAATATATTGCTCAGCGTTTGCATAGAATATGATACTGACCTGCATTTCTTCCTCGAGCACCGGCTGGTCTCTGGAGTACTGCAGGAACTGGGCCACGTACGTCATGATGGACTTCTCATCAGGGTCTCGGACATCCACATCTGCATCGACATCACAATCCTCCATGATCAGTCTCTACACTACTGCCGAAAGGTTTAGACTAACATAATCGGCAGTCTTCCTCCTGCTCTCCTCAAGTTTGATATTAAAATCGGAGATATAAAGGTGTTAATTGTCTGTCTTTATGGCGTCCGGCTGATAAAAATTAATAAGCTAACAGGCAGAGCGAAGTGAAACAAGCGAGGGTTTTATCTAAGACTGAAGCAAAACAACCAGCGAGCGAGTCAGCAGACTGTCAGATCGTCATCCCACCCGCCCTCAGGCTCGCTGGGCATGGTTCAGTCACAACACTGATCTGCACACATTAACAAAGATTCACATGGCACCACATCAATTACCGATACACAAGCAGGTCATTGAGAAAAGTGGGAATATTTGGAGAAAGATTGTTTTGAATTTTTTTTTGGGGGGGGGGGGGGGCCCTAGACCTAAGAGAAGCATGTTGAGATCATCTCAGGAATGAGCAAAAGACTTCAACAGAGCTCACGTGGAAATAAGTAGAACTAAGGAAGTTCAAGTGAAGTAAACAGAGTGTGGAGGACAAGACTCATAAATCTAAAATAAAACGTGCAACACATGTACATGCCGTGTGAGTCTGCGTTTTTTAAAACTCAGACGGTTTCTGCATCAGCATCATCTCGACAAATTGCGAGGAGAATGAAAAAAACAAGTCGCAATGAGTCAACAATCTAAAGAAGAAGAAACGACCGATGATGATAAAAATGGAAATGTGTTTTACAGATGTTTGATAAAAAAGTGCAAATATATAAAAATGTATTTAATCTGCAGAAACAGTATGTAAGCGTTTCATTTCATTTTTTTCAGAGCTGCAGTGATTAGTCGATTAGTTGTCAACTGTTTAATTATTTGCTAACTATTTTCATGATCGATTAATCGTTTGGAGTCATTTTGTAAGATTAAAACGACTAAATTCCAGCTTCTCAAATAACAGAAGAGAATATTTAAAAAATATAGAATATTTTCTGGTTTCTTTAGTCCTCTATGACAGCAAACTGAATATAGATTAACTGAGAAAATAATCAACAGATTCATCGATAATAAATAATAATTACAATTATTTTGAAGGCACTGTCCTCTAGTTTCCAAGCGATATGGTCGTCCCTGTACCTGCATGTTTGCCTCTGATATCATGAACCAAACCATAACTTTGAAAATAAGCTTCCCTGCGATTAACTCCAGTCCTTCCTGCCGTCTCAGTCACCTGATTGTCTATCGTGTCATTCCAGCCGTATAGTTTTCCAGCCTGTGTTCCCGTCCGTCCTGACCGTCAAAAAACAAGACCGAACTCTCCGGAATAGTCAAACTCGGCACAACAACACTCACTTAAATGTAAAAGTGTGTACATGAGAAAAACTATATTTTTATTTTTTTTAAACAGAACAGTAGTTTTCAAGTCCTGTATATGTCTTATGGGGATTTATATCTGGTGAGGTTTAGTGACAATGAGCTTAACATGCTTCATAAACCACAATGTTATTTCTAATGTCACTAGCAAGACATACAGTATTTTAAAATATTACTACATCTATGTGTCAGCTCTGCATTTATGTCTCACCACTTTCCCTCGATTTTTCTTAGTTATTAACATACAGTAGCTTCAGCTAAACATTGACTTTAACATATGTTATTGCTTTAGTCAAACAGTGTAAGAAGAGTATTGAAAACACACCCAGCCCAGCTGTGTGTGTGTGTGTAACCCGTACGAACAGGAGAACACACACACACCGCTGCAGCCTTTATCTGCCGTTACCATCAGTTTAGCGCAAACAAGAGGCTTTGATTAGAAGTTCTCTACTAAATAACTTCACTGCAGCTGCGCTGAACAAAGAGCCGTGATAAATGTTGCAAATAATCACATGAAAACAGCGAGAATTACATCACTGTACAAACATATTTATCAGATTTAGGGCTAAATGAGAAATCTGAATTAAAAAGGTCAAATTATTGTTTTCGTTGTCATGAAATACTGATCTGAATGATAGGAGGAATAGATTTGGGACACAGTTTAATTAAAGTTCAACATTTTCCACTAAAGCTGCATCAACAACACAAAATCCAAGAACAAAATAAAACAGGGGATTATCTCATCTGCTGCTGAGATAAACTGGTGTTCGGACTAACTATCCGGAGTAAAGCTCAGTCACTCACCGGCAGGATCCAGCAGTCTGGGGATCTTCAGCTCTTGCTCCGCGATGCGAAAGGCCTCCTCTAGGTTCTGCCTGTTGCTTCTGGTTCTGGCTTTAGACAGATCCACCAGGTCGGATCGCAGAGCGTATAAGATGGCCAGAAAGACGACTCCGCTCCTCCAGCTCGCCTTGAAGTCTTTCACGTTTATCGAACAGCCGGCTCTGAGAGGGAGGAATCGTTTTATTATTATTATTATTATAATACTAAAACTTAATATATCAAACGCTGCTGTCTGGAACAAAGTTTTTTTTCTATAGAAATTCAGACGTTCAAATCAAATACACAAGGGCTTTAAGATCAAGTAAGTACTAAAACAGACAAGCAGAAATAAGAAAATAGCAAAATACGTAAGAGTACAATGAACAATCATAAAGACAATAGAATGAATCCAACAATATTAAAGTAAAAACCAAATAGATAAAACATAATGGATGAAATGGGGTATACTGGTATGTGCTTGATATATTTTCAGTGTTAAAAATAAAGGTGTTTCCTTAAAGGAGCTCCCTCCGTGCTCTAGAAATAAACAGCGCGCCATATTTAAATTCACATAACCTCTCGCAGTCATTGGACACGAAGGCACCTTTAAAAAGGCTATTTTAAAATGAATTATGAGCTTTTATATATATATATGTGTGTGTGTGTGTGTGTGTGTGTGTATATATACACATATGTATATATACTGTAAAACACAGCAAATGGCAGTAAATGAACACAACAGCAATTTAAACATTTATAAATAGATGCAGGATTTAAATATGTGACAAAAATACTATTTCTATTGAACCACTATGAAAGCCCATGTGTATAGGAGTCTATTATAAAGCAAAGCATCTTGATCTCCAATATCTAAGTAAAGCCCTGATCAGTTTTTGGATTTAAGTCCAGACATGGGAATATCAGTGAGGTCCCTGTGTGAGGATATATCACTCCTTACATCATGCTTGGCCTCTATTAGAGGTTTGACAGGCTGGTATATATCAACGCGTCCCTACATGAACCCTACGCAACGCATGTAGACGTGTGTTTCGCTCCATCGGGTGCTTACTTGTGGCACTGCTCCCGGACCCAGAGCATGAGGGCTTTCTTGGCAGAGACCCTGAAGCGGTGGTGCAGCGGCGAGCCTCTGGGAGGAGTGGGGCTGCTGCTGGCCGAGCGGCTCGACAGGGTGGAGCGAGAGTCCAGACTGGCCAGAGACTCCATGGAAGACTGACGGGAGCTGAACGACAGACTGCTGGCCAACTCCTCGATCTGAAGAAACCATCAACACACAGTTTCTGTTTAGCATTTATGTTCGGAAACTGTGTGAAAAGGTCAAAAGATGTCAAACGAGGAATAACCTCCGAAATTGGATGAAATAACAGTCAAGATAAAGGAAGGATGAGTGCTTCTAATGCACAAAATAAGAAAAAAATTACCTGCTGGACACCACTGGCTTACGCACATTATATTTCTGAGATGTTAAATTGAATGAATGTGCATATTTCCTGCATTATAAAAGATTTCTCTCTTGCTCTAATTTGCTAAACGGCATGAAACTGATCCCAGGAAATCTACTCAGATCTACAGATGGATTTTTTCATGTACAGAAAATAAGAGAACAACTTCTCTACAATCCTCAGAGACAGGCCTTATCTGACAGGCTCGACAGGAAATGATTTCATGAGATAAATATGCTGTAAATCAGGGAGGATAACGAGAAACAAAAAGAGACAAGACGACGAAAGAAAACGTGTAAAAACAGAACATATTCAACTCACATGATACTGCAGAATGATCGTCCATATGAGGCCGAGGATGATGGACGGTTTACCATCCATGATGTCAGGAATGTTTATGTTGACTAGTTTGATCTGAAGATAAAAAGGGGGAAATATTTCAGACTTGCACAAAGTCTCAATTAAGACATTAGGAAGGGAGAAAAACATCCTTGGAGTCAGAATTTTTGACCTACAGATATACAGATTAATATAATCTTATGCCTAAATAGTCAACCTCATTTGTATAGACCTTGCTATACGGTTGGTGCTTGCATTTGGCATTTGGCAGCTGAAGAAACCTGTTAGTGTATCATTTACCGATTTACTCTTTAAAAAGGAGAGAGCTTTCTCAATGTTGCTCCTGTGCTGAAACGTCCCTCTGCCTCTCTCCCGGCTCTGTAAAACACAAGCAGAGTTTCAGTCGGTCAGTCAGTCGGTCGGTTGCCATTGAAACTTTGGCCTGTTGGCTGGAAAGTATGTTAAGTGTGTAGCTGAGACGGGGACTCACGATGCGCTGGCCGCTCATCGTCTCCAGCAGGTCCAACAGTTTGGAGCCGTCACAGAAATCCCTGAACAGATCCACGACCATACATGGTGGCCTCCTCTGTCACAACGACACACACCGTTCATTTAGTTTATGCTCATATTAGATACTAGAAAACACTCATATGTTCACCAATTCTGCAGGATCTACAGTATTATAAAAAGAGAAAGCTGATATGTTTTAGATAGTTATAATAGTCGAAGAGTTATGGCTGTTTTTGCAAAATGTATCAATTTCAGTGAAGATTAGAGGAGATGTGGAGTAGAGTTGAAAAATAGTTCAGCAACACAGTTTAACTGCTGGAAAATCTGTCAAGAAATCTGCAAGACGTGCAACTTTGGAAGTTTCCATTTGTATGTAGCTCAGACTAGATAAACCTTTTAATACGAGGTGATCGAGCTAAAAACAAAGCTGTTAGTTTCTGACAAACTGACATTTGTGAAATTTGTGACAAGATGTGAAATGTTCTGAAGATGGTGATGATTATTGTAGTTTCAGTATTTGTTCCTGACAGGCAAATCAAAGCTCAGGATAAGATTATATCATCATTTTCTGTGACAATACTGACACCTTTTTTGTGCTATTTATGTAATTTTTATGATGATAAAAATGTCCTGCTGTGACTCTTCTTTGGTAATATAATCACTCACTAATCATCCGTTTCTTGATGTGATAGAGGAACAGTTTATTTATCTTGACTGTAATACTACATTCAATACAGAAATGCCAGATGTGTTTGAGATCATTTAGAATTGAAATAATTAAACATCATTGCTGTTACATCATTTGTCCAACTGAAAGCTCTAACAAGGATATTTTTTAACTGTAAAATGTTCCACTCAAAACACAATTCTTCAATAATCAAATTGATGGGATTCATAAAGCATATATGGGCTGAAATATTTCTAAATATATTTGTTATCTCATTTAAATATTGATAAGAGCAGGGCTGTGTATAAACTGAAAATAATGAAAAATGACTGTTCTGATTTCTTGGAGCCCAAACTGATGTCTTCTAATGTCTTATTTTTTCAGGTCAACAGCCCAAAACCCAAAGATATTTGTTTTCTGTCATGTATGACACAGAAAAGCTACAAATCCTCACATTTTAGAAACTACAACCAGCAAATTTTTGGCATTTTTCCTTTAAAAAAAAAAAAAGACTAAAACGATGAACTTTCTGCTGTTGGGTTAATCATCTAATTGTTGTAGCTCTAGATATGAGTAACAACATGAAAAACTGAGTGATTAGTCAAGCTGTAATGTTTACTTATTTCACCTTTAATGGCTGTTTTCTTGATTTTTTTAGAAAAAATCAAAACAATCCATGAACTACCTGCTTCACAAGGCCTTTTAGTTGCAAATCACAGCAGTCAAATGACCTTTATTGAGCTCCAAAATGACAAAAACTAATATGAAGAAGCAACAAGTTAGTGTCTTACAAACATGTCTTATATGTCTCATAGTGGTCTATATCTGACATAAACAATGCAGAGTTCATGCTTTTCATTTACTGACTATATAAACACTAGTCAGGACTTTCCAAAATAGGCGTAGAGCATTATGGGTAAGAAAGGTTTGCTGCCATGTGACAGGATTTGCTGCCATGTGAGCTCTAATGTGAACAACCACCAAAGGATTAACAATTATCTCCACCATTCGATTTATTGGCAGAGTCTCCTGGATGTGAGACCAGCACTGAGCCCAGAGCTGGGGGGGGGGGGGGGGGGGGGGGGGGGGGGGGGGTCATGGGGGTGTGAGTGGTGGGCGGTGGCAGAGGGAAGGGAGGGGAGGGGAGGGGAGGGGAGGGTGGTGTCCGTCTGTTGCTGTCTGTCTGTGTGCGCTGTGAACCTTTGCTCCTCAATGCTATATTTATGTACGCAGCCCCCGACCACCCCCCCCCCCCACCATCTTCCACTGTCACATTCACAGCTGACCTCCAACATGTAGCAGAGACACCCGACAGCCTGCTGCTGCTCCTGCTGACTCAGTCTTAGGACGGAGTTTGAGAAGAAGCCAGTAATGATTTGTATTCTCTCTCTTTATGCTCTTTGGTTGAATTTTTGAGTAAAAACACAAACTGCTGACTGAGAAAACCCTCGAATAGGTCGTTAAAATGAGGTTCTAGTCATGTTTTTAGGGTTTGATATCTCTCATAAAGACTGGATTAAGTTTGTTTACCTTTGCTTATTGAGAGTCTTCCAGGAGGAATTTAATATGATGATTATTAACCCCTTAACATCCACCCTTTTTATAGAATTTTCGTCTATTTGGCACATTTAAATGTAAAAGCTTATAACAGAAGAACTGTAAGACCATGATGCATGTATTAGACTTCATTTGACAAGTGACATCTTCTAGTTTCTGGAAATGTGTTTGTTTAGCATGTGGCTAAAACACAAACAAAACTACATCAGTTCAAATAAGGCTCAAAAAAGTGTTTTTGGTCCTCGTCTATAATGAGTCATATTTGAATAACAATAATTAGAACATGCTTTATGCCAGAACTATGCAGAACACCATAAACCTTCTACATCTTGTCAACCTGTATATGATTCCAGACCTCTAGGCCCAACCTTATGGGAGCTCGGGGAGTTTTTAGCTTGTAGTGTCACTGAACCTCTCCAATCATCTCCAATTGGCCAAATTGTGCCAATTGCTTTGACTCATTACTGTGATGCTGCCGCTTACAACTGGCTTACGCAGGTCGCTGGCGACCCGGTGGAAGTTAAAGGATTAAACGCTTTACAAATTGACAGGGATTATGTTCTTCATATTTTAGAGGTTACAAAGTCCACTGTTGAGGTGAATCAGCTGAACTGATTATTCCTAAACTTTTAGTCTAAAGGGGACGAAGCATTTCCTGTCAGAGCACCATTATTCACTATCGTCTTTTTAATTCTCCTGAAAACTCACTTTCATTGTAAGACTTTCTTATATTTGTTATTTATTGATTTATTTACATTTGTTTTAATGATACATATGTGGGAATGTGTGTGTATTTAGCATTTTATGCTGTCCTTTGTTCCTTTTATGTATGCCTTGTTAAATACTTTGTAATATTGATAAGTGCTACTGTATATAAATAAACTATAATATTATTATTATTATTATTATTATTACATCAATCCTGAGACATTTAGACCAATCAAAAAAAGAGGCAGAGAGGGTTTTTCAACTTTGACAAAAGTAGCTGCAATTGCTGTAAGTAAGATGTCTTTAATATTTTGTCCATACAGTGCAGATATATATATATATATATATATATATATATATATATATATATATATATATATATATATATATATATATATATATATATATATATATATATATATATATATATATATATATATATATACTGTATGTCTTTTCAATGTGATACCTTTATGGCCTGACTTTATGATTACAAATGTTACCGTATATTAGGGATGTGCAGAGATCCCAGTATTTGTATTTGTATTTGTATTCGACTGAAAGTGGAAAGAGGCTTAAAAATCCTGTTTTTGTTTTTATTACATTTTTCATTTTAGAAAATTAAAATGTTACAATAAGTGTTCATGAATAAACTACTAAAAATAAACATAAACCCACAAATAATGTATTTGTATTCGGGCACACCCCTACCGTATATCATGTATTATATACTGTATATGGAAACGTTTTAAATCTAAACTCTTCAGCTAACTGCATGTCTTGTTAATGATATATTCTCTCCAAAAATATGCATCATCTGATCTCTATCTAGGATATAATTATTACTGGCACAAAACAAACTATGAGTGACTGTAATTCAGTGTTATGAAAACATATTTCAATGTCTAATCGCTGGTTTCTGATTATGTGGCACCACCTTCTTATGAAAGTATTTGATATATGAAAGAAATATGTGAGCCGTCACATGTTCCTGCATGCAGGTGAACAAGCTGTTATTAAACTGCAGCAACTCAGCGTTTATGTTTCTCTGGTTTAGGGTCAGGTGTCTTATAGCATTCTTAAGCTAACTGTGTGTGTTAATGATCGTTAGACTCACTGTAAAGTCAACATATTACAGGTCATTTCTAGAAGCTTCTTATTTCATACTGATATCTAGTGCAGCTAACAATGACGAATCATCTTAAATTCCTCAATCCTTATAGAGAGGTCAGAGGTCAGAGGTCAGAGACACGGCTCACCTTTGCCAGCTGAGCGTTGACCCAATTAGTGAAGGTCCTTTTCTGAATCTGTACTTGTTCCACTGTTGAAGAAAGAAAGAAGAAACACAGGATGTTAATTTAACTTAAACCATCACAAACAGTAAACCACACAGTAGTAGCGGACGTGTGAATCGTAGACTTTCAGGTCATGATGTAACACAGAACTATTTATATTGTCTGAAACAGAAGAGTTGGCTCAATTTCCTGAACCGCTAATATTATCAGCAACAGCATGTGCGTGCTGTATATCTCTGTACTCCACCGATTTAGCATTGCATAGTTCAATAGTGCCTACATTTCCCACAATGCAACTCGACCGGCTACAGTTCTGGTGTGTTCTGCTATTAGCAGCTATCGTAGCCTGGAGCTGTTACCCTCAAAGAGAGAGATAGATGAGAGGAGCAGGCTACAGATGTCTGGTAACCTCACTGCTCTCTAACTCCACACCTCCAGGTTTTTGTCAATTTCAAAGTTCACTTGAGATCAGATCAGATCATATCAGATTTCACACACATCTCCCTCTGGAGACACAAAAGACTACTTTTTTCCACACATGCAGTAGTCCTCCCCAACACCTGTAAAATCAGTGGAGTTCCTCTTTAAGTGCAGGCACTGATCAAGATCAAGACAAACACTTTCCACTCCAGAAAAATGACAGTTTTGTGTGCAAGTAGCTTAAAAAACAACTAATATACTAACCTGAACTCTGACTTCAACATTACAAACTGGCATCTGTTATCTTAAGCATGACCACAAACTGTCTTTAACAAGCTGTTTTAACGGCTAAATTTAACCAGATGTTTACGAGTCACATGCGCCTTTATCAAATATAAATTGTCATTTAGATACAAGGCACCACTACACCCAGTGTTATGCATCGCAAAAACACATGGCATGATTCTTCAAACACAACACGCCTTCTTAGATCCCCCGTAGCAATAAAACATGACTTCTCTAGAAGGTGATACACATATAAACAAGTCAACTTGAGCCGCTATGACAGATGTGAAAAGGAATCAAGTGTTTAACACTCAGCTGTGGGCCACAAAACACTCAAAAAGTACTCGTTTAAATGGTAGGATTTAATAGGAACAAAGTGTTTGTGAAATTAGCCGGAGCGTTTATGAAGTAATAACTTTGCCCTTTAAAAAAAGCTTGTTATGATTAAAGCTGCTGACACTCAAGGGTTTGGCCAATCACTCTGGAATAATAATCACAAACACAAGTATTTAAGTCTGAGTGTTTCCTGATCGAGCAGACAGCCTCAGAAAGAAGACTTCATATAAAACACATAGACAAGCATCCCACATATAGATGTTTAAAACCTTGTTATTCATAAATTTTGGTTTTGACGTACTAAAATACATGTTGTTTTAAGTTTGCAGTACATTTCTGATATACATCTGCAATAAATTTTAAAGCACTTACAGTAGATTTGAAATATAACTAGTAGACAGTTTAATAGATGAGCTGCAATCTTCTCTGCTAGTACAGGAGAAATGCATCAAATAGAAACAACAACTGCATGTTGAAAATACATTTAAATATACTGTTGACACATTAATACATTTAAAATATGTACTGTCGTCCTCCTGACAGCTGCCACCTGTAGAAATATGCAACTGTATGAATGTAAAGAAGGGAGTAACTGACAAAGAGCAGCTGTAAAATATAATTGCATATGCATAATTATGTGAAACAGGCTGCAGAAAGGTCTCAGTGGCGTCATTAACGACAGGCTCGGTCAGAGCTCACCATCGTAAAGCTCGATGAAGTCATCCAGGTCTGCAACAATATGAAGAGTGTCACATATTATCCAGTCCTCATTTTCCATTGTCCTCATAAGGTCAATTTCCTGACTCAGCAAACTACTCGGTGAAAGCTTTTCTCCCTCGAGGTTTCACTGCGGTTGTCAGATTAAAATCTGAATCTCCCAAGAAATGATCTCCTCCTATCTCTCTTTTTTTTTTTTACCTTACAACAAGAGCCAAATAGTTCTTTGGAATATGTTCACAAAGCTTTATTTAGCTCCTTCCACAGGCCCCGGTTGTTGTAACTGTTGCTCGGTGCAAAAAAAGTAAAAAATCAACAGTATTTAGGAGGTAGGATATCTATGAAATGACAAAAATACTCCAATTTCTACCTCAAATCTTTTCAGAACTGCCTCCTCATTTAAACTAAAGTCCAGTTTAAGTTTGATCTTTTAGTTTCCCAGTTCAAAAAAGTCCATTCTCCTCCATGCTGAGCTCCAGCTCTCCTTCCAACAGTCCGCCTGGTCCTCTGGGATGTATGAACTGACAGTTTAGAGACTATTTTCTGCCTTAATATGTTTTACAGCACAGGCCACCTCTGGCTTCAGTTCACTAGCAGTCTAATCTTAAGCATAGGGAGCCTGTGATGACTCATCGAGTTATAATTAATCTGATATCAAAAAGATACAGAGGAGGAAGGGATTCATTTTTCTGTGGAAACATGACTCTCTGGACAGACGCACAGCTGATCTGTGATCTCTAAACTGACAGAAAAAGTGACGATTTGCCGATTTATATTTTTAAGAATTCCTGACTGGCAGATTAAGAGGATGAAGAAACCAGAGAGCTGCGACACACTTGTGGGTTTGCCAGAAGAATTATTTTAAACAAACCCACTTGGTCGACGCAACTGCAGTGTTTTAATGAGGTTCACAGTGCTGCCATATTAGTAACTGTGTAAGCTCCTGATAACGTATCAACATCCAGCAAATGACAAAATGTGAATTAAAAGACGTTTTCCGAGAAATTTTTAAATATATTTCAATGACCTCACAGAGCTGAAACATCAGGATCTGAATGTAAAACTACAACTCACCAGGAATTTGAGTATTAACAGTAGAGCTGCAATGATTAGCTGATTAATCGATTAGTTGCCAACTTTAATTGCCAACTAGTTTGATAATAAATTAATCAATGCAAGTTATTTTTAAGGAGACGATTTCCAAATGTTCTGATTGATATGTGAATATTTTCTAGTTTCTTTAGTCTTCTGGGTGTGTAAATTCAATATCTTTGGGTTGTTAGTCGGGACAAAAAACAACACACCTGTAACCACGCCCCCAGGAAGAGCACCAGACTTTGAAGCCAATTTGACAGAGCGGCCAAACCGTGTAATGACAACATCACGTGATGCACACAAAGACTTTTTCCCATAGACTTACACTGTGAAAGAGACGTCTGTAAATCAATGGATACATTTTTTTGAGCGTCACCACCCCCGCGAAATGACTCATCTCACTATCATGATTAAAACTGTTCAGTCCGATCACATTTCAAAAGCCTAGAAGAGCCGCATGATTGAATTATTTTATCCCCATTCAAGTTAGCCGGAGGGCTAAACAGGAAGTAGCCGACTCAGCCGAGGATAGTCACTAGTGCACATGCTCCATGAGCCGCACAGATGCAGAAAATTTGGGTACTTTCATACCAGGAAGTCAATTCTTTTTTGCTTCATGCACCATTGAGCAACTTTCATAGGAATGAACGGGGCCCCACCTCTGACGCTGTATCCAGTTCTCTTTATACATCCATGCCTGTAACCATGGATGTATTATAAGAGCTGGATACCGGACTAAAAATGGCGCCCATTCAGTCCTATAGGAATTGCTCGCCTGGCGCTTACGCCAAAAAAAAGTTTCTAGCTTCCGGGTTTGCTTCCGCGTTGTGCGGCCCACTGAATATGCGCAGTAGTGTTTCCCCCGCTGGCCCCGCCCACGAGCTCCCGCTCGGCCCATAGACTTTACATTGTGATGACGTCACGGATTTTTAAATCGCTTTTCTCGGCTCGAGGAAAGTTTTACAAACATAAAACCTCCATGGATCAAAAGTTCATTACAGAAAGAGTCATATTTGACGTTGTTTGCAGTTCGAGGTGTCTTGTCAACAGTTTTACAGGCGTCTTTTTTAAAATGGCGGTCTATGGGGAAAATCCTTTTTGGGCCGCAATTGGCTGCAAGGCTGAGCAGTGGCGCCCTATCCAGCTCTTAATATACATCCATGCCTGTAACCTAGTATCTGTTTAGTTAACGACCACCATCTTGTTAACATGGCTGATTTACATACTAATAGTGGTCTTATGCTAGTAGTAGTAAAAGCTAGCAGTTCCATGTAAACATTAACATTGCTAAATAAGCCTGTTAGATTATTTCCAGGCAACCAAACGACACAAAACCTATAAAAAGAACTAGATGCTTTTAGTTCAGGATCCAAAATTATGTCTAAAAGTAGCAAACCAGTAGCAGCCATAAAAGCATTGAACTGGTGGTTGATGGGAATTTTCCACCCTCTTCACCTTGATGTTAACTTTCACACAGTGATTCCCCGGTTTCCTGCAGAGCTGACATGTATTCTCTTAAATGTCACAGCAGAGATCTGCCTTCAGGGCAAAGCTCCATTCAGTGTTTTATGGACATCAGATGAAGGTCTCTGGATAGGAGCCTTTTCCCCCCCAATAGTGGGTTAATATACAACATACAGTATTTCAACATATGCTCATATATGTGTGTATATGTTCTAAACTGAGACAAGTTAAAGAAGTTGAAGCTTGTGGCCTACAAAAACGCGGGTAAACTGACAAATCATGACTTGTTCATTGCGTATTTATGACAACCCCTCATATGAGCTGAATTAAGTTTTAGAGAATTTGCATTTTTTTATAATTAAATCACAGATAAGATTAAACTTCTCCAGTCTAGACTGATATCTTATTCTTCCTTTACTTTTGTTCTGTACTAATAAGTCATTATAACAACAACAAATAAAAAAACTCACCCATGATGGGATTCAGGAGGGAAAGTTACTCAGTTGCTGCACATCACTTTAAACCAAACGTCTTTTTCCTGTAAACACATGGTTTACTCCACTGACTGCCGTAGATCCATGATTGTAGGCGAAGAGACAAAAACTGATATAAGTTTGAGAGTAATTTCTTGTCAAACCAGCTAACAAATCCAGCCTGGAGGGAAGCAGGTGAGTTCAGTCGTGCTCCGCCTCTTTTAAATCTGATTCACAGAGGTTTTCAGACCTGCCCAAACAAGACCTGTAACAAGCTGGTCCTCCAGCAGCATCATGGGTACTTTATGCAACAATAGAAAGTGGGTTAAATTTCTGATCTTAGCAACTGTGAATAAGTTGCAACATTTACTTAACATAAGCTCATCTGAATGATCCACCGAAGTGGTAAAGAAAACAAGAAGAATGGGAGATGTTGAGTTGTTAAGATGTGTGTGTACAACTGTTTTTTGATATTTTTGACTGCTTTCTGTTCCAAACATTAGCACTGCTGTATGTTTCTATTTTTAGTTACTGTTTAACTTTTGGCTGTTTTATACTGTATTGCATTCAAATAAATTGCATGTACATATGCATCATATTTAACAAAAGTAAGGCATTCTGATTTATACATAATGATTCTCAGTGTAATCTGTAGTATTACTGTAATAATATATAAATCAGTACTTTCCTCAGTATTCTATAGAAAACAGAACTGATATTGAATAATGTTCACTAAGTGATAAATGAAGTTTGAGCTCTCATATATAAATCATGATTTGATTATTTATTCCAATATTTACCAAACTAGGAGATAGTTTTATTCAAACTTACACGATTTAGCTCCTGCATATATATCCGAGCTACTGAGCCCGTATACTACCACGGTACGGTCACTTAGGTCTTCCAACTAAAACCTGCTGGCCGTACCATATGCCAAACTAGAAACCAAAGGCGACTGTGCTTTTGTTGCCATAGCACCCAGACTTCCATCAGATCAGCTGAATCTGTTGACTGTTTCAAAAAAACACCTAAAAACCTACTTTTTTAAAAAATGGCTTTCTCATAACATTTGATAAATTCAAATGTGTGCTCTGGGTGATGACTGTATGCTTTTTTCTTTGTGTCCCAATGTCAATGTAAAGCACTTTGTAAACTGAAAACAACTAAAGCCTGTACTCAAATTTCTTATCTATATATCATATATGTCAGTGATAGATGTCCTGTTTCTGATGGCAAAAATTCTTACAAATTCAGGTAAGGTATTTATCAAGGTATTTATTATTGATTTCTCATTGGCCAAGATCACTAAATAACCCTTATCCTAACCCTAACCCTGACCCTGGCCCTGGCCCTAACCTCTTTCTTTCATGTAACCCAGTGTAACGATGGAGGGTTAGGACTCGTAGGACACATGATGCTGAAGAACAATTATCAAGGCTGTTACATACAATTAATGCAGCACAGGTAAAGCTTCCTTATACTCCTGCAGGCGTTCACATGCAGTGGACGGGTCCTTCTCATTTGGACATTGGTTTTGCAACAACAATTTCATTTTTCAGACTCACATCGTCGGATGTCGAGCAGGGATCTTCTCAGAGACTAACAGGAGTGAAGGTGGGATCATCAGAATCTGTATGACCCACAGCTGAGAACACAACACTTTTTGTTTGTATTTATTGGAGCATCTAGTGGCTGTTAGTGGAATTTTAAGATACTTCAGCCTCAGTAAGTGGTAGTTGCTGCTTGGATGTCAGGATCTCAGAGAGTTATTATTTGACTTTGTATAATTGTCACAGATATTAACATTAACCTAAACACAAAATACAGGTAATACCACATGAGCACAGTTCAGTCTTTCCACTTAAAGATAACATTGTGATACAGCTTCTAAACCTTAGAAAAACTGACTTTGTTCCTTTTTAATCCACTTCTTAACACTCACTTAGATTGTTTTCTTATTTCATTTATTCATTACATTATTATTTTCTGTTTGTCGTTTTCAAGTTTGTTACATTTCCACTTCAAATTCTCTGCTTGTAACTCAAGTAACTTAAGTGACCCTGCTCCAGACATCAGATACACCCAACTTTCACACACTGTATGAGCTATTTTCAGTGAAATTCCTTCATCATTACCTCTTCAAATTTACACACAAAAGAGAAAAAAAAAAAAGTTCCCCTTTTAACAAGCTGGCTTGTCACGGGGGCGTTAAGCTTACATCATCTGTTCTGCAAATTGTACCAGCTGGAAATGACATATCTGGAATAGAATTTACAAGGCTTCAGTAAAAACACCATGTTCTAAATGCGGGAAGGAAAAGTGGGGAGCGATGTGCTAAAAATAGTTCAATGTAGAAACCTTCCAATGATGACGTCCCCAAAAAACAAGAAGACTGAGGTGAGAACAAGAAATGAAACAATACAGATCTCATATATGAGATGCAGGAACAGGTGAGGAAAGAGGTGAATGTAGACAGAGAGAGAGAGAGACAATGAAAAGAAATGAAAGAGATAAAAATAGGAGAATGAAGTCTGTTACTGATGCAAATCATCTCAAAGATGAAGCCGTGTCAGATTTACCGTCTCCCGGGTAGATACCTGCTCACACTGCCGGCCTCAGAGTTTAACTGTGACCTCGTGCTCGTCACCAGAGAATCAACTTTAACAACGAACCGGGTCTCGATAACAGACTGCTTTACCGAAAAGAGCTGCAATACGATGCGCTGAAGATCACACAGAAATCAAAGCCTTCCTGCAAACGTCACGCACACTGTGAATTTCAGCGCCACATTGATTATTTCATGTACGCAGTGAAAAGAAAAAGAAGTTAGAATCAAGATACTTTATGACACACGTTTCTCCCAACCAGGAGCTGTTTCTCTAACAACACAGAGATACACATCCTCCTCTATGACAATAATAAGTAAGTATTAATAATAAAGTATTTGTAAAATTCTGTCAAACTTGATTCTTTTTAAATGAGTCATGTGAATTTTGTGCTATTAATCATTTATAGGGCTACAACTAACGATAATTAATACTCAAAAAAAATTATTATTTTTCTGATTAACTGTCTATAAAACGCTCATCGCAATTTCTCCAAGTGCAAACAAGAGCTGCAGCGACTAGTCAATTGATCGATTAGTCGATGGACAACTATTTTTGATAGTTACTATTTTGATTGATTAATCGTTTAAGTCATTTTTCAATTATACATTATAGCTCATTTAGTATTTGGGGATTTTTGGGAAAAACAGTTTGATGACTAACAATTAAATGAGAAAATTATCAGCAGATTAATCTATAATGTCAATAATTATTAGTTGCAGCCCAAATGCAAACCCAAAGGTATTGATCCTACAATGATACAAAGCTGAGACAATCAGCAACTACTCACATTTATTATTATTATTATTGATAAATGACTAAAATGTTAATAAATTCTGAAAATATTTTGCTAATGTACTAAAAACCGTGTTGTTTTGGCTCTAATCAATAAGAATAGATCAGTGTAGTGGATGTCTCATGTCTCATTTTGAAATAAAACATTTCATAACACCAGAATAAGCAAAACACACAAACATCCACTGAAAAGTTTTTACATCTTGTGATAGATAGAGTGAGAATACGATCAAATGACAGCCTCAGCGCATCACAGCTTTTCTTCAAATGTTCCAAAATGCCCCGAGAGACACCAGAGTGGATGAGCGAGCAGCGTTTATTATCTCCTCCACCCTCCCACTCGCTCCCTCTGGATGGCTCTTATGGCTCTTTGCAATATGACTCATGCTGCCTCTCAGTGAACGGGGGGGGCGGGGGGCGGAGGGGGGTATCGGTTTCAGCAGATTAAACCAAGCATGACCTCAAAGAAAAAAAAAAAAAAAAAAAAAAGTGACGAAAGTGAAACAGGACATAGCCAGCAGTGGACTGAGACGAGATCATCAAACTGCTCCCCTGAGCGAGACACATAACTGGAGCTTAATAGTTATTATGTTTCCACGGTAACTGAGATAAAACACTGAAATCAAGACATGAGGCATTTCTTTTTACATGTGCATGACCTCAGACTTCTCTCAGGGTGAGCAAAGACCAGAAACAACGAGCCTTCACTCTTCTATCAAATAAATCACTGATCTTTTAAGCGCCACAGCTGTTGTAAAAACCCACAACTGAGACCACAACCAACCATTTAAAGTATTAAACGTACTACTTGGTCAGCATTTTTGATCATTAAAACCTGTAAAAATAGTGTAGAAACTAAAAAAAACAAACCACAGTGAAAACTAAAACCACTGTGTTTGCTGGAAGTGAGGAGACACTGACCCTGCAGCAGCATGTGGACGTTGTCGATGTCCAGGGGGAGGGACCCCCTCTCCACCGCATCATCACTGTATACGTCTGACGACATACTTTCTCATCCACAGCCTCCCGCCAGCATGGCACCGCTGTGGAAGATAAAGAGAAAAAGTGTTAAAAAACTAAAACATAACAGCATTTCTACAAGGTTTAAAGGTGACGTATCATGCACATTTCCACGTCTATATTAATAGTTTGGCTCTTTATGCAGCCCCCCTCAGTTCAGCCTCTGTCTGAAACAGGTTGTTTTAGCTCCTGTCTCTTTAATGAGCCCGCTCTGTTCTGATTGGTCAGCTTCTGCAAGCTCTGGAGGCTACGTAAACAAACTATAGCAGTTGGCTTTCGCTTCTTTTTCTCGTTCTTTACTCAAAACTTCTCAAATACATCTACATGTTTGAGCCCGAATCTGATCCAAAATATGCAAACGGACAACGCAAAGAACCCGTGGAACTACCTTAGCAACAACCTTAGCAACAAAGGCTACCAACAGACGGCGGTTTGTGGGCGATGGCAAACAATCTGACGTCATCACAAGGAGGAAGTAGAGGTAACTTTGCATAAGAAGCATTCAGAGTAGGCTGATTTTTACAAATGCTCACCTCAACTTTTGGAACATTGACTATGTTTAACACAGACGTCTGACATTATAGCAATATAAAAATAACAGAAAATCACAAAGAGCATGTTATGTCCCCTTTAAGGTTTGATTCCCACTGGGGGAGTCTGACCAACCTTTATGTCAATAGAGGCCGTAGTATTGTATTAGTGCAAATGCCACTAGTGGCCAATCACGATCAAGAAAAGTTATTAATATTTATTTCAAAATTAAAACCACTTTGTTGGTTCATCATTGTGTATTTATATAGCACCAAATCACAACAAAAGTTATCTCAGGGCACTTTTCACATAATCTTTCATTTACAGAGACCCAATAATTCCCCCATGAGCAGCACTTGGCGACAGCGGTGAGGAAGAACTCCCCTTTAACTGGTAGAAACCTCGAGCAGAACCCGGCTCTAGGTGGGTGGCCATCTGTTTTGACCAGCTGTATATACATCTAAAACTGAAACTATATCTGCAGCTGGACTATAGATGCATACAGCAAAAAAAGATCGATCAACCACGCATGACATAAAGAGTGAAGAAAAGACAAGACAAGGCGGATTTAAAGTCTTTTCATCATCTAAACAATGAAGTAAAACCTCCTGGCTTAGTGGCTGTAAATCTTCTGAACCTCACTGTCAGAAAAAGGCCAAAAAAATGTTCACTTCTCCTCGAGCATGTAGCCAAGTGCCAGATATTTGTAAAATGCTTTTGTTAAAAAGTGCTTTAAAAAGCGAGAAAAAGAAGAAAGACGCAGCGAACAAACAGACACACAGAGAAGAAAAAGCCCAAACAGTTTCACCGAGAGACCTCGAGCACAGCGGTTGCATCATTCAAAGACACTAGAAAGCCATAAACCACCACTAACACAACAATCCAGCAGAAAACACCTCAACAGTGGGATTTGTTTGTAGAGCAATGAAACACTGTCCTGTCAGGTTACATTGTGCGTTGGATGAAGGATGTGTTTTGTCTTGTTCCACCTCACCCTGGGATATGAATAAGTGAGCTGAGAAAAAAAATATCTGACATTTTGACATCTCTCCGAACACGCCTGCCTAAACAAACGACACCCTTGAGAAATAAAAAGGCGCCTTTGATTCGACCAGAACGTCTTTCTCTGTGTGTGACTGACAGCTATAGCGGACGGACAGGTGAGCCAGGCTAAAATAAAAAGGTGTGAAATAGCGCCAGGCCTCACCGACATGTCAGACAAGGTCGGCTAGCAGCAGTTTGTTTGTTTTAACCTTAATTACAACAGACGAATCAGACGTCCCGTACTGCCTACGTGTCAAACCCTACATACCTAAGACTCCCGGTAGCACAGGTGCAAAAATGTAAATCCAGGAAGTCTTCTCCTTGTGCTGACAGACATGAAGTCATTAAAGGTCAAAGTTGTATTTATTATCAGGCTAAAGGGGTAAAGTTTAGACATCATGAAGTATTTAGCCAGTTAATAAAAATGTTCTAAAAGCTAGAAAGGTTTTGCCTTCATCATGTCAGACTGATTTATGTATTTTATATACTGTGCATGATTTTTATGTCTCTGCAATGCAGCACAACGTGCTCTTATTTAGTCTGTATTTTTATTAACATTAATATCTCTCATTTTATTGTTTTGCACATCTTACATTATGAGCCTCTGTGTTGCATGCTTAGTACCTCACAATGTAGTATAAGATTATTAACATTAATATTCTCTTTTCCTTTTATTATTGCTCTGTATGCTTATAATAAATCTTATATTCTGTTTTTAGTGTGACTCTGTAACATCTGTCCACTGGGACTGCAGATGAAAAATAACTTTTGTTTATTAATGTGCTCTGTCCCAGTTAAATAAACCCACAAACGAATGACTTTGCACAATTGTCAAATTTTGTTTAATTTTAACAATCGAACATGTTTCGTCTGCATCTGGATTCCGATAGTGTCTGATAATCACGGGATGTGTCAGATGTTCTTATTCAAGTAAATGCAGGAGTAAACATGTCAGTTTCATAAAAAAAAAATTTCTTTAGAACTGCTGGATTGATATCAAACATTTATTGTTCAGCAATTCCATGGAAACCCTGAAAGCACCTCCAGTAACATACTGACACTAGATACATCTTTGTGAAATAAAACGTTAACCCTCAGGGAAAAGGAGCAGCACGTATCAAATTATTAAGACTCTGGTCTGCATAGCAAAGGCTACATGTACTGTATGTACCACAATTACCTCATAAACACAAATAATAATCAGATTTCAGAAAGACAAGTTTGCAACTGTCAGTACAAACAATTACATATCAAATTAAAATCAAAATATCTAATAATACTGATGTTGAGACATCTGGTATTCAAATGCACCAAAATACAACTATGACGCCGAAATTCATCTGAGGTTAGACCCACGGAGCCGTTAAACCTCCACACAAGAGTCCCGCAGTAATTAACACGTGCGATTTCTAAAAACACAAGGACAGAAGTGAACCGCTGCCCTCTAACATTAAAGTGGACACGTGGACACACACTGAAATAAAGCTACACTGGGAAGTATGTGTGTGTGTGTGTGTGTGTGTGTGAGGTGGTGGTGGTGGTGGTGGGGGAGTGGGGGGGGGGTTAAACCACTATAGCACGGCATTTGAGCTATCCCTAGGCTTCATGTCAGCTGCAGAATGAGTGATGGGGGGGGTGGGGGGGGGGGTGGGGGGTGTAGGGGAGATCCCATGCCCACAAATTTTGCATTTAATTGCACTTCATTCTTGCTTGTTGGTGTTATCGTTATATAAAGAGCACATTGCTGCTATTTTTGACTTTTTGTGTGTCTTTTTCTGATGTCACAGGCTGCAATTTCATTTCCAAAAGGACATTAACCCTAACTAACTGAGTCATTATAAAGGAAAGAGTGTAAACAAGGCATAAGAGAAGAAAATAGCAAGAGAGTAAGAAGCATAAAAACGACGAAGGAGGGAGAAAGAGGAAGAGAATGAGAAAGAGAGAAAGACAGACGAACCAAAGCAAGTGAGAGAAAGAAGACGAGAGGTAAAGGTAAAGAGCGACGGTCTGAGACTGAAGGAAGAAAAGGATAACAGAGGATAAGTGAGAAACAGAAACAGAGAGCGAGCCCGTGACTGACTGTGAGTTTCCCTGAGTCAAAGTCACAAGTCACTCCGGTCAGCTCTAATTGTAGCATCGAGGCAAAGGGCAGCGAAACACATCGCACACCGCTGTGGAAAACACACAGGGAGGGGGAACGTCAGCTTTAGATGCTTTTTAGATGTATTCATCCAGTCAAGGTGCACAGACATTAAAACAGCAGCAGCAAGAGCCTGTGTGGAGGATGCATTCAGTCAGGATCACAACTAAAAACTACACACATCAGATGATCTTACAGCACAGATCAAACTCTGATTAAACTGCAGAAATCTCCAATCCTTTCCTTTTACTGCACCTACTACCGACACAAAAACAGAATACAAGAGAGTCTGAGAAGATGGAGAAAAAAACAGAAACATAAAAATAAATAAAACTAATTGGATGTAACATAAAAAAATAAATAACACTGTGAAGCTCATCAGAAACCAAGACAATGAAGTGTTAATGCAGAGTTCTCACTGGGAAGTTGTGTTTTTATGATGCAACGAACACAACTTTCCAGGTAATCGCTTCACACATTTGTTTTGATAAATTGGTACGACCGAGTCAAATCAATTCTATTTATATAGTCCTGATATCAGTTACATGCTCTACAGCACAGTGTCCCTCTGCTGCGACGGACAGATGTGTAACAGATGTTGTGCACTCAGAATGAACCAAAGTGACAAAATTACAGACAGAAAATCAGGATGTCGATATTATAAATAGACTTTAAACATATATGAGGACGTCACGCAACTTCCAGGTGCCGACAATAAATGAGATCTGGGTCACAAAACCTCCTCTAACTTACTGAATACAAAGCAATTCACAGACCAGCGGAGCTCTAGGATAAACTGAGTATGTGGAGCATTCACACTGGAAAAAATGACAAAATGACAAATACAAAAAACGCCAGCATACAAACTAAAATCGAACAAACCTTCCATTTGTCATTAATTATCAGAATATCTTCACTTAAGTGTTTGAAACAGATGCAACAACCATCATACTGCATTTGAAATACATTCAGAATTATAGTTTCTATCCTGTGTTGAGAAGTTCTGACATTCATATGTGCAGAGACTGTTGCTTTATCTATGAGAGAACTTTCCTTTCATTCTCACTATGAGAGCGAAAGTGAAGACAATCAGGCACAATCTGTTCTATAAATTTATAATGCTCGGAGGCACAAGTCAAATGAATATGAACAGAGAAGTGACGCACTTGAAAAATCATTATTTTACCCAATTTACTCTATATGAGACTAATGTGTCCTCTTACAGTACTTCAATCATTCTAATAAGCTTCTCCTGCAACCATAGCAACAAACCTGTTAGTCTGCAGTGTTTGGATTTTATTCTGTGCAGAAGACAGAATTCAAAGAACTTTCCTGATGTTTTGTACAGTATAATATATATATATAAAGATTAAAATGGAAATAGCCTAAACTGATAACTTAATTGAACAAAACTACTCTTAATTATTCAGATGTAACCAGAACTGAAGACTTGGACCTGTAGTTGTAAACAAACGCCTGCTTAAACCACATCTACCACAATCCTTTGCAGTTTAAGGTTTGACAGTTTCCCTCCTGACACTTCCTTCTCATCATCATCATCATCATCATCATCAGTGCAGTGAGTCTCTCTGCAACAACAACAGACTGTCATTAACTCTCTCTAAATGTTTTCCAGCAGGTCTTTTTACGCTCTATGAGCCTGAATAATGAATCTATAGAGTCTGTGCTGCTGAACCTGTTTACGAACACACCCTGGAAGATATGATAATAACACGGGGGAGAGGCCATCTCTGCTTTCATTCAGTATCACCAGTCTTCTACTGCTGGTCACTACGCTGCAAAAACTGGAGCAAAACTGGAGGTTGAAGACACAATAAAACTCTTATTTTCATAACATCTTGCTGTCTTCATTGAACTTACTTCTTATTAAAGGGGACGTATCATGCTTTTTGTGATTTTCAATTTATAAATGATTATATTTTGTATTAAATAAAGTTAAGTTAAATGAATAGAAAAAAGCATATTTATATACTGTTATAATATTGGATGTTAAACATGATCAAAGTTCGAAAACGAGTAATAATGATCCCTGAAAGTCAAAAGTCAAGACTTCAACCTGCTCTGAATACTTTGTTTGCAAAGTTTCCTCGACTTCCATCCTCAGATTGTTTGCGCCTACAAACATCCGTCTGTTCTGCGGTCTTTGTTGTGAAGTTTGCTCTATGTTCATGTTGTCTGCTAACATATTTTGGATCCGATTGGGTGTGTTTGAGAAGCTTCCATCTCAAGTTAAGAAGGAGAAAAAGAAGCAAAATCCTACTTCTATTGTTTGTTTACGTCGCCTCTGGAGCAGGAGGAAGCTTCTGGGAGCTGACCAATCAGAACAGAGTGGGCTCATCAGGAGGCCTTAAAGAGACAGGAGCTAAAACGGCCTGTTTCAGACAGAGGCTGAACTGAGGGGCTGCATAAAGGACCAGTAGAAGATAATTTTTTTGTTTTTTGAACCGTAAATCATGCAAAAATATTCCTGTAGAGCCCCATAATATAAATATAGACCTGGAAATGTGCAGGATACGTCTTCTTTAACAAAGGGTGCTGGGTTGGAATACACTGCAGGGATTTAATAATAGAAGGTGTGATGATGATGGCCAACAGTCACTGTGTTGAGTGTTTAAACTAACAAACAACTGTGTGTCATCATTCTTGTTAATGTCTATTGATACAGAACAATATCAGCAACAGGATTAAAATGTTTTACAGCAAAGACAGTCGGGATTTTGACAGAAATATACAAGAGGATAATCTGGGGGAGATTAAATTCCAGAAATGGCATAAAAAACAGCTCGTTTGTCTCTTCTTTGACACTTAAAGCAACTTAATAAAAGGCAGTTAATAGATGTTATTAAGGCAGCAAGCAAAAGCACAGGTTGTCCAGCAAAAGGAGCTTGGCTTAACTTTTGCTGCAATGCAATCTCATCCAATAAACCGATCAAATGCTTTGTACAAAACAAAATGATTTCTGGAGGATTATTTTGATGCAACCTCAAGCGTGTGTTTCTACGGTTAACCTGGTGATTGCTGCAATAAAAGGTAAAATGATCGTCACAGTGACAACTTTCCGACATTGTTCATGTGTTTTGGCATCAGAGAAGCCTTCAGAGTCACGGATCTCATAAATCTTGTAGTCTTGGATCATATTTGGTCTCACTAGTACCTGAACATACCACCACTGACTCACTACTCTCTGAATTTTTTTAACACATGGCTATTTTTGGGTCTGAACGCCCTGACAGTCACAGTCTCCGTCAAGCTTTTCCTGGACGGTTGAGAGATTTGACTCCTATTTAGCAGCTTGCTGCCGTAACCTTTGAGCTGACACTGTTCCCCGGGTTGCCCTTTATTAAACCCGCTCACATTATGAAATGCATTTCTAATCCAATGTGCTTAGCAGAACGACTCTCAGTTCACCAATTATCCTGTGCATAGGTGGGTTATATAAATGTTGTTCATCTGCTTTCTACCGGCCGGGAGGTGCGGACTTGCTTGTCATACATGTTTTAATGAGATCTCACAGTTCCAAACAAAGAGCTACAGCAACACCCTCTGACAACCTAACACTGTACTTTACACAAGAAAGCAATTAAAGTTAGACAAACCCTGTAACCAAGAAACATCAGAGAAGATTTTGATGCATATACAGCTTCAGCAATTTGAATATTCTCCAGATGCTCCTCTGTCTAACGTTGTGACAGCGCTGAAGTAATGAATATGAGCTGTGATGGACTAATAGTAGTGGGACAGTACAGCCTGATAATAAACAGTTCTGTAAAGTGCAACAGTACCAATCAGCAGTTTTCTGTCCAAAAAAATCACTTGAGAGTGTGATGAGTTTGAACACATTAGAGCCTGAAAATAAACCTGCGAGCAAAACTGTCACAAACAAACTCACACAGGGACACATTAGTGTCATAGAGTCTGTATAAATATCACAGCCAGCAGCTCTGCTTATTATAGGAGAGACACTAGTTAAACAGCATGCTGCCATCTACCATCACAACCACTGAACACTCAACAGTGTGCACATATTTATATGATAATCATGTATTTTAACAAGTGTCGTCATTAAGAGTCTCAGTTTTAATCAAATACAAAGTGACTGAATTTATTTATTTTCATTATCAGCCTTAAACGGTGATTATTCTGCACATCTCCAAACCTGAATATGGGTTTAAGGTGACTATACGAAGTCAACACATCCATCATAACACAGATACGACTGCAACTAACAATCATTTTTATAATCAATCATTCTGCTGCTTGTTTTCAAGATTAATTTAGGCCAATAAAAGTGACTAAAAATGACTAAAGTGAGCTAAAGATATTGAGTTTACTGTCACATGAGACAAAGAAAAACATCAAATCTTCAAAACTGAGAAACAGGAAACTCAGTTACTTATTTTCATTATGGATTTATCTGCCGATTAGTCACACGCATGTCTATAAAATGACAGAGAACAGTGAAAACTGCCTGTTATCATTTCTTAAAGACAAAGGTGACGTCTTCAAATGTTTTGTTTTGTCGGATCAACAGTCCAAACATTCAGTTTATTATCACGTTTGACACAGAAAAGCTTCAAATTCTCACCACTGCAACCAGCAAATGTTACACATAGTTGCAGATTAATTTTCTGTTGATCAACTAATCGATTAATCAACTAATTGTTGCAGCTCTAATTATTTTTCTGCCGATAAACTAAGTCAAATCAGCTCTAAACACAAATATTAAATGACTGTGTATTAAATGAAATGTAATAAAATGTCAATACAGTAATTAGTGCTGATGATGAGACCACATTGCTATAGTTTTATTATAATGATAGAGATGATGATGTTATAATTATCCTAAAACTGCAATGAATAGTTGATTTATCAATTATTTGTCAAATACTAAATTAATTTAAACATTTTCGATTCATTGATTAATCATTTTGAGTCATTTTTTTAAAGGAAAAATACAAAAATTATTTCATTTCAGCTTCTTAAATGTGAATATTTCATGTTTTTTTTTTTTTTTTTTTAAATCTTTTCTTACAGTTAACTGAATATTTTTCTGTTGTGAACAAAACAACGTTTTGTCCACGTCTGAAGACGTTATATTGGACTTTAGGAAACACTGATCGACATTTTTCACCATTTTCAGACATTTTATAGAATTGATTAATTGACTGCTGACTAATGTAATGACAGGAGTCGATTTACCACCAACAAACGTTTCACCTTTTATAAAGTAAAATGAAACATATCACAAATAATCTATTACTACATCATACAATAATTTATAACCGCTACAAAGTGCAGTGCACCGTTGACTGCAGGAATGTGAGATAGTGTCCGTGTTATGAATCTGTCAGGGCCCAAAAATAGCAGCAGTGAACACGTGTGTGTACGGCTGCTTTCAGACCAGCTCATCCGAGCCGTATAATTAGTCCTTGAGGAAGAGCAGAGGACTTTTTAATACAGCAGATAACAAGCGGTTGCCCCGCAGTTATAGCTGCAATTACAAAACACACGCTGCAGAGGAAACCTGATACCTGGGATCAATTACAGTCCGTTATTATGACGTTTCTGATTAATAAAAAAAAAACCATTTAAAACGTGGATTGTACTCACATGCAGCAGAAGTCGATAGTTTTTATTGAAGATGCAGGATACAGTGAAGATGCAGGTCCAGATAATAATGATCCTCGGTATGTAAGAACAGATCTTGCTCAGTTGAAGTGAACACTAGTTGGTGGAGATGAAACCTGAAGCGCAGCTTGACAGATCTGGAGTCTGCAGAGCTCCAGGACGGACCGGGTGTCACCGGAGAAGCCAGAGCCATACCGGGGGCCGAGCAGGAAACTCACTGGGACACTAAATATAGAAACCAGTCAGGGTTCAACACACACACGCCCACTCCTCAGTTTGGCACTGGTGGCTGTCACCTGGGTTAAAGGTCCAGCCTCGACATGTTTAATGTCAGCTCAGTCTGGGACAGATCCAGGGCCAGGCAACCCCTCTAATTCATTCACAAACATTGAGATGTATGATATAAATGTAACCAAATGGTCAAATCATGATATCTAAAAACAAAAGTCCATGTGGATGAAGTCCGACCCCGGCGGGGATGCTTACTCTGGACAGCGGGGGTGGAGGGTGGACGGTGGGTGGAGGGGGTTGGAGCGGTGTGTCTGCTGGTCAGGGAGCGCAGGGAAAATACCGGAAGTCCAACATAACGCGCTACTTTTTACTGGGCGGCCACTGGTTTCAACGGTGAGAGCGTTTAACAAGTAGGCGATCTTATATTAGTTCATAATGCTGTAAAATAGAAGTTTAATGTTGTTTGATGCACTTATATAAAACAGCGATTGTTTTGGTTTGTTGTTCACACGTGCAGAGCAGTTTTCCGTTAATTCTTCATCAAACATGATTATTTCTGTTTTGCTGTTTATGTGTATAAAGCAGAACGAATGTTGCTTCCTCTGTGAACCGAAATAGAATTCTCAAAGTGGGGTCCGGGGATCCCCCGGGGTCCTTGAGGAGGTTCCAGGGGGTCTCCAGCAAAAAGGGCAATGATTTATTTTCGTTATAATTCAATCCATAAGTAACACAATGACAGAATGTTTGACTATTTTGGTCCTGGGTTTCATAAACTTTCTGTAATAAAATATCTAAAAGCAAAAATCTTATCAGATGGAGACGCTGAGACAACCACTGCAGGCAGTGTGGTCGATATGTTTGTGTTCCTCCTTTTATACAGGTGTAACTGCCGGATTTGTGTAATTTATGTGCCACACTCTGTGCCAATTTGTCACCATTTCTGTGACGTGTCATCTGTACTGGAATAGAACTGAGTATCTTTTTTTGTTTATGATTTTTTTGCTGAATGTGTCTTTTGTAAATTTGAAAGCCTTCAGTGGAAGCCAAGATTTCTTATAAGCTTCTCTACATAACTGAGGTAGACTTAAGATCCCATAAACTAACAGAAAAGAAAATAAAGTCCCCACGAAATAGTATTTGAAGATGTGTGTTCAAGTAAAGCCAGCTTTATAAATATTGATAAGCAAGGTTATTGTAGGAAAGTCTAGTTTTACTGAGAATCAGTTTAACCAAGTATTTGAGGATCAGACATCTTACTCTCCACCAGCATGACGGCTTATTAAACATAACAACTAATACATCACTTAGCTTCAGTATGATCAAGATTTTTACATAAATTAAATAAATAAAACGATGAAAACATGCTGATCAGTCAGTTTTCTAACTGACTGCTGAAATTATAAAAACTACTGCAGATGCTGAACCGATGTGCAGCAGTTGCCACCAACAACGATAAATCATCAAAATGTGTTTCGTCCTGTTTACCTGATGACAATAAACAGTAAACTGTGGCCTTTTTTATTTGTGCACCACTGAAACCAAGTACTGAACAACTTCACATGATTCAAAATGTTACAACCAACATTATCCCGTTTGTTCAAGGACAACTTTCTCAAAATGTCCAAATTTTGTAAGTAAATAAGTAAAACTTTATTTATATAGCACTTTTTTAACACAGGTCACAAAGTACTTTACATCGACATTGGCACACAAAGAAAAGAGAACAAGAAAACCATAAAGGACACATTCAAGAACATGTACAGACATCACGCACATACAAACACAGACAGCGTACAGTCATCGCCAGGAGCACACGCTTGAATTTATCAAATGTTATGAGAAAGTCATCCTTTGTGTAGGTTTTGAAGATGAACTGCACATACAAGTGTCCAGCCAACATGGACTTTAAAAACACCAAAATACAGTAATCGTGTTGCCCTTAAAGCATCATATAATGAGCAATAAAATATAACATGGACTTTATCTTCAGTCTCACAGCAAACAGAGTCTTTTGTCCTCAGGGAAGCAGTAAACCTGACTTTATTGAAATACAATAGTTACTTTGCTTTAAATTATTAATACAGAATATAATAAATGAATAAATTATGATGTGTTATTATAGATTAAGCTACCCAGCAGTATTTGAAGTAGTTAAAATGGGTCCTGCCTTTAACAGCTGCATCATTATAGTAACTTTTACCTTTGGTACTTTAATTATATTCTAATATGTTAATACTTTTACTTAAGTAAAATCTTTAATACAGAACTTTTACTCATAACAGTATTTTTACACTGTGGTATCGCCCATCGCTGAATGTCATTCCCTCTATATGGCCACGACTTTACTGTGTGATTAATTATTTTAATTAATGCATTTAAAAAAAAAGAGTTCCACCCAATTATGAGCAGGTCTTTGTCACAATGAAAGGTTTGTTTATGCTGGTGCACATCTACGCTGATGTAAAACCACAGAGCAAGTTAAAACACCTTCTATCCATACAGTACGATTCCCTGCGGATCACATCGGATGACACGACACAGAGGTCAAAGGTCACTCAGGCTCACTAGTCAGGT
The DNA here is from genome assembly GCF_914725855.1 of Thunnus albacares. Lineage (NCBI taxonomy): Eukaryota > Metazoa > Chordata > Actinopteri > Scombriformes > Scombridae > Thunnus > Thunnus albacares. The sequence continues at coordinate 27,014,261 of NC_058120.1, read as the reverse complement.
CACTAGTGTCCAGACAAATTACATCTGCAAAACATTTATTTATTATTGACATCTTAATTTGTCAATAATATCAATTACAGTAAGAAAATGGTGACAAATAAAGGTAAGACAGCGGATAAAGGAAGGACAAAAGTAAATGAAAGACCAGTACTCAGTATAAGTCATCACCAGAGGTAGCTTGTGCATTAAAAATAGTTGTTTTTTATTCCACTACAAGGTTGTCCATATTCACTGTTTTATTGGTTGACACACAGTAAAAACAGACAAGAAAAATGTTCCAGTAAAACATAAAGCATTCAAGAATTCAAGCAGGGATCTGAGTAAAAACAACATATACGCAACTAGAATGACATAAAGAGCAAAAAATAATCTTCAATAAACTTGGATCATATCTTAGAATAAAAGTCAAGGGGTGTGTTCACAGGTTTTTGGAAAGTATCAATACTACAAGTGATCAGCAGAGGTCAGTACAACATCATGTTAAACCGGACTTGTGACCAAACCCTACAGAGTTAAAGGTTAAGTCTTTATTCATATGAGGAAAACTTTAAAACTTTCTTTATTAGATGATCAATTTCTACATATTTTGCCTGCAGTAAATATATTTATCCTCAGATATCTCACATGTACACGCTAATCTAGGCAGAACTGGCTTCAGGTACTACTCATTGAGTCTTTCATTCCCCTTGGAGGTTTGAAAGCTTTAGTATCTGATTTTTTTTTTTCTTAAATAATATCTTGTAACTGTTTTTATGAACTCTTTGTTGATTGTGGTTGTCCGGCCTCGATTATGAAAGTTTGTCCTCAGACCTAAGACGTGCTTCCTGGTCGCTGCAGTGAGGCCTCATCATTTCTTTCATTATAATCAGGACGGGTTAAATGAAGAAGATGAATTTCCCCCCAAAGATATTAAGCTAAAACCTTTCATTTGCAATTCAAAAAGCCGGATTGTGGAAATCCAGGCTTACTCCCTCTGTACTGGATTACAATTAACCTCTTTGTAATCACTTCTGTTATCCAATTTCATGCATTTTGTTATTCCACACCATGCACATTGTTCAATAATAGCCTCCAGATGGGTAATTCTCTCTGACAGCGAGGAGGACAGAGTGTCTGAGAGGAGTGTTAACCTGTCCCTGACTCATCCTCTTCAATGTTTTCTCTAATCTAACTTTAATTGCTTGGCCTCAACTTTCAACTTTACTTTGAAAAGATTCATTTCCCAAACTACTCGAGAGCAGTTCTGCTCTGCTCGGCTCCACACGCTGCCCGCAGGGGCCTCTCATGATGGTAATTTCTTGATGAGGCATTTACTCACCCAAATCAATTCTTCCCTCTTCTTCACATGTCTCTGTCTCTTTCTCCTCCGTCTGTCATTGTTTCCTGCCAGGGCTGATGCATCCTTCCTGTGTGTGTGTGTGTGTGTGTGTCCCAGTGAGCGATCCATGTGGTGAGGCTTGAGTAATATCCAGCTTTCTCTCTTTGTGTGTGTGAGGAAATGTCATGTTGAAATGTCAAACGACAACAAAGAAAGGCATGAGTAAAAGTGGATGAATAGAGGGCAAACAGCACAGTGTCAGAGCTCAGGGCATGTAAGAACAGGAGCCGGGTCTGTCTCTGGAGCCTGCTAAGTGAGCTTGGATGAGTGAGAGTAGACACAGGTAGGTGCTGTGTTTGAGTATGTTGTTCTCCTTTTTCCGTGTGGGTGACTATGAACAAAAGGGCAGACTCTTTCCTTAATCAAGCTAATGGAGTGGGAACAAGCTGGCTGGCTTGAACTAGATGGGCAGCAACAGGTGGATGGAAGGGCCCTCCGGGGGATTTATGATGTCAGAAAGAAGAGAGACTGAGGTGAGGACTTCAGCCTCTGATTGGCAGGACACAGGATGATAAAAAGCCCCAGCTTGTACTTTCAAATCCATTAGCAGGCGGGTTGGGTCTGAGGAGCGTACGGTGACAAGTACTGCCAAAGAATAACTTCAGAGCAGATACTACAGGTCTGGGTGCTAAAACAGTGAGAGTAACTTCTTGTTAGGCAGCAAAAACCTGCTTAAACTTAAGCGTTTCGTTGTATTTAAGTGTGTTTTCAACATTAGCGGCTTTAATTCCTGTGTTTGGCTGCAGGACGACGACGGTGAGTCACAGTTAAGATGACCCTGCAGAGGAGGAAAACACAATGGTGAGTGAATTCAACTTTTATCCTTTAAATCTGAACACACAAGACATAAAAAAAAGCCACTTATGTTCTGTTTCTCTGTTTCTCACCTTCAGGAGACCTGGACCGCTACTGTGCTGCTTTCTGCTCTGGATCTCTCTACAACCAGACTCCCTCCACCGGGCGTCAGCCGTCAACCTGAGGCGTTTCATCGGTTGTGCCGTCCGGGAGTTCACCTTCCTGGCCAAGAAGCCAGGCTGCAAGGGCCTGCACATCACCACCGATGCCTGCTGGGGGCGCTGTGAGACTTGGGAGGTGAGGCAGCTATTGTACTGTACACAAACACACACATTCAGAGGAGAGGAGAGGAGTGTAAATGTGATTATACCGGGAGGTGACGTAAGCAAAGCTGACAACTTTACACAAAAGAAATTAGTCTGCTGTTTGCATCAGCTTTTATTTGAAGAAGAAGAAGAAGAAGAAGAGGAAGAAGGATTAGATACAGATTCAGTCAGTCGGACGGCCAAATGCAGAGAGACAGAGGAAGAGACAGTCAGACAGGGAGACAAATACTGTAGATACAGAGATCGGTGATCCCCATGGAGAAAATTTGTTTTCACTTTCCTCCCTCCACAGTGAGGTCAGTGCAAGGTCGGCTGCGAGTACAGGCTGCTGCACAGACACAATAGATAGACTGACAGAGAGATGGATATATATACATACGGTGTCAAAGAAAAATATATTCTGTGTTTATAATACCCCAGTAAGATCTAAGCTTTGTCACCCAGTAATGAGACACTGACTGAAGTGTAAATCTTGCATGCGGGTGGAGGCTTGCAGAAGGCTTTCAGAGCGGGCATGCACCGAAATTGAGTTAACGTTCTGCAAGAATGGAAAGCAGCGTGGAATCCAGAGATTGAAGTGACAGCAGCGGTTTCCTTAACAATGCCTCAAGTGCATAAAAGACACAATTGGATTTCATAAATCGCCGGATACTGATTACAAAAAAATGCAGTGAAATCTGAAGTTTCATCTGGTACATTGTATTCAGTGACAAGAGGCATTAGGAAGCTCATGATTCTCTCTGCTTCATTATTGCAGTGTAGCTGGTGTGTGTGTGTGTACGCAGGAGGCCTCGGGCTTTGGTTTGCGATACTCTTTGGATCCCCCCCCCCCCACCCGCCCACCCCCCCGGGGGAGGAGATTCATCTTTTTGTTTGCTCTACCCCACAGGGAGGTCAGAACTCAGCAGAGGGAGTCAATGTCTTGCTTTAGGGAAAGTCTGTAGGTCAGACAGTTAAAGGGTTAGGGGTCAAATCTGAGACCTTAAGGTCACATGACACAGTCTCTAATTGCAACTACTTAGCTTTAGGATTTACATTTATTTTTTTTTCCTTCTGTGCATTCAGCTGAAGTTCTGATCCGGAGAAACTTTTAATTACCGCAACAGCAGAATAAGATTAAATTCCTGGAACAGCAGCACTACAAGCAATTAACAGAGGCTTTGCAGATGTGTCATAAATCTCCAGTCAAACACGGCTTGATTGCAGAAAAAACGGAGGTTCGCCGGGAAAAATTAGTTATGTGGAAATAGTGACGAGCTGAGAAAAAGAATTTATTAAAAATGAGAACTCTAATAAGGTGGATTTGTTTCCACGTTAGCTTACTGTGACAGCTAGATTTGTCGCTTGAAAAAAAGTCATTTAAGGTAGCACATTGTGACCACTGCTGGTGCTGTGAGTGATGTTTCGAGGAGCAGTTCCATGTATTGCTTGTATGTACATGCACACAAACACAAGGGTACGTTTTTGCCAACTGCAACGAGCTGTAACGTGTTTCAGTATTTGCTTTAAATGGTAGAAATGTGGCGCTTAAAAGAGAAGAAGAAGAAAAGAACAAACTAATGTAATAAATGACAAGCCTTCATGATACACAAATAGGTAAGATAAGTGCAACTTTAAAAATCTGAGCTCCTCCAAACACAGTAAAGGCGCCATTTTTATGATGGCAGTCCAGCATACAGATACATATATTAATATATGAATTAAAATGTTAGAATTTTTTATTCTCAATCTATCAAATCAAATAGTTTACTTGTAATTCAGTTAAGTATTCTTGATGTATGTATGAATGTGTGTATATATGCGTATGAATGTACATTTCTTGTGCTTGTATAGATGTGTGTGTGTAAGCACATATTTGCCTCTTGTTTTATTATTTTATTATCATGTAAAGCATTTGAACTGCTTTAGTATGAAATGGTAAATAAATTATACTCAACCAGCTTCGATGCCCAGATAATTTGCCAGGATGCAAATTTATCAAAGCAATGTAAAATGTAAATGTTGGTACTTCAACGGCTCATAAGATGCTCAACTAACAAAGGAAAAAACAACTTTTACTTGAAGAATCTTCTGTATTTCGCCATCTTGTTTCGCCATAAGGTCTTGATCAGGATGTTTAAATCTTACACTCGTGTTGCCAAGTTGTTTTCTCCGTTAGCTACCAAACTCAAGCTAGAGAGGAATTAGCTGAACAAATGTGTTGACTAGAGCTGAAAATCTGACATCACATAGCACATTTCTGAAGTGATTAAAAGACCAACTGTTTATGAAAATTAGCACAAAGAGAGCCAAGTTGTATATTTAGAAAAAAAAAAAAGCTTGTTTCTCTTGAGCTGAAGAAATCCAATATGGCCACCAAAGAGTTTTACACCTGAGACCTGAGTCAGAGCAGAACTCCAAGAGTAATCAGATATAAATCAGATATTTCCATATTAATCACCTATATCAGATGAGAAAACATCTCAGGAGAAAAATTAAATAAGATTTTTTTTTCTCTGTTTGTGTTTCCAGAAGCCCGTTGTGGACCCTCCCTTCATTGAGTCCTACCAGCGGGTTTGTACGTACAACGAGACTCGTATGGTCACCGTGAAACTTCCCAACTGCCTGCCGAACGTTGACCCGATGTACACCTATCCTGTGGCTCTGAGATGTGACTGTGGAGTCTGTCTGACCAGCACCACTGAGTGTATCACCTCTGTGTAAAACTAATCTGGCCACGCACTTTTAAAGCTTTCACTTTTTTTTTTTTGTTGCTTTTATTACTTCCAGGGAATCAGAGAAATGTAAATTTAGATCTATGAATGGGTGAAATGTCAGTGAGTGAGCCATAGAAGCAAATTTGCTTGTTAAGTAAAACTGATCAATGTAAAAAGGATCTGATCTGAGACTGAGAATAAACGGGTTAATAAAGTAACTCATGGCATGAGAAAAATCCATAATTCTACTATTATACTATTTTAAAGTTAACAAAGTCAATCGCACTCAGCTCAAATAGCATACTTATTCCTTGACTGGAATTTGGATTTTGCCATTTAGGTTTGCCTTCAAAGGAGACATCTGGCGATTTTGTATATTTTTCTTATTGTCAACAAATTTCATGCAGAGCCAAACCAACAAAGAATCGATCTACTAAGAAGTGTCCATCCATAGCTTGATATATCTTATCCCTCTGTGTTGTAGAGACCTCCACTTTCCACCTCCAGAACTATTAAAAACACATCAGTGAGTCACATCATTAGTTTGTTAAGAAACGGCTCCAAAGACAACTAATAACAGCGATCAGGTTTTAAGTCTCCGGAGAGTAGTTCCGTGTAAGGCAGACGCAACTGAGCATGTGCAGGAACGCGGTTACGTTTATAGTGCTTCACTTCATATCACAATCTATAGACTTTGTACTACATTGTACATTGTAAATAACTTTTATATAAACTCAAGAGGTTATGATATGTAGCACAACAAGCTAGCTTACACAGAACTACTCTCCAGAGACTGAAAATGTGAGATTTGCTGACAATAAGAAAAATATAGAAAATCACCAGCCATAATCTTTAAATTAAGAGGGTGGCTCTTTGGCACTGTCTATTAATCATTCAAATGATTTCTGTCTCTAGAAAAGGTTATATAACAGACATATTAAATACATAAAACTAACCCAAGCCATCATTTTTGTACTCTACAACCAGTTTGTTAAGTAGGCGATCATCTTGTTTCTGAACCAAATATTGATGGTAAATGTAATTTTGAAACTATCTGTCTTTATAGAAATGTTTATTGTAGTTTCCTGATCTGCTTATAATGTAATCCAGATGCTCTACTCTGTAAACTGCCAATAAGAATTCATTAGGTATTCAGTGGAAATGTTTGGGTAATTCATACTGTAATTGCTATCTTTTAATATTTTATGATTTTTTTTGTCATTTTTATTTTCTATCTTTGCTTTAATAACAATAAATGTCTGTTTCATCTGTACAATTGTGAGTGCATCTCTAACCTACATTATATTCCAAATAGATCATTTAAGTCAAGTCCACTCTTACACCTACTGTAAATGCACATATTTGATCTAAAATCATCATTTTAGTCAAACCATTTCCTCATTAAAATACTGTGTTTTTTCTCCTCTAGAAATGTGTGTTTCCTTTTAAAAAGCTCTGTAGGCAAGTCAAAGTAGGGATGCAGAATTCTGCTAGTAGTATTTCCCAGACCTTCCATTTATCATCCTAATATAATAATATGATCACATATTATATTGTACCACAGACTATATCACCACAGTAGCTTTTCTCAGCAGCTTTTCTCAATCTATAACTTTTTCTTAAAAGGCAATCATTGTAAGGTTTGCAATTGCAGTAATTGACATAATTAATAATTAGCCTAGAATAATCAGACTTTGGTGGTTGCATAGTGATGTGACCGCTCGTTAGTGCTTAATTAACCGACCTGAGCTCTGAGGCCAAACTTCCTGCTGGTTAGTCATCAGGAGTGGGGCAGAAAAACAGCCCTTACTAAATGTTGTTATTTGTATGATTCCCAAGGAGAACGGGGTTTATGTAACGTCCGATCGCTCACATGTCACTGAGGGGTTGCCGGGGCTGCGTTTGAGCCCCGGCGCTCCGAGGGAAACAGAACACAGTCCTCCCACGATACAAAACCCTCCCCGGTCCTCTGTCTAAATCTGTTTGGCTTCGTTCACACTGCAGATCCTCGTGCTTCACTTTCAACTGCTGCAGGAATCTAATTTTATTTTTGGATGGCTTTACTTTGCTGTCTGGGCTCAATTTTTTAAAATTTTGAATGTTAAAACATGGGCAAAATAAAATATCTGGAGAAAATCTGTTTTAAAAATAAAATTTGAAGCTTTTTTTTTTATTACTGGTGCATAGTCAACAACTTAATTATATTTTTCTCCCCATTTTTGTCTTAATTTTTTACTATTAGAGACATTTTGATCTGTCCTCATCACAAGACCTGTCTGTAAAATGCTGTGATTAGGGGTGTGCCCGAATACAAATACGTTACTCAGCAAAGCACAAATAATAGGGTTTTTTATGAATATTTGTTTCATACAAATATTTTTAAAATTATTTGTTTTCAGGAAGAAAAAGAAAATGTAGAAGCTAAGAAACGTGATAGCGTGTGGAATTGTACCAAACAATACACAGAGCACCTCAGGTTAAATAAACAGCTGCATAACCAGAAAAGTTTGATAAGGAGTTGTTTGTGCCAACTAATACACAGAGCGCAGAGCACTTCATGTTAAAACAACAGCTGGGTAACCAGAGGAGATAAATGAGGAGTTGTTTTCAAAAGGTCCGGTTACAATCTCTAGAGAAGCAAATACTCTTGTTGCTAGGTCGCGATGACCTATGCCGATCATACACACTCAAAAAATGTCAGGCCGCCAGACAAACAGGAGACATCTGGGAATAGTCTTTGCACACAGCATGCAAAGACAAAATTAAAAAATGTCCTACTATCATTGGTCAAAATCCAAGTGATCATTGACTCACAAAAGTGCCAAAAGTCACGTCTGCTTTGGTATAAAGGGGGGTTGGGTGTGAGTTGAAAGGGGCTGCTGCACTGGTGATTTTCTGAGTTTTGTGTGTGAAATGAAATAAACTCCCGTTGGTTGTCTGCTCATCTCTCTGGTCTCAGTGTTTGGTGTGAACATATTTAATATAGCTTGATTTGAAACCCCTCACATTGCTATGTCAGTCTCTCTCCTCTGCTCCGCTGTTACGTCTATCAGCAGGTCTCAACGAGAGGAGTCACATCCACCTGCTACATGACGCACATTTCCTAATTTGGACATCACTCCCGGAGTTGAGGGTGTTCCTCAGAGATAAAGCTGAGCTACTGACACACGTGAAGTGCTCCCAAGGGACTCTCCATAACATGTTGTTCCCTTTCTCCTTTAGAAAGACGAAAGGTCTTTTCTTTCTTCTGTCTAAGCCCACACACTTATATTGTACACACAGACTAAAATGTCATCGTGCAGCTCATAGAAAATGTTTTTGTGCTATAAATTGTACATTTCCAGACCTCAGACAGGCCTAAACAAAGCATTAAAAAGAAAAATTAAAAATAGAATATCATTTGAAATTGTCACTTTTCATCACATACTTCCTTTCAAATTCATCACTGCATTCATATATTTTATATGACATACTCAGTGTCAGTTAATTAAGAGGTTAGAGGTTTATTGTGACAAAGTAATTGTCCTCACATGGACCAAACTTGTGACCTTCTGGCTCCAGTCAGGTCAGATCTAAGTGACACTAAGAGATGATGTGTTATCATCATGACTGACACTGTGTCAATTAGCGCAAAGATAATCGTTAGGTGTCATTGATTCTGCTCCATATTTAGAAGCTAATTATATATACCTGGTTGACTAATAGGAGTCAAGTAAAACTAACAGGTTGACTTTCACATTCAACACAGTGAGTGACTGTAAGTGAAATGTACCCTTTAATGCACAGAAGAATCCTTTGTTGTTGATTTTAGACTATTTTTAGAGGCTGAAACTGAAACGTAAAAATATATTTTGACTGGCCTATATTGAGACGAAAGTTACATCTGCTTACTGTCTTCTTTTACAGCACATGTTACAGCAGACATACAACACTCTTATATACATACGTTAAAGGGAGGGATCAGATGAGTTCAGGGCTGGATGCTTGTTTGTCACTCTTGTAAAGACCTTTTAATCCTCCTGTTGTCCTTGGGTCAAATTTGACCTGTTTTCAAATGTTTTTATATCAGAAATATGGATTTCTTTCATCTAATTGCCTGAAAATCACATGGATGGTTCCATACCACACACTTTGCAAGTAAAAGTAATGATCTCTACTTTCATTGAATTTTAGATGTTTTATTAAAATTTATAACATCTGTGGACTTTTGTCCTCCCGAGTCAAAATTGACCCTGGAGGACAACAGTTGCATTGTCAATGGGGAAGACAGCAGGAGGGTTAAATTACAGAGTAGTCTCTAGGTTCACTAAAGCCACATTAGCGAGCACACAAGTAAACATTTTTTAATATTACGATGAGCCAAAAACATTAAAGCATATATAGGGTTTTTTTCCTTTTGTAGAAGCCCAAACTGACGACAAATGATGCAAACGTGAATGCTGCGTTTAGCTAATTTGTTACAGATTTGAGCTGAATTAAAATGTTGCACTTATATTTTACATTACTTCAGTTGAGCATTTTCATTTATATGTGAGATTATATGTCGAATGTGGAGAGTTTATGTTGCATTTGCTTATTTGGAATTCAAGCAAAATTCAGGGAGATTCAATATAATTCAACACAACTCTAAAGAAAACAAAAAATGAAATTATGTGTGTATTATGTATGTGTACATATATATGCAGCTAATGAAATGAAAATATTGTAATGATAATAATAATAATAATAATAATAATAAGAAGAAGAAGAAGAAGAAGAAGAAGAAGAAGAATATTAATAATGAAAAATTCCATTTTAAGTGGATTTTACATAACCCAAGGACAATAACAACAACAATAGCAATACTAGCAATGATTATGAATGAAAGCAATTATTTGCAGCCATCAGTCCTGCAGAAGCTGAAAACACCACATTACACAGCTGTAACTAAAGGCGGGAACATGCATAAACAAACATCAGTCTGTGTGATCGCTGCAGAGGCTTTTAAGGCGGGAGAACGGAGAGGTTAAAAGGAGAAACAGAGGAGAGGTTAGCTCTCCTGGGACCTCTATTATCTTCAACATCCCTGACAGGAGAGTTGCTCTAACAACTCCCGCTGTCCTAATCATTCCTGACATTACCACTTCCTCCTTCGGCTGTGGGGGGGGGGGGGGGGGGGGGGGGGGGGGGGGGGGGGGTTGAGGGGGTTGGTGGTGGCTGGAACAGCTCTTGGCAGGAGGACTATAACACAGAGGCAGAGACGGAGGAGGAGGTTCTTACCATCAACGGAGATTCCTAACCTGAGGTCTGAAACCTCCTCTGGGAGCTCAGAGGGAGACACAATGACTCAGCCAGATGCCCTTTATTCAGGGTGAAACAAGCCATTCTTATTTTTTTAAAAGGTAACCCAGAGGGTGTATAACTGTGTTACTGTGACAAATTCTTTGTTAGATGGTGAGATTTTTGATATTACACGTCACTTTCCACCTCATGCTCTGAATTTTGAAACAGAAACTCCTGAGCAGCTGTGGATTCAAGATGATATACCGTCTAGCTTAGTTTGTTAATTGTGTAAAGCTATTTTAATATTAAAAATGAATCAAGAGACTGTATGTAATGTAAAAGGAGTTGTTGATGGTGATGAAAAGAATTATTCCCCAATACTGCAGCTTTTTGAAGCTTTTTAGCCTGTCTGGTTCAACTGTTTTCAGTAAATAAGCTCTGCACTAGGAGTGTGCCCGAATATAAATACATTATTCAGCAAAGCACAAATAGTGTGTGTTTTTTTTTTTTTTTTTACAAATATTTGTTTCATACAAATATTTTAAAAATTATTTGTTTTCAGGAAGAAAAAAAATCATGTTAAATACCAGTGCACAGGTCGGTTACATCGCTATCTCAGTCTCTCTCCTCTGCTCCGCTTTGACGTCTATCAGCAGGTCTCAACGAGGGGAGTCACATCCACCTGCTACATGACGCACATTTCCTAATGTGGACATCACTCCCAGATTTGGGGGTGTTCCTCAGAGATAAAGCTGAACTACTGACACATGTGAAGTGCTCCCAAGGGACTCTCCATAACATGTTGTTCCCTTTCCTCTGTCTAAGCCCACACACTTATATTGTACACACAGACTCCCAAGGGAGCACTTCATGAACATTTATTGTAACACTTTAATTTTCTAAAATTAAAAGCGTAATAAAAACAAAAACAGGATTTTTAAACCTCTTTCCACTTTTATTCGAATACAAATACAAATACAAATAATTTTGCTGCCTCAACAAATACAGATACAAATACAAATACTGGGCCCTCTGCATATCCCTACTCTGTACACTACCTGCCCAGCACCAACCAGCAGAGAGGCAAAGTTAGTGACCAGCTGGTCAGGTGGACACAAACACAACTCTTGTGGAGTTCCTCTTCCCCACGTGGCAAAATCACTCAAAGCAAAAGAAGTGAACAGTCCTTATATCTTAGAGGCAAAAAAGACACTTGTCAGGCAAAGCTCTTCGGAGGCGTAAGGCTCTCTATATGATCAGTGAGATTAGAGGCAGAGCACAACCCTTCTCTGAGAAATTACACTCATATATGACTCTCAACATAATGAGAAAATGTTGTTAATTAGCGTACTTGGCAAATTGCAAAAATGTTGATACTGTATGTATGATTGAAATGTTCCGTGACCTTTTCTTTCCTACCAAAATATCTGATCCTGCAGCACAATATCTAACTTAGCAATATTTAACTTTTTATGGTTATGTTTAAGCACTGGAAGTCCTTTGTTAAGGTTAGGATGAGATGTTCTTCATTTAATACAGAAACAAGTTTACACAGTTTAACACAAAAAAGCACTAGTGATGATCTTTTATCAGAGATAAAGAAAATTAAGAAGGTGACAAGAAGAGTTTGGGTGCATGAAACCTTTCTCATCCTTTTTATCCATCATGAGTTGCTTTAAGGTTATGTTGCTGACGATTGTCATCTCATTGGTTGCATATGTGCAAACTTGACACTGCATGAAATTTGAGAATAAGAAAAGAAAAAAAAGAGCACAGAAAAATGATGGCTCCCATTGCCACAAAGCGATTCTACTGCTGAAGATATGTAGAGAGTTCCTCAACTGAAGACTATAACAAACTGTTGATCCTTTGTGATTTTCTGAAGGGGTAATGTGGTCAAAAAAGCTAAAATATTGTAATTCCAAATCAGAAATCTAATCAGCAATGAAACAAACTAATTATGTTGTGGTTTGTGATCATAAAACCTGTTTTGGATAGTAAAATAACCAAACTACATGCCTTTACATGTAGTTTTCTCGATTTAAATGTTAGTCACAAACCAGTATTAGAGGTGACACTACACTGCTGTGTCAACCTGGCAATTACATACCTAAAATCCATCTAATTGACATCTTTCAGGCTCTTTCTTTCAAACTACTACTGTAAGTGTAGGTCACTAAAACTGGGTCAGTTTCCCACCTCTTCTCACTGATAACCCGCAGGGTGGGATTAAGGGCAGGTGAGATGATTTTGCTGTCAAACCTTAAGGGCAACTTCCCTTTCCGCTGCCTCTGAAACAGCTTGACAGATACCAACTGGGGTTATGAATAATACAGTCAGTCCTGCAGGGACACTAGGAGGAGGATCTGTGTGGACGATGGAGCTTCCTTTCGATGGAGAGAGTGGCAGAGCGGCTGAGTTGGGTGAGATTTCTCCAGGGACGTACCCCACTGTAGATCATTATCACCTTTATTGCCATTGACATGTAATATGATGGAGGTGATGTGAACGACGGCTGATTCATGAACTTGCTTTCATTGGCAGATGATTCTGCACACAGCATTTTTTTTTATTGAGCTGTGGAATCATGGAAAGAAACATGGGAAGTAATAATTTATCAGTTTCATTGTTGGTTTTGAACAGAGGAAAGTACATTTGCAGGTACTGGTACTTTACTTGGTTATATCCATTAGGGATTTTTTTTGCTGATTTTCTTTATATTTCCAGTAAAGAACAGGAACAGGAAAAAGAAGCACAGTCCGACTACTAGAGAGCAGGCTCATCCAGAGGCGGGAGGGGGTCTTTGAAGAGACAGGAGCTAAAAAAAGCCTGTTTCAGACAGTTGCTGAACTGAGGGGCTGCATAAAGGACCAGTAGAAGATAAATAAGGAGTTTTTAACTGTAAATCATGCAAAGATATTCCAGTAGAGCCCCAGAATAAGACATATAGACCTGGAAATGTGCATGTAATTTCAACCCAAACCATGATCTTGTTCTAACTAACCAATTCATTTCTGTGCCAAAACCAAACCTTCTCTCACCTCTACCATGTAGCTCCTTGTGCCTATAATTAAAGGGGAACTCCACTGAGTTTACAGGTCTTGGGGAGGGTCACCAATGTGAACAGTTCTAAAGCCTTTTGCGGCTCTAGAGGGAGCTTTGTAAATCCAATATGGACGTACTTCCTAGGATACACGACTGGGACTGACTGATAGAGCTGAAAGATCAGAAATGCTGACAGGGGTCATTTTTGAAGGTAATTACAAACAACATATTTAGTTTGGAGGACGTCTTGTGAGATGCTGATAAATAGCAGTAATAACTTTCTGTCTTTATTCATTCTACTTCTATTTTATCATTTTATTTCTTTCCCTATTCTTTCTATCTTATCGTCATTTCACACTTCCTAATGTCTCACCTTCTTTCCTTCCATACCTTGTTCATCTTGTTGATCTGTGAAATGTTCAAAGGGCTTTACAGAAAGAAAAAAAAACAGAACAATATTTATACTAAGGATGTGCAGAGAGCCCAGTCTTTGTATTTGTATCTGTATTTGTTGAGGCAGCAAAATTATTTGTATTTGTATTTGTATTCAAATAAAAGTGGACAGAGGCTTAAAAATCTTGTTTTTATTACGCTCTTAATTTTAGAAAATTAAAGTGTTACAATAAGTGTTCATGAAGCGTGTGTCAGTAGCTCAGTTTTATCTCTGGGGAACACTCCCAACTCCGGGAGTGGTGTCCAAATTAGGAAATATGCGTCATGTAACAGGTGGATGTGACTCCCCTCACTGAGACCTACTGATAGACGTCACAGCAGAGCAGAGGAGAGACACTGAGATAGTGATGTAACTGACCTGCACTCTGGTATTTGACATGGTTTATTTTTCTTCCTGGAAACAAATAATTTTTGAAATATTTGTATGTAACAAATATTCGTAAAAAAAAAAAACCCACACTATTTGTGCTTTGCTGAATAATGTATTTGTATTCGGTCACACCCCTAATTTATACAATATTCTACAAACTAAAGAGGAAAATAAAGTCAGTTAAAGTAGAATAAGATGAAATAAAAACAAACAAAATAGACAAGAAATACAGTTTCCATGCAGTTGCAATGGAGTAATACTGTAAATAGCCCCAAATGTAATAAAACAAAAGTACATGAACACATGGGAGTCCTTATACTTTGGATACTTTAACATTTGTTTACCTTTATAGAATTTTGAATTGGTTTATAGTTCTCACCATCCCCCCCTCGCTGCATTAGAGCAGATCGCCCACCGGATACAATCCGTCAGCCTATCAGCCTTGAATACCATTGACATATAATATAACCGTGACGGGTGGCGGTGGGGTCACAGCACGCCCACCTCCTCTACAGGAGATAAAAACAATAATGCCACTACAACAACGGGAGGTCACCCCACTGCCACTACACTGCTGTGTTAGGCATTACATAATCTCATTCAGCCAGAAGCATAAAAAAATGCCAAAGCATTTTTTTATCAACACAGAGAGATACAGACTTCTACATTCATATTTTAGGGATTTAAGCTGATGCTTTCATCCGCAGGTACCAAATACTTAGAAGCAAAACAATACAGAGAGGAGTACAAATGTGAAAATGTCTGTGACCTGATGATGATGCAGTGACCTCAGGAACAGATGGTGGTGAAACAGAAGGATACAAGTAGTGGAGAGATAATGAGATACACTGAGTGTGCAGTTTATTTAATGTCTTGTAAATTAAAAGACAGAAATTGATTCTGGCAACAACTAACGTGGTATTAAACTGTGATTTAAAACTGATATAATTGATATTTTTTAAATACCAATGTATGAATTGTCAGTGTATAATAATGTGTTGGGCGTGGCTCATATTGATGAACCTACAGAGAATTATCAGTGACTCTACAGCTCCCATTGGCTTTACGGAGCTTTATAGTGAGTTTCATCTCATTGTTTATCCGTCCGGCTGCAACTTCACTGTTTTGGTTCACTCTCAGCGTCTCTCATAGCGTCGTTTTGGGGCTGCAGCAGGCAGCTGTTTTCAGAGAAAAAGCTCTAAAAAGCCACTGTAAACTACCTGCTCAGCACCGAACGGCAAACAGACACAGTTAGCTGTAGACTAGTTGGTGAACATAGTGGAGCATTTAGCAGCTAAAGAGCCAGATATTTCCCTCAGGAGCTGGTGGAGAGCAAAAACAGAGCTAAAAGAGAGTGAATATTGGACTTATAAGCACCAGGTGGACAGAAACACGACTCCAAATGAACGATTGATTGATGGAATTGATTTATTGAACAGGACAGTGTCCAGTATTAAGCATAAATGATGCACTGCACCAGAGTTAGCTTGAAGCTAATTTGCATCTGTAGTCCATTACAATCAAAACATACAACAGCATAACAACAAACAGTACAAAGCAAAAAAAAACAACAACAAAAAAACCAAAAAACCCAACAAAGAACACACCATACAAAATACAAAGCACAATACAAATACAAACACACAACAGCACATCACATAGTATAATGTTGCTCTGTAACTGCTGGATGCGGAAATGAGAGTTGCGAACAAGTTTGGCCTAAAAATAATTTATCATTTATCATTTATCTTTTGTGCCTTTGGAACAAAAACCAACAAATATACCAAATAAATGCACATTAAAAAAAAAAAAAATCTTAAAACTCACTTGTATTCTTTGGCTCTTTCATGCTCCTCTCCTTTTACTGTCTTTTTCTTTTTCCTTCTCTGTAAAGATTTTACTTTCTGATTTGAAAATTGTAATACAAGGTTAGTTACTTATTTATGAAACGTTTTAGCAAGGGCAATTGGAGCCAATTGGAGCGCACCTGTCAGTTATGATGAGGTTAGCTCGGTGGGTCGGTGGGCTTTAGATCCTGAATATTCCACCAGTTGGATTCCTTTCCAACTCCTCTTGATGATGTAATCTGCTGAAATCAAAGAAATGATTTATCATGTAAGAAACAGACCCAGAACACATACAGGCACACACTGTACATAAATATACATGACGGCACAGTCCACAAGATTCAATATGATGCATACACACACACTCACTTCAAAACAATCACGGAGGATAATCTGATCATTTGTGAAGACATTGATGATCCCTTCAAAGAGCAATAGATCCAAGAGAGACAAGATTCTCATTTCTTTAGAGTGTTTCTACTGATGTTTGACAATCTATCGATCCACATCAGCTGTTTAATTATAATGATGGCACCGGCGGAATTAGCATGATGTTCAGACCAAATGGATATTTTTTAAATTGTTACCAATAGTGTCTAGTTGTCAGTTTTAATTGACACTTATGCCGCAAGTTTTTATCATGTGGAAGTTACAATGATTATGAGTTTCCAACTTCTGGTATGACTCATTTTTCTGGAAGCTCCGATATATCTAACTTGGCTCTAAATAATCTGGAAGTGCCTGATAAAAACAAACATGGACGCCTCATGTCAGGTTTGAGACCATAATGACTTGTTGATTGACTTAGAATTTCTAGAGAGAAGTTGACACTTTTTGAATGGAAGTCAATTGTGTTACTGCACTTTAATGTACTTCCTCTTCAACTTCCTGGCTTCAGCCTCAAGCCACTTATTTTAAATATCACCTGTGACATCTCGTTGAATCATAGAGTCTCATTCTCCAACATTTTGGTAACTTTAACAAGTGTAAAATAATCTCACAAATCTTTTTTTTTTTTTGCTCTAATCATCGCTATGTAATGAGTCACCCAGCCGAATCCATACTGAGAGCAATGAAATAGTGCAGCTGAAATCACATATGAATAATAAATAGGTTTGGATGTGATCTCTTCACATGGCTGCTGCTAATTCTTTGCACTCATTTTTTGCAGTTTTTGAATAAAAAGGGAAAGAAATACAAGATTGGTTGACAAAATAAACACTTACTGAAGTCAAACTCTGTATTTTAGACATACAAAGGTGCATTTCATTCAAAACTTTATGCTTATTTTTTTCATTTTGGAGCAGATCTGTCCAGTTCAGTCGTGACAATGTTTTGACTTTGAAAACTACTATATCATACTAAGTGAAATTGTCACTAAAGCTGTTTTTTTCCACACAAAAAGAAAACAGCTACACAAAATGATTGACACTAATAAAGAAACAATTCTGGAGTAAACGAGCTTCAGAAGCACCTTCCTGCTTAACTTCAAACTGCGGTTTCACACTTTCACTTTTCACCAGCAGCAATTAAGTACATTTTCCATGAGAATCTGCCAGCACATCCTGAGTTGACGGGTGTCAATTTGGGTAAAAGAGTGTGTCTCCTCCTCTCTATTTTCATGGGCAGTGAGGAGATGCTAATGGGCATGAGCATGCAGGCACCAAAATGTGGAGACAATGGAGCCTTCATGTGTCTGGGCAGAGCCGCAGGTGGGCATGCTGGAGCTGCAGCCGAGTCTTGACAGGCTAATTTCTCCTCTGTGTTTCCTTTGGCTCGCCGTCGGCACTCACCGTCCACGGGAAACTAACCGTGATAATTCTGCTGTCTGCCAGTAATTGGCCACAGAGATTCAAAGCCTTTCACACCACAAACTATCCCTGATGTCAGAGAGGTGCCTGATTGGATTAGTTGGACAGATTAATGGATGGAAAGGCAGACAAATAAATAGCCACGCTTTTGGAATGGTGACATAACAGAAGTTCAACACAAAAAGTCTGTAAACACTTCTCTCAAAGGATCTTAAAGAGGTCATATTATACCCCTTTCCCAGTTTAATACTTTCATTTTCATGGTCTATTTACAGACATTTGCATGTTTTTACGGTCAAAAAACACCTGGTTACAGCTGGATAAGCCAGTCCCTCTCGGCCTGAAAGGGGCTGTTTTGTGTCTGCTCGATACCCCTCTCTTCTGATTGGCTGACTGCACAGCGAGCAGAGCAGAGGAGAGAAACTAGCACGACCATACACTACAGCATTGCGAGCTGAGATAAAACGAGTGCACATGAATTAGGTAAATAACATAAATACAAATATTTTGTTTCTTTCAGGAGGAGTGGAGCGTAGAGGAAACACTGAGTGTATAGTTGTGACATCACAATCTTACAGAAATCCAAACGGCTCATTTAAAGGCACCGTCTCTGAATATAGTCTGTGTGCATTTCCTCATGGACTGAGCATTTTGATAATTTCACAGTATTTAAATAGCACTTAGATCAGCTTTACAATCCAAAAAGAAATGAAAATCTCCCTTCCAATAATAAGTCCCCTTTAATAAGATTCTGAGGCATAAAACTGGGGCTAATGATTATTTCATATCACACTGACGAGGAAGAGCCTGAGAAGAGAAGGGAGAACATTCAGGAGATGATGAACTCAACCAAAAAAAAAGTTAAAACTGTGTCCATATAAAACTTTTCTCTGCATTCATGGTCATGATCAGTATTTTGAGGCAATGTTGGTTTTGAATGCAGGAAGTAGTATGACCTTATGGCCTTACCTGTGTCTCAATTCAGGGGATGGTTTCTCCAAAAGATGCAACTATGGGAGGGTTGGAAGGAAGTGAGTCCGCAGGTGTGACCTGAAGACTGAGCCTGCTCCTCTTTCTCACAAGAGACAGTAAGTTCCCCTATATAGCATTTAAAAACAGTTAATAAATGGTTTATAACAGACTATAATGTGGTTGGAAGCAGATAGAAGTGTTTATTGATGTATCTGTCAACAACTATAACTCCTCTTGTGGGAAATTATAATTGTTGACAAATACTGTACATTAATAAATACTTAGAAAGTCTTTCCATCTGCTTTTAATTACACTATAGTGTGTTATAAACCATCTATTAACTGTTTATTTTCTACTTAGAAATGCTCAACAGGGGGACCTACCTTCATCACAAACAACATCACTTTTTCAGTTGATATGTTGAACTTATTTACAGCAGTTACGGAGCAACAGTATTCATTTGGAGTCGTGTTTCTGTCCACCTGGTGAATGTAAGTCCAACATTCACTCTCTTTTAGCTTCTGTTTCTGCTCTCTACCAGCTCCTGAGTGAAATATCCACTATGTTCACCAGCTAGTCTACAGCTAATTGTGTCTGTTTGCCATTTGGTGCTGAGCAGGTAGTGTACAGTGGCTTTTTCTCTTGAAAACAGCTGCCTGCTGTGGGCTAAAATTGATGCTTTGAGAGCGCTGAGAGCTGAGAGCTGAGAGCTGAGAACCAGAACAGTGAATTTGACAGCTAAACAATGAGCTGAAAACTCGCTATAAAAAAATATTGATTATAGCCACTTTAAAGTGTTACTCCACATAGAGATCAAAACCTCCAGAAACATATTTCCAAGTTTATGACTAAAGCTCTGTTCCAAAAAAACAGGAAGCAGGTTTATTGAGTTCTCATATCTCAAATCCAAAATGTGAGCAAAGTTACCCAGGTGCCTTAGTAAATGTGCTCTTTGAACATGCTTACTGGGGTTGTACAGGTTGGACTTTTTAACCAGGTTAACCAGGTCATTTCAAGTGCTGAGAAATTGTCAAACAACTCATTATAAAGTAATTTAATAAAATTATAACAACACTTTCAGCTAAATCTTTCATCTCTTCTGTGAAAATGAGACTGACGGGGAGAAGTGAAATTCTCTTTGTGTTCATTCAGCTCCTACTGTTTCCCTAGTACAGATCATTAAAGTCATTGATTACTTAAAGCCCCTTTTTGAAAAACAGAGTGAAGAGGAAGACAGGAAGCCCAGACAGAGTATCCCAGACAGCTGTTTATTATTCTGACACTACAGTTTAGGTGTGCAACTGTAAAACAATACATGAGTCAGTGTGAGATTTCAGTGCTGCTCCATACCATTGCTTTAACAAAACAGTAGAAATTGATAACATTCCAGTAGAAAAAAAAAAAAGAGAGAGACTTTAAGCTTTTCCTGAAGGGCCTCATTCATTAAAATCATCCAAAGTTTTATGAGCAAATCTGAGCTAAAGCCGAGATTGATGAAAAATTAATCCAGGTGAGAAAAATCTTACAGGTTGCGTCGATTTTCTGAGCTAAGTGAGACAATAAAAAAAAATTCTATCGCTATCTGGGAAATGACTTCAATTTCTTTTTAGTGTCGTCTTCAATGCAATATGTGGAATTGAATCAAGCCAAAGGATAATTTTTATAAATGAGGCCCCTTCAGTCGTGCCCGTCCGCCCGCCCGCCCCTCAACCCAGAGAGGTGGGATTCATGGTGCCAGTCAGTCGGCACGACACGCGGACAGACATCATCAGCATGCTGAGGAGAGCGTGATGGAGTTATAAGAGGGGGAGATCAAAGAGAGGAGAGGGGGAGAGGACAGAAAGAAAGGAGGATCAGAGGAGGGCGTTGAGGTGGAGGGAAGAGGGGGAGTAACGAGGTGCAGAAAGAAAAAGGAGGTGTTTTTTCAAAGAGAGACCTCAGAAAGTAGAGGGAGAGAGGAAGGAGCTCTGCTATAAGTGTGAACAAATGATTTGGGAAAAAGAATCTTCTGTTCCGAGTGAAAATGCTGGAGGAGGAGAGCAGGGGCTAGAGAACGGTTAGAGAGGGAGAGGGTTGTTGTACATTCAAGTGGCAAAGCCAAAAAATCCTGTGCTGAAAGGTGTGTGTGTGTGTGTGTGTGTGTGTGTGTGTGTGTGTGTGTGTAGGGCTCAGATCACAGGAGGAGATGCCCTTCATTCTCTTGTCAAATTAATAAAGAAGAAGATGAGCTCTCTGCTGCGCGTGTCCCCTCACACAACCTGACAAGTCGCAAAGTTTCAGGCGAGTGCGCTGACAGGGAAAAACTCTCCAACTTGATAGACGGTCGGAGGAAGCCCTGTCCTGCACCTCATCACGCACTTACTGCTGAGGGAGCATTTCTTCTTCTCGGATGTTATACTCGCGGATAGAATCACCTTTCTTGCAATTTTTAAGTTCCGGGGTTTTTTTTTTTTTTTTTAAAGCAAAATAGTCATTCAGCGTTCCTGCTGACGGCTCGCTGCTGAACCATAAGTCTAAACTGCAAGAGAAGCAGCAAGGATGCAGGAAAAAGACTAACTTTTATAACGACGGTATTGCAGATGTTTGTAGAAAATATAGTTGAGCATGTTCAGATTATTATTTTCAAGGAATAAATCACATATTTTTGCCAGGAAACCAGGATTTCTCCCCATATCATAAGTTTAGATTTACAACTAGGGCTGCAACTAATCATTTAGTCTGTGAAATGTTAAAAAGTGGTGAAAAAACGGCATTCATAAATTCTCAGAGGCAACGGTAATGTCTGTCAATTTGCTTGTTTTGTCTGACTATGAGCCTAAAATGTTGAGATATTTAATTTACTGACAAGAAAAGGCAGAAAATTGTCACATTTCAGAAGCCGGACCTAAAGAACCTTTGGCATTTTGACTTAAAAAATAACAGAAAATGATTAATTGATTATTAAAATAGAAGCTTGTTAATTTTCTGTCAATCAACAAATGTTGTTGCAATTCTAAAACACAGAATTGTGGTAATTACAATTACTTATTTTAAGAAATAATGAATAAAACAATTTTTATTCTTATTCTGTTTGCAAAGAAGATTTTGTTTGTAGAAAAATGAGACAATCAAGGTGAAAGCTACAGTAGTTCAGCAGGCATCACATGCATCCTAATATAATAAAAAAAATCAAGATAATACAGCAATTCCTGATGCTGTATGGTCATCTTTTTAAGCACTGATCTGAGGTAAGTACTACCTGTAGCGGCACTGACGGAGAATCTGTAATTCTGAATTGTAATGTTGCTGCAGTTCTGCACTGGATGCTCCACCTGTTTAAAGCCTCTCTGTACTGTAGATTTTGTAAAGTAAAGAGTGTATTCTGCACTCTGATTTCAGATGTTTGCATGTCTCTATAAGCAGCATTTTTTACCATGAAGTAGTTGAGCCTATTGTAGCGCTGTAATAGCATAATGTTAAGGTAGTACTTGAATTTCTTCAGCACACAGTAAAAGTAGAAAAGGAGATTCTGGTGAGAAATCCAGGTAAATACGAGGATTTCAGTTCCTGGCTTTAACTCAAGTGTAGACAAATGTCCTTTAAATACATGTACATAACTTAATTGTTCACTCTCGTATTTGTAAATGCTTGACGAACTCTTTTAAAAGTGATTTAAGGAAAACTTTCAGGCGTGTTTTATTTGTAAAATAAATTTGGTAATTTCAAAGTCTTAAAAGTTTAAGAATTACAGGGAAAAGCGTTTATGGGGGGAATAAGTATTCCAACAGACACAGACAAGTGATGTATTTTAGTGACGTGTAATCTTCAGCTCTGTCATGATATAATTTCAGTGACTGCTGTACTACCAGGCCACTATCAGTGTAATTCAAACTGAACGTCTGCAGAGATCCATCTCAGAGAGCCTTCTGGGATCTAGAAAGATGTAATAAATCTGTGATATTTGGTGCATTTGGTGTAATTTTGCTGCCCACACTATCCCTCAGCCTGCGTCAGTAAGTGATTTTCTGGTTTCTCAAAAAAAAAAAGCTTTTAACATCTCCCAGAGAAGAGTGTCTGTTGCCAAATGTGAGCAGGGGAGTAATTCCACAGATAGTTTTCTGTCACTGTGGCTGCACTCGACTACGATAGATTTCTCCTTTTATGTCTGCCGGTGCACAAAAAGGTGGCCAAAACCTGATGTTAGATTTTTACAATGGAAAACAACCTTTTGTCAAACTGTACTGAAAATACAATAGTTTGATATAATGTTGTCCACGAGAAGATGAAACATACCTTTGTAGATTACAAAATAGCAGAATTGCAAGATACATTATTAAGGTGGGTTTTTCTTTTTAAATTTAGTCAAGAAACTAAGAGTCAAAATGTCAAAGTTTTTGAAAGGACTCTTGGAGGGAGCATCGTAAAACTTTTTGGCAGAAGTCTTCACAGGTCTATAATGCTGGATTTGATCCAAAGCAGGCCAATGACTAAGCTACCCAAAAACTGACGTGCATATATCCATTTTCATAAAAAGACGCCCAATCGGAGTGTGATAGCAGTGATACATTAGCAGCAGTAAGCCATTTTTCCTGACTGAATGCCTAAAAAAAACCCATCCCAAACAATGTAGACTTATTGATAAGATCCATGGCGATACAATGGCGGTAATGCGCCAAGAAATGCAGCAATGTGCCAACAAAAGGCTGGAATGAAGAACAATACAGGATTCAAACTTTTACGAAGGCTTTGCTAATGTTGTGTGAGGAAGGATTTGATGAGTTTTGGTGAGAAACACTGAATGTAAACACAATTTTTTGTTTGTTAGAATATCCTACAGGGAACATTTGCGTTTGATATGAGGGCTCCAGATGTGTTTTTTACCTTTTTGGATATTTCAGACTCAGCTGTGTGTGTACATTGTCACACTTGGATCAACTTTTTATCGGTCTAAGCAAGGTTTACAGTTAACTATTGAATATTAGCATGTATCACATGACAGTATAATATTAGCTTGTTAATACAGCTAGCATTTTAACAAACATTTAGCAGGTAGTGTTTTAGCATGTTAGCATTCTGAGGCTGACAGGACTTCGGAGGTATCCTGTCAACAATTCAAGTGTTGGACAAGTGGGAATTTTTGACGCTACATCAAAACTCATCAAAGAAATTCTGATTCATCGTCTGGGGAAGAAAATGTTGGACGTACTTCCTTCCTTAAAAGAGGAGACAATTTGTCCTGTTTTAGAGTTTAGGTGTAAGATTTGGTTGGTGGACATAAATAACTGATATCTTTTCTAACATACACACAGACACCCTTCAAATTGATATATTTGCAGTAGCCACCCCTCACTTATTATACGCTATGAAATAATAAAAGTCCATCAGAATCAGCCTTGTTTTAATAGTAAGAGAATCAAGTGTTGCATAGCTCTGCGCTGTGTTTGATATAAGTGACACATCAGTTAAGATGAAGAGATATGAAGCATACTGGTCTTGTGCTGCTCTACACAGGTAGACGACTGGTAGCCACCATTGAAGTCCTCTTAATAAAATTAAGTCCTGCATCTGTCTTTGGGGCCAATTGGCCTGAAACTGCTGCTGAGGGGCCCCTGAGCAAGGCACTTACCCCTGACTGTTCCAGGAGATCTGCTCAGTGGCCGACAGCAGAGAACATGAAAGTCCAAGCGGTGACCAGATGTGAATGTAAGGCAGGTTGGAACAGAAAACGGGCTGTTCGCAGGATGATATTCTCATTTGAATAAAGTTACAAAAAAAAAAAAAAAGTCTAATTTGCACAACAGAAGCCATTAAAACTGTGTCCTTTCTAAAACACCAAACCTGATTAGCATATTGTGACAGAAATCTCATCAATCTCTTAGAAGTCTAACTCGTCTTCAACAGGTGTGATTTTATGCCAATTAGCATTACAAAGTCACTAATCATATCATTTTCCAGTCTGCTGACAGCAGAGAGAGAAACACCACTGAACCAGTCAGCTCGTCTAACATCGTGACTGGCTTCAACAAAGACGGAAAATACAGGAGAGGTTTAAATTTCAGTGCAATAAGCAGTTTGGAGAAGATGTGAGAGCCAGAAAACTGTAAGTACCAATTGTTTGTTTTAGATCATATGCATTTTTACACACACAAACACACTGTCTTGACTTGAAACTGGGATCATTAAAATAAAAAATGCCAATTCTAAGTATGTGGACATTTACCTCATTGATTCTTATTCTTGCACACCTACAGTATCTATGCCAGGATCAGAGTACACAATATTTGTCTTATGAAACGGTCACTATTTTAAACTCCTGCCTAACTTGGCCGAGAGATATGTCCGACAACATGGTGGACCCCTGCCAATGGAAAGTTGAGGTCTTTGTTGATGATTCGCCCCTCGAAACAGCGTCTAAACTGCCTTTAGACGGGGTCAGAAGACACTGCATTCAGACTAGAGCGTACCTCCGCATATATAGACTTCCTGAATCAGGAGTGTCAACAACCACATCATCCAAATCATCATGGTGGATGTGGTAGACGTTGTCAAATTGGCAAAATAGTTACATTATGGCCTTGTGAAGTGTTCTATATGCCTGGACACACATCATGAGTTAAAATGACAAATTATTGTACCCAATGCATATTTTCTGGACCCCTGCCAATGGAAAGTTGAGGTTTCAGACTAGTTTAAAGCGTACCTCTGCATGTATAGACTTCCTGAATGAGGAACGTCAACAACCACGTCATCCAAATCAAATCATGACGTTGTCAAATTGGGAAAAATAGTTACCCTGTGGCCTTATGAAGTGTCCTATATGCAGGATCGGCTGTCACCTGGACACAGAGACGAGTTAAAATGACAAATTATTGTACCCAATGCGTATTTTCTGCCTGATTGGGTCATTTTGTTTACTCTGATCCCGGCATTAGACTGTCAGGTGTGCAAAAATCTCTTTTTCCTTCACCTTTCATCCAATTTAAATTGATATATCTGCGTCACCACTTTGGTGGAGCAGCACCACAAATCTGTCAACCAGGTCAATCAATGAATGGCTCTACTGTCCTTTCCTGTCAAAATAAAACCATTAAACTGAGAGGTCAAATCCTGTGTTTATAAATCTAGCCTGCTTTATAATAAAAGCTAATGACCTCCAGACAATGTTACATCATGTGACTGGTGAATTTCTTCCCTCACATCAGCCCGTTTTGTGCCACCTGTCCAATCACTCCACACGTTACATAATGCAGTAAAGCAGGAATGACGTGAATCTGGTCCTTTAAAACTATTTGAGGCTTCCATGATGGCTACAGACATCTATGTTCTGCTTTATTATTCTTACTCTACCTTACCAAATATGATCACATGTGTGAGTGTGTGTGTGTCATGGGATCAGTACTGCTGCACTGCAGGGCGAGGAGGGACAGCGTCTGAATCTCACAAGACCTGAAGCTTCGACTTCTGACAAAAACGACTGATCTGCCTTCTGTGAAGAAAAAAAGTCTCCCCGGGGCCGTCAGGGTTGTCATCAATAGACGCCGTCACATGGTGCATGTGTATGCATGAAGAGTCTGCGTGTAAGTACGCACTCTGGAGCATAAAACTACTCCTTTTGCATGCAGATTTAGAAAAACCGATATCATAAAACGTACAGTATTCCATTTTTTATTACTTGAGCTTTTTGCGGCAAAGCTGCTGTCGTTAATGGAATTCAGAGCGGGCTTCAGTGAGACGCTCGCTGGTTAAGACTGCCGTGTGTGGTGCTGGGGCTGTGGGATTACATGTCACTGTGCTGAGTGGACTTTTATGTGAACTAAACTCTGTGTTATTTCCCCAAAGCCTTCTTGTCATCCCAGCTTTACCCAAAGTGCATTCTGCCATCCCTGATTCATGCAGAGGAATGGAACAAAAAAACGTCCTTCATTCACCGACATGATAACAAAAAGGTATAATATTCAGAATATTCTAGCGGCGTACCCGAGCGATGCATAGACACAAGGAGGATTCTAACAAAATAACCATTTAGGGTTTACCGGACATCAAAACAGAGGCCAAGGACATTTCTGTAATCAAAAATAGAAATTATTATAAGAAGCAAAATCACTAAACAAAATATAAAAAAGATTTTCCTCAAACCATAAAATTCCCTCCCTGTGTTAAGGGGGTGATGCTCGATCACATTTGGGAATCTGTGTTCTTAGAGAGCGACGTGAGAGCAGAATCACACTTCTATTTCATCTCACAGGCAAAGAAAAAAAAAAAACCCTCCATCCCTTTTCGATTTCTCTACTGATAACTAAACCATGCACAATCCCTTTGCCAGTAAACCCTTTTTTGTTATTCAATGTTTATAGTGCTACCAGTATGCAAACCCTGAATGTCCACATAGTAAATTATCAATGAAAAATATTCATATGTACAGTGTAGCTCAATAAAATGTCAGTTCTCTTTAAATTCCATTTGCATGCAGTCAACTGCATAATATACAGGCAATACGTATGTTCAGTAGTTGTTTCTTTGGCAGGCCAGAATCCAGCTGGACATGCATAGAGAAGTATGTACAATCAAAAAAAACGGGCTCCAAGTCACCGAGGAGTGTGTACCCTCACATGACCCGGAGACAAAGTCAGTGTGCAAATGGTAAAGAAGCCAGTTTTTTATCTCGGAGAAATGAGACCAGTGGTGTAATTGGATCCGACAGAGCTGGACGCCCAAACAATGAGCATAACCTTTAATTGATAATCGTGATCTGTAGGAATATGTGCCATGTGATCACTGTTAATCCAGGACGCTCTCTACACCACTGGTTAAGCTCCCTTCAGAGCCCGTCATCCTTCTCTGAGTCTGGAGAAACAGGCCTGGAAACAGTGAAAATGTCCTGACGTTGGATTTTGGTTTTGGGGGTGGTAGAGGCGGATGGCGCCCCCGTGGACGGCCGCCTCTTCTCCGACAGCAGTTTGATAATCTCGGCTACCTGACTCTCCAGGGCGCCCAGACGGCCTCCCAGAGTCTGGATGTCCCCCCGGAGCTCCAGCCGGGTCTCGTGCAGCGCGGTCTGCAGGGCCTGCTCCGGGATGGGGCAGAAAGGGTGAGGAGACCCCACTCCTCCGGGGAGAGGGCTGTGGAGGAGGGGAGTGACCGCCGCGGGGGTCCGAGCCTCCCCTGCCCGGTCGATCCGCAGCTCACTCTTAGTGATGCCGCTGTCGCACGAGTCTGTCTTGCGCAGGGGGTTGTTGCTGGACACACCGCCCTCCTCTACATCCCCGCTCCCTCCTGCTTCCTGGCCATTGCCCTCCTGAGAGAGCATCTCCACGGAAACAGCCTTGGTGACGTTGTTGTTCAGCCCCTCTTTCTTGGCCTCCACTGGGGCCATGTTGTTTTTCAGGCGCATCCAGCTGCTGGCCTTGACAGGTGGCTTACTCAGCGCCGGGCTGGTGCTGACTTTGAGCCTGACAGTCTGCTCACCTCCCCCTCCAGCAGAACTGGGCTGCAGCTCCATGATATCACAGTTATTCTGCTTGACAGGAGGCTCGCCGGGGTGGCTGTACGACAGCGAGCTCTGCATGGGTGTGACCTGAGACACGGTCAGCACGCTGCTGCTGGGCGGGGCTCCGTTCTGCATTGAGGAAGGGGGGCGCTGCAGGCTGAGTGGCAGGGAGTGCTGCAGGCTGGAGTGGCCTAGCTGCAGGCTGTGGGGGTGCAGGTGCTGGTGGTGGTGCTGCTCCACCTGCAGCTGGTTCTTCTCCAGGTCCAGCTGTGAGGCAGCAGCGGCTCCCTGGTTGCGGAGCTCCTTCTGCTGCTTGAACTTCTGGAAAAGCTTCCGGACAGGATGGTCCTGCGGGATGGTGAGCTGCACCTCGTTCTTCGCTCGCTGCCTCTCCTCTTCCTCCTTCTTCACCTCGCTGATCTTGCGGAAAATTATCTGAAGGAGAAACACACAGAAAAGAACAATATGCCACTTATCAGAACACTTATCATTTCATATGAATACTATGAATAATAATTCTCTCTCTGGTGCTCCCTGCGGCGCGTTGCACATTAATCATTGCAGATAAAGGCGTCTTGTACAACAATGAGAAAAAAAGGAGATTTATTATTATGGAAATCTGTCTTAAATTTTTCCCTTGAGTACATTCACATGCCACAGTCCCTCTGCAGTGCTCTCAGGTACTGCAAAGAGTAGCTGGCTTCAGGAGAACTGTGTTAAATTATCCATCAGTGCTCCTACACCTCTCCCTGTATTTTCTGCCCAGGTCTGGCGCCAGGCTCTCTCCTGGCTCCTCTTACACACTAATTACATTGGGAATGACAGAAATCCCTGCCAGGCAGGCAGCCAGCCATCCAACTGATGATTTAAGTGTTATTCTTGGTTAAAATGATAATGCTCCCAATTGACGGCAAGCTGAGTCGATCTTTGAGTTAAAGATGGAAAGGAGGGGATTCGCCAACTTCACCGTCATCCATAATCTACCCAACCAACCATCTTTACCTCCTACCCTCCCTCCTTTCAATCTTTCCTGCTCATCCAACCACTGCTGCTGAGAGCTCCCTGAGCCAAACCAAGCAATGTCTGCTTACAGCTCCATGAGAGAGTACGAGCAGGGGGAGACGGAGATCTCCCATCAATCACTGTGAATCTTCACAGCTACCTGGAGGCAAAAACCTGGAAGATTAACACTTTTAATTAAAGTAACTGTGACAAGTACAGTTTGTTTTGATGAAAACTGAATGAGACGTTATAACCGGTGGCGTTTTGTTTTTCTATTTGTCTCTTTCTAAGAAGAACAAAAAGTCTTTGACAAGGAGAAATGAAAACAAGAATCTGTCACAACTGAGCCGATGAAGCTGATGTGATGGGATCAAGTAGGATGAACTTCCTCTGACTACCAGTCACTTCTTATTAATTCCAGCAATTAAATTGTCAAGAACCGAAATGCATCGTAAATGTTATATTAAGTGTGTCCAGTACAGTAGAGTATGAAAAAAATACCCTTGAATATCAGTAGGCAGTATTTTTTTCCTTTACTCATTCAAACATGGTTTAGCTTCCGCAGACAGTTTAAAACATTATATTTCGTTATTTTTAAGTAGAAAATCACTGCCTTCAAATAATAATAAACTTTATTTATATATCACTCAAAAACAAGCTTACAAAGTGTTTCACAGGCATCAAAACAAAATACACAAAATACACAAATGACAGATACAAGTTCTTCACAGATCTTCCTCAAAAGCATTATAGTTATTCAAAACTTGAAGGAAATGTAACTGTGCTTGTTTCCATTAAAAAAAATTGTAGTTGAAACAGCTTAAATATCTTTAAGTCTTGTTTCAGTGGAGATTCTGAAATATCTTAAAGCATTAAAGCGCCAAAAGAACTGAAATTGGATCTGAAAGTGAATCACTGAAAGAAGTTGAAGTGGTAGTTGAAACCGAAGCACATATAGAGGTTTGTGATGGATGTGGAGTTGATGAAGTGATGAAAAGACACAACATGTCAACTGAAGTGAATGCTGAAAGCAACTCAAGTGACAGTTCAAGTGACAGCATTGAAATGAGTAAGTGTGAAGTGTCAGTAGAAGTGAAATCGCTGAAAGAAGATGATGTGTTAGTTAAACCGAAACTGCTGAAATAGGCTGATGTATCAGCTGAAGTAATGAAAGGAGCTGACATGTTATTTGACGTGTCAGGTGAACTGAAACCGCTGAGTGAGCTAATGTGCCATGTGAAGCGAAACTGCTGAAAGGAGCTGAAGTGTCAGTTGAATTAAAATTTGCTGGAAGGAGTTGAAATCAAAGTGCTGAAAGGAGATGATGTGTCAGTTGAAATCAAAGCGCTGAAAGTTGTTGAAGTGTCATTTGAAGTAACGGTGTGGAAAGGATTTGAAGTGTCAGGTGAAGTCAAAGTGCTGAGAGGAGCTGACGTGTCATTTGACATGAAACTGCAGAAATGAACTGATGTGTTGGTAGAAAACAAAGTGCAGAAAGTTGTTGAAGTGTCATTTAAAGTTGAAGTGCTGAAAGTTGACATGGCATTTACTTTAAATTTACTAATTGAATGACTTGGAGCTTAAAAGAATCATTCTTTCCTTTATTTATATGGTTTATATGGTGACACATGGAATGTGTCATTGGTGCTTGTCTATGTTATCATTTTAAAAGTAGAAAATAGCAAGTTGGGTGTCTTGGCTCATTGTTAAACCACTGCATCCTGGGTTTAAGTCCAGCCTGGAAGATTTGTCACATGTCACTTTCCTATCAGGTAAATGAGCGCTCGCCCTTATGTCCCCTCACAGGTGTATTAATCTAAATCCAATGTCATCAGAACACTTTTGGGACGGTTCTGTCCATTTTATCAGTAATAAGGGCAAAAACTGGCCAGTGGACAGCTCATTATCCTGCTCCGACAATAGGGTGACATTCACATGACATAACCTGTGAGAATAGCTGACATTTTTGGGCGACCAAGACAACTGCCCACACAAGGACCTTTTGGGCATCTGATGTCAATTTTCCAAATACAATAACTCTGTCTGCTCTGGAGATATTTTTGTGCTCATATACTCTTGGCAGTCGTTGACTAACAGATCCTCTGTATGACGCACCTCGATGCTGCAGGTTTATTCTCTGCATCTGTCACTAACCAGAACTTCCCACCACAAAAGACTCTTGTCATCTCAAAGCCTCTCAAAGACTTCAAGCCAACTTCAACCTTGACCAGGATTTGTGTCCTGATGCAGGAACTTAAGATCACGCTACACAGTCAGTACAAAGCCATACTGTGGCTTTTCTCAAGCAAAAAAAAACTTTTTGTGATGAATCAGACACACTATAATTTACTCAGATCCATTACTAAAAAGTCTATGCCTGCCGGTGAGAGGTTTTAAAAGACTCTAAAGAAAATCGTTTAGCGTCGCAGTAATGGCTGGCAGCGCGACGCGTCTTGCAGCTCCGCATGATGAGTGCTTTGACCGCGTGGCTCCGGGGTTGAATGGCCTGACTCATTTCTTACATTCAGCCTAATTTCTGCTGACCTAATTATTCCATCCTTCTGCCTCCTCGACAGCCAGCGCTCACATATGGAGCCTCATTCACAATCTGAAGTGTCCGTCCATCGTGACTCATGCACAGAAGAAGGAGTTATGAAAAATGTTGCTGAATGGCCCGCTCTTGTCAGTGTCTGAGATGTGAGAAGTCGCAAGAGAAAGCAAGATAGATTAATGG
This sequence comes from Thunnus albacares, assembly GCF_914725855.1. Classification (NCBI taxonomy): domain Eukaryota; kingdom Metazoa; phylum Chordata; class Actinopteri; order Scombriformes; family Scombridae; genus Thunnus; species Thunnus albacares. The sequence goes on along the minus strand of NC_058120.1, from coordinate 26,982,104 downwards.
CTCCTCATGAGGCACTCAGCTGTACAGCTGTCATATTAACGCAGGAAAGAGAAATCAGGAGCTCCTCTTCATCTGTATGATTACTAAAAAGAATATAAAAAAAGGGTTATGTGAGATGTGCTGAGCTGCATTACAAAGCTTTGTTAATGACAGATTGCTTTTGCCTTTAGAGGTATAATTTAAAAGTTTGTGATGACCTTATGACTGAAGTGATTAATCAGGCTACATCATATCATCAGTCATAAGACCTTTGATACAAAAGATCTTTAGCTTATTACCAGAAATTAGGTTATTCAATACTTGAATACTGTTAAAATTGCGGGTCTTCGACAGAACTCAGAACTTTTCATTAAAATGTTTATTCATCTGAAGAAGTTAAACTACTTGGATTTTGTGTCCACCTCTGGTGTAATTTTTTTTCTTTTTGAGGCTTTCTAAAAGCTGGTTATCATCTGTAATCTGTTTGATTTAATGATTTTTGTATCGTTTTTTTGGTAGCACTACTTTTCATAACATCTTTTCACTTTATTCTTTTGTTAAAGATGTTGCTTTGTGTATCATAAGGATGTGCAGAGGGTCCAGTATTTGTATTTGTATCTGTATTTGTTGAGGCAGCAAAATTATTTGTATTTGTATTCGAATAAAAGTGTAAAGAGGTTTAAAAAATCCTGTTTTTGTTTTTATTATGCTTTTAGAAAGTTAAAGTGTCAGGTCATCAGCTTTATCTCTGGGGAACACCCCCAACTCCAGGGGTGATGTCCAAATTAGGAAATGTGCGTCATGTAGCAGGTGGATGTGACTCCCCTCATTGAGACCTGCTGATAGACGTAACAGTGGAGCAGAAGAGAGAGACTAAGAAAGCAATGTAACCAACCTGCGTGCTGGTATTTGACATGTTTTTTTTTTCTCCCCGAAAACATAAAATAAAATAATATTTAAAATATTTGTATGAAACAAATATTCATAAGAAACCCATTACTTGTGCTTTGCCGAGTAACGTATTTGTATTCGGGCACACCCCTAATGTACCATTTGTAAATTTTTTTGTTCAAAAAACTGTTTTTACTGAATGTTAAATTGCAAATCCTGTGCTAAGAAACATCTGTACTATATTCATAATGCCCTTACTGGAACAGTAAAGAAAACAGAATAACTCACAATGTGGCAGAACAATAAACTGGAGCTGTTTTTAAGTCTTCTGGGGAAGTTCTAATCTGGTAATCAGATGGAATTGTTATTGTATTTCACCTCATTAATTCAGCCATACATGTTTATTCTAACCAGTTTCTTTTTGGGTGGTTGTTTTGTTTTACCCCCCAGTAGCAAGTGCTCTATCTGTTTCGGTTGACATGGTAGAACACCTCCAAAAGTTAAAATCCTAAAACCCTCCACACTCAAAGTCCAACCATACAGGTGTTATTACTATTGCTGCCTGATTAGACCTCTTCTCACAGTCCTGCACGAACTGTGCCAGATTGAAATGTCCTCCACCATTCTGTTGGTTTTGTGGTACCTGTTCAGGAAGGAACAATTCGCTTTTTTCACTGCAATCAAAGGAATATGTCACGTTAAGAGCTGTTATTTTAACTTTCAGCCACCTTTCAGCTGCATTGATCTGATCCACACTGGCTGCCTTTCTGGTGTTTGGTGGTGATTTTTCTAAAGCTATTTTTTTCTTGGGTGTCTGTTTTCTTCTCTCAGGTAGGTGAAATCAAGGGGGCAAAAACAGGAAGTGGGGGGGTGCTTCATTCAGACAGGATCAAAAGGTCAAATAAGGAAAGATTCATCGGGAAAGACAGACAGTTGGCATCTTGTTGATCAAGGAGTTGTTCCCAGACATCACTTGATTATCAAGTCTCTACCCAAATGTGTATTTTCTTCTTCAATACTGACATTAATATGACACATGACAACATTTATTTCTTTAATAGTCCAGCCTGAAACCTTTCAGTGCATCAACCCAGACCTGTCTGATGCTGTCTTACTTTTGTTTTGTTTTTTTAATTGTTCTGGGATTTTACCTGGTTGAAACTTGAAATTGTATTTGATTTCATGTCTCAAGTCTTTAAAGATTAACATAACATCCATCATCACCAATGGTTGCACCTGTAACCATATCGTAGAGTGATGTCATGGAGTGACATGATGTACAGGTCAGCAAGGTGAGAATTTACAGTAACACCACTGTGGGACAATATAATTAAAAATAATTAATATATTTAATTCTAATAAAATATCATATAATAAAATTTGTACTGGAGAATTTCTAACTAAGGGAGACAATTGTTTTATAGTCAAATTTAGTCTTGTGCAGCATTAACACTGTAAATGTTTATCTTAAAATAAATTGTACTCACACATAATAACAAGTAGTCCAGTACAGTAGGTGAAGCTGTACTGTAGGTACACCAAAAAAAAACAACCAACATAACCTCAATCACAGACAAATACTAAAAACATATTTTCATTGTAGTGGAAGCAGCAGTTATGTAACAGTTGCTTCCTGCCTGTTTATGCACACCTGCGTCCTCTCAGGTTTGTTTATGAAATACACAGCAAAGCACATGTGCTTCTTCAAAAAGGTGTTTATCTAAAAGCTATCAGACAGGTGTTTGTGTGTTGGCTGGACAAGGTCACAAGTGTAAACCCAGTAACAACAAATGTGCCATTTTCTGTCAGTCAACAAATAAATTAATTGACATTGACATTAAAATTCTGAATCTTTATGATCATCAGCATTAACGGACTAAAGCTGGTTTTCCTGTTGTGCACCAGTATAACAGATCACCTTCCTACAAATCTCCAGCTTGTTGATTTGTACACTGTGTGGTTATCTACTGAGCGTTGAGTCAGTGTGGTCCTTTTATAGTTCACCCCACATTCTCCTGAGAACTCAGCATGCAGATCTGCGGATGCATATGCTAATGGGAAGAGAAATTAGCAAACAGAGCCTGGAGGAGATCAGCTAACCCCCCCCAGCAGGAGGTCCATCAGAAATAACATCATCACAGAAAAAACCTCACAGAGAGATCACAGGACATGACAATTCCAATAATAAGACATTTTGGACTAGTGTCTTCACCTAAAAACAACCTCATATCCATGTCAGCATTTCTTACACTTGTGACATTTTGTTTCAGACATTAACATGAATGAGATGCAATTTGCACGTCTTCTTGCAGCTCAGTTTTTGGAGGTAAGAAACAAAACCTTCAAGAGTTTACATCTCATTCACTAAGTAATCAATGTGAATCAAGTTGAGGTGGAAAAGAATCCTTGAAAAGAACACTGAGAGTCAAAAGTACAACCATCATCTATGTATGAATGTCTACTTTTCTCTTCTCCAAAGTGTGAGACAGAACACTTGTACCCACTTTCAAAAGCTTTCTTTGCAGGAGCAAAGCAGAAAAAGACTGGAAATGAATAATGTTTCTGTCCAATATGATTTGATCACAGTGTGTCCAATAACAAGAAACTATTTTATACATTTTCTTTGTATATTTCTCTGATATGATCACAAAACCATGTCCATGTGACTGTGACTGTGATAGATTATTCAGGCACAGATCAGAACGTGTCCTCCTCTTTACATCAGGAGCCAAACAGACACATAAATCTAATAACACATTTCTAGAGATATGAAAGCGCCTTAAAAATCAACTTATCATATGTGAATAAGTTCTTCCGGCCTTGTTGCCTTAAATGTTATCTCAGAGTGCTTTCACACATGTAGTTCAGTTCATTTGGTCCGGACCAAGGAAAAAAAAATGATACAGTGTTTTGTTTTAGTTCTGGTCCGGTTCCTGTTCACACTGACGCTTTACAAATGAACCGAGAAGACTAAGAGTGATGTTATACAGACTGACAAGTCACCTCATTGGACAGTTTTGGCGACTGTCATCCTGCATCATCAGGACCCACATGGAGAAATCAAACTCTGGTGACTGACGGAAGTTTACGCAACACTTTAATGCTTCTGATGTTTAAATTTATGTTCTTTGGTGTCAGAAAAAAGCTCACAAAGAAATAACTGATCATAAGCATTATTAGTATTATTAGACTGCAAATTGACCTCATGTTATGAATAATGACTAACAGGTAGAGACAGAACGAAAAGGAGGCGTCTTATACAATAATGATTCAGGGATTATTACTGTGGGATCATTGTCATACACTTTTTAATGGACTTAATGAACTGATAAAGTATAAAGAGTAGGATACAAGCACAGCAGTTTTAAGCTTATGTGTTACCATGGTTACCAAATGATTTGCATAAGTATATATATGAATATATACGTGACTTATAAGATCACTTCCTGAACAGATTTCATGATCAGCAGATGGATTTATTAGTAGTTTAGTTTTTGAAATGATGCTAAAATCACTTATCTACTATCATAAAATCCTGTGGTTGGTTTGTTTGCTTTCACACCACAAACAAGCCGCATCACAGTAACACTTGACAGCGGACTGAGACCCACCTTTTCAAGCGGTCTCGGTTCAGTTCTTTGGTCCGCACCAGGGTTTGACTGACAGCTTTCACACCAGCCCACATGAACTCTACCAACCAGGCAAATAAACTTTAGTATGTTTTAACCGAACCAAACAGGTTAGATGTGAAAGCACAGTTAAAGTCTGTGGCTTCCATGAAAATTGGAGGAGGAGGAGGAGGAGGAGGAGGAGAAGAAGGAGAAGAAGAAGAAGAAGAAAATGAGATTATCTGGACAAAAAAACTGTCAAATTCTTTTTCATATAAGACTTAAAACATCTGTCTTTTTGAGACCAACTTTCTGAGCCTCAGACTCAAACAGCCTTTTCTACCTATAAAACACTGTAGATTCAGCACATCGGGACAGATGTGCAGTAAAAGTCATTACATCCTTACGTCAATGACTTTTTTATAACAACAGACTGCTCATTAACACATAATGTTTACAAGGTGAGAACAAAAGGGTTAGTGTCAACGACGGTAATGAGTTCATGCATTGTGGGAAGTCTACAGCTTGACACTGACAAATCAATTGCCTTGTCAGTTACGTGATGAAGACAATCAATGAATTGATTTTAATCCTGTGAAAGAGAGAATAATGACAGGAACAGATATTGTTCTAAAGGAAGGAAGCAGGAAGTGTGTATACACTTGTTTTCTGCTCTCTCAGCTTCAGACAGCTGTTGGCGCAGAGGCGCTCTAAACAACATGGCACTGAAATCTATTTTAGGCTCAGACTTCAAAGCTCTCGTTATAAAAATAGTTCAAATATAAACTGGATTTCAACATCGATAAAGCCCCTCCCCAGAACAAGAGCACCAGCCAGAGACAGAACAAATGAAACATTATGTTTACGTGCTGCCTGAGTGTTCGTCAGGCCTGATTAAATATTAAAGAGCAGAGCAGAGGGAGAGAGTCAGGGTTTATTTAGGGTTTCACAGACAGACGCTGGTTAGGCTGAGTAATGTTTTCATTTCAGTCAGGCCATGATATTCTGACTAGAGGGGGGCGGTGAAGTAGAAACCATTACACTATAAATCTGGGCAGAGAAAGGGAAGAAGAAATATTACATAATATTAAAAGCACGTATAAGACTGTATTATATATAGCTTTGTACTGTATGTACAGTATCCTATCTTGTAATTTTATGCATAACCTTGTTTTTTCTTGCCCATTAAATGCTTACACTGCACACCTTGCTTCAGCAATATTTATTCTAATTACCTTCCTGCTGATAAAGCTGATTTAGTTTTCAAATAAAAGGAAGAGAGAGGTGCACTGTGATAGATGTGCACATAAAAAACTATATGGATATCAAGAGATCGAGAGAGAGGGAGATAGAATATTAAAGAAAGAGAAGAAAAAGAACATCAGGATGAAAAAAAGGAGGAAAATAGTAAGGAAGGAGAAACGTTGTAGCAGAGGGAGAGAAAGAGAGAATATATGTCAGTAAAGTCAAGATTGGCCTGAAGAAATAGAAAAACAGGACGGAAAGAAAACTAAATCTGAAACAGAAAAACATGATGAAATGGGGAGGTACTGAGGTGAAAAATAAAACTATTTTCTGAATATGGCCAGACCAAGAGAGAGAGAAAAGAATAAACTACAGTAAACATGCACAAACCAAACACTGAAACAGATACTGCTACCTTGTTGTTTATATGATATATCCATATATGTGATATTACAGTATATATACTGTATATGCATTTACAATATACACAGAAATACAGAAGGCCTCCGTAGCTCTTTACTGCATTTACTGGTGGGAGAGCTCAGAGCTCATAGCAGCAGCAACAGTGACTGCTCTGTCTGTGTGTGTCTGTTAGCACGTTTAGCAGAGCAGCAGCAACAGTGACTGCTCCGTCTGTGTGTGTCTGTTAACACGTTTAGCAGAGCGGCAGCAACAGTGACTGCTCCGTCTGTGTGTCTGTTAGCACGTTTAACAGAGCAGCAGCAACAGTGACTGCTCCGTCTGTGTGTGTCTGTTAGCACGTTTAGCATAGCGGCAGCAACAGCGACTGCTCCGTCTGTGTGTCTGTTAGCACATTTAGCAGAGCAGCAGCAACAGTGACTGCTCCGTCTGTGTGTGTCTGTTAGCACGTTTAGCAGAGCAGCAGCAACAGTGACTGCTCCGTCTGTGTGTGTGTCTGTTAGCACGTTTAGTAGAGCAGCAGCAACAGTGACGGCTCCGTCTGTGTGTGTCTGTTAGCACGTTTAGCAGAGCAGCAGCAACTGTGAGTGCTCAGTCCGTCTCTGTGGCTACTGGTTAGGGGGTTTATATCAGTTTATATGTGGTAACGTCATCACGCAGAAACCTACATCAGGTCACATGAGAAAAGTTTTTAAAAGGGCTTGGGAAAATGGCATTTTGACGTTAAAACATATATACTTCTACCAAAATTTGAATTTTAGGATTTTAATACATACGGAGCACTACTTGGAAGCTACAGAATTACATAAAAACCTCAAAAAAAACAAAAAATAATGGACCTGCCCTTTAACGGAAACCATGTTTCACTAGTCTTAACCTAAGTGCTTTTGTTGCCTAAAACTTAACCACACACACACACCATCCACTTAAACCTTGTCCCCACGACTTCGGTGCATAAAAGTACTGCTTCATTCATTTGAAAAAATGTTACATGTTAACATAATCCAGGAAACGGCTATGAGTAATTTCTAGGAGACAGGGTTGCACAGCAGAGGACAGCCAAACCATGAAGTTTCAAGGTTTTCAGGGGGTCCTGAATTATGAGTATGATCACCCATATTTCACATACTGTTATAAATATGTTATAGTAAAACCAGCATGATGACACAGGGGAAAGAAAGACATTATAAGAGAGGATAGAAAGAGGTGAGAGAGAAAAAGAAATCAGTGTATATTATGCTGAATATGACCAGAGAAACAGAGAGAGGATGATTTCTGCCTCCTTATCTTCCAAACTCAATATCAAATGTGGCCCACAAGGAATCTGCTGCAAAGCATTGTGGGTAACGATGATTACCTCCAGCCTCCCTCTTTCTCTGAGCAGTTTTTATTTTGATGTTTCCTCAGCTGATGTCTCTCTCTCCTCCATCACTCTCACTGTACCGTCTCAGAGTCTGCCGTCGAGCAGGAAATCAGTCTCTTTTTCTTTCACTGCTGATGGTTTGTTGTTTATGCAGAGCTGCCAGCGGCCGTACGGAGCTCTCTCTCTCTCTCTCTCTCTCTCTCTCATTCATCACTGAAATTGTCCAGCAGGAAGCAGCTGTGTGTGTGTGTATGTGTGTGAATGTGGTGAGAGAGCGGCGTGGCGGCATGCAGGAATGACGGAGGGGCCCATTAGAGAGGAGCGTGACTTGTTTGTGTAACAGGTCACATTCAGATAAACCAGCAAACACAAGACAGACCAATGGAGCAGAGAAAACCTGAGACACGCTTAAACTCTGCTGAGGCTTTATACAAAGATGCAGCTGGTTTGGCAGCGACATTTCAAACCCTTATTCAGACCGACAACAAGAATAAATTGAAGATCTAAAATCAGTTTTACAAAAATTTGGCCTTCAAGAAGCTCAAGAATGAACCTTAGCTTTTAAGCCAACATGAAGACAAGTCACTAAAATGCTCAGAAGAGAAGAGAAGTCAATTTGAACATCTACAATTCCAAGTCAAATGGTCAAACTCATCATCTGCTGACGAAGGTCATGTGATATAGTCTAAAGCTCCACAACAGCTACTAATTGGACCTTGAGTTTCAGTTTAATGAATAAATAAACTCACTCTTGACCATGAAAATAGCAAACTAAATAAAATTAAGCTCCACTTACTAGGTTTTTTTTTATTTTTTACTTTCAACAACATTTCTACTACAGCAAACTCCATTCTGCTTAGTTGTCATGGAGACGACAACTCCACAACAAAGGCTTTCGATCACATCACTTGATCTTCAGCAGCAGCTGGAGTCGGCATGAAATTGAATATGTTCCAATTCCATGACAACAGGTAAACTCCATCTAGTGATGAAGACCATGTGACACAACTGAAAGCTCCACAACAGCTACTAAATGTACCTTTAGGTGTGTAAACAACTTTCAAATTAAGTTTAATTTTTCAGTTGAGTTCTAGTTTAGTCTATTACTGACAATTTCTCTTATAGATTGTGAAAATTCATTCTTGCCCTCCAACTAGTAGTAGTAAAAATTAAGGTCCACTTACTAGATTTTTTTACACACTTTCAACCACATCTCTACTACAGCAAACTCCATTCTACTTAGTTATCATGAGGATGGCATCTCCATGACAACTGAGTCACAGTCACTGCAATAGAAATAGTTGTTTTTGAATTTCAGCTGGTCGTTATTAAATCTCACCTCAAGGTCCATTGAGTATCCGTTCTAGAGCTTTTGATCACGTTGCTTGATGATCAGCAGTCGGAGTTGCATATGTTCATAAACATTCACATCATCTACATCTGACAACAGGCAAAACCCTAACCCATATACTGATGAAGATCATGTGGCATGACTGAAAGCTCCAGAACAGCTCCTACAGTACTTGGATGTTGAGTTTAAGATTTTTTTATCAACTAGTTTCCAACGTCAAGAATGAGCCTTGAATCTCAACTCAGCTGGTGTTTACTTAAGAAACCTATTTAATACGTTTTATCTCATCTTTTGAAAAATTGAATCATTATAAAAATAATTTTTATTTTTCACTTTGAGTTTAAAAGGCCACAATACAGTTTTTCATTTATTTTTAATTTATTTTTCATTTTGAAGTTTTGGATGACCTTATTTTAATTTCAGTTTAGTTTTGAAAAGTTTTTTTTTTTTTTTTAGTTTCAGTTTTCTCTGTAATAAAAAACAGACTCTTGTTAAAAAGTGAAAAGCTTTCTACAAATATTTTACTAAACTTCAACCCTTATGAAATTAATCAGTAGAAAAAAAAAAGACACAATCACAAAAAGCTCGAGGTTCATGAGGCTGGTGTTTACTGTAGAAATGTGAGGTCACGCATTGTAAAGTCATGAAACTTTAGAACTGAATGTGATATTAAGTGTCTCACAGTTCGGTGTTATTACACGCTTCTATATACAGAGAATTGATAAGCGAGAACCCTTTTGATGAATTTAATATTTGCTTTCATTTTGACATTTTCATTTTAGCATCAAATGAAATTAGTCTTCAGTATAAATCTACTTTTTAGGCAGAAATCCTATTTGTCATGTTTACGAGGTCATGAGCTTGATAAAGTAAGAAATAAAGAATATTGACTTGTTTAAAACATCTTTTTTGTGTAAGAACTTCAGGCTGTTTATACAAAATCAAGAGGGACTTGAGCCATGACAAAAAAGATGATGTTAGAGTCAGCAGAGGAGGCAGACAAGGACACTGAGGAGGACTGGAACTACTTCTTGATTAAATAAGTTTTTAGCTCTAAGTGGCAGATAAAGACGAACTCTGTCTGGATTGAAGTGAAGAGGCATTTAACAAAAGGTCTACAGGCCTGAAGTTTTCCTTTAGTTCACTTAAAGTTACAATCCTTGAGATTTGCATGGATCAAACCCTGTTTCTGATATTTGTAGTAGGCATGTATTTACATTTTGCAATTACCTTTCTATATTGTTGTGTAGTGGAAGCTTCTTTTCATTAACCAGAACGAGTGTCTTTTAAACTGAGCATATTTATTCTCCTCCAACATGCTGCAGTTTACTAAACAGGGAAAACAACGGCGCTTGCATCCGACATCTTGAGTGTACACCTTTTCCTCCTCCTAAAACTAGCGACAACAACAGGCCAGATAATTTCCTGGTCACCTTCAAAATAAAAGCATTTCTGTTTAACTGGAAAGCAGGCATTTATAGTGTATTCTCCATATAAACACTGATTAATTACCATTTCCAGGTTTATCCTGATGTGTACATTTTACTGTAAATGCTATAACTGTAAATAAATGTAAATACTGCATTCTGTATTTTTATACAACTCAAACTAAACATGAATTGCCTATTTCAACACTCAGATAAAACAGTTCACAACGTATATAGTGGTTTTCATTGTTAGTGGCAGAGTCCACCATTCTTGCTTTGGAGTAAAATTAGCTTCACGCACACAAGGGATTCACAAGAAATTATATATATATAGATATACAGTACAGATAATAGAGCATCTAATTCAGAGTTACTGTCTGGTTATCAGCCTCACTGTATACTGTTTGCTCTCTTTACAACATGCAAACCCAACATTTCCTATCCTACTATGTTAAACACAGTCAAAGTACCAAAGCTTGAGGTGAGCGCATGTAAAAATGCTCCCTGAAAGTCAAAAACCAGGGCTTCAACCTGCTCTGAAAGCTGCGTTTCCACAGTTACCTTTTGTGCTTGCATTGTCCACTCGCATATTTTCAGATCGGATTTCAGCTCGACCGTGTACGGATGTCTTTGAGAAGTTGACGTTTCGAGTAAGGAATCAGAAAAAGAAGTGCTATAGTTTGTTTACGTAGCCTCTGGGGTTGGAGGGAGCTGGCCAATCAGAACAGAGTGGGCTCATCGGGAGGGCGGGCCTTAAAATAGCTAAAACTGCCTGTTTCAGACAGAGGCTGAACTGAGGGGCTGCATACAGGGCCAGTATAAGATAAATAAAGAGTTTTTAACTGTAAATCATGCAAAGATATTCCAGTAGAGCCTCAGAATATAAATATACACCTAGAAATGTACATGATACGTCACCTTTTGTTTGTATGCATTGTAAACAGATGCACCCGCTGCTGTTCTGCTGTATTTCTTACAAAACTGCTGCTCAACAGTTATTTGCTGTAGTATTGAACCACACTTGCTGTTACCACAGTAACCACGGGTGTCACCCAAATCAACCAGGAGTGAAATCTTCAGAATTACAACTTCAAGTATAGAAATAATAGAGCAAAGGGTGAGGACATGATATCTCTTCCAGCTAATTAAATCAAAAGGTTGCTGCAGTGCATGCTGGGTGTCATCCACTGAGCTGTAATAAGGGCCATGTGTGTGTGTTTGTCGTTTTTCTATCGTACTCATTATAACCGAGATGAGAATTAAAAGCTGCTCTGATGTAAAAAAAAAAAAAAAAAAAAAGAATTTATGTAATGGCAGCAGTGTAACTACATGAAGCCAAAGCCAAGTCAGCACACTGAAACACATCCAAACACTCCCATCCGCAGCTGCCAACCAGCAGTCCGTCAAACAGCGTAAATTATGCAAAGTACTCAGAGTTATAAAAAATGATCTAACTGCAGTGGAGCTGTTTTTTGCTTTTATCCCACATTAGCTGTTGCTATACAGTAATAATTAAAATAAAAAAAGGTTTGCAGAGCAGCAGAAAGTGGCGGCTAAGCAGCTCTGCTAACAAACAGCAGGAACACAGCTGGCTGAGTTCCAGACCAACACATCCTCATAATGAAACAACCACACAGGGTGATTATAAGTGCACTCCTGAACGACTCTATAGGCCATAATCATAAAAAATAATTATGTTTTATGGTGTGATGACGCTGTTGTTAAGGTCTAGTTAGATTTAGGCACAAAAACCACCTGTACTGTTGCCTTCGTCGTCATGGCAACAGTAAAAACACCACTACAATTGGAGTTATGGTTTTCAAAAGACAGAAATGCGACGTGATGCGAACAGCGGTCTCCTGCAGATAAGTCCACTTTTTTTTTTTTTTTTTATACGTATTGATTCGGTTTCTTTTCACACAGAAAAAAAAGTCCAAGCAAACCAAAATGCATCACTAAAAGCCAGGTGAGAACGTTCTCTCCTCTCATTGGTCAGATGTGTTTGGGCGGGAGAAAAAGACATAAACACAGGAAGAAGCTCATATCTGCCTAAATATCAAAGAGACAACGTACTTCGTTGCACTAGTCCGGGTCGGACCTCGATTCATTGTCTGGCTAGCTGCTAACGACTGTTTATTTTGCTCATCTGCATCCCAGCATGCAAAGCACTTGTGGCTACAGGAGCCATTTAGTTCAGACTTGCAGCCTCGCAGTTTGGTTGGCTCTATGTAAGATCACATTCCCACCGGACTGAGACCACTGCCTCTAAAGGGTCTTTGTGTGGTTGTTTTTCATCTGAGCACCATTGCTGTGTTCGAATCTGCCCAAAAGAATCACATTAAGGAAGAAAAACCAACCGGATCCCATTCAATCGAACTAAAAAACAGGGTTGAAAACACCGTGAGTCTGTTAACAGTCTGGTCCGGTTGTTGTTAACCATCAACAGATAAAATCATATGTAGAGTCTCTACCAGACTGATGAGGGTAAATACAAAGCAATGTGAGGCAACTCAATAAAAATTCACCTCATCAAGCATGATAAGATTAGCCAATTAGACTTACTTTTTAAAAGTAAAGGGCAGACACACAACATTACAGAGGGATTACTATGGGATCACTATGACACACACTTTTTAAAAGTACTTAACTTAATGGTTACCGAATGATTTGATCAATTGATTTCTGGACACTTCACAATCAGCAGATGGATTTAATAATAGTTAAGCTTTTACATTCATGCTAGAATCACATATCTACTATAATCTACAAAATACTGTGTTTGGTCAGTTTGCTTGGAAGTGGACCAGAGTTTGATTGTCAGCTTTCACACCGACCGTACAAACTAAACCGCGAAACACACCAGAGTTTATTTTAAGCGAACCAATCCGGTTAGGTGTGAAAGCACCATCTTCAAAGATTACATGACCTCACCTTGCATGTCATAGCGGTCCCTCAAGACTCTCCTAGACGATGCAGGTGTCACCATGACAGCTGGAAGTCAAGTAATACCTGAGAGACGGCGGACGGCGTCGATGTGGGAAGTTTAATCCTGGAGGCTGGAGGAGAAATTGTATGTGTGCCCGCCTATATGTACATGATGATATGTGTGTGTGTGTGTGTGTGTCCTCATCCTGCACTTGATTAAATTCTTTTTGTTGAGTTGTAGTTCTTTCTTACACACACACACACACACACACACACACACACACACACACACACACACCAGCAGCAGCAGCAGCAGTCAAAATGATGGATAGACGCTCGATTGGCTCTTACAACAATAGCCGGACTGAATAAAAGGATCCAAACCGCAGGCTCATGTGTTGCTGCTGGATCTGACTGTTGAACGCGATCCTGCATCTGTGAGAAAATGTAAAACCGATAAGCAGCGGTGAGGGAGGAACGTTACAGCTCTGTTCTGGCAGACGACGAAGGAGCTCATATCATAAAGCTTCTAAAAATAGAAACAGTGAGTGAGAGACTGCCGGGCAGGAAACAAGAGCGCAAGGAGAGATAAAAATTTACTGATTCAAGAGAGACGAAGGGACTTAGATCAGCTTATTCTGAGAGACCCCACATGATCTAGATGAATGTGAGGTAAACACACACACTTAGTGTTAACTCCAGTGATTATTAAAGCTTAACTTCTTCACCCAGGAATGCACAGAATAGAATATTTATACTGTAACCTTCCATATTTTGAGAGCTTTTCAGAGCACAACTTCCTGTCCACAAAATACAAAATCAAATAAAACTACACTGCTAGAGAGCGTAAAACACGGCAACTTAATAACACACATGAAAATAGACAAAGGAAAGCAAAAACAACTACACAAATATGACCACATATAGGCAGCATTTAGTAAAAAAAACAAAATTAACAAAAAATATGATGCAAATCTATAAAAATGAAAAGAAATCAGTTACAGTTAAAAATCATGCTTCATTCATTCCCTGATAATGAAACTAAGAGTCAGAATCAAGATAAAAAGCTGCAGAGGTCAAAAACTGCAACAGAATCACCTCGTGTTGAGATAAAAAATAAAGGAAAACTACGTTAACAGAAAGAAAATTTGAAATATGTAATAAAAAGGAGGAAAAAAGAGGGGCATAAACTCACTGAGGTACAGTGTGTAAGAAAGATGGAAAAGGTAACTATCTGTAAAGAAGAATATCTGTCAGTCTGAGGATAAAGGTTTGAATAGTTTATTATGTAGTACTTACACAGTCCTAAAGCACAAATATATTCAGTTTCCACTTATACTGTATCAAATCTTCACATAGGAGAAGCTGGAAGCAGCAAATATTTGCCATTTTTGCTGCATTAACTGATTCTTCTGGGCAGTGGAAACAAGTAGTGAACACAACACTGACATATCATCACTCTTTTTAAGTTGATATATTGAACTCATTAGTAAACAGTTGCTTATTTCCACATCCAGCAGTTACGGAGCAACGTTATCATTCATTTGGAGTCGTGTTTCTGTCCACCTGGTGAATGTGAGTCCGATATTCTCTCTCTTTTATCTCTGTTTCTGCTCTCTACCAACTCCTGAGGGAAATATCTGACTCTTTAGCTGCTAAATGCTCCGCTATGTTCACCAGCTAGTCTACAGCTAACTGTGTCTGTTTGCCTTTTGGTGCTGAGCAGGTAGTGTACAGTGGATTTTTAGAGGTTTTTCTCTGAAAACAGCCACCTAGTGCAGCCGAAAACATACTATGAGAGCGCTGAGAGTGAACCAGAGCAGTAAAGTTGCAGCTGGACAAATAAACATTGAGATGAAACTCACTATAAAGCTCCGTAAAGCTGAGAGGAGCTGCAGAGTTGCTGATAATTCTCTGTAGGTTCATCACTACGAACCACGACCAACATCTGATGTTTTGTTGTATACATGTACATAAAGTTTTTACTGTACTGTGCAAAAGTTTTAGGCACTTTAGATGTTTAGGTTCTTATCCTTTGTGCAATACCATCAGGGAGGCATCTGATCAGTCATAAAGAAACTTCAGTCTGGGATTCTGGGAGCATCTGAGACAGCCTACTGGACTGTAAATCCACAGAACTGTGGTGAGTTCTGCAAGATGCTTGGAGCAACCTACCTGCCAAGTACGTTGGAGAATTGGTGCATCCTCACTTTACTTTTGTGCCTAAAACTTTTACACAGTGCTGTATATATATATATATATATATATATATATATTTATATACAGGTTGCTTGTTTTTGTGGCCCCCATGGCACATTTCCCAGGTAATCCAGCCTGTCATCTCCCTCCCCTCCACACACGCACACACAGAGACAGACAGACAGTGTCATCACAGGGTAAAAAACTCAGGAGAGATGAAAACAAACATGCACGCAGGGATTGAAATTGACGGCATATAAACACACACGGATACATGAGGGAAAGTGCAAACACACATTAACAGTAGTGTGCCCTATAACCCTTGTTCTGTATGTGCGGGCTAACAGCTACACATACAGCACTGTGTGTAGGGATACACGTCATTATTTTCATGTCTCTAGATTTGCAACACAGCTGGGTGATTATGGTTGAAACCAATATCAAGATATCAGGAAGAATATTCTTCTGATGCCAAAATATGAATCAATCCTTCCCTTGTTTTCAGTTTTGTGCCCATACAGGAACTCTTAAAGGACGTGTCTGACGATTTTCTATATTTGTCTTATTGTCAACAAACCTCATATGCAGAACCAAACCAACAATGAACTGATCTGCTAGTATTATGGGTTCATTCTAAGTCTGATATTTCTTGTTCCTCTGTTCCATAGATCTCTGCTGTTGTCCAAAAGTTATTAGAAATACATCAATGAACTACATTGTTGCACTGGGTGACTGGATGTTCCTTTGCCCATTTCCAACCGAGAGTCGGGACATTTTTTAAAAAACTGTAATGTTGTACTGTTTACTGTTGCCATAACTTTAAGGAAGTATAAATCACATTTCAAGTGATCATTTTAAACCCAAACCATGATCTTTCCTGAAACCTAACCAGACCTTAACCACAGCTTTGTCACACCATAAAACATCATTATTTTTAACAGTGATTTGTAACGGTTTTAGAAAGTTGTTTTTTGCCAGCTGAATATTAGACCTATACTGTTGTTTAATTACGAGGATGTGTTGCTGTGTTACATATCACAACCTCTTGATTTTGTTAGTTTCTCAAAGAACTTCAAGAACTTCAACACAAAGTAGATATAAGGGGTGTGCCTGAATACAAATACGTTATTTGGCAAAGCACAAATAGTGGATTTTTTTTACAAATATTTGTTTCATACAAATATTTCAAAAATTATTTGTTTTCAGGAAGAAAAATAAACCATGTCAAATACCAGAGTGCAGGTCGGTTACATCACTATCTCAGTGTCTCTCCTCTGCTCCGCTGTGACGTCTATCAGCAGGTCTTAACGAGGGGAGTCACATCCACCCGCTACATGACTCACATTTCCTAATTTGGACATCACTCCCAGATTTGGGGGTGTTCCCCAGAGATAAAGTTGAACTACTGACACACGCTTCATGAACACTTATTGTAACTTATTGCACTTAAATTTTCTAAAATTAAAAGCGTAGTAAAAACAAAATCAGGATTTTTAAGCCTCTTTCCACTTTTATTCGAATACAAATATAAATAATTTTGCTGCCTCAACAAATACAGATACAAATACAAATACTGGACTCTCTGCACATTTATACTGGCAACTAGTCCACAGAGTGAATCCTCCCTTGTCTTTAGATATATATATATATATATATATATATAATAGTGTGCTTCAATGTTACCAGAGTCCAAATAGAGAGCAAATGATCAAATCTGAGATGCTGCAACTAGCAAGTATTTTGTATTTTTTTTGACAGGCCTTTATGGCTGCAGCGTTAAAAAAAAAAAAAAAGAAGCTTTAAAGACAACATGTGGACTCTGCTGCATCCGCTCCTCTTAAGATCATGTTGGTTTTTCTCATCTCTGGCAACCAGTCCACAGAGTAAATCCTCCCTTGTCTTTCTTTTAATGCAGCTCCGACTTCTCCGGAGAGACAAACACGGGAGGGGAAAATAAAAAATGGGTTACTTCCTCCTCTTAACTTCCACAATTCATTATTTACCAGACAGGAGAGAGAAGAAGAAAATGAGACCGCGTGCATGGATGACTTGTTCTCCTCTCTGCCGCACCTCGTCCCTAATGCTCCCGCTGACTCCCTGCGGTCGACCAAACTTACCACAAACACTCACACACACACACACACACACATACTGCAATGTATTCATGCACATATGAGCACACATGCACACAGTCGCACACAAAGATGCTCCCCTATAGGCACATATAAGCCTCAGATACGCTTGAAAGCTCACATTCATTTAGACACACACTGGAGCACTTACACAGAGACTGTGTATCTACTGGCGCTGCACCAGAAATCTTTTTTTTTTCAATTTGAATGTGATTCAGCATTTGAGTCAAGTGAGTCTTTTATTGGAATTTATTCATACAAATAATTTTCATGTATATGCAGCCAAAAACAAATTATACGCTGAAGTAGGAAAATTAAATAATATGATTATATGATATATTTCATAGGACTGTTTTATACATAATTTAGGACAGTGGAGCAGAGCAGTGATACCAATCATATGTAGTTAAGTTGCTCTTGATCAAATCAATTGATTTCAGTCCAGCTGCTCATGTGCTGCAACTACTGAAGAGCAGAATAAAGGCTAAAAACTGCAGAAACAAGCTAAATGTGATACTGGCTGCAGTAATGAGGTCATGTCCTCAATAGTTTTCCATGGATGTAAACAATGCAGGATGTTAAAAATACTTATGTTTGTGTATAATTGATTAATGATTTAAAGTGGCTATAATTAATATTTTTTTTCTAATAATGTCTGAGCTGTCAGTGTGTAATGTGTTGGTTGTGATGAACCTACAGAGAATTATCAGTGATTCTGCAGCTCCTCTCGGCTTTACGGAGCTTTATAGAGAGTTTCAGCTCATTGTTTATCTGTCTGGCTGCAACTTTACTGTTCTGGTTCACTCTCAGGAGTTGATAGAGAACAAAAACAGAGTGAATATCGGACTTACATTCACCAGGTGGACAGAAACACGACTCCAAATGAATGATAATGTTGCTCCGTAATTGCTGGAGTTCAACATATCAACTTAAAATGAGTGATGATATGTCAGTGTTGTGTTCACTACTTGTTTCCACTGCCCAAAACAATCAGTTAATGCAGCAAAAATGGCAAATATTTGCTGCTTCCAGCTTCTCCTATGTGAAGATTTGATACAGTATAAGTGGAAACTGAATATATTTGTGTTTTAGGACTGTTGCTCCAACAAAATCTGGAAATTTTGTTGGACCAATCTGTGAAAGTACTACATAATAAACTATTCAAACCTTTATCTGTTGACTGACAGATATTCTTCTTTACAAATAGTTACCTTTTCAATCTTTCTTACATACTGTACCTCAGCCTGTTTCTCCGCCTCCTTCATCTCTTCCCGACTAACATTCATTATTATTGAGAATCCGCCCTCCTTAGAAACACTTGACACTGAGAACAATGCAGCCTTGCAGAAGGAAAAAAGGTAACAGAAGGTATAACGCTTCACCGGCTTTCTGCAATATTATGGTAATTTAAAAAATACACAAATACAATTAGTGCACAGTTTTCATAGCGCATCGTTGCGATCCAGTCGTGACCCATTTCAGTTTGAAACCAGACAGTCAGATCTAAAGACTCCTCTTTGTTTTCGCTTTGTTGGTGCTTTCAGATGATCGGCACTCACAAAGCGTAGCATCAATTTAGGACTAAAAGGAAAACAGAGAATCTGTCAACTGGTAAAAGACTGATTGTGTCTTTGCCCCTCTGTGGTGGAGAGATGTGAAGAAAGTAAAACAGCGAGTGCTGAGGAGAATTGGTCGGGGAACAAATGATTTGACTTTTATTCTCAAAGGTTGTAACTTGTTACTTTTCTTTTTAAGATCAGGACGATTTTTTAAATTTTTTTTCAAGTCTTTAATAAAATTTCACCTTGTGACTCAGCAGCTGGAATAGTTTAGGTAACATAAAAAATATGAAAACAACTCCTGTTCAATCCCAAACATGTTGATACTATAAGGGTTTCAAATCAGGCTATATTAAAGATGTTCACACCGAACGCTGAGACCAGTGCAGCAGCCCCTTTCAGCACCCAACCCCTATTTATACCAAAGCGGACGTGACTTTTGGCACTTTCGTGAGTCAATGATCACTTGGATTTTGACCAATGAGAGTAGGACATTTCTTAATTTCGTCTTTGCACACTGTGTGCAAAGATTATTCCCAGATGTCTCCTGTTTATCTGGCATTTTTTGGGTGTGTCAATGATCAGCATAGTATTTGCTTCTCCAGAGATTGTAACCGGACCTTTTGAAAACAACTCCTTATCTATCTCCTCTGGTTATGCAGCTGTTTGTGCTCTGTGTGTTGTTTGGTACAATTCCACATGCTATCACATTTTTTCGCTTCTACAAAACCTGTTTTAATCTTGAATTCACATGTTGCTGATTACTTTCACACTTCTATGGTGATGCTGGTCAGCTGGTCTTTGGGTCAGTCACATGTTCAGGGTGAAGTATCTCCACAATATCAGATGGATTGTCATTAGATTAGACATTTATGTTTAACTCAGCATCACCAAGAGGTCAAAATTTCCTGAAAAGTAGTATCTCAATAATTCTTGTCAGCATTCTAACCGTACGCATGTTCACATGCTAACACAGTAGCGTTAGATGGTAATTAGCGTTAGCACATAGCATGCTAATATGCATGCATGTCAACATTTACACTCTGAACTTATTGTAGCATGACTGCATGATAACATGCTATGTTAGCATCCAGCTTAAATCACCACTGAGCCTGAGTAAAGGTGGAATTATAGTTCTCCAGGCACCACGTAGGTGAATGTACACAAGGGTCTGCGTAGCCGTTTCTTTTATACGTGTACGTAGCACTTTTACATTTGCTTTCAGCACTCGGACCCACCTCCCAACAGCAATTGAATCCAGCAATCAGCTTGCTTGACCTGCAGGTTTGCACTACGCGTTGTTGAGATTTGGATGGTGTGCACATGGTTCCTCTACGAGCCTCTGCGACCTACAGTGTGGTTACTCATACCACTTTTATTATGCATATCTCCTAAGTCTACACCTGAAACTGGCGGAGTTGCAGTTTAGGCTGAAATTACGTTTCCCCCCCAAAGATATATAAACATCTCTGCAGAGCTACTCAAAGTTTGATGGGTAACAAAAGGTCAAGACACTCGTTCTATCAGGGACTCTAAAGTTTTACAAGCTGATATTTTTCATAATGTGACTGTGAGTGTGTATGATGATGGTTTTGTGATTGTGATGTGAAGGACCCAGATTATTGTGTTTATGTTTTATCTGCTCTCAGGTTTGTCTTGCAGAAGAGATGAGATTCCCTGAATAAATAAAAACTAACCGTCACAAAAATTTGTCTGAAAAAACGCTGTGAATGTTTGCTTCTGTGTAGCCTAAAATAAACATTTTCAAAAACTGTAACTGTTGTAGAATTGAGTCTGACAAGCTGAGCCTGAGATGTACAAAAAATTGCCAAAGTACAGAGGATTAACCTTTTTGATTCAGGTAACATGACCTTTCTTCTGGCGTTACCTTTAGGTCAACCTTTACATTTGCCTGACTTATGTTGAACATCAAAGTTGTCTCTACCTTTAACCATCACCCAGAAATGTTGTTTCCTGGTATTTAATAAGCATTATAGCTTCATCACGGGGCTGCTAGTTTGACTGTATTGTGTTCAGTATAATCGCCTTGAATCTGATACTCGCTGCCACGTTAGACGGTGTAGAAGAGACGAAAAACGACGGCAGATGAGAACAGGCTGAAGTCACGTTGGAGAGAAACACTAAATCACGATCACTGTGTAAATTGTTTTTACCGCTTGTTAGACATCCTGTTTTGTAAGCTAAGACTCAGCCTGCGGCTTTAGTTCAGCCTTCTTTTACAATAAGCCAGTTAGCTCGTGGCTACATTCTACATTTCCATTTTTAGCTCTGAAAAGTTGGGGCTAACCCCACCGCCAAACAAGCCTTTAGCCTACTTTAGACTGTACCGCAGTGAAGTGATAGCCACGGACTACAAGACCCTCAGGCTTTGGATTAATATAGAATGTCCCAGAATGCTTTTAGCTCTGGGCTATGTGTAATAGATACAAATATAGAAAAAAAAACAGATGGTAAACCACATTTTGAAACATCAATTTTGAATTTGTTATGTCAACATTTCCTTGAGTCTACATATCTGTGTGTTAGCACAATGTAAATGGTAAGTATGAATACCTTTTGAGATGCTATAAATGACAAAGAGACACTAGTAGAAGAATTAGACTCAACTGTAGCCTCAGAGCACACAGATGGCTTCTCCGAGTGTGTGTGTGTGTATACGGGAAATCATGAAATATACTTTGCATCGTGTGTGATGAACAGAAAGTGTATTTTTGGTTTGTAATGCAGATGATGCTTTTTTTTTTTAAGAGCACACATCTGCAGCTAAGATGACCTAAAGACCTCAGTTTCTGTCTCTGTCTGTTATGTTCACATCTGGGATTAAAACAACAAAGATACAGTGATGAATACCCAAAAAAAAACCCACTGGCTACATGGCTACATCAAAGTACAAAACAGCAAGTAATAGAGAGCTGAACAGCAGAGCTCACTAAAGCTGCCCAGCTGTTAATAATTACTGACTTTCCAAAATGTCAAAAATAGAAATCAACACCTGTTTGCTGGGATTCTGCAAAAAAAACCCATCTGTCTCTAAGTCTCTACCAGCTCCAGAGGTGCTAACACAGTTCTGCACATATTGATCGTGGGAAAAAAAAGCAATTAGATCGATAAGTCCAGTATGTAAGATATGTCAGACCATCATTAGAGCTTCATATTTAACAGGCTGTAATCTGTAATAAATGTAAACTGCCTGGATCAGAGTATGAGGGAAGAGCTTCTTTGCAGAAATAAATCCCTCTCAGCGATCGATTAATGATCACTTTATTTCGCTGTTTTGAGTGAAGACAGTGAAGAAGAAGCTTTTGAGAAGTTCTGTCCTGAGCGAGCTGCTGGTACAAGAAGCCTGTTATGAAGAACTTCTGACAAATCTGCCGGCTGCTCGTTGATTACAACTTCATTCATCACCAGCTACTCACAAAAACAAAGACAGAAACAGCAGTAGAAGAAGTACTCAGTAGTGACACCACATAGAGAAAATGCTCTATTTCAAGAGCTGCGTTCAACATTTTACTCAGTAAAGATAAAAAGTAAAAATCACATATCAAATGTAAAAATACTCAAAATGAAGAGGAGTAGAGTTTTTTTCCTTGTCAGACAACGATAGAATTTTTCATTTTCAGATTTTTTGTAGGTATTATGTGCTGTTCTCCGGACAAGTTAGTATGAATTGTATTTGGTAATTGTATTTTATAAGGTTTATAGGATAAGTTCAAGCAGCAAGTACCACTGTTGTGTAGGTGTCTTTCAAACATACTGCGGTTTTCAAAACGGGGAAACAATGGAGCTCGCGCCCGACATCTTGAGCGTACACCTTTTTTCGACTCTAAAACCAGCAACAACAACAGGCCAGATAATTTCCTGGAAATGTTCAAAATAAAAGCATTTATGTTTAACCGCAAACCAGGCATTCATAGTGTATTCTCCATATAAACACTGAATAATTACCATTTCCAGGTTTATCCTGATGTGTACATTTTACTGTAAATGCTATAACTGTAAATAAATGTAAATACTGTAAATACTGCATTCTGTATTTTACATATAACTTAAACTAAACATGAATTGCCTATCTTCATCACTCAAATAAAAACAATTCACAACAACCACAGTTAAAGTGCATCTGACGGCTGCTGGACTCCCGTTCAAAAGCACCAACTTCTCTCAAGAAATACTGAGTCAATCATTTTTTTCAATGTGTCTCAATCTCTAAATTCAGAAGGAGAAAACTCCTGAACAAACAGAAAATATTATTTTCTTCCTGTCTGCTTGCTTTTTTAAAAAATAGGCCCTCAACAGCCACTTTATTCACATTATACTAAGGTGAGACGACACTCAGCCTCACACACTCTCATGCTTAAGGAATCTGCTTCAATGCACAGAAAGAACTGTTACTTGAGTGTGTGTACACACATACACAGACACACACACACCCTCTATGCCCTCTCGCCTTTATTGTCGGTCACATGAATAATCCATTAGAAGGCTGGTAAAAGCCTCCCAGTCTGCAGGCTTTAGCCTTGAAGTCTGTCCCTCCCAGCGCACAAGCTGTCCCAAAAACCCAGCGCAGCATGTGAAGCCTCAGCAGACGCCTTTAACGGGCCCTCCTCATCAAAAAAACAGTTTACGAGCCTCGTTTACTTGTTTATTCAGGTTTCTGAAACTCGGCGGAACGAGGATGAATACCACAATAAGATAAAACGCGATGAGTCAAGTGCAGCCAGATCCTTGTGATGTGGATTCAGATCAGTTTGTGCGGTCTGCAGTCACTCTGCGCTGGCACCGCAGGTCGGCTTTTGGCAGTGAAACGAGATCAGAATCAGTTAACTTGCCAAGAGGAAAACTGTTCAGGGGTTTAATCAGAGTGACAGTGAAGCAGGCGTTTACTGACGATTAAGGAATTTTTAATATTACTTTGATTACACTTTTAAAATTGAACTAAGAAACTGGAATAGCTCAATATAAACACAAAATAAATGATCATAAACAGCAATATAAAGGTGAGGAAGATGAGCAGTGGCATGGTCCTACATTAGGTGAATTCTCAGTGCACGTTAACCATGTACAGACTTTTAATACCGACCCAACTACAAGGCGTTCTCCGCAAGTTTGGGCTAATGGGCTCCTGTAGCCAGGTGCATGCTGGGATGCGGATGAGCAAAAATCAACAGTTTCTAGCAGCAAACCGGAGAGTAAAATCCAGATCCGACGTGGACCAGCGCAATGAAAGAACATAACTAATAAGTGGAGAGAAGAGAACATTCTCACTTGTAATGATGCATTTTGGTTCACTTGGATTTTTTTCTCTGTGTGAAAAGAAACCGAACAAAGATGGAAACACAACAAGTTCACCAAACTACAGGTCTGAAAACACTCAGATTCACTCTGACTCAACCAGACAGTCATCTAATCATCATCTTCCCAGTAGGGATGTGCAGAGGGCCCAGTATTTGTATTTGTATCTGTAATTGTTAAGGCTGTAAAATTTTTTGTTATTATTCGAATAAAAGTGGAAAGAGGTTTAAAAACCCTGTGTTGGTTTTTATTACGCATTTAGTTTTAGAAAATTAAAGTGTTACAATAAGCGTTCATGAAGTGTTCCCTTGGGAGCACTTCATTTGTGTCAGTAGTTCAGCTTTATCTCTGGGGAACACCCCCAAATCCGGGAGTGATGTCCAAATTAGGAAATGTGCGTCATGTAGCAGGTGGATGTGACTCCCCTCATTGAGACCTACTGATAGACGTCACAGCGGAGCAGAGGAGAGACACTGAGATAGTGATGTAACTGACCTGTGCGCTGATATTTGACATGTTTTTTTTTTTCTTCCCGAAAACAAATAATTTTTAAAATATTTGTATGAAACAAATATTTGTAAAAAACCCACTATTTGTGCTTTGCTGAATAACGTATTTGTATTCGGGCACACCCCTACTTCCCAGATACAGGGGTCCAAATCTATGAAATTACTATTCTCATTGGGTTACAGTTTCCTTTAGAGCTTCTCTAAAGGCTCAAGACTCTCTCTAATTTTAGCTTGATAATCCTATTTTTCATATAATCTAATTAGAGGTAATCAAAAAGCCCATCTTTGCACATCATTTTTTAGTTGTTTGTGTGTATTTGTTTGATTTTAGCCTGTGCAAATAAATAAATTCATACAAGAGTTGATGACTAAAAAGCTCGAGAGCTGCAGGTAATTCTCTGAGGAATCATCTGCAACTATTTTGATAATCGAATCAAATCATTTTTTTAAAGAAAAATACCAAATATTTGCTGGTTGCAACTTCTCAAATATGAGTATATGAAGCTTTTTGTTGTCATACATGATAGTAAACTCTAAAATACAATAAAATATCTTTGGATTTTAGACTCTTGATAAGACATTAGAAGATCTTTGTTTCTAAGAAATTATAAAAAAATATTTTCTGACATTTTATGACACAAATTACATTAATTGTATACACTGTTAATATAAAAAATATGAATTAGTGGTGCATTAAGGTAGATGCACAGTGCAGTTGAATATCTAAATGTGCAGTTATATGCACAGTCTGTAAACTCTGTGTGGTCTGCTGCTGTGACGCTGAAAACTCTAATTACTTCCATTGCACCAAAAATCACAGACAGATTCCTGCATATTTACTAAACTTGGTGAATAAAGTGATTCTGACTGTGATGAATAGTCATTTGCATCTTCCCCCAGCGATGAGTAGGAAAGTTTCCCTAACAAAGAGAACGCTGCAGACGACATGAGATTCGGGGATAACAAGCCATGCCGATGCCCTCAAGCAACAACCAGCTGAGAAACAGCAGAACTGCATTTTTTTTTTCCCACACAGGTAATATATCTCTTTCAGACAGGTGAAGAGGCGTTTAACAGCCATGGGGAAGTCATTAAAAGAAGACTCACACTTACGGAGCACTTACATAATAAGACCTCTAGTGACTGGAGGTTTACACTGTGAAAACCATAAATGTGCTGCATTCTCTCTATTTACTTCTTCCGCAGCAAAATCTGTCATAAACACTAATATGATGCATCAAAAGTGTCGACCCAATGTCCGTTTAAAAGTCCTTATACTGCAGGAATTCTTTCACTTCTTTTTCTTTTGACTTGAAGCTTCAGTAAGCAAGATTTTAAAGGTAAAGTGAAGGTAACGGCTGTGTGTGACAAACAGGGACACAGCAGAGACATCCTGGTCCTAATCAAGCCTCCGTTTTCCTGATGCAGCTCTTAAAGGATGGATTATTTATATAAGAGACTGAGAGCGAGAGATACAGACTATATAACACTGAGAGTTGTAATAGTAGCATGCTGTTTATTCTGATCTTTTGTTAGTTTAGAAAGAACTTTATTAGTTGACTGACGCGTTTCGGCTTGTGGCCTTCATCAGGGTCATCATAAAACACATTACAAACACCATTTAAATAAAGTAAGAGGGGTATGAAAAAAGGTAAAGAAACAACCAAACAACCAATCATGTACATCCAGACACATATAAGCCAATGGGACATCTACAAAGATGGGTTGGATATATGGTCATGTGACTTCAGGCCAATTGTTATCCAAGAAGGGACATGAGTGACGCCATATTTGGTCCATTAACTAGAAAGGTGCAACTAGGGGGTGGTACTTGGGTTTTTTGTTAATCCAAAAATGTGCCTATTAAATATGACATACATTAGAAACACTTTGATGAGGATAATAACAATAATAATAATAATAGTAGTAATAGTAAAGATAAAAGGCTTAAAGTGCTGTGTATAGAAGGAGCAGAAAGATGCATAATGCAACAATATAAATTGATTAAAAAGTAATAAAAAGTCTTTTGTTAGTTTACATTTAATATTACTCAATGGCTGTAATGTCAATTTTGCTGAATCAAATTTATCTGAAGAACTACATCACTTTTTTTGTTAATGGTCTCTCTATTTCAGGCTGTAATAAAAAACTTCAAATAGCCAATAACCTCAAGGAGTTAAGCATCTATAAATATCACCAAACATTTATTATCTGGGTTTGCTTCCCAGCCTTTTTGCATCGTATTCTTTTAGAGTCGGCTGTGAATCAATCAGCAGTATCAAGCTGCTGGCTGAATGTCTAGACCAGACTGGTGTGAATGACTTAAACAACCATTTGTCCGTGCTATTCCATTTATGAGTGTAATTGAAAAGAAAAAAAACAGACGGAAACAAGTTTGCATGTACTGTAACCACAATCTACAGCAGTTACACAAGTAAACAAACCTCGCACAGATACAAATTGCATTAAACGCATCAGAGAATAAAACTAGAACAGTCTCATCAATATGTGCATAATTTATAAATGCACAGAAGCTTTTGGTCGTTTTTCTCTTTGTGCTCAAACAAAGAAAAGCTGAGCTGGTGTTAAATTTACAATACATGTAGTATATAATAGGTTTTTTAGAGTATATGTCAGTTTGCACTTTTATTAATTTATTCATTTAAAAAAATCCAGTCAAAGACAAAACAGTACCAGCTGTACATTTCATGGTCTCGCTGTTAAGAGGATGACCAGGAATGCATCAGTAATCTAAAAACTGTAAGTTAGAAGTTTCTGATCTTGAAAACTCCTGAAAAACACCAACAAAACACTTTAAACACACACTTTAAACCTGACGGCTGAAGTTTCAGGTGTTATGAGAGGAAAGGCTTCTTTATTTTGGAAGTGCCTGTACTTTAAGTGAAAAGGAAAAAGTTCTTGAGCAAAACCTTTCAACTACTATCTGCTAAATGATTTTAACACCTAAAAAATGCCAAATACACACTTACGTAAACCCTGCTGAGGCTTGAGGTTGAAGAGAATCTGGTTTTAAAACTAAATGCATGTGACAGTTACCAGAGTTCACAGTTTATCTCAATTATTCTCTACTGACTGTACTTACTGAGCTGAGTTTTCCGATGCAATGTATGAGTATAATATTCATTTCACAATCAGTTTCACTTCCAAATAAGGACGATAGTTAATTAAATTGGCTTGTTTAAAACCTCTCTTGTTGTCCAGTTCATCCAAAGGTTGTTGGATGGGGTTGAGGTCAGGAACTGGGAAAGGCATTTCTTTATGGACCTGACACAAGCTGTTGATACAGAGTTGGATGCACACTACTGTCTAAAAAACAATGTTTTCCATCTGGTCTTGCCTCAGGATTCAGATTTTCCCTTAGAAAACCCCAAACTTAAAACCCACTCTGTATATTTCCACCCATCAGTTGATTCAAACCCTCTTCAAAACTTCTTGCTAAAATAACTGAAGTACAACTGAGGCTTACAAATCAATAAAAGCATTGCAGCAAAAGAGTGTAATTAGTAGGGATGTGCAGAGGGCCCAGTATTTGTATCTGTATTTGTTGAGGCAGCAAAATTATTTGTATTTGTACTCGAATAAAAGTGGAAAGAGGCTTAAAAATCCTGTTTTTGTTTTTATTACGCTATAATTTTACATTAAATTAAAGATGAAAATTAAGAATGTCCAAATTAAGAAATGTGCGTCATGTAGCAGGTGGATGTGACTCCCCTCATTGAGACCTGCTGATAGACGTACCAGCGGAGCAGAGATAGCGACTATAACTTAAAAATATTTGTATGAAACAAATATTCGTAAAAAAAAAAAAAAAAAAAAAAAAAAACCCACTTATTTGTGCTTTGCCGAATAACGTTTTTGTATTCGGGCACACCCCTAGTAATTTGGGACTTAAAAACAGAAGTATTGCAATAGCTAAAACAGATAAAACAGATAAAATCTTCATAACTATTTTTTCACTAGCACATAAAAATATTTTTTACAGCAGAACATGTATACAGGTTTAATACAAAGAAAAGGCCAATACATTACCTGCAGTGCTGAAAATGGAAAAAAAAAAGAACATTTTTCCTTCTTCTTCTTTCTCTTCAGTGTCAATAAATACGAGTTGAATATATTGTGTCAGGTTTGTTCAGCCTGTTGTAGAGCAAAAACCGCTACCGTCAGTGAACGAGCAAGGTGAGGGTCATATGGCCCACAAAGCAAGCATCAATATGTGACTTGTGCTTTAAAATTGCTACTAAGTAGGAAGCAGAGAGAGTACTTGTAACCTACTCTGAAACCCAGCAATGTGGAACCACTGGTCTAAAATATAATTGAATGCTGTAGAATTAAGATTTTCTTTAGTTGACACTAAGAGGTCCAGACAAAACCATGAAAAACAGACCCAGACCAAAAGTACACAATAGTACTATAATGCAGTTTGCCACAGAAAAGGGAAAACATGTGAAGCGAGAAGAAAATAAAGAGATAGAATTAGAGTCAGAGAGGGACACGGAGAGAAAGGGGATTATAAGGAGAATGAGCTGTAGAGAGAAAGGAAAGTGCTGAGGGAGGCAGATTGGAAGGCAGCCATTATCGCGTGAGTGACAGGGCGAGTTAAGGCTGACACACATTCCGGTCTCGTCAGAGTCCCACAGGCCACGTCTGAGCTCCCGCTAGAAGTTGTTTATCTTCATCGTGGCGGCGTTCGAGCAGCTGTCACGCATCCCGGGAACAAAAGAGCTAACTGAGGAGAGGAGGAGGAGGAGAAAGAGCTCTGCCCACAACGCTATTTCTGTTTTTGTTGTGTTTACATGAGGGAACCTCGGGGTCAGATTCCTGCTTCACACAGCAAAAAAAAAGTGTCCATCTTCATAATTAACTTAAGAGAAAGTATTAGCCAATGTTGTAAGATTATTCCACATGTTCCCAGTGCAGCTACGCTCCGTTTAAATGCGTCTTCGTGAATCAAGGCTGATTGTTTTGGAGAAGGTGGAGTTGCCGACCTCATAATGGAAGGAGATTGTTTTTTAAAACAAGAGCAATTATCTCATCATGATGGTAATTTTACTTTTTAATTCATTTTAAAGCTTCACTTAGTAGATTTTTATGTAAACTGCTGCAGTGTAATCAACCCAAATGACACACTTGGGAGACTATGAAAATGAGCATCCTGTCCTGTCTAATTGAGATGTACAGTATTCTTCTCCAGAATAAATCTTTTAACCGACACCTAACGTCCATCTTCAGTGAGTAAACAAGCAAGCAAACCAAATTAAAATCGTTCCATCAGTACAGTATGCAAAACGTATCAGAACAAAAGCCGCGGTTACAGTTAAATACTGAATTAAAATACAAATTCAAAGTCAAAGTGGTGAAGAGATAGTAGCAAAATGTGTGGAAATAAAATTACTGTTTTATACATGCTGCATAAGTACATTTATATGCATGTGTACAATCACACACAGACCTGGAAAAAGGCACAGGTAGATAAAAACCACTCATACGGCCATCAATAAATTATAATCTCTAAACTATGAACTCAAGATGAACACAAACAAACACAGATAATGAAAACTGCCGCTGAGAGCGAAGAAGCCGCCTGCGAGGACGTCAGTAAGAACCGGCAAAAGGCCGCAGGACATAATGAGGTTACTGGTATTTTATGTATAATTTATTGTGTTCAAGGCTCCCTGAGAAAAAGACCTACTGAGCTGAGAGAATATGAATTATGAAAAACAAACTTAAGGACAAGTAAACAACAACAGACGAAGACGGAGAAAAGCAGAAGAGATAACGTGTGAAGGAAGGGAAGAGGATGTGCAGGAACTCCAGGTTCTGTATTTGTATCTTGGATGTTTGAGCTTGTACTTTTACACACTACTGCTCTCATAAAAAGGTAAATATTCAGCAAAAGTCCTTACAAAAATGAGAGAATTTTGCTTCTAGTCACCTGCTTCGACCTCTCAAATATCTGAGTTTCCTCCTAAATTTCCCAGTAGACATCCCAGTCTAATAAAGTCCCGTTCATTTCCTCACATAGAAAATGTAAGATGACTGACAGCTGGTGCACCTCAAGGCTCAGACGGACATGAAACTCTCCTGGTTGAATCATCAGCAGGATGAACAGCAACATATGGCTCTTTGATAAAGAAAAAAGTCAATAGTGCAAGCCTGAATATGGTACCAGTCAAAAGTTCCCGTTCTCTTGAATAAGAAAGTGTGTCCAAACTTTTCTCTGGTACTGTACATAAAAACTGAAGGAGAGAAGTCAACTACAACTCCCAAGGTGCATTTCAGTAAGAAACATTCAATCACTGAGATACAGAGAGCAGAACTCAGAACCTTGTTGAAAATCCCACTGACTATAGTAGAAGGCTGTTGTTGTCCCCTCTGATATTGCTGACTTATCAATATTTATGTAAAACCATGGGTGAATCAGTGAGTCCAGTAAGTTCAGGCATGTCTGTAATAACAGCAGGATAGAGAGGACTGAAAGGTGTAAATGTTTTTACACAGCAGGACTGCAAAGATTACTATCCTTAGCCCTGGGCTGAGAGTTGACCCGGGGATAACTTCACCCCTTCTCACACACACATTGCTAACTCAGGGTTATTCTAACCGCAGGGCCATACAATTCACACTGCACTTCTACTAGCCCTGGGTTAAATGTCTGTTGGAGCACGCGACTAATGTTTACAATCTAGAATGATGCGTGACTACTCTTTAACAGCAAGCAACAACGTTAGAATTTCGCCATTGGCTAGAGCTTTATGTGAGAGCAGTGTTAGAGAAAGGAAAGACTGAAAAGAGAGAGACGTTGCTGTTTTTGTGCCTAACGGGTGTCTAGCGAAGTACCACCACCTAACCCACGGATTCGGTCACTACCAAAAAGTGACTGGTGGTGGCGCTACGTTGTCAAAACATTTAGGGATACGGAATGGATCAAAGGCTTTAAGATGTCAAAAACGACATTTGGTTTTCTCGTCGATAATCTACAGCCATACGTAGAGAAGAAAGACACAAGTCTTCGCCAGGCAGTCGAGGTTGACCGCAGAGTTGCCCTAACTGTAACTCTGAGTACAGAACCAGCTGTTTGGTGCGGGCGTGTCCACTGTCTGCGACATTGTACACCAGGTACATTTAAATTTTTGTCATTTAGAAGACACTCTTGTTCAGAGCAGCTTTACAGAAGTTGAGTGCATCTAATGAAGTAGCATGAAGACGCTGTACAACTGGACACAACCAATCCACACATGAACATACATCATTAATAAAACTTTGCTGAGGTAAACTACTGTAGAATATATCCTTGATCATTCAGTGCTTAAGTACTTCAAGTCATGATTAATGGGACTGCGACATTACAAAATAATCACATACATTATCATTAATTACAGTGTTATTTGAGAGTGGCCTCCATCAATGGACTCCCTTCGTACAATCGAGTCTTGACATCTGACGTCTCTGACATTTTCAATAAAGGTTTGTGAGGCCATTGTCCAGGTCTTGGACAGGAACCTGGATCTGGATTCTACAAGGTGAAGCAGCTCCAGAGGTGGTCTGAGGACGTGAAGCAAGGTGGGGCTTCTCACAGCGCTTTGGTGCTGTTGATGGGAGCCACATGCCTATATTGGCACGAAAGACCTATCCCAGTGACTTTTACAGCAGGAAGGGGTTCCATTCAGTGGTCCCCCCAATGTCTAGTTGATCACCAGTATCACTTTATGAATGTGGACTTCAAATACCCAGGATGCCCATGTGTTTGGGAAGTCTTGTATCTACAAATGATACAGGAAGTCAGGAAGGCTATGCCCCTCAAACCCACATGGGACGAACCACTACGCCCGTGGTCATATTCGGCAACAGTGCCTACCCTCTGCTTCCCTGGTCGATGAAGCCTTTCAGTGATAGCAGGCGACTCACAAGAGAGAAGACAGTTTACAATTATAATCTCAGCCGGGCACAGATGGTGTTGGAGAACGCCTTCGGGAGACTAAAGGGGAGGTGGAGGATACTAATGAAGAGGAATGACGCCAACTTGGA
Source organism: Thunnus albacares (assembly GCF_914725855.1). Taxonomy (NCBI): domain Eukaryota; kingdom Metazoa; phylum Chordata; class Actinopteri; order Scombriformes; family Scombridae; genus Thunnus; species Thunnus albacares. The sequence continues at coordinate 26,949,137 of NC_058120.1, read as the reverse complement.
GAAGCTTGAAAACTTTGTCATCACCTGCTGTTCGCTCCACAACTTGTGTGAGTCATCGGGAAAGCCCTTCAATGATGAACTGCCACTGAGAGAGGATCGAATCCAGGATCCAGATCCCAATTGAGGATGACTCACTAGTGCCTTTGTGCAGCATTTTGCAGCTGCCAGACAGGCTGTAGCTTATACACACACACACACACACACACACACACACAAAACAATTGATTTCTCTGCCTTGAATGAGTGATAAGTTGTTGAAATCTAATATTTGTATTGAAAAAAAACCCAACAAAAAGACACCTGTTTGAGAATTACTCCATATGAAAATACCAACTCAACATCATGGTCAGAGGTCACGTTCAATTCAATTTTAATAGGGTAATATGCAACAGTGACAATGCACTTCACAAAACAAAAGCATACCACGACTTTAAAAGAATAAAACACTCAAATGTTGTAGATAAATTGTTCCGAGAGAGTAAACTTGAAATATTAGGGGCTGATTTTTGATACAAGAAGTGTTGAGATTAAGCAGGAACTGATTGGCGATAAATTAATGAAGAGGAACCTGACAGGATTTACAAAGCTGCATATGTTTTAGCACCAGTATGCAATATGCTGCCAGATCAACATCTGTCCCTGCGTGCTGAAGAGCTGCATCTCACGCTCCCTTTCCTCCTATCACCGTCTCTCTCCTCTCTTCTCTCACTCGCCGCCTCCGTCTGCTGCATGAACTCCCTCTTTGAAGCTTACTGATGTTCAGTGAAGGTTTTGCACCATGACCTTTAAAAGCTCCAGCACTGCCTCTTTCTTTCTAGTCCTCCTCTAAGTCAGCTGTAGATGTCTATAAGTGGCTATTTTTTCGGTGAATTGAGACCGAAATGTCCATGATGTTTCAGGTTTTACTGAAATGAAATCATAAATGTTGCTTATGTGGTCAAAGTTGGCATTTTTGGCACTTTTTGGGGTTATACATGCTTCTAAAAAGTCATTGTTACTCTAATTTAAACATAGTAATGATACAATCTTGATGTCAGTTTAACCCTTACAGTGCACTGTAAAATATAGCTGCTATTTCAATTTTCTATATTCACAGAAATACATAAATTACTATTAATAAAAATACAAATTTGAATATCTGAAAACTACCCTTTTTAATTGAGCTCATTTTTAATAGCTGGCTGGCTCATTTAGTCTAAAATAACAATGCTGGATCTTTATTATAGCCTATGTATCTATTGTTATACTACAGTGTCAATGATGAGTTTATGTCAGTCCAACCAGAGCTTCTTCATTTAAATTTCAATGCAAATTTAATGTTTATTCGCATCCTGAAGACGTAGTGCATTTTCTTTTTCTCAATGCATTCTGGATAAAATTTAAGTGACTCAAGACATTCTCTCTTTCTTTATAGTCACATTAAGAAAAATACTATTTAAATTAATTTAATTTAGACAATTAAAGAATAATACATGTTAAGTAGCCTCTATATGTAGGCCTACCAATTCCTTCCTTAGTCTGTACTGTGTATCAATTAATTGTGGCGAATTTAGGAAAAATCTGATATGTCATGGACTTTTCTGACACAGTTCAACATCAAAGCTAAGTAATTCATTAAAAGGGTAGACTCATCTGTGTGTGTGTGTGTGTGTGTGTGTGTGTGTGTGTGACTGTTGTTTGAGAACAAAGACAGCCTACCCGAGTGTTTTGATCTGACTCCTCTCCTGCTGCTGATGTTGATGAAGCATTTTCATTCACAGCATCCATCCTCCTTCCTCCTCCACAATTGACTCATCTCCATCCTGCTCTCCTCACAGCTCCTCATTAGCCATGGACGAGGAGTCTTGCCTTGCTGAGTCATACCCACCTGAAGGCTCAACACTTGGCCCAGAGTCCACAATATCGAAGAGAGGACAAGTGATCCTCGCTGCCCCAGAGGATGCATTATTGTCCTTGACCTCTTTGTATTCCTTTTTACATTTTTTGAGCTTTTGTTTTTAGTTGCTCAAGCGTCCTGTTGAAAACTGCCTCGGCTAGCTTCGCTGAGTAATGTTGGAAAACCTTTCTGTGGCAGCATGTTCCATCTAGTTTGTCTTGAACTGACTTTTCCAACCACAAACTCAGGAACAACACTCACCAATTCGATCTTTTTGAATCTTTTCCAGACATGTTATTGTTGTTTTAGGTTAGCTAGCTTGCAAGGTACTTTTAACATCTGAATTTTGTCGGTTTTGGTTAGTAGTAGTTACAACGTAAACATAAAGCATGTGCGTACTGTAATGACGTGACGAAGAAGTTGTGTGATTGGACAACAAAAACGTGACGCAAAGTCCATTGTTTACTTTAGCCCCATTTCACACTGACACCGTTTAGCCCCATGTTTAGTCGACTTTCAGGGGATAACCCTGCAAACTCAGGGCTAACAGGGCTAGCAAGCCGTAGGCTAAAGTTGGGATTAGCCAATTTTGGAGTATGCCAGGATTGTGCCAGTGTGAAAGTTTTCTCAGCCTGGAGCTAACAGCTCTTTTAGCCTGGAGCTAAGAAGGTTCTAGTAGTGCTTTTAGCCCTGGGCTAAGTGCAGTGTGAAATGCGCTTTGGTGAATTTTATGAATAAAGATGAAACCAAGTTACAATGAGATGGGGACCCGCGCTGCTGAACTGGTAAATTCTCATGGTTTCTTGTATGCTCACAAAATACAGTAGTTTAAAATCACAAAGTTTTCAACCTCTTAAAGCAAGTGCTGTAGTGGAGCTAATTTGTCCCTAAATATGGAAAATAAACTCCAGGAACACTTCACTTTTTTCATTAAGACAGATTGAATAAATGCTGAATGAGAGATTGCACTGATGTACAGAAGCTAGTGGAACAGAGGCTACCCCGAATGACGTCATGACTTCAGCTCACTACTATGTTGCTATGTTCTCTACTAAATATAGTCCTGCTCTGGTTCCAAATCACCAGTTTCACCTCAAACTTTGACACAGAAACATGAGTAAAATTGAAATGCCTTGTCCTATTGAGAAAACCAAGGAAAAGAAGCACAGACTGGTAGCTTACAAGTTAGCAAACTGGACCAGCTAGCTGGCAAACATTAATGCAGACAACCAGCCAGGCCTCTAACTGTCAAAAACATTACACACTAGATCGGACAGGAATTTAAATATCTTCTTAATTTTAGTTTTATCAAACCCACCTCCCCCTTTTTGTTTGTCGGTTATAACTGTGATAAAGTTCTCTGAAGTGACCCCAAAAAGGAAAAATCTGAGAGAAGGAGAGAAAAAACAACTTTGCTTCAAAGAAGTTTTCATCCTTCTCATCCATAAAACACCTCACTGTGTTCTCTGTCAATCACCTGTTTATTTTAAGAAAGTCTTTTATATACAATATATATTTTCAGTAGGCTATTGACTGCCGTTCTAGGTAAATGTCCTCAACTTAAGCTAACTGTATGGTGGCTAACACGGACTCAATGTTGACTTAAAAAGATATGAGAGTTGCTGGATAAGTCAGTCATTACTGATTGGTTAAGAATAATAACTGAATAATGGAGTGATGACAAAATGATATTCAGCCTGAATACCAACCTGAATATAATCATGTGTGTAAACTTTTTGTAGTTCTGTGTATTAACATGTGTGTCCTACATAGACATTTGCCTTGTGTGTGTGTGTGTATATGTGTGTGTGTGTATATGTGTGTCCACAGAGGAGGATACCTTACCCGCTTGCGCAGGTTGCAGGTGAGGATGAGGTTGCGGGAGAAGGAGTTGGCGAAGGCGGTGTAAAACTCCAAAACCTTGAGCAAGGCTTCCCTCTTGATGACGTGGAGGTCGCAGTACGTTAGTGCTCGCACGTTGGCGCACGCATGCGCCAGGGTGGTTTCTTTCCAGAAGACGTCACCGAACACGTCACCTTTACCTGAGGAGCACAACACAAGTACACAAGTACCAGTCAGGGAAACAGGGTTGTAGTTTATGAGTTCATGTTTAAGTCCCCCACATACTTGTATTTCCCTATTTTATTTATTTACTTTTATATGACTTTTAAATGATATATTCTGTTAATTTATCCTAAAATGCTGTCTAAAAACCTGCCTGGGATAAAATATGGGTGTCAAAATAATTAATCTTTTATTCATTCTTTCTTTTTTGTCCAAAAAGTGGTCAAATTTGACTACATTGAGTACATAATTGCTGGACTCTTTCTATAAAATACCAACAATATGTCAAAATTTTTAACTGGAAATACAAAACAAAGACATGATATTAGTGTCTGTAATGGTAGATACAGGTTTTCAACAGGTATTTGTTATAAAATAAAGTCGGTCTTCAATCAAAATCATGCTAAAAATGCTTTAGAACATTCATTTCAGGTATAATTTAAGCTATGGTCAACTTTCAGGATAATTAAGTCCTTCCAATTCTCACTTTCACTGTGAGACACTATCACATGGCACTCCCTAAAGTCAAAACACAACTGTGCATCATTTGAAGACTGTGTGACGATCATCTGGAGCCTGGAGGTTGGAGTCGGATCCTCAGAGAGACTCGGCTCATCTGGATCGACTATATGAGCTCACGGGATTCAGCCGGTCTTCCTCTCTTCTATGGCTTTCACCCTTTTGGTTTTCTTTGTATTTGGTTTGTATTAAGTATATTTACTCCTGTGTGCTCTCTGCTCTTTGTCCTACTCTCAGCCTGAGTTTGACAACTGTGTCAGTTTTCTGTAAACAAACTATTTTGTGCGACCACTTCACGTCTTTCTACCTGCTCCTAATGCACACTCTCGAGAGGCTGATGAAAGGCCTGCCGTCATGGTTTACTCCAAGAAGTGACTTTTTGCATGTCTTTGTATTCTCAACAGGATGTTTTTGGACAGTGTCTCCTTGAAGACATTCATGGTGTAGGTGTTCACACAAAAAGTGGTCAGTAGTTGGATGAGGAATGTGGCCTGTGTAGATACCAGATCGGCTTGGGTTCATGTGTTTACAGATGACATCACACATTATGATTGGCTGTATGTCAGAAAGTGTTCGGATCCCGTGTGTTCGTGTCGCTACCGTTTAAATGAGCAAATTTTGATTGTGCAATTGTTTGTGTAGAGAAAGAGGTCCACATAAAATAAAATGTAAAGCAAAACTTTACATGTAATTATTTCATATCTGTTTGTTTAGAGAGTGTAAGTTCACTATAAATTCACTATGTATATACAGTATATATGTGTGTGTGTGTTTTGTGCATAAATGTCTTGCTGCAGTCTGGGACTAATATTTAATAGAACAAATATCATATCAAGGACAATATTTACATCTAAAAAATACATATATATGTAAAGTACCGTGCAAAACCCTAGATCATCAGGGAGGTGTCTGATCGGTCCCACATTTATTCATGACATGACAACGACCCCGAGCATACAGCTAGAGTCATAAAGAACTATTTTCAGCTACAAGAAGAATGATGAGTCCTGCAACAGATGGTATGGTTCGGCCCCCCACAGAGCCCTGATCTCAACATCATGGAGTCAATCTGGGATTAACATGAAGAAGCATCTGAGATGTTCTAAATAATAAATCCACAGAAGAAGATTCTTTCTCCAGGATGGTTACAACAACCTACCTGCAAGTTACCATGAAAAACCGTGTTGAAGTGAACCGAGGAGAAGCTGCTGCTGTTTACTCAACTTTATAAGAAGTTAATTGATAAATTAAAACAATTTATAGCAATATTTTTGTAAGCATTCTCACTTTACTTTTAGTGCCTAAAACTTTTGCAGAGTACTGCACCTTTCACTACAGTTTCAGTGTCTCTATCTGTAGAATATGACTCAGACATGAAAAAAATATAAAGTGTCACCACTGCAGCTCAGCCTGCACGGTGCACACTGGAGCGGGGAACTCCAGCACAGAGTCGGTGACACATGGAGCTTCTTTTCTCGACTCCTGTTCACTTTATTATGTGATATTCGCTCAAACCGGGACTCCTGCCTGTTGTTTCACCTGCTTCCAGACATTACATTGGTGTTGTTATTTTCCTTATTGTCAGTTTCAGTTTATTGTCAGAATATATTTGGCTCGTCTGGGGAACTTGGCATCTGACGGGATTTTCTTCACTTTAACTTTGTTTAACTGGTGGAATAATCAATATGATCAATTGAAAACCCCTTTCCTGTGTGAGGAGTGTACGTAGATACATGCTCGTCAGAAAGAAAGCCGCTTTCATCTCACATATTATTATTTATTTTTCACAACTGAGCACACGCATCTTAACTTTTCTCTGTCTAATCTAAATATAAATGACATTTATAATGAAATGATATGAAACATTCTATTATTGATGGCCATTATCAAAGTCAGACTGTATGTAGAAGGACCACAGGACTGCGAGCTGCAGCGGTTCAGTGAAGCACATGTGCTGTTCAGGTAGACGTAGGCTGTCTGTCCCAGGCATCAGAGGACCTGACAAGCACTTTGTTTGGATCATAAGAGGCCTCTGCACACGCATAAAGTACATGAAGGCAATTTGGAGAGAGATGGCCCTGATTTAAGAGTCTTTTGTGTGTATAGAAAGAGCCAACCACTCCAGATATGCCTCACCGAGGAACGTGTTTTTTAGTATTATCTTTATAAAGACGTATTTTTATACCTTCACATATTTTTATACCTTCACAACATGTTTGTTCTCATCCATTCTGACAGCTACAAAAGACCGCAGAAGAAGAAGAAATGCTATTTCCAGACAAGAAGTCAGAAGTTAAGTCGCAGTAGCAGTAATTGAGAAAGACAGTTGGATTTTAAAAAAGTCTGACAAGAAAAACGGTTTTTCAGGGATCTTCTGTTGTGAAGCAGCACAACACTGCAGTGGTGGAAAGTAACTAAGTACATTTACTCGAGTACTCAAGTACAATTTGGAGGTACTTGTACTTGAGTATTTCCATGTGATGCTACTTTATTCTTCCACTCCACTACATTTATTTAACAGCTTTAGTTACTTTTCAGATGAAGATTTGACACAATGGATAATATAACAAGCTTTTAAAATACAACACATTGTTAAAGATGAAACCAGTGGTTTCCAATCTTTTTGGCTTTTGACGTCTTACAAAAAGCAGTGTGTAGTCGGGGTCACATTTCACATGTCTATGAGTTGTTAACAGCTCCACCAAATAGTGATTTTTCCCTCTAAACTTCTCACATGCTTTCATTTCAATAAATGTTCAAATGATCCAATATTTCACCAAAAAATCAAAGATTAGAGAAAAAGTTTAAAAAAAAAAACAGATTTGTGTATCAGAACTTTGTTTTTTCTTCTTTCCTCTCCCATTAATCATCTCACAACCCCTCAGATTTATCTGCTGACCCTTTGGAGGGGCCCCGACCCCTAGGTTGGGAACCACTGGACTAAACTAGCTAAGTGTATATAAAGTAGTTGAAACTAGCTCCACCTCCAGCAGCTACAACAGTAACATGCTGCTCTAACACTGATGCTTCACTATTAATAATCTAATGATGTCATATATAATAATATATCAGTCAGAGGGACCAAACCACTACTTTTACTGCAATACTTTAACTACATCAAGCTCATAATACTTATGTACTTTTACTGCAATACTTTAACTACATCAAGCTCATAATACTTATGTAATTTTACTGTAAGAGGATTTTTCATGCAGGACTTTTACTTGTAATGGAGTATTTTTACATCTCTGTATTGGTACTTTTACTTCAGTAAAGGATCTGAATACTTCTTCCACTGCTGTCATGTGGCTGTTTGAAGTGCCTCCTATAGTAGCCTATGTATCATTTTATGGATTTAATACAGCTTAGAGTTAAATGGCCCCACTTTTTTTGTTGTGTTGATTGTCAACATTGTGTAATGTTAGATCATTAGTAGGGTTTATATTAATGTAAAACATCATTAAACCCTCTGAATACGCCGCACACTTCCTCTCTTTTTCATTTCCTTAGCGACACTTTTACCTGGTCAAGTCCTTAGCAACCAGAACTGCTGTTTCCCCATTGGATACTAAAACCAAGTGTGAAGCAACAGATACAGTTAGTTTCATCAGTCTGAGATCCAACGTAATCCGAGTGAAACGAAAGGAAAAAAGAAAATACTTTGACTCACAGCTGCGTGATGCGGCACCTCAACTGTGAATCAATGCTGAGATTAAAAACCCCAGTAGACAGGGTTCAAGTAAAAGCTGGTATAAGTGAAGGGTGAAATGCAGGCGGTGCCATGTAAAAGAAGAATAAACTGCATCAGGATTGTCCAACGACTGGATTAATACATCTGATTTATCTGCTGGAGGTCTGGCAGTGTTCTCAGAGAGCCGTCTGTCAAAGCGCACGCCGCTGTGAGGAAGAAAGTTCAGGAGAACATGAAGACCTTTCCTCCTCCTGAACTTTCATCACAAAATCTCTTTGACATTTAAAGTAGAACCGCAGCGGTAATTCCTTCCTGTCAATCAAACAGTGTGTGCTTAATTTATTTTAGACATGAAGCCAGATTTTTCTCTCTTTTATTCTTGTAGATCTTTTCTTCATCTGTGTAGATTTGGTGATTATTGCTGCTCATCTTAATTAAATAGTTCTTCGTCTTTTAATTCCACCCGAGTACTTAATTTCCAATGGAGTCCAGTTTGTTTTTCAGTTTGATTTACTGACTAAAATCCCTCTAAACATGAGAAGAGTTAAATAAGTTTCATGAGCAGCAGCGAGTGGTTTTGTGGACTCTGGTTTTCATCCAGTCTGTCCGAACCAGGAAATAAATCTGAGCTCACTATTGTGTTGAGATTGTTTATTATAAAATAAGACACTAACAAAAAAAAGAAAAAGGGAAACTTAAGCTACACTTATTTCATTTTTCTAAAATTAAACACTTTATTTTAAAGATGCAAATGTTTTAAAAGCTTCCTGTTACATATTTTATTTTGAAATGCAGCCGTTATTTTACTTAAAATGAGAAAAGAACATTAATTTATTATTAGAGTTTTTATTATTTATAATCCCTCCAATTCAGTATGAAAACTTACAATAAATATTGTTGAAATATTATTGAATTGTACTTAATTTGTTAAATTATGAACACAGTATTGTAAATAATGTATTAATAGATTAAGCAGAGACATTAACCCTTCCAGTTGTAAAAATGTTTTCATGTAGGATTCATTGTTTTCACTATTAATGGGAATTTTCTGTATCATAACAGGAAGTACAATAACTTTATTTTACTGTATATATTGCAATTCTGCTAACTTTACTTCCTCTTTTCTTTTGGGACTTTTTCCTGGAAAGAAAAGTTTTTACTGATTTACTCTCTGCGTTTTTGTCATATATGTGACGTTAAAAAACCTGCCAAAAACATGTGTAAGTATTGATATTTTCATATTCAGTTTTTTGTATTCATGCATAAATCTGTTAATTAGAAGAGAAGTTTGTTGCAGGGCTGCTTTGTAACTTGCAAAGCTAAAATGCACTATGGTGAGCATGTCAGCCGGCGTGATGCATTCAGTGACTCTGTTGATTAAAATTACACATAAATAGAAGAATTTACTGTGTGCAAATAAGACTCAGTGAATGTTTTGTTTGACCATTTCTGCTACTTAGCGATAAAATACTGAAAGACTTGTGTTAGACCCGCTACACTCGCACCAGTGTAGTTGTAAAAGAAGATAATTACGACAATAAAAGGGACTCACTCTGAAGAAAATGACGTTTTAAATCAAGTTATTTAAAATAGTTTGTGTAAAGGATTATTTCCTGGCAAAAACACAAATATAAACAACAAAATCTTGTGTAGCTGTGAGCACTGACCCTCTAAAACTGAACTGTTTTCCCTCATTGGTTTTCAAACCAACTGCAGCCACCTGGACACTTGACTTATCAACTGCCAGCATAAATTCCCCATGCTAATCACCCGTAGCAGATGAACGCGTGTTTACACTTGCGGGCGTCTCCCGGGCAACGCCATGCTTGTTCTGATAATAATAAGGAGGATGAAGACTAATTATAAGCAGCATCACATGTGTCATATGTCATCTGCTGAACATTATGCAGAGAAACTAAACTGAGAGAAGACTTCAGCAACAGACTGCAAAAACATTTTAAAAGTCAGGTATAAGCTACAAAAAAAAAAAATGGAAGTACAAAATAAAAACATCACGTAAAAACTAATATAATTGGTGCTTCTATCCTGCTTTTGCCTCGAGGGATGGCGTTGCACTGTGGCTGTAACAGGCACAAAAAGTCAAATCTGGGCTAATCAGGACTCAAATCTGTGTCAAACCTGCCACAACCATCAGCTCAGCATTTTTCTGACAGCTGACCCGGATAAGATGTGACGAAAAGCAGTCCGCACCGTCCACAAGCTGTCAAAACACCCTGAGTAATAGACGTAAAAAAAACGCTTCCAACATACCGTCGCAAAATGCCGACAGAGTGTGTGTGTCACTGTGTGAGTGAGTGGATCTCATCTCGACAATCCCTCCTCTGCGCCTGCCACCCTGAGGGCCCCCCCCCCCCCCTCTTTTCTCTCCGAACATCCAAGAGCGGCTCAGGCAGCAAGGCCTCGTCTGGAATGAGCTCCCCGGAGACCTGCAGCTTCTCGCCAATTAGCCGTGTGGATATGGATGCGGTCACATGGGCCAGGGGGTGGCTGCGCCGACTGTGACACCCACAGCGAGGTTAAAAATCAGTTACAATCGGGTGGGTGGAGATGGATACATCGGTGCTGTGACCCTATTCCAAAGCTTTGTAATGCTGCTGATTACTCACCCACAACTGAAACCATCGCTCATATTATTCTGCCTGACAGGGTTTGATGTACACAGTTACACACTGTGCATGAGGTGCAAGAAGGGCCCGGTAGCCTCTGTTATGTGCTGGTATTAAGTGTTTTATCAAATCTTTTCTCACTGTACTTGGAATTTGATTGGGGTGCAGCAAGGTCAGCTTCAGGATATTTACAATGAACAGGTTATCAACTAGTAGAGTGCAGATCTCCTGTGTGCAGATAACAGAAACAGGGATTTATTCATCTTGTATCCTGCTTAACTTTAGTGGATTATAACATATCAGGTATGGAATTAATCTGCAGATGCTGCAGTTCAACATGAGACCAAACTTTGTCTGTTTTTGAGCCACTATAAAGGTAAAACGTGGCCTGCAACAGACTAGATGAGCCTTGTTTTTAGTCATAACGTATATCGTAAAATGGCGAGGATTGCTGAAAAGACCGGCTCTTAAGGAATCTTATCATATTTATTTGAATTCACAACACAATCCGCTCTCAAGGTACCAAATTTGGCATTGATTGATCTAATGTGGCAACAAGCTATGATTGGTTGTCCTTAGCGGGAATATAATTCCAAACTAAAGCAGTTCAGCCCCTACCAGCCGGTTAAGAGGAGTCAGCAGTCGACGGCGATATTAAATAGGTTTTACAGACATTGTGAATCATCGCAACCATGAGAGGTCCTTGAGTATACAGTCATAAATATGCACAAAAAAATATTAGGCTGATGGGTTCAGTAGTATGTGAGATTAGTTGCAGACAGATACACACACACACAACTTAATGCACGATCCTCTCCAGACTTACAGAGATAATAACGCTTAATGGTCCTCAACGGCTCTAATATAAAGACATGCACACATGCATTTCTATTCTTAATATTTGCAGTTGTAGTAGTTTTATATTTCATATGTTTTTTATGTTTTTTACTAAGAATTGTTCTTTGTTGTCACTGGTTCTGTTATCAGTGAGTTTAATGCCACGGCATTCATTTCTCTTGTGAAAATAATAAGGATAAAGTTGAAGGATAAAGGATAAGGATAAAGTTGTTGAGAGAAAATGTCATCAGCCATGCAGTTATTATGGCTGTAATCAATATTAATTTATTTATATATTAACAATACATGAGCCGACAGTGTGTAATGTGTTGTGTGTGACTCGTAGTGATGAACCTACTGACTGTTCTGGTTCACTCTCAGCGCCCTCATAACGTCGTTTTGGGCCGCAGCAGGCAGCTGTAAAGCTGTAAAAAGCCACTGTACATTACCTGCTCAGCACCAAATGACAAACAGACACAGTTAGCTGTAGACTAGCTGGTGAACATAGCGGAGCATTTAGCAGCTAAAGAGCCAGATATTTCCCTCAGGAGTTGGTGGAGAGCAGAAACAGAAGCTAAAAAAGAGAGTGGAATTTGATTCGTCTGACCCAAGAGGATGACCAGTTACCATAATTGCATCCAATAAACAACCTTTCAGTCCTGTTTCTTTTATTTATCAAATATGATTTACTTGATCTCTAGTTTCATACCTGGAGAACTTTGGAACGTCTAAACACAGTTGACAGCGATGTTGCTAAGACTGCATTTCCAGCTCAAAATAAACTTGCATGTTTTTTCTGATATATTTTCTGATTTATATTGAACAAGTAATCACACTATACATCATAAAGCCCATGCTGAAAAAGCTGTGGCAGATAAAACTACTGATATAAATCCGTCCTCACTTATTTTACCGCCAGGGTTAGTTTTTCCTATATCATCCTGACACCCTGCGACACTGTGTAATACTCTGCAAAAACACATCTTAGCCTCTTGCAAGACCATAAAGACACTGAAGTTTAAAGAAAGAAAAAGGGTTGAAGATGTGCTGCAGCATTTTGTTTGTCTGCATGAGGATCAACTCTGAGTTAACATCCTGACAAATGAAGCGATGACACTGAACGCTGCTGTGGGCTGCATCCCCCCCACATCAGCAGAAAAAGAAAATTACCTGTGGGCGAGTGTGTGCCCTCGTATTGCTTTATCTTGCACTGCAGCTAACCAGACGATGCTCCAATAAGAGGAATCTCAGGCTTCTACTTAGAGCTGGTGTGCTGATGCTGCTGTAACCCCTTTCAGGCTATTATCCAGGGTAAGTGAGTGGGTAGAAACACTTATAGAGCTGCTGTGACACCGATATCCACCACCGACAACAGCATTAGCAGTTATTATTGTAATAGAAGTATCACTACTATTAGCATCTCAATACTTTTGCTTCCTGACTCTAAACAAATGTCATTTCTTGGCTCTATAGTGACGCAATAAGTCTATAAATGTTTGAGTTTTCTCCAGTTTTAGACATTAATTGATGATTAATGAGTTCTGCTCAATATGTTCACAGCAGAAAAAAGTAATAAAAGAAGTTTAATGAAGGTCATTCTATTCTCAACAAGAGAAACTTGCCTAAAAAAAAAACCCCCAACATGATCAGTGTGCTATTAATCATAACCACTTATTCTAATGAGACCATTAATTAAGATAATTGATGTATTAATTACCAAAAAGCTTCTGCGTCTGGTCCTCACACAACACGTGGGCACGATTTATACGAGCTTCAGATCATACAGGCCGCAGCTGTTATTTTGTTTAACATTAATGTGCAAATTATCAGCAGCGCCGGCGCTTTGAACTGTGATGAAATAGTTGTAGCAGCAGAGTTCAGCTCCGCACGGACATCAAAAATACTGTTGCAGCGGTGAAATGACATTTGTAAGAAAAGAAACATAACGTATTCATAACATGACATTCCCTGTTTCCTCTTTCATTCTCTACAAATAAAACCTGCCACCGAAAAGGCAACGAGAGGCGACTCAGCAGCCTCTGATGACCTCTGATGATTGGTGATTTAATGATACCAGCACTATAAATATTTACATGTTTTTATGTTCATTTTATGTCTTTTTTGATGTGAAGAACTTGGTGCATGTAGTTTCTTTTGTTGTGAAGCACTTTCAGCTGCATTTTTTTGTATGAAAGGTGCTATACAAATAAAGTTATTATTATTATTATTATCATAAATAGTCACAGCCGTGTATAATGGTGGCACTTATTGACAGCTGCTCTGGCATTGTCGAGTAACCTCGTTGATGTGGCACAATCAGTGAAAGTGCACTTTCCTTTTTGGTGTTTTAACACGTGGTGAAGCAGACTGCACTGATATAGAAAAGCTTGTTTAAGGACGTGGGAGTAAAAATAAGTCTTGTGTATATTTACCCAGTTCCACAGTGATGGAGATTTATTAAGCAGGATCATGTGTGCACACAGCTTTATGATAAATGAATAAAATTAAAAATAATACTTTGTGCATACACACAGTTTAAGTTGTTTAAGTTTAAGATTTATTCCTCTGAGTTTTCTTTAAGAGAGATACTGTATGCACCTCACTAATCTGTGAGTTAAAGGGAAATTTTGCCACTTTTTTATGTGGATGTCCAATCAGTATTGATGGTAAATGTAGTCAACTGAAGCGATAAATTCCTCAGTTCATGCTATATTGACCGAGAAAGCTGAGTTTTCCTGCTCATGGAGCCGTGCCAGCTGTGCCTACATGTACCAGGATGCATTGCAAACGTGCCTTCTAATCAGCCGCTGTTGTGGTTGTGGTGTGTTTGCGTAATGCAGCGGACGAGTTTCAGTTTCAGAAAAGTTTTCAGAGCTTCAGAGACACAGTTAGTTAGTTAGTTTATGTCTTAACGTCTCGGTACCATCGTGTGCAAGGATCATAAAACAAACTGTGTGCTGGAGTCAGTGGATCAATGCAAACTTACTGAGACTGCAGTCTCCATTTCAGCTTCTTTTGGGAAACAACTGTGGATAAAGGGATGAAAAACTGCAAGCAAACACTTTCTTTTATCTATTTTTTTTATGACAGGGACAGAGCAGGACTGGATTGTGCTCAAAGCTGCAGCCGCAAGTTACAGCTAATGTAACACTTTACTTTACCTCGCTGATGTGCTGTTCTATATTCAGAGTTAAAGAACTATATGATATTCTGTCAGAAAACAGAGTCAGGTTTACTAAAGAACCACAAAGTTTGTTGAACCGCAGAGTTTTCAGTCCACTTGAGCACCAGTCATGCTGCAGCAGCTGCTGTAATGTTGCTCCTGTGGACACTTTCTCCTCCACACTGTTTTGTCTGATTACACAGCACTATATTCAGCCTGATAACAGTGGTGCCACATCTCTGCTCTGACAGTATAAAGCTTCAACATTGTACAGCTAGTTGTTTGTTAGTGTTATCACAGAGAAACTCAGCAGCTGTTGAGTTTCTGTCTGACTCCACAGTGTAATATTTGGCTTCAATTCATGAAACTAGTTTTCTTCCAAACATACTGATATTTTAAAGTATTTAGCAGTATGATACTTTAGTGTCTGCTGCTCCCTATCGCTAGCCTGACACTGAGTGGGAGACCCACATTTTAACATCCTTGAAGGCACCACCATCAACATACAGTAGCCTGTAGTTCTTCCTTGACACCAAATACATCACTGTATGTGTCAAACCAGGGCGCTGGTGCCGGAGGAACAGCAGATATTGCAGCTGCACCACAGAGACACCGAGAACATTGAAAACAACTGTTGTTTTTCACACTATGTCCCTAATTCAGAAATAAGGTTGAAAATTGGCAGTGGCCCTTTAAATGTCTGAAAGGGGATGTGTCTGCACATTTCCAGGTCTATATTTATATTCTGGGGCTCTACTGGAATATCTTCAAGCATGATTTATAGTTAAAAACTCCTTATTTATCTTCTACTGGCCCTTCATGCAGCCCCTCAGTTCAGCCTGTCTGAAACAGGCCGTTTTAGCTTCTGTCTCTTTAAGGCCCGCCTCCCGATGAGCCCACTCTGTTCTGATTGGCCAGCTTCAGGAAGCTTCCTCCGGCTATGTAAACAAACAGTTGTAGTCAGATTTCCCTTCTTTTTCCTCATTCTTAACTCGAAATATAAACTGGAGCCCAAGTCTGATCCTAAATACGCGAAGGGACAACGTGAACAACCTTAGCAACAAAGACTACCGAATGGATGGCGGCTTGTGGGCATGTGCGAACAATCTGATGTCATCACAACGAGGAGGTGAAGGTAACTTTGCAAACGAAGCATTCAAAGCAGGCTGAAGCCCTGACTTTTGACTTGCAGGAAGTATTTTACATATGTTCACCTCTAGTTTGGGAATTTTGACCACATTTAACAAACATTATAACAATATATATATGACATGATATCCAGCATGCTGGAGAACTTGTGTCTACAGGTACATGAACATATGCTAAGATGCTGTTATATGAGGTGATACGTGTCAGTACTTTGAAAGCATGACATCTGAGTTCAGTCATGAATATCATTATAGCATCTTACAAGAATCTCTGTCGCAGGTTGCCTTTCATCATTGTCCCTTTAACCTACACTCTTAAGATATTCCTCTTCTAATTTATGCCACATCAAAAACCAGCCTCGCACTTGCTGATTCTTATTACTGGATCTTGTAATGTAGCCAGGCTCATATGTGGTTGGAGGCTCGTCTCCCGTTGCTCGCCGCTGCTGATGTATTGCTCTCCGGGCCAGAACATATTGCTGTGTGAATAGAGGGCCAGACTACAATCCCCTTCTCATAACCGAGCATGCATAATGGATTACGAAATTAATCAGCTCATCATTTTAGCAAAACAAAAAAAAAAAAAAAAAAGAAAAGAAAAAGAAAAAACGAGGGTGAGTGGAAATAGAACAGAGGAGGAATCATCAATAGATAATTCAGGCTAAAGGGCTGCTGGTGTGTGTTTATCCGGTTGCTCTTTAACTGCTTAATGATCAATTTTTAAAGGTTTTAATATAAATAGATGATTTCTGTCTGTCGGGGCAATAAATTAACTTTAAAAAAAAAAAAAAAGGTACCTGATAAGGAACTCAATAAAAGCTGAGCAGATTAAAAGAGCCAGAAAGTAAATATTTTTGCACTTTTTTTGTTCATATTGATATTTATCTGACATTCATTAGACCTGGGTGATATAAGATAAGAACTTTTAATAAGCTTTTAGACTGAGACATAACCCAGGTGTATCGCCTGATGCATCAAGCTGATTTGAGTTAAGGGAACCTCTTGTTTTACTGGTGGTTATTATGCTCCCTGCACTCATGTGGATCTACAGTAAAACTTTGTCAATATTGCGTCCAAGTCAACAGTTTTAGAAACAAGGCTGTACTACATTGTATAGTTCTCAAAGCACTTCAGTACAAAGTCAAGAGGTTGTGATATGTAGCACAACAAACGAGCACAGCTCTGTAAACAGAAACAAGTTCCCGCCAAGCAGCAACCTCCGGGGCTGAAAAATGAAGCCAATGTGGAAGTGCCAAAAACTGCGGTTCCTTGAATGACCACTTGAGGCTCCAAAAGAGAGTCATTCCCCATAGACCCCCATGTTAAAATGCCCAACTTTACAGCAGAAATAAACATGTTTACAGCCTGGTACAAATAACGGTTTAGGTCTCTGTAGCTAATTTCCCCTTTCATGACAACTGTACGGGGGTGAATTTTATTATAACTCCGTAAAGTTAGCCGTAAAGTTATGCATAACGAAGGACATGGCTGCTTTGAGTGACAGGTCCGCCAGCTGCTAGGTGACTTGTTTCAGCCATTCGGCCCCGCCTCTTTGCCCATTTTTGATTGGCTGGGAGTTAGGCAGCGTCACGCACTGCCAAGATGGCGATAGCCGGAGCGGCTCGCTTTGAGCTTCAAAACCGCTCTTCAGAAACCGACGGGTGACGTCACGGTAACTACATCCATATTTTTATACAGTCTATGGTTCCCGCACATGCTCAGTAGCATCAGTGTTGGTTTGGTTGTGTATAGAAAATCACCAGCCTTATTCTTTAACCCATATGCTTCTGTTGCCTTAACCTAAAAACACACACCCCCATTATCCACCCTGACCTCCTCCCTCCAACTGCAGTGTGATATATAAAGTAGCGCTTCATTCACTCGACAAAATGTTGCCTGTGAACATAATCCAGGCAGGGATTACGTTGGCAAATGCAACGTAATTGAAAAAAAGTCATATATGAACATAACTTCTAGGAGACAGGGTTCAGGTTTTAGGACAGACCCACTATTTTTGTGTTCCTGTAGCCTGGTGGACTACTATCAGGCCTCCAGAATGAGCATCTTTTTTTTTTTTTTTTTTTTTTTTTTTTAAATCAGGACAAACATTACTGACTGTGAGATATACTGTCACTGTTACATGTCAAAGCTGCCTCCAAACAGCCGCTGCTGAATGAGTCTGGATGGGGGAGAGAGGAACCTATCCCTGGTGGATGATGGGAAATGGTAAGCCTGGTGGATGATGGGAAATGGTAAGCCTGGTGGATGATGGGGAATGAGAGGGTTATTACAAGTATTTACTAGAGCTGCCACACTATTGCCTTGTTACTGTGGGGAAAAGTGTTCATGTGTTCTCTCGTCTGCACTCTCTTGTATACTCTGAGACTCTCTGAGTGTGTGTGTTTGTGTGTTTAGATACTTTATCGTGCCCCGAGAGAAAATTCATTTTCACAGCCTCTGCATGGAAACATTAAACAACCATAAAAAAAATAAATAAAAAAACACACACATACACACCAGCATGTATACTTTTGCTGCTTGAGAGTGTGTCCACCTGATGCTACTGGACACTAATGAGAGCAGAGTGTGTTTCAGCTTCGGGGAGCAGCCTCTCTGCTCAGCCTGGGGAAATCAGTGGCTTTAAAACCCACAAACAACTCTCTCTCTCTCTCTCTCTCTCTCTCTCTCTCTCTCTCTCTCTCTCTCTCTCTCTCTCTCTCTCTCTCTCTCTCTCTCTCTCTCTCTTCTGCCTCAGTCTCTCTCCATTTTCTTGTTCTCTTCTAAATCTCCATCTGTCTCGCCTTTCCCTTTTTTTTTTTTTTAACCATCCTTTTATAGCCATCTTTTCTCTTTATCTGGCCCCTCTCTTCCTCCTTTCATTTTATCCTCCGTCTGATCCTCTGTTCCTTCATCCTTTCCTCGTGTGACACCTCTCCATCCATCCATCCATCCATCCATCCATCCTCCTTTGCAACTCCGTCTCTCTCTATTCTTTCTACTCAGCTGCTATACTTTTCTCTTCTTTCCCTTCCCTCCTGCCAACATTCCTCTTCCACAATTTAATTTAAAAAAAAAAAAAAAGAAAAGAAATTGAGCATGTGAGAAGCCAAAAAACCCCCCCTCCCTTCTCCTCTCAAACTGCCCCTTCCTCTTTATTTCCATCCTCTACAGTGATGGAATAAAGACAGCATGTGTATGTGTGCATGTTAGGGAAGATTTACTGTCTGTTTGTGTGCTTAAGTGTATTTTATATCCACTTTTCTTCTTCATTACCGATCAATATTAATACTTGTTTTTTTTTTCTCTCTGTTTGCTTTCTAGTGCCTCTTTACTGTCGGGCATTAAATGACGCATTTCACATTTACAAGAGAAAACAAACTGATTAAGAAGCATGAGCAACTTAAAGAACGACAACAACAGAAATCTGAGAATCTGTCGGTCCAAAGCCACACTGGGGGCCTAATGAGGCTGTAATGTTCATTATATATATATATATATATATATATATTACTATAGAGTGTTTATTATTTAGGAAGTAGAGAATGAGTGACTGAGGGAGTGATTTCAGACACAACCTATGTTGTTAACTAAAAGAAAGGGGGTTTTTTTGGACACTTTAGACTCAGCTTGTCTGGCCCAGATCTATGGCTGTGTTTGAGGTGGATGTTTGTCTCCATAGTAGACAACCCGTTCAGGGTTTGATGGTTATTTATGTCTGTCTATGTTAGCAAACAGAGTCTCATTCCTCTCTTTCACTCACTTTGTTCTCTTGAAGACAACAGCGCAGAGACGTTTTATTTACACCTGGAACTACGGTGGTTCCTCCTCCCTTCCTGAAAGGCTCTTTGTCGCCGCGGAAACGGCCTCTTAGAAAAATAAGACAGACCTGTTCATCACCGCTGCGGTAATGAACATTCAGGAACCTGGACACTCATCAATATTTCAATAATTTCTCAGAATCTGGCACAAGATAAAACTGCTGTCCAAACACTTTGCCTCAGAAATTACATGTAAATCATCTAAGCTGTGATGTCTCCATAGAAAACTGTTTTCATTACACTGCACTTCATATTCTGTAGAAAAAATATTGATTCAAGTTCATCCCTGAATCTGAATATCTTTATTTTAATCTTAAAAATATATTAATGAGTTTGATCAAGACAGAATATTCTGGAAACGAGTACAAACAAGTTCCTCCCAACACATTTCCTGTAAACTCATCCATCCACACTGTACCTACATTTCATATGATAACAGATAGAAACTCTTGAACCTCTCTCTCTCTCTCCTCCTTTCTATCTCCTCTGGTGCTGGCACACTTTCTTTCCTTTTCCCCACCAGAGTAAAAAGGGAGTTGGCAGAGAACGGGACGTCTGTCACGAGGCTGAAGGAAACTTTGAAAAGGGAAACAACTTTCAGAGCGATGCCTGCAACACACACACACAAAAACCCTCTTATCTCACTTTCTCCACACTCTCTCCATCGACCTTCGCTTTAATTCTCCTTCACCCTCCATCTTCCCCTGACCTCCTTCCATCCTCCTCCGTCTGCAGGCTGTGATCAGACAGCACTTTTGCTCAAACACAACAGGGTGCAGCTGTAAGCATCACTTGCTGAGAACGGGAACATTTCTCTGGTTGCTATGCAACACTAAGTTTGACAACAACTTGCAAGCTATGCAATTAGCATCAGTTTACTCGTTATCCAAATAAGGATCCCAAAGGGTCCTTGAGAGATCATCAAGGGTTCCCAGAAAAGAAGCTTGATAACCTGTAGAAGGACTGTGTGGGGAATAGATTTTAAAGATCCCTTCCAGATATGTTTTAAGACAAAAAAATACTCTGCTTAGAATAATAATTTCTGTCTGATCTGGTTTTTCCTCATTAAAATCCTTTAAATTACATCCATTTCTTCTTCTTCACTGAAAAATCTTGAATCTATGAATATGTTTTTTTTATTTCAAAAGTTTAACACAACCTGGACACAAGAAGTCAACTCTCTGTGTATGTGCATTGACTTCCACATCACAATTAAGTTACATATTGGACCGTGATTGGCTCCAACCTAGATGTGATGTCATAAATCATGCTCGTAGTCGGACCAAGCGTCAACTATCACAGCTTGAGCCTTAAAGTACCACTGACAGTTGGTTCCAACTGACTCCCATTCAAAAAGCATCATCTTCTCTCTAGAAAACTAAGACAATCATATTTTTTATGAGTCATTCTGGTCTCAATCTCTAAATTCAGACCCTCTAATAAGTGTGCTGGTCGTCACTTTGGAAATTATTGCTCCGTTAATAAGATTTGAAGATTTATAGTAGCTTTGGTATCTGCTGTGTGGGCGTTGATTGACAGTTGGCTCACCTGCTGCTCTCGGCCTTTCAGAGCTTCTGCTTAAAAAATAAACAGTGTTTTTTCTGCGACCTGCAGGTCTACCTTGTTTGTAGTTCAGTCTAACAAGACCCCTAACGGGATTCTGTCAAACAACGGTTCACCGCTGCACCGGTCAGAGGTCCCAGTAAACTCTTCTTTCTACCTTCAGCAGATAAATGTGAAAACAAACTCTGCACATACATCATCCTGCACAGTGAAGCTCAAACATCACAGTAAAGCAACAAAAAGCAATACACACATTTTTGGAGTGCAGACAAACTAACTTTTTACTCTCCTCAGCTGTGCTTATAATATAAAGCTGTAATCAGTCATATTTTCACAAATTTTCAGGCAGGCTTCCACAAAACAATATATTAAAAGTCTCCATTCACTAAAAATGTGTGATGTTTGACCTTCACTGAAGAGGAGTGTGATGAATTGAGAGGCTGTAGGATAATTGCCACTCATCTACAAACCTTTAAAACCGTTTTTGTAACAAGGCAAGTGTTATAAAATATATTTGTGAAGCTTTTTTTAAAAAATATTTCACATTTAAGAGGGTGTGCCTCAGATTTGGTGAATGGTGTTCAGAAGTGGCTACTGATATCTAAGTTAATGTTCCTTTCTTTTGGTTTGTTTAACTCTGATGCTGAGCTCTGACAAGCAGAAAAATCCTAAATGTGATTCCAAATCTGAGCCTCATAGTTTGGAGGAGACATGTTAGAAATAACCAGAAAACCACTGCAGGCATGTTGGAAAAAACAAAACAAAACAAAACATCCTGCCGTGTCATCGTGAGTCTGTCGGTCCCTCCACGGCTACAGCAGCCCCCCCGCCGATGACAACCGTCTCACCATTTATTGATTAATGTCCTCGCTGTGATGAAGCAATTCATCAAACATCTAATATGTTTTTTATGAACCTCTGACTGTCGCCCCGTCTGACTCAACCTCATAATGAAGTTAAAGAAGCGGAGAGGCAACGCAAACGGAGAAGCTGCAGAGACGGGCCGAGACACTCGGAGGGTCCACTCTGTCACTCTTTTACTCTGTACAATTTCCTTCCTTCCTTGCTACTGGATCTCTCTTTCTTCTTCTATCAATTTTCTCCCATGATACTTTCCCCTTTTTCTCTCTTCTTTCTTTCATACTGTCTTTTTTTTATTTTCACATTTGATCTTTGCTATTACTCCCACATCATGTAATGCTTACTCTCCTGTCTCTCTGTCTCTCCCAGCATGAATTGCAGTCACTATCTGCTGCACTGGATCTATAACTGTAACATAATAGATCACTTGCATGCCAACAACTAGTATCACAGATCACATTCTGTTGCTACGATTGGGGGTTGCAGTTACTATTGGTACTGGCATGAATCACTACATCTCTCATATATATATATATATATATATATATATATACACACACCGTATACCATATTTACCTCGACCACAGAGGGCACCAGGCCTTTATTGGAAGCAGGCTTGTATCAGAGAGAGGCCTTTATTCCTGATTCCCTCTGTTTGATAAGTATATTTACTCATATTTTAGTACAAAGCCTCCCTGTTTTCTGATCTGCTTCCGTTTGCTCTGTTAAATTTTTGTTACTGCGTTATGCTATTAATCAAATTAAAAGCCCATGCCTTCATTTCCTCACTTTTATTGTGAAACATTACACAAACATTTCAATTTAACTTGTGTGAAGTAACATGACTGGTCAAGTACAGGAGGGGAAATATTCAAAACAGAGAGAATATTTGCTGACTCGTGGTGAGCTGATAGGTTTCTTTACATGAAATTGCTACTCTTAGGACCAGTTTCCCAGACTAACTCATAGTGATAGACATTTCAGTAATCTGCACTGGGCAGCAATGCACTAATAAACGAGGAGAGGAAGAATAAAACTGTTATGTGGAATGGAGCAAGTGGACCCAGATGGAGACAGGAGGAACTGAAAAATACTCTTTAATGAAGGTTACGTGCAGGCAAAGCAAAAACTGTACAGGACAGAACAAAACTGAACATCCAACAAAGACTGAACTGAAAACCGAGACTTAAATACAAACAGAACTAATGAGGGAATGAGGGGGAACAGGTGACTAGACAAGGACCAGGCAGGGAGTTGATAGGCTGAGAGGAAACACCGGGAGCAGAGCAAGACTAACGAGACTAATGCAGAAAAAACAACCGAAAACACAGAAAACACAAGGACTACAGAAAACCGGTAGGCCAAATGCAAACAAAAACACTCTGTGCTACAGAGCTAAACGAGCTGCAAGATAAACTGAGACATCCAAACTCTTAAAAGTCCAAAACACAGATCTCTTCCATAACCCAGAAACTGATTCACCAGTCAGAGTGTGAACTGCATGAAAAGCTCAGAGGAACCAGCCTGAAACATATTCTCTGGTCATAAATTCTGAATCACATGAAGGCAAAAGTATTTCAGATTTCACGTCAGTTCTGTACGCTCCTCCAATCAAGCTCATGTATGATGAACAAGGAAGTAAAATGTCACGATTCCTGCCTCGATCCCATGTCTCCCTACCTGTTGCCACTTCCCCAGCGTCTCCCTCTCTCTACCTGTGTGTGTGTGATTGTGTGATTGGAGACAGGTGTTACAGCAGAGCCCCATCAGCTGTATATCATTACATCATCAAGACCTCGACTCATACTCAGCCCTGCCAGTCCTAGCCAATCTACCCTGAACCTGTTCCCGTTCCTGTCTCCTGTCCTCGGGTGCATCCCAAATCTCTTAAATTGCATCCATGTTTCCCTCACTTGCGTCTTAGTCCCTCCCACCGCGGATGCAAGGAAAGATGCGAGGAAACCAAGCGAGGAGAGAGGAAATGAGGAAACCAGGAAATTTGTTTTACGAGACATGAGACGTCTTCTCCTCTGAAGCGTCACGTCCGTTATTATAGGATAAAATTAAAGTCGGGAAGAGTCTGTCTGTCAGCAAGAAACAGTTTAATGAAGGAGATAACATAATGAAAAAACATGATAAATAATAAATGAAGAAAGTTGTTTATGGTTCTTTTGTTGATCAGACCGACATTTAACAGATTTTTAACTATATGATGAATCAGAAAACAAGTAAAGCATAAGACTCGTCCCTGTCCTGGACCCTTGTTCCACTCTGCTTTCCCCTCCTTACCTTGCCCCAGCTTGCCTCAGTCCCAGTTACCCAACTACCAGCCCTAGCCCCGGGTTCCCAAGCTTCCCAAGTCCTGCGTTCCCTTTCCCACATCTGAAAATAAATACTTTGTTCCTACTACATCCCCGTCTCCTCACCTGTGTCTGCACTTGGGTTCACCTGCTCCGCTCCACCAACCACAGTTCCCTTGACATTATCTTGTTAGCCTCTTATTCTTCCTCTCTGGTTCCCTGGTTGTCCTCATGAGTACAACAGTACGAGGCTGCAGCAGCATGTCCGTCTGTTTGTGTTTAACACTTGAAAGTCAGAATCGACGTCATCGGACTGCTGCTCTTGATCATTACGAATGAAGTGACTCAGCTTTCGAGCGCGTCCACCCTTCTGCTTTCTGTGTTTACATTTTTAATCAAGCAAAAAAAAACAACAGAAGTCCTAATTATGTCACTGTCGTCATGCGAGAACCATCTACCTCCAGTTGAGTGGTTCTCACTTCAGTTGAAGGATCGCGTTTGTCTCTGTGGGTTTGTGAAAGTGCTTCATATCTCAGTGGAAAAGCTTGAAAATGCGTCAACCAAAAAACAACACAGGTTCTCTTACTTTCTAAAAATATGACGACTGAGAGATCAAACGTCTTCAACGCGTTCGACTGTCAGCTGCTCGAGCTTCTCTCAAAACCGCTGGATGTTATTTTTGTAAAATCTAAAGTCATTTATTTGAGTTTTTAGTTTCATTCATCTAATGTTCTTTCTGTTTTTACTTTTGACATGAGTTGTCAGGTCTTTTTTCAGTTTATTTATTCCAAATATGAATCTAAGAGTTATTTGACATTTACTGTCCGTTGTAGGTCAGAAAATAGTGAAAAATGCTCATCACATTTCCCCAGAATCCAAGGTGACGTCTTCAAATGTCTTGTTTTGTCCAACCAACGGACCAAAAGCCAAATATGTTCAGTTTACAATGATATAAAACATAGAAAAGCAGTAAATTATCACATATAATAGGTTTTTTAGGAATTTAGCAGAATGTTTTTTTGCTTGTAATGTGATATAATATTCATTTAAGATAACAAAGATTGTTTATGAGCAATAATAAGCACACACACAATACATTAAAATGACCTAAAATGACCTCAAGCAGGCTGAAAGAAACATTTAGTAGATTTTAGTAGAACTGTCGAATTTTTAGATTTTCATTTGTTGGAGAAGTCGAGCAGCATTAAAAGTAGGACACACGGCCGTTAAAATGCAGGGTTCAATGTGGAGCAAAAATCAATTTGCGAAAACATTATTAAGCATTAATCAACAATAACACTTCAACACATAAACAAACAAATATATAAATAAATAAGTGGTAAGGCTCTTGACCTCAACTTCACCGAGGCAAAAAACACAACACTCAAACATAAAACTTACAAACAGCAACTCTACTGCTTTACAATCTGCAGACAATCTGTGGGCCTGTTGATCAGTTACCGTATTGACCCTAATATAAGATATTTATTCTGAAAATCACATTTAAAAAAAGTGGCTGTCGTGTTATATTTAACTCAGCATGATGCTGAAAAACTAAATCATGCTTTTATTTCAAGTATGTTGGACTATTGCGATGCACTTTCTACAGGCCTTCCTGAAAGGTTAATTGAAAGATTACAACTGATTCAAAACTCTGCGACTGGACTGTTAACAAAAACAAAAAAAGAGAGAGAACACATCACTCCGGTCTTGGCTAGCCTACACTGGCTCCTTGTATCTTCCAGAATCGATTTCAAAGTCCTCTTACTGGTTTATAAAGCTCTCAACAGATCCCTGTTACCTTATGTTCCCTCACAAGCCCTCAGATCTTCCTCTGCAGGCTCACTTGAGATCCATAAACCAACCCAAAAGAAAACTGGAGATGCAGCTTTCCTCAATTACGCTCCTAAACTATGGAACGCCGTACCTAAAGACGTCTGTGGGAAGCTTTAAACGACACTTAAAAACATATCTTTTTAACGTAGCCTTTCTATAATTTGACTATTGCATTGTATCATATATTTAAACACTTTAATCCATTTTAAGGCATTTTTATTTACTTTTTCATGAATGATTGATTATGTCGTTTAGCTGTATTTCCTCTCTTTTAATGTGATGCACCATCTCTCATCTTTCTTGTTTGCTTCCTTTTATTCTACACATGTTTAATGTTCTGAATTATTATTATTTTTTTTATCATTTGTTTTTTTATCCTTTCAATGTGAAGTACTTTGAGCTGCATTTTGTATGAAAGGTGCTATACAAATAACGTTTATTCTTCTTCTTATTATTATTATTATTATTATTATATTTGAGGACAATTACACGTTCACAAGATCAGAGATTCTTTTTGAACAGCTCATACAGAGAGTGTTGCATTATGGGTTGTTTGTAACCTTAATGTTGCTAAGCTAGTGTGTCTCCAAGTCTGTTTATAGTGAGTCTGAAGGTTCATGTAACATGTTTTTCTGCACGAGTGAAAATGAGTCCAAAGACACGGCGAGGACTGAATCATCTGTCAAGCAATCAAGAACTTCTCCTCTCACAGATGATGAGGAGCTCAAAAAGACAAAAAAACAGACTGAAAACTGCTAAATGCCAGAGAAAATAATTCCAATGCTTCCGACAGCCTGACAGGAGAGAGTGTGAGTATGTGACTGATAGACAAGCGAAACAAATGTGGGATTTACATTCTGCTTTAATGGTTTTATTTAACTTTTAACGAGAGAAAAGGCTTCAAAGATGATGACTTTCTTCTGCTTGGATTAATAATACCTGATAGTAAACTTTTCCAACAGGAGTGTGAAAGTGTGTTGCATCTTCAAAAAGTGTTTTTTCCAATAAAATATGGTAATTAATCCCTTCAGAAGTTAAACACACAGAGACACTTGAAGGCAACTCATCTACTAAATAACACGACCACATACCTAGGATGGCGATGACCTCATCGTCCTGGATGACCTCCAGTGACCCCGACACCACGAAACACAGGGTGTCCACGCTCTCCCCGGCGTGGAAGATCAGGTCTCCTGGGGCGCAGTGGATGGTCTGAAACTCCACCGCCAGCGAGCGCAGGCAGCCGTCACTGGCCAACCTGAACGCCGGATGTTCATTGAACACCTGAAGAAGAAAGCAGGAAGACGAACCTTTTTATTATCTGTCCTTTAAAGTTATAATTTAATCACGTGATCACTGGTAGAACTGGCGAGGGTTCTTGAGCATTGAGCAGCTTTCAGATTTTACACAACAAATCTTAAATTATTTGAATTTAACACGATTTGTAACAGAACTTTAAAGATTATGTAATGGTTCTGTCCCAGTCCGGCTCCATGTCCCTCCACCAGTCCACCAGATGGCTGTTTAAAACTGGGAGTGAGTGGGAAGAAGGACAGATAAGAGAGATTGAAGATGATATTTAAAGACCACTTGAGATACTACGACTTGCTACATCGACTCTCATAGACACTAAAAGTGAACCGAAACTCAACAGTTGTCTCTCTTTATGTTGTTACATTCAGCCTTAATATCCTTAATATTATTATGGTTAAGGTTCCTTGGTTTGCAGTGTAATGCTGAAGTTTATTTGCTGTGTCTGCTCAGAATGACTTGTGCATTTTAAGTTATGTTTATGTAATTTGTCTGATTTATGATGGCTTTTATATTATGACGATGGTGGATGATTATATTGTAGTCTCTAATTTAACTCATGGATGAGGTTCTGTTTTTGATTTGTCCTCAGCTCAAAGCAGCTGCTGCCTTTTGTGGTTTTTTTCTTGTTTTCTTGTTTCAGTCTCGTTAGCCCCGCCCTCCTCCCCTGCCTTCCTCAGCCAATCAGCCAATCAGCTCCCAGCCTGCACACTTTGTGTCTTGCCACCTGTTCCTCGTTGCTCTGTTAGTTCAGTTTGTATTTAAGTCCTGTTTTTCGGTTCAGTTTGTTGTTTCTGGTTTGTTCTGCTCGGCTTAAGTTATTCTTCAGCCTTGTTCTGCCTGCAGCCTCCTCGGTTGGGTCGACCTGCTCTGTTGCACCTAACAGATTAACTATAAACACACAAAGCAACTCTGAATGATAAAACCAACACTGACGCCCTCGCTCCAGTGATATCTTTTTTCTTTGTTTTTTTGAGTCTGTACACAAGATGATTTTAGTTTCCATGTCCTGTCGTTCTTGTATAATCCTGCATAAAAATCTCACTACTATAAACCTCTGAGTTGCAATAATGTAATGATTGAGTGTTATGAACATTTCAGTCTCCTTTTTTTGAAGCTGTATATTCCTCTTAAAGAAATATACTGTACAGTATTTTTCTTTTTCTATTAAATGTGTAAAACTGATCTGGATTTCTCCATCTTGTTTGCTGATATTCATTCATGTGAAAAACAGTGATTTAATCCATCACAGCAACAGTGAAGCTCTCATTTAGTTTATTCCTTATTTCACTGAGATGTTTTCATATCAGTGCTTCCTGTCAATCAGCATCCCGTAAGTCTCCATTCATTTAGGTTCATTGTTTAGCCAAGACAAGAAATCCTTTAATGTCAAATGGTAAAAAAAAAAAGGCAAAGGACTGTTTGTGAGTCCAGTTTTCTCTGGATCGAGCTGCTGTTTCTGCAAAACTGTTCTGTATTTGATGCTTTCAGTCATTAAATCCTGCATTTTTAATCAGTCACCATACTGACACCAGAACCTCATTTAGAGAAGAAGAGAAAATCTGCAATATTTAAATATTAGTAGTGGGAGTGAGACTTTAAGTTTTAATGAATTTTACTTATTAACTTAAAAAACTTAAAAAAAAAATCTTATCTAATTTATTCTAAACTTAACTTGCTTAAAAAACTGGGTTTAGTAGCACCATTTGTTGTATGTTTTAATTATTTTGAGGAACTGTGGTGCTTAATGAAGACTGCATTTGCATTTTCTCCTCATTTTTCTTATAACTTTCTATAACTACAAGCATTTTTAGAGCTGTTCTCACCGTCAGAGATTTGGGTGAAATCAGTTTAAATCAATCTTCCTCTTTTAAAAAAACAAACAAAAAAAAGTACTTATTTCTGGTAAACATTTTCAAAAAAAGAAACCAAAGAGCCTTTAATCTTCCTCAGAACACCTTAAGGCCCATTTGTCTGTACTGAGTGAATGTATATGAGATTTATGAATCCCTATTATAAGTTTTATTATGTGTTGTGCAAAACCTTGGTCTCACTTTATTTTACGATACACTAATAAGCCGTACTTTGTATCAAATTAGACAAACACTAGAAATAATATGTTCTTCATTAGACAGTAAAAAACCCTAATTAGACACAATACACCTACATTATGCTGTAATTAGAAACCGCATATGCTGTTCATATTAACAATTCATGTTAGGGAGACACAAACACCTGCTCACAACAGGGCCAAGAGGACAGAAAAGGTGCAGAAATAACACTGTTGGGTAGGTTTTCTTTTATGTCAGTGTGTATGTTCTAAAACGCTCATGTTGATGAAGAGTTCAATGATTTAGAGCCTCTGTTTTCCTCACAGATGAACACGAGCGCCGTCTCAAATCGCATACTTCTGTATTTACACTTAACATTTTGAGTGCATGAGTGCGTTCACACTGAGAATATGGAGAAATGCAGTGCACTGTGAGCACCAGGATGGTGCACTCAAAACGGTCAAAAAGTTGAGTGTGGAACTATGGACACTTCTCGCTCACAATGGTCGCCATCTTGGCTACCTAGCAGAAGGGGAGGTACCACTTTTCAAACTGGAAATGGCGGCCAAGTACTTTGTAACTACGGTGAACATTACTGCATTATACAAATGTTATACATGTGTTTTTTAGCACTAAGCACCACTATACTGTTGTCAGATATAAGCCATCAGTATGTTTTTTGGGTTAATTTAGCAGTCTGTAATGATTTGGTAGCGCGAATGATAGCACGAATGCTAACGCTAGCTAATGCTAATTTGCAATCGTCATTTCCGGGAAGTGCACAACGACTGTGTTTGATTTGAGACAACACTATCCTGTAGAAATTTGTGCACTATGCCAGTAAGTACATAGTGTACACAGTGTACTACATGAAAGTGCACTAACAGAAGTATGTGATTTGAGACACAGCTGTCAGCAGCTCCTGGAGTTAGCATTAGTGTTAGCATTAGCGTGAAAACTGGAGCAAAGTGTCTCAGATTGAATTAAAAGAGTTCAAATTGTTAGATTATCTACGAGAAGCTGTACTTTTGATAATCATCCTTTTCTGTGTTGTTTATCCAAATAAAATATAAAGATTAACTCAGTGTGTTTCTGTTAAAATGATGCATATCTTGCATTGAATAAGATACTTCATGTGTTTGCTGTGTGTTTGGTTATATATCATTTATTATCAGGTTTATCTTGAAAGTGACACGTTGTTACGATGTATAACAGACGTCCGGGTCAGACGGATGTTGGTTGGACCATTTTAGCATCTATAGTAGATATTAGGGATGTGCAGAGGGCCCAGTATTTGTATTTGTACCTGTATTTGTATTTGTATTTGAATGAAAGTGGAAAGACGCTGAAAAATCCTGTTTTTTGTTTTTATTACACTTTCAATTTTAGAAAATAAAAGTGTTACAATAAGTGTTCATGAATAAACTACCGTGTGAAGGAGGTCCCCACACCGGGTCTTGAACTGGAGTCTCCCAGATCATAGACAACTGCGCTGACTACTGAGCTAAAACTTTACCCATCACCCCCCCCCCCCCTTGCAGACAGACCTCTACCTGTTTATACACCCTTAACACAGAGACAGCACATCATGCAACGTGTAGGGAGGAACTTCAAAGGCAATTATTGCTTTGCACTTTTCATTTATTGCCTATTTTTTACAACCTAACTTTGTGGAAAGGAGAAGGGGAACAACAATTTATGGAGAGTCCCTTGGGAGCACTTTGCTTGTGTCAGTAGCTCAGCTTTATCTCTGGCAAACACCCTCAACAAATATTCGTATAAAACCCACTATTTGTGCTTTGGTGAATAATGTATTTGTATTCTGGCACACCCCTAGTAGATATGTGATTTCACTTTGGTTTACAGTAGAGTTCTGTAATAATGTGTCACTAATTACCCTCAAAGAAAGCCTAATAAGTGTCTAACAGTGTCCCAACAGCTTTCATACTGGGGTTAATAGTGACACAGCATTAAATGGTCTGATGTCTAAGTAGTCTGCAGCATTTGTTAATTTGTTAATCGAAGAAGGTGTCAGTATGTCTTCACTTTAGTTTATGGTACAGTTCTGTTGTAATGTGTCGCAAATTACCCTCTAAGAAAGTCTAGTAAATAAAGATGCAACATCCTGGAAGCTTCTATAGCCTGATGTTACTGAGGTCGGATAGTAGATACATGGCATTAAACGGTCTGATGTCTTATCTGGTATGGGGGCAGAGCCTTGAGGAAACATTGTACTAGACTCTACCAACACACTCTGCAGGACTCTGCAGAACATCCAGGCGATGATGGATGTGTGATGTAGTGACCAGATGTGACCCGATGTTGTTTAACTTTAGTTTCCGGTAAAGTTTTCTTTAGAAGCAACAAACAACCCTGAAAGAAAGTGAAACTATAAAGGCTAAATATTGTTCTCGGAGCTCTTTGGTTTTTTTTCTGACTATATAACCGACATAACATGGCACTGACTTCATCTAATTACAGCTTGTCTTATCTAATTAAGTCATGGCCCGTGTTTGTAGCATTAAACGTGGTGTCTAATTACAGCATAATTTGGTAGCGAGGGTAGAATAGTGTCTAACTGTAGCATATTTTAGATCTGATATGGAACTGTGTTTGATTTCTAATTAGACTATGATCTTATAAAATGGTGTCTGATAGTGTACGATCTCCTATTTGGTTTCTAATTAGAGTATAATTTGGTATAATAGTGTCTAAGTAGGCTTATATTTTGGGTCTATTATGCAGTTTCTAATTACAGCATAATTTAGGTGTATAGTGTCTAATTAGGGTGTAGCTGAGTTTGTTTACTGTCTAATAATGAACATATTATTTCTAGTTTTTGTCTTTACGTCCTCTCACAAAAAACTAATTTTAGCAACTTCTGAGTATTTGTCATTGGACCTGGTTGTTAAACAGAACAGTTACACAATCAAAGGTGTCCTTCGTTCAATGCCAGTACACGGACTGAGCCTGCCAAAGTTTTGGGACTGGTATCAGCCGTGTCAAGTGATGCCCAGAAGCTTCCAACACCTAACCTCCATTTAGTTATGTAACAAATACACCCAACGACTGAGTATATTCAGCAGTGAGTGAGTAAATGTCCTACTCCAGAAAATCTATAATCAGTTTGTTTGAAGATGTTTCAATATGAGTTTGTGGCCAATTTACTGCAGGAGAATTATAATTATCATCGCAATCAGGTCAGACGTTTGCTTTTTATCTTTATACAGCAAGGACATTCTCATTTAGATGGTTTTATTCCAACTCTGTCTCCCAGAAATAACATTTATATACTACAAAACTGTTTTCCCAGTTATGCTGCTTTGAAAAAAATAATGGCTGTCTGGATTTTATTCACAGGTGATATTTTTTTGAATGAACTAAGAGCTAAATTACTGCAAACAATGAGCTTTTCCAAACTTAAACCGAATGCTGCAAACACATAATAATGCTGTTGTCAGTATGAGTTGATATTGTACTGTAAGACTGGATATTTGGGCACATAAAAAAGAAATATGCTGTCATTGTGGTATATAGCCTAAAAATAATTTCTAAGAGACAGGATCGTTTATTCTTGGGTTTAGTGTAATGTAGGTACCATAAATTCTCAAACAGTGGACAGGACCTTTATTTATATCAGTGGCTGAAAGAATCTTCTGTTCTACAGTTAATACAAACTGTATAATCTTCATCTCGACAGCATTTATTCCATCAGTAGAGCAAGAATCATGTGTTTCACTTTGTCTTTTCCCTGAACGCCACCACAAATGAAACTCAACACTTCCTACAGGATGTTCACATGTGTGAAAAGTGTTGCAGCCTTCCCTTTTATAGGTCATCTTTTAACATGAAAAAATCATCAGGAAATCGGTGAGTTTTGTTGACAGTAGCTTAACAAAGAAATCGGAATTAATTAGAGTATTAAAATTATAATATTTATGTTAAAAAAGAGAAACTGAGAGCAGCAGAGTGGTGAGTAAAACTTGACTATGTTGTTGTATTGATGGAATTACTGCTGTGGAAATAGAGATTATACTTAATTTACCATGATTCCACCTTCCTACCTCAGTGTTTTTCTTTTAACCAGCCTTTATTAATTCGTGCTGGCCATGCACCTGGCTTGGCAATTATTTAAATACTGGTTTTTATATAAGAACTTACAATAAAGTGCAGGTGCTTGTAACTGCACTTGCATTTTGCACTATTGAAAAACTATTTTACAAAACTATTTCTTAAAGAAATGATGAAAATTACAGTTTTGGCTCAAGGATGAGTAATTAAGAATTGTAGTACAGTCTCAGTGTGTTTTCATTTTTGCTTTGTTAAAGACCAGATGTGTAGGATTTTAAAACTTCCTTCACTCGTTGTATCAAAACAGACACAGGTGTAACGCGATACTGAGCTGAATGAATGACTTCTATATACTATAAAGTAAAACACACAGGTACATACCTTCCTGTTGAGGTGGACGCAGATGTCGGCCCGCATGTCTTTGGGACAGATGGATAATACCTGCAGGAAGAGAGAGGAGTTCACACTGGAGTTTGCAGAAATTCCTCCGTTTGGCAAAAACTGATGAGAGAAGAGCATTAACTGTGGAACCACCAGGGGTCGCTATAGACCTAAAACCGCCAATGAGTAATATTTACTCGTCTGCCTGGCTTCTGCATTTCTAATGCTAAAAATTGTGCTCTGTCATTGTATTAAGACCTTGTTTTCACAAAGGAACGTCTACAGTCACAAGATGGGTTTGTTTAATCATCAGCTGTGTTTTGGTCCTCTTGTTCTATAATCTATAAAGTATCTTTAAGAGCACTAATCACTCTGCATGGCCGTCAGTATAAATCGGTCTAAAATGACACTGAAAATGGGTATTAGAAGGACATATTTGCATATTTGGGTGATGTTTGGTTGATGTTATATTATTACATTCATCACACAGTGATATAACCTGTAATACCCCAAATGGACAATAATGAGCCATAATAATAACAAACAACCACTGCGCTTATGGGTGATTTGATGTTGCAATGAAATCAACATGACAAAGTCAAGCACACGGTTTCACCTGATCAATTATTAATTTAGGCAAAACATAAATATATATATTTCTCCTTTGGTGTCCCGTTCATGAAAACAGAGTAAGACAAATGACAAAAGTAGCCTAAATACCCCAAATGGACAATAATGAGATGCTGAAATGAAATCACAACAAAGTCAAGCACACAATGTCACTTGATCAGTTATTAATTTAGGCATTTCAACAATGTGTTAAGAAGAGAACATCAACTTGAGATAACCATTAAAACTTTTTTTATTTATAACATTAAAACACACACACACTCTTTTGGTATCCTGTTCATGAAAACAGAATAAGGCAACAAATTAGGCTAAATAGCCTGTAAACAATAAATGGTAACATGGCAAAACACAAAATTAATGAATAATCAATTAACTAAAAGTAAGTTTTACACACAGTGAATGCTTGTGAGTTTGTTAAATCATCTTCATTTGAACATGTGATTCTACGTTTCCCTCAAACAGACATTCAACACCTCGACTATGTTTTCTACAGATGGTTTTCCTGCACTTCAGACACTTGACGAAGGTTTTATTGCAGGTCATTTTCCTCTGCTGTTTTTCTAATCTAATTATGACTTGACGTAGTTGTCGGGTCATTCACTCTCCTACACTACTAATGCCGTTGCCTAGCAACTCTGAATGTTTAAACATGGACCATGCAGAAATAAATGCATTTCATATATGAGTAAACTTCACCCGGAGGAGGTTTTAGGTATAAATGCCTGTGTTTTTAATCTGGAACAATAGCGGCTGCTACACAACATTACTTTAGGAAAAGTCCTAGACTGAAGGACATGAATATTTTATTAAAACATAATAATGTACAATTGAAATTCTAGTGTTAATTAAATCTGTACTTCCAACTCAGATATCCCTTCAAGGATTCATCCAGCGAGAAATATTTAAAAGTCTGTTTGCTCTGACTAAAAGGCAGTCAAAGGTCAGCTAAAGCCATGATCCACGTTCATTATATGTTTCTAAAAAGGTTTTCTGATGGAAGGTGAACATTTCAGAATTGTCACGTCCTTTTTCTGTTTTGGACTCTTTGTGTATTCTGTTTTCTTGAGTTTTCAGTGTTGCTGTTATGTTTCCTGGTTTTGGTTTTCTCTGTTTCCCTTGTGTGTTCCTCCCTGTATGTTCGTGTCACCTGTTTGTTTACTTTAGTTCTTGTTTTATTTTGAAATATTTTCTCTTTGCGTCTGGGTCACCTTTACTTCATGTGTCTCACCTGTGTCTCGTTTCTCTCACCTGTGTTTAGTTTTCAATAACTCCCTGTGTATTTATAGTCCAGTTTTCAGTTCGGTCTTTGTCGAGTCGTCTGTTTTCGTTCTATGTTTATTCCATCTTCCTGGTTAGTGTGTCTGTGTCTCCTGGGTTTCTGGTTTATTCCTGTGACTTTTGCATTTTCATCAAATATTTCTGCATCGGATCTCGCCCGCCTGCCGTCTCTGCATTTGGGTCCGCCTGCTCCTCACCTACCTTCACGACAAGAATCAGAAGTTCATAAAATTTGCTACGGGAAGAATATTGAAAGTCTGAACCAAAAGATGCAAGGAAATCTTCTTTTCTTACTTCTAAGATGGTCAAAAACAACGTCAAGTGGTTGTTAAGTAACAAATGTATGACTGAGATCTGTCTTCTTTGTGTTGTCCTTTTAAAGTCAATAAAAATAAAGTAGAATTAAAGATGGAGCAGTGCAGTCAGCGCTGCCACTGGTGGCCAGAATATGTATAAACTGTTAAGACTCAGTCACACCAGCATTAAAAACTGCAGAATTGTGTGATCGGTGCATTCGCTCGTGTCTTTAAAGCTGCTTTATACTGTTACATGTGGCACATAGGTGCATTACAGCACACTGTCTGTAGGGGTGTTTTTGTTTCTCGCTCTCTTCGGCGCTCTTCCTCCTCTCTCCTTTCCTTCCTTCCTTTGTATGAGTGAAGCACCTGGAGCCAATTATCTATGAGAGAAAGGGGGAGCTGAGGAGCAGCGTGGAGACAAACACCTGTCGGCCTGCAGCAGCAACTTCTGGAGAATCTTTCCCCTTTTTCCTTCGGTTGTTTTCTTCCCAGCATGATTTATGATGAGTGTTGGGTTTTGTTATTTCAGTTTGTTATTTTAGTTTGAGGTGGAGATCACCGGTGGTCCAGTTTTTGTTTTGATTATGTTGAGAGCACATTTCTCTTTTGGTAGTTAGGAGGATGAGTTGGCTGGCTCAGTAACTTCTCCATCTTTTCTTTACAGTTTAAGTATGGTTTATTTGTTGAAAACTAAAATGGATGGTTTATTGTTAACCTAGAGGTCTTGGCGTCCTTTTCATATGTTCGTATGTCTCCAGGTGAGCCTTTGTTTGTTTGGTGAGGTCGTAACATATACACATATACTCCATCAGAACTGCTTATTGGATGGTCTAATAGCTTCCCCCCCCCCTACACACACATACACACACTTTTCCAATGTCATATTAGGCAAAAACTTCTGTAACTTACTGAAACTGACAATCCAACATTCACATCCAGTGGACGCTAACACTGGTCTGACTGCTGAATAGAGGCGAGAAATGAACTTTTCTCTCCGGCTCTCTTTTATTCTTGACAAAACTATTTGTAACTTCTGATGATTAATCATTAACAATTTATGAAAAACAGAAATTAAAGTATTAAACAGCAAACGGCTGCACAACCTCCAGCTTGACATTTTCAAACAAATAAACCAATTCATCCTTAATCAAAGGTTTTGCAGCCTTCAACAGTCAATGATGTTCAGTGTGTCTCAGTAAACTGACACTGAACTGTTAGAACTGAATGTGGAAGTATTTTACAGTTTCAGAGCAAATTAATTCACTTTATAATATAATTCAGTTTCTGGTTATGCTACTCATTCAGTTTTTTCAATGTAATTATTCAAGTTAAACAATTCAAATATAAATAATTCAAATTCAGTTTCTAGTGACACATACAGTATTTCTACTCGTCTTTTTCTCTTCGCCTTCGGCCAATCAAATCAGCTATAAGCATTTGATTAT
This sequence comes from Thunnus albacares, assembly GCF_914725855.1. Lineage (NCBI taxonomy): Eukaryota > Metazoa > Chordata > Actinopteri > Scombriformes > Scombridae > Thunnus > Thunnus albacares. The sequence goes on along the minus strand of NC_058120.1, from coordinate 26,911,368 downwards.
CAATGAGTTCGAATGACCCTTTAATCCTATTGTGTGAACTACGACACGTGAATTTGAACTGTCCTGATAGCGCTGACGTCTGATGGAGCAGAGAGCCAGAGGAAGTCCAAAATGGAAGATCACTAATGAAGTTTAGTGTAAATTCAGGCAGGAAGACTCTTAATCATTCATTCATTCATAATTTCATTCTTTTCTATCAGATTCCTCCACGATCCTTAAACAGCCAATTGCGGCCTAGCTATCAAACTTTAAAACTGTTTCCCTCTCTGTCGCTGTCAGCTGTCATTTCAGGCAATAATCGCGTCCACCTCCACCCCATCCGCAACACCGGAGCTCGCTCCTCGCTTCTCCATCCCGGATCATCATTCGTCTGCCTAACCTCACATTCTGGCAAGGCCCCAAGTCTTCACGCCACTCCACGCCTCTCCATCACCGCCACCAGTGTCTAGACTCCATATTAGGCCACATCACGATGGAGTCTAATCACCAAAGACTAAACAACTCTCACCGCATAAAACTGAGTCTCTCCTGATTGAAATAAGATCTCCTTCCATTCGGCGACGTCTTATCTTCAACAATCTTTCTCTAACAAACTTCTTTTCAACTCCTGAGTGGCTGTTAGATCTGCGATCCATCTGTTAACCATCGGATGAATATGGCGAGCTCAGTTTCTTCCTGAAGAACACTTCAGCAGAGAGCAGCTGTCAGGAGGGGGGAGGGAGGGGGGGGGGGGGGGGGGGGGGGGGGGGGGGCAAAAACTTGAAGTGAAATGTCTCCAGTTTGTTGTTGTGCGTTACTGCAGTTTAGAAACTCCAGCTTATTATCCTGTTGCATTCATTAACTCCCTCCGGAAACGACTGTCTGCCAAAAAAAAAGCCTAAAAACTGTAATGGCTTTGTCCAGCTCATTACACAAATTCTGAAATACAGCCTAATTAACTGCGGCATTTAGATAAAACAGAGAAAACAAAATAGAGTCCCGTCCTCCACAATCCTGCCTTGTTAAATATGAACAAAATTGACCAAAGGGGGGGAAGACTATAAATCTTCTGAAAGCCTCTGCAACATCAAAACACAACACAACAGTCTTCAAAAAATCACCTTCACTCATTTTAAAGTCAAAGACATCAGTAGCGCCGAGACGCTTTCGGGAGCCTCTGGCCTTTTTTTTTTTTTTTTTTTTGGGGATGTGTACTCACATAAACAGCTGACTTTATACCTTGGTAATGGCTCCCAAAGTGACAAAATATATCCACTAATTGGCCCCATATCTGATCTGCGAGGCATTTATACCGAGGGTGGGCATAAGACTCGCCGTATGCGTCTTCAAGAGTGTGTAATTATCCAGACAAAAACCTTGGAAAATGGGATTCATGGGGAGGGAGAGGCTTCCGATCATAGGAGAGAGAGAGAGAGAGACGGTGGGAAAATTAATTAAATGGACAGATTTAGGAGACAAAAGGCAGACAAGTCCTGTTTAAAAAAAAAAAAAAAAAAAGGACAAAAATAATGAGATGATATAAAATGAATGAATTAAGTCGCCTTTTTGTTGGACGACGACACCTGCTGAAACCACTGGAAATAAAAATGCATCCGTTGTTCCTCCTGAGATGACAGAAGGAACATGAAAATAAACATTTAAAGTCAGAAATCAAACCGAATGTGAAGCTGCAGTTAAAACTTTTGATTCGGAGGAGAAAACGCCGTCTTTGCCCAAAATATGAGAGGTGATTAGTGACAGACTTTTAACGTGGCAGATTCATGTTTGATTACGGTAATCGATGTTTACAGCAGTCGACGAGGAAGTTGAAAAGAGAAGAAGAGAAGATGCTGAAGGGAGAAACCAGCTCTTTAATGTACGTTTGCTTTCATTAAGGTGATGCATTGCTTCAGATGTGAGGTCTTTGTGTGTATTTGGTTTACAATCTAAATTTGTCTGCATATAACTGCATTATACGAGTGGTTGTTTGAGTGCAGAGGGTCAAAAGTTCACCACTCTGTGGGTGTTTGGGTAAATTAAGTCGTGACAGTAAATGAATGGTGACTGGCTGTAAGGTATTTTGCCAGTTTTGTGTTTTTTCTCCTTAATTCTGATCTCTGCGCTTCTTCTTGTTTTATTTTTTTGTGTGATGTTTTGTTTAGGTCTCCCTGTCGTCTTGCCTGTGTGACACAGCTGTCATGTTAAATGAATGCAACATTTTTTGTGCAGCTACTGGAGCTAAAACCGTCTCCATTCAGAATATCATATGTGTGACTTGATGTTTTGTGATTGGTGTGAATGGCAAAAAGCTGCATGGTGTCTGGGTTTTTCTGTTGAAGCCTGGATATTTAGTTCATCACTGCAGTCATAAAACATCATTTAAAGGAGACATATTGTGCTTTTTGTGATTTTCTGTCATTTATAAACTGTTATAATGTCAGATGTCTGTGTTAAATATTGTCAAAATTCCAAAATTTGAGGTAAATGTATATAAAAATTCCACCCTTAAGTCAAAAGCCAAGGCTTCAACCTGCTCTGAACACTCTGTTTACAATGTTAGCTCTACTTCCTCCTCGTGATGACATCAGATCATTTGCCAAAAAATGTCGCTAAGTTCGTTCGCGTTGTCCACTCTCATATTTTGGATCAGATTTGGGTTTGAATATGTACAGATGTGTTTGAGAAGTTTATATTGCGAGAAAAGAACAAGGAAAATAAGTGGGGCAGCTTCTGGAAGCTGACCAATCAGAACAGAGTGGGCTCATCAGGAGGCGGGCCTTAAAGAGACAGGAACTAAAACGGCCTGTTTCAGACAGAGGCTGAACTGAGGGGCTGCATAAAGGGTCAGTATAAGATAAATATGGAGTTTTTAACTGGAAATCATGCAAATATATTCCAGTAGAGCCCCAGAATATAAATATAGACCTGGAAATGTGCATGATACGTCCCCTTTAAAATATTTTGATCATGAACAAACCCTCACATCAGTTCTGACAAAGCAGTTGAACGCTGAACGTGTTACTATGACGACCTTTCAGTCTCACCTTCTCCGTGTCGATGCCTTTGGACATGGACCAGGTGGAGACGATGTAGTCCATCACCCTCTCGCTCAGCCCCTTGGGAACCTGGTAGAGCTTCAGGAAGTCCCTGACGTTGTTGAGCATTTCGTGGTAGCGGTTGGTGTTGGCGTACATCTGCTGGAAGATGGTTGTCACGTTTCCAAAGATGGTGGCGTAGAGCAGAGCTAGAGAGGGAGACAGATGAAGTATATTTACTTCAACGCACAAAGACACACACAATCTGGATCCGATCCATGTCTTCAATTTGTGTTTGCTCCGTAACACACGGTTCATTAAAATGTTCCTATAAAGTTATTATTTTGAATATAATATATAATTATACACAAAGGAGCCATATCTTCAAATTGGCAGTTGGCTTTGTTTTAATGTTCCTTCAGCAATTTGTGAACACTTAATAAACAGAAATTTGGCACAAACAATCAGCAGCACAGTTGGAGAATCCAGCTACTGAACAATAAATCTTAACATCCTTTAAGCTGATTTGGAGGCGAGGAAATGAGAAACCAGTAACGGGCTGGAGTCACCCTGCTGGCAGCCAATCATACAAGACAGAAAATAGATTTATACTGCAAAATGCACACTGTACACTATAAAACACTTTGTTTTATTATGATCAGAATTTGACTTCTGTGGAGGACAAACATCAGATTCCAGCAAACTCACAAGCTTATACAACCATTAAATAGAACAGAATACGCTTTCTTGTATTGGGAGGTGAATTTGTCCTTTAACACCTCAACCGTCCATCTTACTCCATTACTCCTTTACTCTTGTAAAACCAGAGCAACCATGCAGAAATTCCCCGGCACTGACATAGCAACCATCAACTCATGGATTCTGAGGGAGCTCGGGCACTCACAGTGAATTGTCAGCACCCGCAGGGGAAATCAGGTGACCATATCAGGCACAGCAGAGTTTTAAATGTGAGCTAAACCTGCATTCATTCCTACGGTTTTGACCTTTTCAGTTCTTTCTTACAGTATATTGATATAAAAGTGCATCAATCTTCTTCTTGTGAACTGTTGCCGACTCACCTGATTGGATCAAACACGTGCACACAGTAACTTTGCTGTTGCAGCCATAATAACACATCTGGTCCATTAATAACCAGACTTTTTTTTATTAAAAAAAAACAGACTGAGCACAGCCTCCACAGGTGGCTGATGATGATGAAGATTTGTACCCCATCTGTCATTGTACCTGTCACCTGCAATATCATTTTTAAAATGTAATTATCGTGAGCAGTTCAAGGTTTACTCTGGTTTCCTTTGTTCCTGTGTTATGTACAGCGTCCTATAGTGTTTTGTTCAGGGTTATGTTGATCTGCTGTGCTGGGAATGTTTGATTCAGGTCTCCAACAAGAACTAAATAATCAAATGCAGTTTAGCTGTGTGTTCATCTATATCGGACCCCCACTGGAATTTATAAATTTGGCGCCGATGCACCTAGTGATGACCTATCAATCAGCCACTAAGAACCATATTTGATGGTATATGCACCACTCAAACTATCCAAACAACATGAGCTTTAAGGTTTGTTAATGAACTTGGAAATAGCAGTTTGAATAATAAAAATTATTTTGCTATGTCTTCCAATCACCTGCAAACACCCACTAACCACCTCCACCCTGCAGGTCACCCAGAATCACCAGAATAACCAGCTGCCAGCATGAACAGCAAGTGCAAACATACAGTGACAAAAGAAATATGCAAACTTCACTCAAAGACAGCGAAGGTTATTGAAATAATAAAAATACACATAGACACATTATCTCAACCCGTAAGAAAGCATTCAGCAACACGAAGAATTCAACCAGCGATACTTTAGCAAGCCAATAGCAACGTCCAAACAACTCTTCAGCAACACTTCAATAAAAGTCTAGTCGACGCACGATCTTCACTGCACCAGTCGCACAACAAACTGGGCTTTTTCTCCTGAGTTGTTGTTGATTTGATTTATTGATTTATTGATTGGGGGACAGTGTGCAGTTTTAAACATTAAAGATGCTCTGCATCGGAGTTAGCTCGAAGCTAATTTGCATCCGTAGTCCCCGACAATCAAAACAAAACAAAACAAAAAAAACAAACAAACAAAAAAAAACACACAGAACACACCATACAAAACACAAAATACAAAGCTGTTGTATTGCTAATATATATATATATATATATATATATATATATATATATATATATATATATATATATATATATATATATATAATATAAAATTAATAACTTTAACCCAAAGTTATTCAGTTTACTGTCACAGAAGACTAAATAAACCAGAAAATATTACATTTGAGAAGCTGAAATCAGAGAACAATGATTATTAGACTTTTAAAACAGTTGGCAATTAATTTTCTGTTGATCAACTAAATGATTAATCAACTCTAATTACTTATGATCTAAGATTAGAAGCTCTTAAAACTATTGAGTCACACTGGGGGAGGGACAGAAAAAAGTAGAGGAAGAGGAAGGTGATCAAATGAACATCTGATATGTACATTACAGGTAAAAAAAAAGTGGTGACGTCTCCTGGTGGATGACTACATGACATTAATGACATTTCTACCACTGAGGAAATGTTCGGGAGGAGGAACCGGGAGTGTTTCTCCCCTTTCCGAACTCAAATTCATTGTGTGTCGTGGTTGTCGAGGCGAGCTGTCAGCCTCCTCTGACTCCTGCTGCTGCTACTCTTCTGTTTCCATAGAGACCTCACTCGAAATAAACTTGAAATAATTCCCCCTCTTTTTTTTTTCCTCTCCTTCTCCTTCTCCTTACAGCCAATAAAAATGACAAAAGAATGAGGCAAAGAAATAACAAGTTTAAAGACTTTCGGGGTTGAAAAACGAGGCTTGGCAGGAGGTGAGGAGGTGGAGGATGCAGGGATCTGATGATGGCGGCGAATGGGCTGCAAAAATGCCAAGAGAGGAAGGTTAAGAGAATGTGAATGTAGAGTAAATGAGAGGAAAAAGAAGAAGAAGAAAGGGAAAGAAAGGCAATCATGGACAAAGACTGAGAGTGACAGTATGTGTTTGCATGTGTATGTAAGAAAGAAATTAAGAAAAAGAAAAAGACAAAAAAGAAGAAGTGTGTGTTTGGATGTGAGACAAGAACAGAAAAAGGCAGAGAGACAGCCACGGACAAAAAGCGTGTAGTGTGTCAACAGTGAGATAAACACTGTTCCAGTTTAGTTCCTGCAAAGCCAGGCAGTCTTCCAGGACCCTCCAGGACCTTTCCAGGACTCTGTCAGCCAATAAGGAAGGACTGCCGAGCTGGAACTGCAAGCTCAGAGACACAAGCTCTCGCTTCCGTCCAAACATACGACTCCTAATTGGGCGGCTCAATGGCCGATGTCACCTCACCGCAAAGACAGACGGGGACTGGAATGACCTCCCGGTGTTCAGCAGGTTTTGAAGTGGTTTGCTGGGACTCTACAGCAAATCATTGTCTAGTTTGTTTAATTTATCCTGTCGAGAGGGACGTTTGAACCCTGGTGGCAAAAAAAAATGCACAAAGATGCTTGGGAATAACAAGAGAAGTGGGACGAATCCCGGAACAAAAGCTTCTCTCTCACAAATCCCACTGTGACCACTGTGTGTGTGTGAAGATTGTGAGCAAACTTAACGACAAAACCCACAAATATATATTTCCACAGAGGTCGACCGTATTAGACGGAAAGCTAATTAGCGGCATTTGCCAGCTGTAAACGAGGTCTGGCTATCAGCACTTTTGATGTATGAGTTGTGAAAGCATGATGAGACAAGCAACAGAGCTAAAAAAGAAAAGAGACCTCTTAAAAAAAAAAAACAATGACCTGTTATTACAGCAGCGGTATTTGCAGAAAGAGCGTTCAACGTTATTCTCAACTGAACATGCAAAACAAGGAAAAAGCTTATCAAAAGAGTCCATTAATTTCTTTTATGTTCTTTATATTTCTGATAATGCAATATAGCCGCTTATCAAACCTCTGCTGATTTAAGTCCTTGCTTATCTGACCTGGTTTAGCTCATGTTTGGCCTGTTTGAACCTGAATGATCCTATTATTGTATGAGTCAGAGAAGATGAACCTCTCCTGAAAGAAAGACAGCACTGGATGTCTGTTCAAATACTTCAAATGACGCTTGTTTGCAATCTCCTGACAAGAGGCCTCTTGTAATCGTACCAATAATAACACAACACTGACCTTCCAAAGTTCTTCAGGTATGAAACTAGTGATCAAGTGAATCATGTTTGCTAAATAATAAAAGAAACATGACTGAAAGGTTGTTTATTGGATGCAATTTCAGTAACCAGTCATCCTCTCGGGTCAGACAAATCCAATCAAATTCCAGTTCAACATATTATCACCTTTTTAAGTTGCTTATTTCCACATTCAGCAGTTATGGAGCAACATTATCATTCATTAGGAGTCGTGTTTCTGCCCATCTGGTGATTATAAGTCCAATATTCACTCTCTTTTAGCTCTGTTTTTGTCCTCCACCAACTCCTGAGGGAAATATCTGGCTCTTTAGCTGCTAAATGCTCCACTATGTTCACCAGCTAGTCTACAGCTAACTGTGTCTGTTTGCCGTTTGGTGCTGAGCAGGTAGTGTACAGTGGCTTTTTACAGCTTTTCCTCTGAAAACGACGCTATGAGAGCGCTGAGAGTGAACCAGAACAGTAAATTTGCAGCCATACAGATAAACAATGAGCTGAAACTCACTATAAAGCTTTTTAGAACATGTTAGATTGATCGTTTAGGAAGGCGCTGATTTCATTTTGTTGTTTTAGTATGAGGACTTGTTGAACTGTACACAGTGATGAGTGCTTTGTCAGATCATCTAGCAGCATTTCCTCCCATCACACCTTCGCTGGAGTTATGTGGTTTTGCTGCTTCTGAGAGCTTGTGTAACTTTCAGAAGCAGACAATCTGACAATCACACCTTCCTCACACAGGTGTGCAGAGGTGTTAAAAGGCTTCGAACTTGCTCTCATTTTTTTCATTCATCACACAACTTCTTCTGTCACTTTTTTGTGTGAATGCAACACCATGAATGCCTCTAAGGAGGAACTGTCCAAAAGTGTGCACCGTTATCCTATTTGTACAATTAGTCTTGCCTCATCCTTCTCTATGATGGTGGGCTGGTATCAAACAGGTACAGGTACAAACAAATCTATCTTTAGACATGGTTGGACATGATTCATACAAACTAGCGTCACTTGAATCATATCGAAGCCTTAAATGTGTCTATTGTTCTTGTGCATTTACAGTGTTTTTTACAGTAAAGACACATCAAGCAGGTGGGAGCAACAGAATAACATACAGCAGAGCACATGAAAAACGCCTTCGCTGGATGACTCACTATGATGCCGCTATGAATACCATTAATAGGATAAAACAGCCCAACCTACCAACCATAACCACCACCACCGTACAACAGAGGAATGGAGCAACATTTTCTGAGCAATCAACTGTATAAAAAATACAGTCATATTTGTGGGTTCAAGCTCAAGAAACTCTCAGGGTAAAGAACCCAGAGATGCTGCTGATGTTGAGCATTTTGCATATTCTTAAATGGTTTTTCGAGCATCGAAACATTTCTATAGAGAACAACTTGAGCCATGAAACTACAGTACTGAAGTGTCTCTTATAGACATTCTACTTTTTCTCTATGAGTTTAGACAGTTCAATCGAAGCACCCAGGCAATAGTTTATAGCTGTCATTTTAACACTATTTTTGAAATCTGATCTGTCCCTCATGGCTCTAATTGTTTAAATCTGTCACTGGTTTCCCCTCTGGTGGCCAGAAAGAGATGGGAGCTGTGGGGAGTTTATTTTGGGGGGGGGGGGGGGGGGGGGGTTGGAGTGATGGTCAGGATGGGGAGCAGATTATTATTTTTATTTTTTTTCTTCATTATTATTTATTAGTTGATGGAGTGGCCTGCGGGAGAGAAGACCAGGCGCTGTCAAAGTGAGGCTCTCATCAACCAGTGAGAATCTTTTGCTGGAAGTTTGTCAAATGTCTCCAAATCGACTGTGACACTGAAAAGAGAAATATATCAAAACCATAATTTTGTTGCATTCGGTTGATCTGTTTTGGCCTCCTCGTACTGTACTGATCTCATCTTACTGACAGCAGCAGTTGGTTTTTTTTTTCTTTACAGTGTTGCTAAGCGCTCATCACCACCACAGTGTTTCTGCACCTTCCAGAGATCACCTGTGAGTCAAACAGTGTGGGCGGGTCTGTGATGTCTTTGGATGTGTCTTTTTTTTTGTGTTCAGCAACAATAGCACCTGCTAACTGTCAATCAAACTTCTGCTGACATTGATGAAAGCCAAAAGGCATCACTTCCTCTTTCCTATTTGAGTGTTTTCTGCTGACGAGCCAGCAGCCACACTTTAGTGATAAGAACAGCACTTCCTATATGTAAGTTAAATCACTTCAGCATCACATTAATCTGTGACAGAATGAAGCAAATCGAAGCAGCGGTGGATGAAACAGATGTTACCGTTCAAATGTTGCACAGAATTTAGGAAAACAGCAAGAAAATCAAATGCAAATTGTGTTTTTTTATCAACAGCTGTTTAATTAATATTCTGAAGACAACATTATATATTCAGAAGCTTTCCTGTAACTCTTCTAAAGACGCCTTCCCACTGTGTGATTTTGGGCAGTTTGAGATGAAAGTTGAGAGAAACATGCCAAAATTTTTGGTTGTCAAAGCAAAATGACGTCCTGAGACTCATCCACTGACGACTGATGTGAAGATTTGGCAACCAGAAACAGCCTGAGGCAAAATTCTGACAGTGTCAGAAATTTAAGACCTAATTTTCACAATATGACTTCTGCTACGACGCACGATGACACACAAACCAATCAGAATACGACATGAAATGACACAGAACAAGCTGGTCGCAGTGATGTTTCCTAAGTGCAGTTTTTTTGACTACGGTTTCAGGGGAAAACGCTTGTTTTCCTTAATATGTTCATGACACACGAAACCAAAACGATGGAGATAAAACGAAAAAGAAGTCTGCTGCATTTTCAAACATCAGAGCTGCAGACGGATGACGAGCTGACAGCCTCAAACTGATATGATACAGTCAGACGCAGATTGTGACCAAGATTTTATTACAGGAGTCTCGCACAATGTGAGATGTAATAAATGTACACAATCGTTGTTATCGCAGTCTAAAGGCACCTTTAGTGATAGCATATTGTTGGTGCTTCTTATCTAATTTTGTATTTATGTTACCTTTATGAAGCTTAGCGTAAGTTCAAGCAGGAAGACTATCTTTAACCGTTCATTCATTTCCCGCTCCTCCTGCTGCTCCTGGCACGATCTCTAACCACCAATCACGGCTCAGCTGTCAAACTTTCAAATCTGTTTCCCTCTCTGTCGCTGTCAGCTGTCATTCCAGAGCAATCATCGCAACCCTCCTCTTCCTCCTCCTGCACCCCATCCACCTCCACGGTCACATCCCGGAAACTCTCTCCTCTTCATCACCATCTCTCCTTCTCCGCTCCGTTACTTCAGCACCAGGCCCCAGTTCACCAGAAGCCGCTACCTACACCGCCAACATCTACGCCTCTTCATCACCACCACCAGAGTCTAGACTAGTCAGTGCTGCACTCAAGTAGAAGAAGAAGATGATGTGTGTCCTGTAATGTCATATTTTTTCAAAAAAAACTTTATTTTTATTATTTTCTATGTATCTTCCCTTTAAAAATGCCTGAAATTTGCAAAGTTTGTGTAATTCATAAAGTTTATTTTGGTTTCCATTTAGCTTTTCTCATGTATTAATTAAGAACTACCATAAATATAGCTGGATGGAAATTTTGTAGGCAATTTAAACAAAATCTGATGACAAACCTGATGTCACCAGATGAGGAAACTGTTGCTTTTGTGTAAATTAAATTACAGGAACATAAATTATCTGACAACCATCTCAAGACTTCTGTCTTTGATCTCTTCAATAAGGGATGTTTCACCTCACTTCACCTTACTATTCTCTCATCATTACTGTATGTAAAGGCGAATTGTCACAACAAGACAGTGCTGGATGACGAAATATTTCCACGGGAGGGTAAAAACAAAGCAATGTCAAAAAGCCGGTGATGAGGTCAAACGAAGCACAAGTTCTTTTTTTTTTTTTTTTTTTCCCACTGACAGATTTCGAGTGACGATAATCAAACCGTGTCACTTTTTCTTGTAGAAAAATCAGGAGAGATCAGAAGCCGCCTACCTCCGTGTCATGTGCATTTTCCTTTTTCCGGGTTTTTGGACGTTCTGCCAGAGGAGTTTAAGGATGATTTGTCAGAGTGAATGAGCATGAGGGACAGAAATCTGTCAGCCCAGCAGGAGAGCTGGAGCCACAGTGCCACCGCCTGAAGCCCTGACACCCAGAAAATATCCATCACAACACGCCTACACGAGGAGACAACCAGCACACACACACACAGTCCTCTCAGACACAAATACAAAGATGTAGAAGAAAATAGTCCCTCACAGAGGAACAAATTAACAGGTACATACACTTTTGGAAATTTGCAATCCTCCATCAAACATGAAAACAAAATGTGAAAAATTCATATTTACAGTTTGTATCTTGATTAGCTCCCAAAAACTAGTCGCTGATTCATTTAATAGTCAAACTGTAAGTTTGAGTTATTCAGCTTTAGTAGTAGCTTTAGTAAAATAGTCACTGCTCCCAGGATAGAGGTATTCACTACAAACATACAAGTACTATATATGTAACTATACTGTACAGGCTTAGGAGATCGCTTCCTTAAAGGGGACATAACATGCTTTTTGTATGTTCTGTTATTTTTATACAGTTCTAATGTTGGATATCTATGTTAAACATGGTCAAAGTTCCAAAACTTGAGGTGAATGTATGTAAAAATGCTTCCCGGAAGTCAAAAGCGAGAGTCTCAACCTGCTCTGAATGCTTTGTTTGCAAGGTTACCTCTACTTCCTGGCCGTCCGTTCTGTTGTCTTTGTTACTAAGGTTGTTTCACGGGTTGTTTGCGTTGTCCACTCTCATATTTCGGATCTGATTCAAACATGTATGGATGTGTTTGAGAAGTTTCCCTTTGGAGTAAAAAACAAGTAAAAGAAGTGAAATCCTGCTACTTTTGTTTGTTTACATACCATCTTGAGCTGAAGGAAGCTTCCGACCAATCAGAACAGAGTGGGCTCATCAGGAGGGCGGGGCCTTAAAGAGACAGGAGCTAAAACGGCCTGTTTCAGACAGAGGCTGAACTGAGGGGCTGCATAAAGGACCACTATAAGATAAATAAGGAGTTTTTTAAAATGTAAATCATGCAAAGATATTCCAGTAGAGCCCCAAAATAAAAATGTAGACCTGTAAATGTGCATGATACGTCCCCTTTAACAGTTCCCATGATCAACAGATCGCTTTGCATTCACTCCATGGAGAACCCCAGAGTTTGCTTGAAAGTCAACCAAGAATCATCTTTTCAAGCAATTTCAGCACAGTTGTTTGGTCTGCATGAGAATTCAAATGACACCAGTTTTCACACCAGCCTGAATGAACACATCTAAACTTAGTTTAGACGTAAATGCGGCTGTTTTGGTCCGAGTACAATCGCCGTGTTCAGATCTGCCCAGACGAATTGTTCCAGAGTTCGATTCAACTGGACTGAACAACACAGGTTTGAAAACACACTCTTACAGGAAATGGTCTCAGTCCTGTCACAAACAATTTCTGGAGTGGTTCACTTGTGGTGGGAATACTTTGCATTCTGGGATGTAGATGAGTGAAATCATCAATCGCTAGCAGCTAGCCAGAGAATGAATCGAGGTCCAACCTGGACTAGGAACAAAGTACGTTGCCTTGATATTTGAGTAGGCAAGACCTTCTGCAGGACTTTTTTTTTCCTGTGTTTGTGTTCTTGCTCCCACCCCTGACACATTTCAGTATGAAAAGAAACCAATCCAAAGGGAAAATGCAACAAGTTTACTGACTCTTCGACTGATCTGAACAAATGACCTATAGGTCTGAAAATGCCCAATGATGACTACTGTCTGCTATTTCCAATATTTCCAAAGTTCCTTTGAAGAAGATGAAGCTGCCAATATGATTCTGTGTAGTTAAAAAAAACAACAACCTGAAAACACCTCAGTGACACAAACAAACCAAAATAGCAACACAAGCTCCAAAACCAAGCGGCCGAAGCCTTCAGAGAGGCCACCTCTATCAAGAGCCATTGAGCCCAGTCCATTTGCTGCTCAGTGAGCCAAGTCGGCATCCAGGCTGCGTCACAACACATTACACACTGACAGGATCCTGTGCTCTGCCAGCCAAACACTGAGCGAGCCAGTCAGCCGCATCAGAGTCCAAACCCCCTGAAAAAAAAGCTACTGTATAAATCTGTTTTGACAAGCAGTAATTGTGCATCAAGCACTCTCTGGGTTAGTAAAACATTCTGGCTGATTGTCTCGAAATAAATATTGACTGAAAAATCTGCAGAGGCATCCCGGTGTTAGTCACAGCCTCCTCAAGACAGAACAATCATTTCTGTAATTGTGACTCTCACTCAGTAAATAAGATTCTTTTGCTCGCCGTTTTTCTCCAGCATTGCACTGTTTACTTCTCATTAGGTCAACTTAATAGACTGTTTATGGCCGTGCAAAAAATGATAATGTGTTTTGGAGCGAGTGGGTTTGGTGGCAGATGGGGGGGCGGAGGGTTGATGTGTAACAAATGTCTGTGTCCACCTAAAGCCCAAACACCGGAAAGTGATATTACACTCCAGACATTAGTGAGGTTTAATATCTACAGCTATTATCAGGAGAGAAACCCTTGCAGGAGAATCCTTGTTACTGTTCTCAACAAAAAGGGTAGATTATGTCTATTTCTAGACTTTGTCAATTTCTTCCTCTTTCTCTCAATCACAAGTTGATTTCATTAGCAATAAAATGCACCCTTGCTCAATTTAATACACTCACAATCAGGGTCTGGTATGACAAGTAGCTCATGGTGGTTAATATTACCTTATAAACTTTAGAGAGATATTGCTGCATAATTAGTTTTGAAAATGTTAAATGTCTATTTGCTGTTTTCAGAAGGAGGAAATGATTAAAAAGTGTTCCTAAAATGTTTCCAGTCCATTAACATACATGAGAGGGGCAAAATATTAGGAACACTTCTCTGTATAATGCTCTCCAGTACACCACCACCACCCACTATATGACCTCAATAATAAACAATAGGTAGAATTATCACCTTTCTGACAATCTAAACAAAAACTGAACATGTATAAGCTTCAAAAAAGCTGAATTTATGGCAGAGCTGTTGTATTAGATTGCACAGATGTTCCTAATAAAGTGCTCGGTGAGTGTATAATTGTTTCAGCAGCATCTCCCCATATTTTAGGGCTACAACTAACAATTTTCATTGTCAATTAATCTGCAGACATTCTCAATTAATCAGTTATTTTGTCTATAAAATGTCAGAAAAGGGTGAAACGCTGAAACGCTTGTTACCATTTCCCAGACTCCTTTGTTTTGTCCCACCAACTGTCCCAACATCTGCAATATTAAATTTACAATCATAATTGACTATAAAAAGCAGCAAATCATCACATTTGAGAAGCTGCAACCAGAGAATATTTTTGTGCATAAAGCTTTTATTTCTATGAGCTTATCTCATGTTCAACAACGTCAAACCTTTATCTAAGTACACTATATATATAGTATACTTCATCTTTCTCATCTCACACTACAAGGATTTAAAGATGTCAGTGAACACCTGCTGGTGACAAACACTTGGAGCTCAGAGATGAATCACCACCCTTCAGTCTTTTAATCAAACTCATAAATCATGATTAGAATAATAAGTTCTGGATGGTCAACAATGTGAGTTTACTGAGCGGCAGCGTGGTGTTCATTATAACATGTAGAGTCGCCATCAGGAGGAAAGAAAACCTGTTTACATGATCGTTAACGGTGTAGGAACTGAAAGGAAAAGTGTCGATGTGACCTCTGACCTTCACACCCATGTTAAAACCCACACAAGTGATTTTAATTATCGTGCCCTATTAGCGCTCTTCTCTGGACAATGTGTGACATGTTGTTAGCTTTGTTGCACCTGTTAGGGAGGGAAGAAATTACAACAAATTTAAGTGGTTATGGTTTACAATAAACAGTGTTGACTCATGGTTGGAAACAGGAAACAAACAGTAATCTCTGGTGCACCCTGACCCCCTCCCTACATGGACTTTATCACTCTATAATTAATGCAAATACATTATTCGGCAAAGCACAAATAGTGGCTTTCATACGAATATTTGTTTCTTACAAATATTTAAAAAATTATTTGTTGGGGGTGTTCCCCAAAGATAAAGTTGAGCTACTGACACAAGCAAAATGCTCTTAAAGACTCTCCATAAACTGTTGTTCCCCTTCTCCTTTCCACAAAGTTAGGTTGTAAAAAATAAGCAATAAATGAAAAGTGCAAAGCAATAATCGCCTTTGAAGTTCCTCCCTACACATTACACGGTGTGCTGTCTCTGTGTTATGGGTGTACAAATAGATAGGTCTGGCTGCAATGTTTTAGCTCAGTAATCATAATAATTTTCTAAAATTAAAAGTGTAATAAAAATAAACAAACAAACAAGGATTTTTAAGCCTCTTTCCACTTTTATTCGAATACAAACAGATACAAATAATTTTGCTGCCTCAACAAATACAAATACAAATACTGGGATCTCTGCACATCCCTAATAATTAATCTGCTGATTTCCTCCTTCGCTTCTGCCATAACTACTACGGCCGCTAGAGGGCGCTGCTGTCACTTAAACTTAAATATAGTTTGTTTTGGGGCTCGTTTAAACGACTGATCCAGTCATTATTCTTCGGGAGAGACATTACAGAGAATCAGACATTTTGATTTATATCCTATTTGCTTTGTTAGTTACTGTTTGTATCATTTTATAGTGTAAAATTAAATTACCCTCGTAATTACAACATTTTATTAGCAAACTCTGATGAAGAGGAGGTAATCTTCTGGTATGTAGATTCTTATTGGACTAAAGTATTGTCAGTTTTCCGGCTCTAAGTGTGAGCTTCAGGCAGTCTGCTGAGACCATTTTTAATCTTTTGTCATGAAAGTGGCTTCATGCAACTGTCCCTCAAGACTTTAAACTGTCTTTTATTCTTGACACAATATATGAAATTTGTTTTTACATTCATATTAGCTCAATATTTTATTGTCAAACGAAGCTTGTAAATACTGCAACCGCTGTGCTGGTAAACAAAGACTATCAATAAGGTGATATGTTTGTTGCATTTCTTGCTGCGGTTCTGTGATAATTGACAGCAAACAGAATTGATAAGAACAAGAGCCAAGACACAGTAGTTTGTGTGCACATCCATAAAAACCTCAGTAGGTCAGGTGCTGGATACAGAGATCAATGCAATGAAAAATAGAGACGTATCCGCACAGCGCAGTAAGAGCTCCCTTGTGATGTTTCAACCAATCACGTCATCCTCAGGCAGTTTGTTTGGTCAACATGTCGCCAATAAAGCCCGTTTCTCCAGAGAGCTTTAATACCGGCATGCAGATAACCTTTCTACGTTTCACAACGCCGATATGAAAACTCATCTTAAGACAAAATGAAATGAGGATAAAACACTGATCAAACCAATTGGAATTATCTTCTTATCTTTATGCTTCATGTATTAGTTTGGGTGTTTTCCCAGGTTTTTGTAATCTGTTTTTCATGCTCAAACAATGAATAACAGCAAATGGCTTTTTTCCTAAGGTAGGAATACAAACTGATTCCTCCTCCAGCTCTGCCAAAACCAGTAATAATGAAACAAGATAATTGGCACAAACTTGAAAAAATAAGGGATTATCCTTTCAATTATTCTACTGCTTCACTGTGTGCAAGTCCCCCTGAATAAGAAAATCACCTAAATACCGACAATAAGCACCAATAAATTTGTGTCTTATTTTCTTGTTTGTGCATGTATGTTATTCATCCGATAGCAGCAACATGTTTTTGAAGTCAAGAAGACTGGAGTGTTGCTGTTTCACTAATGGGACCGAATTAAAACACAGAGCAAATAAGGCGGCTCAGAGGTTTCACTACTAAAGGTAACAAGGCCATCGGGGGCCGAGCAGGGGCTCCCTGTGGACCGGGGGCGGGGGGGCCCAGGCCTCGGCAGAAGTAATGAAGTCATGGAGGACCACTTGCATTGAACCACAAGCGCCTGGTAAACAATGGGATGGTTTTTATGAGGATAATGTTGACTCTGGAATAACAGTCGGTATGTGGGGGAAAGCGGTGCTGTCGTCTGGCAGCGAATGCTGGGTCAGAAGGTTGTGTTCAGATGTAGAGAACAGGTTGAAGGCTCAGTTATCCCAATTTACAAAAACAAATATTTTCCCACTTACCTCTATCGGTATTAGGCTTTGTTTTTATTTGCCCAGGAGCTGAGCTGTCACCTATTTTTGAGATTAAAAATGTCTTCCTGTCAAAGAGATGGTTTGTGATGGGGAAACCACTGTAGGTACCTACCAACATGTCTTTTAGTAATTTGGCTGAACTGACCCATTAAATGGTCATAATGGTATGAAATCAAACCCTGATACTGTATCTCCAACTGCAGTGACAGCATATAGAAAAACAGTATGACTGTAAATGAGAGGCAACCAAAATGATTAGCACTAACTAAGGGTGTAAGTAGGGGTGTGCCCGAATACAAATACATTATTCGGCAAAGCACAAATAGTGGGTTTTATACGAATATTTGTTTCATACAAATATTTTAAAAAATATTTGTTGGGTGTGTTCCCCAGAGATAAAGTTGAGCCACTGACACGAGCAAAGTGCTCCCAAGGGACTCTCCATAACCTGTTGTTCCCTTTCCACAAAGTTAGTTTGTAAAAAAAATAGGCAATAAATGAAAAGTGCAAAGCAAGAATCACCTTTGAAGTTCTTCCCTACACATTGCACGGTGTGCTGTCTCTGTGTTATGGGTGTATAAATAGGTAGAGGTCTGTCTGCATGAGGCGATGAGTCTTCTATGATCTGGGAGACTCCACTTCAAGACCCGATGTGGGGACCTCCTTTGTAAGGTAGTTTATTCATGAACACTTATTGTAACACTTTAATTTTCTAAAATTAAGTGTCATAAAAACAAAAACAGGATTTTTAAGCCTCTTTCTACTTTTATTCGAATACAAATACAAATAATTTTTCTGACTCAACAAATACAGATACAAATAGAAATACTGGGATCTCTGCACATCCCTAACTTCAAGTAAAAGGAATGTGTCCTTTGAGCCATTTTACTCTTTCATCTAATAAACACTCCTCGTAACAAGAAAGTCATTTAAAAGAAAACTAATGTTGATTAAAACTTGGGTTTTATTTTTGTTTCTCAGGTCATCCCTTCGATCGGTTCTGATAAAACTGCATCAGACTGATGAGATCTGGCAACACAGACGTTGCAAAATATAGGTCCAACAGGGTGAGGAACATGCGTGGTCAGTTATCATGACTGATAAAACCGATGCTCTGACATACAAAAATAAAATCTAAGTGGTAATAAACTATACTTTTCATTTAAGTTCTGACAATAAACACATAAATGCGGATGCTAATTACTTTTGGAGGCTAAATATGATTTGGAGGTAATTACAGCTGCAGTGATTAGTAGATTATTCTGTTAATTCATTGATAAAAAAATGAATTGGCAACAATTTTGATATCTGATTAATCGTTTCAGGCATTTTTCAAGAAAAAAATGCCAAATCTTCTCTGCTTTCAGCTTCTCAAACGAGAGGATTTGCTGCTTTTCCTCATCATATATGACAGTAATTAAATATTTGTAGGTTTTAAACGGCTGATCAGACAAAACAAACATACTGAAGACATGAAAATGGGCTTAAAGAAATTAGAGAATGTAAATGGCATTTTTTTCACTATTTCTTAACATTTTAAAGACAAATCGAGAAAATAATTGGTAGATAAATCAACAAAGAAAATAATTAGTTGCAATGCTATTGGCAATTAGCCCTATGTCATGCATTATTTGCTGACAGAATGGCTTATTGTGAATTATCTCCCCCATAAAACGACCACTTGCTGGCCACTAAAATGTTCTTTTCAGAGTTAAGTTAATAAATGTTACATTTAAAACTAATAAAAAGTACAGCTTGGTAAAAGCTGAAACAATTTGTCTTCCAGCTGTGAGCATCAACAGTGATGAGGTTGTTTGGTCAGAGCTGTGCCGTTATCTAAAAATAATGCACATACTCTGACCAATCAGAATTGAGCTTTTCACCATTCTCGGCTATGGTGCTGTATAAAACTGATTAATGCAAACATAGTTCAGTAAAGTTTAATCCCAGTTTGAAATCTGCACACAAACCAAAAAGTTGCTAATTTATGACCAAACATCGTCTTCGTAAGATTAAAAGATTTTAATTTAAATGTCCAAAACAAAGCAAAAAAAATCAACTATTAAATGCCCTTAATTTAAATGAACTAGTGACACTTAATGTGACGAGCCATGCAGTTCATCAAACATTACACACAAATAGGCCAAAGTGGGTTATTACACTTTTACAATAATTATTCACTACTTTCATATAATAGTAACTTTGTGTTCATTTGAAGGCTAAAAAGTGAAATCAAGCAGCCATCCAACTATATGAATATTAATCTATAACTGTGTTGAGGCGAGTACTTACTATGGATTATTTCTTACATAATATGTCTACAGGGGGTTGATTATTGAGCAACTCAAATGAGTCAAATCTCATTGATTACTTCACCAGCAATCAACAATAGAAAATGGCTATTGATCGGCTTCTTATATTCCTGCCATTTAAACCTTGTGGTTTAACTCCTCCCATTCTCCCGCCCCACTTCAGATGTTTTGGATTAAGGGTGTGCCCGAATACAAATACGTTATTCGGCAAAGCACAAATAGTGGGGGGGGGGTTTTACGGATATTTGTTTCATACAAATATTTTAAAAATTATTTGTGTTCAGGAAGAAAAATAAACCATGTCAAATAACAGCGTGCAGGTCGGTTACATCGCTATCTCAGTGTCTCCTCTGCTCCGCTGTGACGTCTATCAGCAGGTCTCAACAAGGGGAGTCACATCCACCTGCAACATGACGCACATTGCCTAAATTGGACATCACTCTCAGAGTCAGGGGTGTTCGCCAGAGATAAAGCTGAGCTACTGAGACTCCAAAGGGACTCTCCATAACCTGTTGTTCCTCTTCTCCTTTCTACAAAGTTAGGTTGTAAAAAATAGGCAATAAATGAAAAGTGCAAAGCAATAATCACCTTTGAAGTTCCTCCTTACACGTTATACGGGTGTGCTGTATCTGTGTTATGGGAGTTTTGTCTGCAATGAGGCGATAAGTAAAGTTTTAGCTCAGTAATCAGCGCAGTCGTCTATGATCCGGGACACTCCAGTTCGAGACCCGGTGTGGGGACCTCCTTCATAACGTAGTTTATTCATGAACACTTATTGTAACACTTTAATTTTCTAAAATTAAAAGCGTAATAAAAACAAAAACAGGATTTTTAAGCCTCTTTCCACTTTTATTCGAATACAAACACAAATACAGATACAAATACAAATACTGGTCCCTCTGCACATCCCTATATTTGGTGGACTTCATCTTTAATGTACACCAGTAGGGCTCACAGTGTGTTGTTTTGTCCTGATTCACCTGTCTTTTCTAAACAGGTGTGTAAAGATGAGTTTTGTCATTGAGATCTATGATTTTACAAACTCACCTCCAGTCTCACGTTCTGTTTCGAAACATAAAACCTTCAGCTATAGGAATAGACTTCAGATTATCAAATTAACAGCAGAATGCACCTAAATGTAGTAAGTGCATGACCTCCTGACGTGTATAGACAGTGTGTGTTACTGTAAGTCCTTGATGGCAGTAGACCCTTAGCCTGCCCTGTACAGGACGTTAGCATCAGATGACACCTGCAGCAGACATTGATTGACCTTCCAGCTCCTGGTTTCATCTGACTTTGGTTCTGCCCGTCTGGTTTGGCAGCTCAGGAAGGATCTGAGGTCGCACTGACACCGGTTGGCAGACTACATGTCATGGGATCTAAAAATCTGAGGGCATTATTCATTATTATATTATTCGCTTCAAGAGCTTTGCTTTTTAACCGAGGAGACTGAGATCAGCAGGTGAGACAGGTGCAGAGCATCTATCAAAGCTCACGTGCTCTGGGACTCATGGTAATCACAGCTTGGCCCAATTTTCCTCCCAATCAGCAATTATAGTTGAGGAGGACCAATCTATCATGCCTGGCACCTGCTTTATTCAATTATATCCATGCTACAGTCTGTCTGCAGGCGCCACACTTTTGGATCTTGTATAAATTACAAGGGGAGAAATTAAAAAATTATAATAAAAATAAGAGTGATTGCCTCCTTTTTAGAAGCTTTTCACTGTGGGAACAATTGGGAGATTGGGTTCATAAATGAATGAGCGGGAGAGATTTGCCGCAAGGACGATTACAACTAGCGATAATTATGGAAATGGGGTGAATCACTACAAACCCAAAACCCCTGGGTGATTTACACAGCACACGTAAAATAGATGAAACTGATATTAATTATTTATGGCTGAGCTCTAGTGTAATGTTGTGAAATTCATCTCTGGTAATGTTTTTAGTATTTTTTTTTTTTTCAAAGGCTGTACTAACAGCATGCTGGCACTCATTCATCACACATTCAAACATGTGCCAATGAATGCGCGTTAATATTCACACATACTGTACAGACACAAGAGCTCTCACACACACACACACACACACACACACACACATATATACAGCAACCTAATCCATGAGCAGACTATGCAGTAATCTGCAAATATGCACCAATAAAAGAAAACACAATACGAGCATCACACACATATGACACATATGTGAAAAAGCAACATGGATTAAGGTCTTAGTAAGGTGTTGATCCGCCACAAACCTCCAGAACAGTTTCAATACTCCTAATCAAAGATTTTCAAAGTCTGCAGCACTCCACTCAAGGGATGAACCCCATTATTCCCAAAGATATTCCTTCATTTTGTGTTTTGATGAGCAAAAATCTCTCATATGTGTACAATCGGGTTGAGATCTGGTGACGGTGAAGGCATCAGCATATGGATATGCAAACCGCAGGGATCAGCAAGTAATGCTGAACTGCAGATCAGTTAAAAAGTTTTAAAGGCATTAAAAATCAGCATTCGTTTCCTATATTCAGCGAGGAAACTTTTAAAATATCAAGAATTATAATCAGAGTTAAGCAAGAAACCAGATCACTGTCCGATTTGACCTGTACTGTTGATGTCTGTTTCATTACTTACTTACTTATTTATGTAATAAATATCCAGATGTCAATTAGAATATAGTAATCTGCATGAGAAATAAAGAAAATCACTATAAACGGTTTCCACTGTTCTATATTTCTATTGAAACACTGGCAAGCAGAGCAGTCTGAAGCTCCCGGCCTGGTAATGAACCCTCATTCAAAGTCACTAAGATCTTTTCCATCATCATCCAAAATTGAGGTGAACTGTTCCCTCACAGGGCTGAACTAATTTTTACATGTCATGAGATAATCCTTTATTAATTCCACAGCAGGGAAATCTGCAGTTTTACAGCAGCGAAGGAGATAACGCAATAGCATGAAGTATTAATAAAAATGCAAGATATAATAAATAAGTAAACAGACTCAATGGTTAAATTCACATTACTGCACAAAGGAAATAATGATATTGAACAGTTTAGCGTACATTGATATTGTACATGAGTGAATTTGTCAGTTTTGGTGTGTGTGATTGTAAAGTCTGACAGCAGCAGGAAGGAAGGACCTGCATGGGGGCAGGACATGTTCTCCATCGGGGACGACAGCTTGGCCATCATTCTCCTCTCTAACACCACCTCCACTGGGTCGAGGGGACATCCCAGAGCAGAGCTGGCCTTCTTAACCAGTCTGTTAAAACTCTTCCTGTCAGCAGTCGAGACACTGCTGCCCCAGCAGATCATTCTATAGGAGATGGTGGATGCAACTACAGAGTCAAAAATAGTCCTCAAGAGAACTCGCTGCACTCCAACAGACCTCCTCAGTAGATAATGTCTGCTCTGTCCTTTCTTATACAGTGCATTTGTATTGTCAGTCCAGCCCAGTTTAGTATTCAGGTGAACACCCAGATACTTGTAAAATTTTCACCATCTCAATGTCCATTCCTTGGATGCCCACTGGTACAGGAGGAGAGTGTTTGCACCTGCAGAAGTCCACCACCAGCTCCTTGGTTTTCCCTGCATCGATCCGGAGGCACCTCTGTTCTCCCTGTCGTCCCCATCTTTGATGAGGCCGACAACTTCGGAGTCAGAGAACTTTTGCAGGTGGCAGTTTGCTGAGTTGTGTGTGAAGTCTGCAGTGTAGAATGTGAGGAGGAAGGGAGCAAAGAACTAAAATAATTAAATTAAAGAAACTAGAGGAGAAAAGCTCAATGGTGAGCAAGATCTGCTGTAACAGGCTGCCACTCGTGCAGCACCTGTCAATCTTATCATCATAGTATGTCTTGTAGAACGCCTGTATTGAAGCATCTGTCTGTTATGTTTCTCTAGTCATTTGTGCAGGTGGTTCCTTTAATTTATCACCCGTCTGTAAATGCAATATTGATAACTTTTAAGGAACGAAGGAAATCTGTCTTGTTTCGATGCATTTTCAACCAAACGGTCATGAAAATGTTCAACAAGTCCTCCCAATTAAATGTCAAAATGAGTTGATGCTCCATACACTCCAGAACGACAAATAAAAGTGTTTTCTGATCTGACACCCTTATTGGCAGGATGGCATCAATTGTCTGTGCCTAACAAAATCATGACATGACAAATCTCTGTGGCAAAATAAATATATTTTATATGACAATGTTAAGGTTTGGCTTTAGGTTTAGGGAAAGATCATGGTTTGGGTTACAATAACCACTTAGTTACAGTCAGGACCTTCATTGTCATGGTTACAGTAATATAGTTAACACTTGATCATGGTTTTAAAATATAATATAAGACCAGCAGAAATCTCTCCAGTGACGACTGAAATAATAACAAAACTTTCTAAATTGGAGTCACAAGGTCTCCACCCAACAGCTTCGATATACACTCCCAGCATGTGCTTTTACTCTTTCTGCGGTTGCCATGTCAACAAGTCAAGCAAGGCAGTTCAGAGCGAGAGAGGACTGAGGTTTCCCTTCTCTCTGCTGTCAAACGTCCGGATAATAGACTTTCCTGACAGCTGTCAGCCTGCTTGCCCATCTATCCATCCACCTGATGGCTGATATCTTTCCCCTAGTTTGAAAATCACAGTATTTGGCAGGTAAAGGAGTAACAACCCAGTGTGATCTGCGGCCAGTTGGTCCGAGTTAATTTCCTGCCGTGGTCAGATCAGCATGTCAGGGTGTAAGAGAGAGAGCTGTGAGTGAGGGTTCATTAATGGTCAAGTCAGTCAATCTTTCAACTGGATTTTTTTTTTTTTTAAAGAAATCAGGATTCTACACGCTACATGAAGTTTAACAACTGTTAAACAACGATATGTGGTATGTGAGCGTGTGTGCACATCGGTGAATAAGAGGCAAACTGTTAAGAAGTTCAAAAGTGCTCTATATAAGCCCCTTTAACTCTCACTAGGAACTGATCCTTTACAATCATCCTCCCACAAAAGTGTGTCCTCGAAAGTTGCACTAATGCAACGTTCATGTCTTATAATATAGATGGAGGAGATGGGAAAGATTGTAGTGTTTATCAATACAATTGTATGATTTTAGATTTGGTCGTGAAGATTAAAATACTTTGCACTGATAGTTTAACACGTCCGTTAAATTGAGGTTGAACTATATTGAACAACAGTCTTTGGCTTCATGTGTTTGGTTTTCAGGCACCTCTGTATTATTAAGTTATTTAATTATTAAGTCAGATGTACTGGGGCTTTCAGAAAAATGCGAGTTTCCCAGTTACAATTAAGACTTGGATGTTGACGAGGACGCTATTTACAAGTTCGATATGACATGAACGCAGCATAAACAGCCTCCACCTCCTCAAATGATTGGTCCAACCTCACAGACACAATATAATGGTGTGTTTGGGCGTTCTTTGTAAACTTGTATAATGTCTTAAGTTCATCACCAAGTGTCGACTATGTGGTAAATATCAGTGGGAAACTGGGACAAATTCCATAATACCACAGCTTACAGTATAAGGTGTGGCGTTGAACAATGTGTCCAGGCTGCTAACAAGATGAAACAGTGGGGTTTATCCCTGACTTCCATTATTTATTTATTCATAATTATGTGATATATGTGACGCAGCCACATACCGTTTCCTGCCTTTACAAGTCAACCAGCGCAGCCTGAATGCTCCGTTGAACGCAGCTTCGACGATGTACTGTGGGATACTGAGAGTTTGCAAGAATACACTGCTTGTGTCTCCTAAACTCAGACAAAAGAAGGCTTTAAAAAAAAAAAAAAAAGGGACGTGTCTCGTTAGCCCAGTTAGGTCAGTATCAGAATACAGCAACAGATTTCTAGTCATTATACACTTCAAAATGTGCACTTTTCACACAGTATAGCTGCTGAAATCATAAATGCTTGTGGGTCAGAACAACAGGACTCCAAATTGCCCAATCTAGTTGGCTCCATTTCAGTAGGCTATAAGTTGTTTTGACAAGTAAGGACATTCATACGCTGGTTAGATTTGCTTTTTATGGTTTTTGTAGAGTCAATAAGTATCTAACCAACTGAGCGTGTGTCCTTTCCTTTGCTTGTAGCGTCTCTGTGACACGATCCTCGTTTGGCGAGCCACTTTGCACAAAGACCTTGTGGTGAAAACACTGCAAGGAAAGCAAGAAAATTATACCTCCCCCCCTTTTACATTTATTATTCACCGTGCCAAGGTGCCCAGTGTGCTCCCGCTGCCATGTTTAGCATTCTGTTACGAGTAACGGCATGACTTTCTAAAGCTGCTGAGGAGAGGATGGCATTGTGATGAAAGAGAATAAGACTACGAGACTACGAACGGTGAATGGTAATGAAACCTCCAGATACTAATCATGCACTTACAGTATCCAGTCACAAAGGAGACTGCCGTAAAGTCAAAGAGTAAAAATGGAAAAGAGTAAGGAGGTCACGGCACCAAATTCCTGGACTAGTTGGGAAAACATGGGTGGATTAAGTAAACAAATAACCTCTGAAGCTAATGCTGAGTTGTTCATCAGCAACTGTACTTAAACCCAGTAGTGCTGCTGTATGTCCAACAACAGAAAACTGTAGTTGTGGTGGGGAACTCCCAGGAGGAAATGTGAGGAGCTCTATGAATGTAAAGCAGGGTTTTGCTGGAAAACAGCAAACGTGTTCAGAAAACTTCTGAGGTAAAGTTTCGAGTTTTGAAAATTGGAGTTGGCCAGAGATCCCGAAGCAAAACTCAGTTGGAAAGAATACCACACAACTAAACTTTTACAAGCAAAAAGTACTGCACATACTGTATATCCACCAGTGCAATTTCAACTACATTTCACAATAACTCTGTAAAACACGCGGCTACAATCATTCCTGTGGAAAAAAAGTAGAAGAAATAAATGACTGATGACTGAAGGCAGATCTGAACACAGCAATGAAACTCTGGTATGGATCAAAACAGCTACCCTTTAGAGGAAGTAGTCACAAACAAATTCTGGAGCTGTTCATTTGTGGTGGGAACGTAATCCGACTTCCATCTGACCTGACTACAAGGTTGCAAGTTTGAGCTAAATAGCTGTCATAGCCAGGTGTGCTTTACATACTGGGATGCTGATGAGTGACATCAGCAGTTGCTAGCAGTTAGCCAGAGAACGAACCGAGATCCGACCTGGACTAGCACAATGTAACACATTGCATTTGGCCAGAGGACTTTATTCAGGTCCATTTTGAGATATTTCACAGCATAAATGAAAACTTTGACCTGCAGGTGGTCAGGGGATCACTAAACCAATAAGATTAATATTCTGAGGACCAAATTATAGTTGTTGAGATGTTTCAGACGGGACAGATGTAAGACCGACTGACGGAACAGCTAAAAAACAGTATCGGGTCATTCAAAGACGAAAGTCTGTATAAATCAAATTCTGTATAAACTAGTTAAAATTTGGGGTAGGAGTGATGGAAAACACTCAAAGACACTCAGGACAACTGATGAAATTGTTGAGGCATATATAGATGGATACTAGGTGGACCAATAATCCAGGAAACGTTGCTCCTGTGCCACACAGTTTATGAGTTACAAGTGAAAATGTAAAATGCTTTATAAATGGTACAGTGGTGTCGCTATCTGACCTAAACATGCATCTGCTTTTCTTTGGCCCGTGACTGAACTTTCCACTAAATTTGTCTGAAATCTGATGCGTAGTTTATCCTGCGGACTAACAAACAAAGACCACAAATGAGATAGAAAAAACCTGACCTCCTTAGAGGAGATGATGCAGTAATGGATCTGATTTCAGGGGGGAAGACCATCCTCAGAATTGGGGCCATTTGATGTCCAGATATTAGTCCTGACCGTGATGATTCAGAGGGGAGAGAGACTGAGCAGAGATAATGAGGGATTGCTTAGTAAATAAAGGGTGGGGAGGAATAGTGAGAGAGCGGGAGATAATGAGAGAGTGAGAGACAGAATGGGAAAGGGAGGAAAAAGTGACAAAAAGAGGAAAAAGCAAGACAGCTCTTTATGGATTAGACGTCTAATCGCCTTGCTGTTGCTGCTGTCAGAGAGGCCACACAGAACAGAATCCCTGCAGATCAGCCAAAACAATATAAAGCTCTGTCTTTCTCTCTTTTCCTCTCTCACTCCTTCACCAACCAATTGTTTCTAAGTGTGTCTCTCTCTCTCTCTCTCTCTCCGGTGCTTGCTTTCTAAACTAATCAGGGCCCTCTAAGCTGAGGAGCCAGAGGGGAGAACGACACTACGAGCTGCTCCGTCTCCCCTTGCCTTTCTCTTCTTCTTCTCTCCTTTTTTTTCTTCTTTTTCATCCTCTCATACCGCATTTATATTGTCCTTTCCTTATATTCCTTGTCCTTCCTTTCCTTCCCTTCCCTCTAGCTCCATCATCTTATCCCTTTCCTCCCCCCCTCACATCTCCGGGCATCATTTTCATCAACCCACCTTCTCCACCTCCAAGCCCCCCCCCCCACCACCACCCCTTCTTTTCCCCACAGGCCTCTGCTTAGAGTTGGGTAAGTGGGCTGGGGTGGATGGGTAGATGTGGGTGGGGGGTTGGTGACTTAGGAGGACTTCCAATCCACTCAGTGAAACCCAAACTCGTCTTGGGATTGTGCCGAAGCAGCTACAGGCTCCAGAAGAGTCCTCGCCGGAGCACTTTTCACATCAGGCGAGGGTTTTAAGTCGGATAAATACTTGGCCAAGGGCGAGAGCGTAAAAGACGAGATCTTCGCTCGGTGCTCTTCTTCCACATTCCCTTCCTTCCTTCCTTTCATCTCATACCCTCCACCTCCCCCACCACCACCCCCAGCCCTTTTGAGTCTGGTAAGTCTCTTCTGCTTAGGATACACGGCCATCAAGCAGGACTCCCCAGGCCAAATGGGTCACATCCTTCCGCCCGGCTGCGCATATCACAGCCGCCGCCAAACCTCTTTGAGCCCAGGTAATTCCCATAATTCCCTGCGAGCTGGAGCCTGTCAAGTGAGTCTCGTTTCCTTGATACTTTCCACCCCCCCCCCCCCCCTTTTTTTTTGCACCGCCTCACCTTTCTTTCCACTTTTCTTTGTGCAGATATCTTACCAGTAATGGTAAGATAAGTAATGGACAGTCTGATTAACTCAGCCAGATGTCTTTAGTCAGAGTGTCAAGTTTTAATATTCTTTTAGATGGATAAAAATTACTTTTAGGGAGATTGTGGAGTCTATTTATATTGCAAAAAGGTAATGTGCATTGGAAGCAGGTGAAACTGCAGCACAGTGGCGTTTTTTTTTTTTTTTTACATTTTCATCAAGAAATAACAACGTCAACATGGATGTCTCTTTTTTTTCTGCGCTGCACTCGGCGTCTCTGCGGAGCTTTATCTGCAGCTTGTGCTGTGCAGCCAGGATCAGAGCAGCGGCTCTTTCCCACAGCTTTGTGGTCTTAACCCACCTCACCTATATGATCCAGGTGTTCCATTAAATTGCTTTCACACCTTTTCTGTTCTGTATCATGAAAACCCCCCCGTGGGAGACACTAACGGCAGGGGCAGAGACGATTCGAGTTCTTTCTTCACCTTTAACAAACAAATAATTGAATTCAGAAACTCAGTCCAGACAATCAGACAATTACATTGTGTAACTGACCACGAGTTCTTACGTCAACACTGAAGAGACTATACTCTACGGATACTTTTATGATTCAGACTTTGAGCCAGTGTTGTGCTTTTTCCATGACCTTTGCGGTTTGCCGATGTTAGTGTCAAGGACAAAAATGCACTAGATGCCAGTGTCAGTTTGAAGGGGAAAATTATAGGAATCAAACAAGAGGAGTTTCAGTTTAATAGAAAGCTCTTACACAAGGCTTATGCAATCCTTTCAGACTGTAACTGCACTCTGTGCTCTAAAATCAGTGTTATTCCTTAAGTGCATGTTGCAAGCTTCTTAGAAAAAGGAAAAATTGGCAAAATGCTCTTTTATCTCTTCTGCAATCATACCATTAAACAGATATCCCCGAGTTTGACATATCGTTGTCCAATGAAAACCTTGTCATTTCAATACTCTATATTTTAACAATTTAATATAATGAGTAAGATGACATATTCCTCTTTGGGTTACAATGTCCCCCCACTTAAGGAAACTCATCTAAACTCAACAGACGACAAATACATGGCTGTCGGAATAAAATCAAGGCAGTTTTCCTGAAATTCTAGAAACTCTTGAAGACACAAGGCTTTTATTGAATGACAGCCTTACATTTGGGCATGATATCTCTTTATTAACCTTTGAAACTTCATTCTTAATCTGTGGTAGTCCACTTACTAGCTTGCATTTAACCCATAAGGGCTAAAATGTTATTCTAATCTTCACTAATAAATTGTTGGCATATTTTGTTTTTTGTGCAGAAGCTGTCGTTTTTAACTATGATCTTTTAAAAAAAAAAAGTTTTCTGGCATGGTTTCATGTCTGTTTTCAGTCTCAGCAGCTACCACCTATTGACTCAACTGTTTACAGATTATTAAATACCTTACATATTGATCAGTCGACTGTTAGTTTATCATGGAGCTCTAGCAGATAGATCTGAATCCCTGTTGATACTAAACAAACTCCATAAGCTTATCTCTACATCTGTGAGGACACAAACTTTTTATTCATCTTTGTACAGTATGTCGGTCTCTATTATCATCTAGGATCATTTTAGCCAGTAGAAGTACCAATAAAGAAATTCCCAGCAACCATCCATCTATTCATCCATTTTCTGCCTCGTATTCTGTGCCAGCAGGCTACAAGGTGTCCCAGCCTTTCCTGTGGGACCCCCAAAGGCTTCCAAAGACAGATGGGATGTATAATCCCTCTAGTGTTTTCTGGGTCTGCCCCGGGGTTTCTCATGTCTACAGTTCCTCTACGGGGAGGTATCGAGGAGGAATTCTGATCAGATGCTGGCCCACCTTAGCTGGGTACTTTTAGCCACAAGGAACAGTGTCTCCACTAAGATGTCTGAACTCCTCACCCCATCTCTAAGTAAGGTATGGTTACGTTACACTTCTGTCCTATGAATAATCACTCTGTTAGCTTCTGTTGAAGCCCGCACAACAGACAAATTCAAGCATGCGTTTCCTGTTTCGGTACAATCTCCAGCTGTCACAAGTCAGAGTTCCCCTTTCTTCGACTTTAAAGGTCTTTGCACACCAAGTCGCACCTGTTATTTTCATCTGTCATCCGACAAAAATCGTTACGCACAAAAACCTTGCACACTGAGTCTGATGTGTTTTATTACTATATTCGTTGCGAAAATTCGCAATACAAGGCAAAATTGAGTCGTCAAGCAGTGAGGATGATTTTGTGGTCCTCTAAATTCTTGAAAGAAAAAGAAAGAACCACACAGTAAAAAGAAGACCACCAATATCCACGATCCAATTGATCCTGAACAGCGGCTGGTGATCATCCTTTCGACTGGATCCGCAGATATTCAGGTCTCAGCCTCAAAGCGCTGCAATATACAGACAAGATCATGGTCAATGGTTGTCCTGTGATCAGTGGGTGTATAACTTCTCTGCTAGAGCTGATAGTATCAGTGTTTCATAGAGTCCTAAATTCTTGCCATGACATGAGAGACATGACAGACTACAAGTCGGATGCCTTCAGCTAGTGTTTCACACCAGGTGTGTAGGCAAAAGAGAAAAGAACACCTGCACACTGAATAGATTCTCCAAAAAAGTTGTTTCATTATGTACAATTACTTTCCGACACTACATTAGTCTTCATCCGGTGGTGATTGTTCTATTGTTGAAATGTCATGATTGTACATAATAAATTGACTTTTAGGGACCATCTATTCAGTGTGTGGGTGGTGGTGTTGTTCTCTTGAGACTACAAGTTGGATCCTGACTAAAGCTACAAAGATGATTAGTTTTTGCCGGGGACTGACTTCACTGTTCCACCTGACAGCACCGACAGTTTCGTGAATTAAAAAGAACCTGCAAACAAAGACGGTGAGTGTGTGGGTGAGCAAGCAGCAGACATACAAAGTGTGATTCATTTAATTTAACGTTCCTGACCTGGGGGGTAATAGTCAAATAGTTACAAGTTTGTTAAAATTAAATAAAGCATCATTCCTCTTCATTGAACACGTTGTAGAAGTTGTCAAACTCTTGTGAAAAGAAGGCAAGCCTTTTTGTCAAGACACCTTGATGTGTCTCTGTTGCTGCATCTCTTCTGAACGAGACGCCGAGATAAGTTCAAGCGTCTAGAAACCTGTAATTAAATTATATGCTATTACACCCCTGAAAGTATATTTTTTGTTCGCTGTAAGTGTTGGAACAAGATCCCAGTCCTAGTTGTAAATAATTACTCAAGGTACCCTGAAGTCTAAAACCATCCACTAAGTACAGAAATTTAGCAGATCATGCAGTGTTAACGCAGACTAGATGCAGTAATCTACCCACCTGACTACCTACTTTTATTATTGCACGCTACAGTACGGTGCAGTTAGTGCTGCATGAGCAGGAGCATAAGGGCTGAGCAAGTGCTTCTATGAGCCTTTGGCATTTGTGCTGCTGACTTTACAGCATCGCAGAAATATTAAAAAGAACAGCGTCCCCTCACATTAAATCACTTCTACTGGTCTATCAATGTTTTATATACTGTATGTACACTAAAACATGAGGTAAATGATTCTACCCTGCAACTGTGTTGTTTTGTTAGACTCTACTGAAGAAAAATGTCTCTTTGTACTCATATTAGAGTTCTTATATGTTATATGAGACGGTACCTAAGCTGCTTTGGAGTGAGAAATCAAATTTTTTTTATGTACAATCAGTGGGAAATAAACACTTTATTTTTAATTATACTGTCTTTTCTACTGTCCTTTCTTTTGGTAAATTTGACCTTTTTTAGTCATTTTAGAAAACTCTTTTTGTATGTTTTTCTGACAATAAAGGGTTAGGGGTTGAGGTTAGGGGGTTAGGGGTAAGGGTTAGGGTTAGGGGGTTGGGGTTAGGGGGTTAGGGTGTTAGGATTAGGGAGTTGGGGTTAGGGTTAGGGTTAGGGGGTTGGTGTTAGGGTTAGGGGTAAGGGTTAGGGTTAGGGGGTTAGGGTGTTAGGATTAGGGAGTTGGGGTTAGGGTTAGGATTAGGGGGTTGGTGTTAGGGTTAGGGGTAAGGGTTAGGGTTAGGGGGTTGGTGTTAGGGTTAGGGGTTGGGGTTAGGGGGTTAGGGGTAAAGGTTAGGGTTAGGGGGTTAGGGTGTTAGGATTAGGGAGTTGGGGTTAGGGTTAGGATTAGGGGGTTAGGGTTAGGATTGGGGGGTTAGGGTTAGGATTAGGGGGTTGGTGTTAGGGTTAGGGGTAAGGGTTAGGGTTAGGGGCTTGGGGTTAGGGTTGGGGGTTAGGGTTAGGATTAGGGGGTTGGTGTTAGGGTTAGGGGTAAGGGTTAGGGTTAGGGGGTTAGGGTTAGGGGGTTAGGGTGTGGCTATTTAGACTATTTGAGCTGAGAAAGAGAGGGCACTGTTATCAGTGTGGGATATTTATGTAGCTTATGTGTTTACTATTCTATTCAGTGAGGACTCTACTGTGTTATCAGCACAGATGGAGGCTGTTTCTGTGTGAGGGAACTGTAAACATTACTGATCATTCGTAGAAGGTGTTTTATAATCCCATGTGCGATGAGATCATGCGTGCTGAGGGGTGGAACAGGCCACAAATTGGCATGACACTTATAAATATATCCTACTACAATATGCTCATGCGATTATGTAATTACATATGACGAAGTGATATAGAAATGATAATGGCCTATCATGCTAATCAGTAGTTAATGGTGCTGATGAAAGTTTCATGGTCCTATACATTTGCTATCTGTGTGCACTGCTATGTTTTAATGTGTATGTATTGCTAGTGCTCATGTGCATGTCTGTGCTTTATATGTAAATGCTACAGTGGCCCCAAAGGACAAACATTAAGGGTTAGCGCTCCAAATCCAGAAATGCAACCAATACCTGGTGGCTACACAGATCTACGCTGTTGCTTCTTTTGTTTTTTGTGCTCGTCCTTATATTAGGTCTTTCTCAGTATAGTAAGTTCAGACTTGCATACTTGGGAGTTCAAACTTGGCAAGTTCAATTCAGTAGTTATTTTTATTTATATATACTTATTGATTTTCATTGAAATGTGATGATTTATATACATACAAAGACCCCACAAGAAGCGCTGTTCTGTCCAATAAGAACCTTCGCTTCACCTTCAGACAAGCAAATGTGGCCGAAACAAATATTATATTTCATCTCTGAGACCAAAATCTATCTTCTAAACAGAATCATATTATATGGGAAGACGCTACAGAGACATCAGAGCCAGTGGTAAATTGCCAAGATAAAGATGGTTCTCCTTGGATTGACAACGTACAGCGATCGGCCAGTCATCTCTGGAGCCGAGCTGCTAGCTGCCAAGAAGACTAACCAGTCTCACTCGCCTGGTCCAGATTTAAAATCCAGATCTGTGTGTGTGTCTTGCCATAACAGTATGTGCATTACTTTTGCTTGTGTTCTAACAGAGAGCTGTGCAGAAGTTCAGAGAAGCTGTTCAGCTCTTTGCTGAGATGGCGGCAGATACAGTTAAATGGCCCATTAATCTTGAACTTTCTTGTGACAAACAGGGTGTAAGACATGTGGAGGGACAGCTGGGAGAGGACGGAGGAGGAGGAGGAGCGGTACAGATCGGGCCTCTCTCACGCTAATAGGAAGAGGAGTCAGTCTGATGTCAGGGTACACACAGTCCTCTGGCTAAGTCCTGCTCAATTATATGAGATGATGATGACAGACAGCCAGGCGGACAGATAGACAGACAGCGATATATACTGACTGACAGGCGGATAGATGAGTGTCACTTGAGTCGGTGTCGGATGAGCTAAAGACTACAAGTGTGAAAATGAAAGAAATCTGGGGGTTGTGGAGTTTGAAGGAAGTGAGGTTACCAGACCTCTAGGCTAGCAGCTCCACACTACATTAGCCACTACTAGCATAACACACTCAAATCTGTATAGTCGAGTGAATCAAGTTGAGGTGCATTGTGGTTAATGTAGGCGCCAAGTTTTGACAAAACAGAAGAACGCTTGAAATTAAAAAGACAATATCTCTGGTTCTGCTGCTTTGATTTTGATGCTTTTTTTTCAAACTGTCCATCATGAGTCCGACATTGTGAAATTGGTGGAATACTCTTTTAATGACAGTGATACACCAGTCAGTTCCTAATCCTTACCTAATCTGCTACTCATGTCACATTCTCCCAAAAAAGATCCAACAAATAACATGCAAAACCTTTTCTTAGATGTAAGATAACATGTCTGATCTTATTTCCTAACATTTCCATGACTAATCCAAAATCTATAAATGAAACTTGAAACAAAACTCTGTCAGTTTTCTTCTCTGCAGACCTTTCTCGAGACACACAAGACCCACGGAAACAACCTGCGTCTCGTCAGTTTTAAGAGATGTCCTCAAACTAAACGATTAACTTGTCCAGATGCATTTTACACAGCCAAACCCGTAGCCTCCAAACTTGGCATGTCAGCGCTTCACCGCAATCAACCACAGAGCCAATCAGGGCTCACCAGGGCTGAGCTGTCTGCCATTTTCCCTCAAGACAAGACATCTGTGTCACGCTAGGCCTCCTGTCGCCAACAGAGAGCATTTGTCAAATGGGATTAACTTTGAATTAAAGGAAAGAGAAAGGTTCAGAGAAGAGTTTAAACAGGCAACAGACCTTTCGTGCAGTACTTGTCCCAGACGTCATCTTTGGTCTTCATCGTTTACTCTCTGTCTTTTTGTCTCTCTCTATCTTTGTGTTTATTTTTCTTGTGTGTTTTGTCTTCATCGATTTGAGTCTCCATGCCAGTGTCAAGAAATTTCAGGCAAATGTGTGAAACTTCCATCAGAATGAGGCCTTTGAACAGGCGTCCTGAATGTCTATAAAGGACATTTTTTTGAGAATAAAAAGTCTCATTGATCAATCGCTGTAATCTGCTGAGTCCGACAGATGCTGACACCATTCTACTAGATGACAGTCTAAACAATAGCTTTACCCTTATTCACTGAAGGTTATAGGTTTCATTGAGTCTCTGCCTTTGTTATAAACAGCTACAGGAAGCTCTGACTTTCATCAACCAGTACACATTATGGGACATGGGTTTGTTTCCAAGATCCTGTTCTCCTAAAAGTCATGGATACACTCATACGATAAAAGAAGCCTTTGCTTTATACGTCCTTCAACTGAGAATCTTCACACACATCTTTGATGTATAAGATCTGTGGAGGTCCCCTTCAAACCTGCATTAACTGATTTCTGGCTACTTAGGGGCAGCAGAAACACTGACATATCATCATCATCACCTTTTATTTTGAACTTGTTAGCAAACAGTTGCTTATTTCCACATCCAGCAGTTACGGAGCAACATTATCATTCATGTGGAGTCATGTTTCTGTCCACCTGGTGAATGTAAATCCAATATTCACTCTCTTTTAGTTCTGTTTTTGCTCTCTACCAACTCCTGAGGGAAATATCTGGCTCTTTAGCTGCTAAATGCTCCACTATGTTCACCAGCTAGACTACAGCTAACTGTGTCTGTTTGCCGTTTGGTGCTGAGCAGGTAGTGTACAGTGGCTTTTTAGAGAGAGAAATCGACGCTATGAGAGCGCTGAGAGTGAACCAGAACAGTAAAGTTGCAGCCGGACAACTAAACAATGAGCTGAAACTCACTATAAGGCTCCGTAAAGCTGAGGGGAGCTACAGAGTCATTGATAATTCTCTGTAGGCTCATAAGTCCCATGCTTTAAGTCCCAAAAGTCACAATTTAAATTTGCCTCAAAGGGCTTAACTACTTTTTACAAATGCAGACTTGATAGATTATAAAAAAACCCTTTATGATTGACTTTTGACTGACTGACATAATTTTAGATGATTTAGTAATTTGTTAATGCTTATCAGAGACTCATTAATAACTTGCAGATGGTCCTCCTGATGAATAGAGAGCAAGCTATAAAGACAAAGCAAGTGTCATGTCAGTGTAGGATAAACACCAGCCAAAGGAATTATTCGCAACCTGACAACCCAAAAGTTGTCCTTATTACTGGCTTATACAGAAAATGATATATAAAGCATTAACAAAATGTAGAAACTATAAAGTCCTCATTGTCTCATTAGAAAGCTGTACTGAATTATCTTTTCTCTCTGTGGCAGCCTGGGATGCTGTAAATCTCATTTTACATCGTAATCTGCTTTAATTCTCAATAAAAAAAATCTGGAAAACAACATGAACGGACCCCCGTGGCTGTCTGTCTGTCTGTCTCACTATTAGTTCTCACTTGCTGAGATCAGGAAGCTGCCCACGCAGTCTCTATAATGGTCTGCCACCCCAAGAAAGACTATCAGTCACAGCCAGACAGAACAGACACTGAACAGCATATTGTGTTTCTCTATTGTTTACTACCAAGTGGAAGCTGTTTACTGTCCATTTGCCAGAAACAAACAATATGGACAGCCAGCCAGGGAGCCTCTGGTTTGGACCTGATACTAAACTACAGGGCAGAGACTGATCGGACAAAAAAAAACAATGGAAGAAACTCAATTTAAAAGATTTAATTGTGTGGTAAATGATTAGCGAGTATTCTCCAATGAAAAATGATTAACACAAAGACATTTGAGGAATTGTTCCAGAATTGTTTTACTGCAAAGAACCTGAATCTGACATCTGAGTCCTGTTCATTTGAATCTAATTTAATCAATGCAATGATCAAATGCCCCTATCTATTCCTCACTTGGAAATATTTCAGATTTTAAATGAAGTCATGGAGTGTGCAGCAAAGACTGAACAGCTCTCTCATTTCTGTCACTCCAGAATGAAGCTGAGGGCTCAGGAGGCGGTTTAGGTGGAAGCGTGACACCCTGAGCGCTACCTTGAGAGTTGTGCGCTTCTTGGATTTTACACTTCAGTGCTGCAATCCAAGTTAAATCAATTTCAACTTCTTCTACTTACCTAATATTGTCATTCTGTTTCTCTATATAGGCCTGGTCATTTTTGTCTGGTAAAGGATTTTTCCTTATCTGAATTGAGGGTCTATGGATAAATTATTATTTAAAACTGATAAAAAAAAACCTTTGAGGCAATTTTGGGATTTGAGATTTTGGGCTACATAAATTAATTTGACTTGACTAAACTTATTTGCCAATGACCTTTCAGTGCACAAGCAATGAAGTGATGCCTATGACAGAAGCTCATTCTCTTTGTTTCAGGGTTCCCAGAACCGAACACCACCTTAAAATCTCAAGACAATACCATTGTCTTGGCAGGAAGATTTAAGCATGGCAGAATGGCAGCAGTCAGACGACGCTACCAGGTTTGTGAAAAGGCAGATAGTATACAATGGCACCTTCCTGCTACCTGGTGCACACTGGTGAAACCTTGCCACTACCCTTTGCTCTGCGTCCAACCCTATGAACCTTTAACGAAACCTCAGATTACGTTCAACTGGGACATTTTTAAACTGTCGCTTTCTTAAATAACTGCACATGCCAACTATGGTATGTTAAAGGCTAGGGGAAGTGTGACGTTATGGCAAATAAACTACAGTATGTTTAAAGTATGGTTAGGATTGGGCGACTAAAACACTAAGCTGAGGTTGGGGAAAGTTTGTGGTTACTGTTGATAAAAAGACATAAATCAATTGCAGGTGCTACACTCCAATCCACCACCATGACCTTCACACCCTTACTTTCCACTTTGCTACATAAAAGGCACCCTTCTTTCTGTATTGGCAGTGAACGTTGGCATTTGTGAGGTGCAAAAACTCCTAGGAATCCTGGGCTATCATGGTGCAAACAATTCAGATTGCTGTTACTGTGTAAAGAGCCTCAGGAGCAGGAAAAAAGGACCAGAATGCAATGCAGACACAAAAAAGTTTAAATGTTGAGCTAAGGGTAAAAGTCTGGAAAGTTTCTGGGAAATATAAGAAGTAACTAACTGAAATAGAAATGGATGAGACCACTGAACACAATATCTTTTAATGTCTGAGGGCACTTTGTTTTTTTTTCAAAGTGTAATTGTTTCCTGTCTACATGAAACAGAATTAATTACCCTCGAGCCACTGATAGACTTCCTCCTAGAAATACACAGCACAAGTTTGAAAATATTATCATTGTATTGTATTGCTCTTCCATTAATTCTTCAAAATCAACAACTTCATTATTCCTATTCCCATGGTGTAACAACAAATCTAAGCTGGCTCCATATCAGCAGATTCACATGTGTACAACTTATTTGCATGATGAGATAAAGCAAGCGCTCCTCATGACTGTTCAAGCATACAAAATGTGTTGAATAATGTACAACAGCTTTGGCCTGAAGGCACTAAGCTTTGAGGAAAACATACGACTGGCAATCTGTCGCCAGGTTAAACAACTGCAAGATACAAGACAGGTACAAGACACCAGAATCAGGTGTGTACAGACTATAGATATTTAACCAAAGAATTACACAAAGAAAAGATGAAAAAGGTGCACATTTTGAGGGAATCTTCTAAAGTCCACAGTTGCATACAATGTCTGCAGCATATATCCATTTAACTTTAAAAACAAAATATAAACAGAAGTCTTCTGTTTGTTATTCGTCCATCCAAACCTCTGCAGGGGCACTTGGCATTAAAAGAAAGACCCAATATATACTCTGTACTCTGAATTTTGCAGATTGTGCATACAGTTTAATAATTGATGCCCTGAAAGTAAATTTTCCTCCAGGATATAGACATTGTCACACAAGCTCCATCACACCAGCAGAGACAGCAAGGATACCAGAAAGAAAGGCCTTTGTGACAAATTTGCTTCACTTTAGGAAAAGACACATTTTTCCAAAGAGGCTTTAAGGTTTTACATCATGAAGACAGCTTAAGTATGGGCACAAGTCACAAGCTTTTAAAAAGAGCAAACACTGTTAAAACCACTAACATGGGTATTAATTGCCTTCTTAAGGGATAAGGCTGGCAATTTTCTATATTTTTCTCATTATAAACAAATCTCATGTGCAGAGCCAAACTAATAATAAAATGTTCTACTAACAAGTACTATGTATGTATCCAAAGCCTGATATACCTTATTCCTCTGTGCTGTAGAGCTCCGTTGTTGTCCAAAAACTGCTAAAAGCACGTCAGTGAGCCACACCGCTGCACTGGGTGACATGTTCCTTTGCCACAAAGCTAACGGTCATGTTAGTTTGTTTAGAAACGGCTCCAAAGCCTAAGAACAGCGATCATGTTTTCAGTCTCCAGAGAGCAGTTCTGTGTGAGGTGGACGTGACTGATCATGCGCAGGAACTGTTTACAGAGTTTTGCTAGATTGTTGTGCTATGTATCTCAACCTCTTGACTTTGTACTTAAGTTTTTTGAGAAATTTACAATGTAGTACAAAGTCATGAGATTGTGATAGCACAACAAGCTAGCAAAGTTAGCAAAGTGCTACATATCACAACCTCTTGACTTCGTACTAAAGTTTTTTGAGAAATTTACAATGTAGTACAAAGTCAAGAAATTGTGATAGCACAACAAGCTAGCAACGCTGTGCTACATATCACAATCAATATGGACAAAACAAGCAATCTGAAGATTTTACCTTGGACTTAGCTGCAGCCCTACAAGAAAGCACCTTAATGTCTAGGCCATCAGGACGCCACTTGACGTCATTCTTATGCTTAAGCGGTAAACAAAGTAGAACAGACAGCAAAGTTCTTGTTCTCTTAAGCAATGTTTCACTTTTAAATTGTTGTTCTTGTTTAAGATGTAACATCAATGTTCAGTTGTGCTTCTGCAATGACATTTATCTGTATTGTCATCTGACCCCACATGCGGGTGCTGGATACATTTGCAAAGTAAGGGTTGGTGGTGTCATATCACCAGAAAAGAACACTGATATCAGACATGTCTGTAAAACCCTGGATTAAATTAAATCCAGAGAATTTCAAAATTCTTTCTTTCATCGATATCTGCGCATGGCAACTACTGTATTGTTAAGGTTAGGGTTGCAAGGGGGGCATGATTATTTTCATTATCGATTAATCTGCCAATCAATTATTCATTTAGTCTATGAATTGTCAGAAAATAGTGAAAAATGCCAGTTATGATTACTCACAGCTCAAGGAGATGTATTCCAATGTCTCTTTGACCAATACTTCATACAAAGATATTCAGTTTACTATCATATATGCCAAAAAAAATCTGCATTTTTTACATTTTTGCTTCTAATATGACTACAACAATTAATCAAAATAGTTGCTGATTAATCCTCTGTTGATTGACTGATTAATTGACTAATTGTTGCAGCTAAGTAGTTAAGGATTGGGAAAGATCATGGTTATGGTTTGAAAAAAAGTAAACATTAATTGTAGGTCTGTTACAAGATGCAAGTCAGGTTTTCAGGATGAAAGTCGGTTGTGCTACTCATGTATCCCTCATCCAGAGCTACAAGCCCTTATTTTCTGCATCGCTGGATAAAAAGCACACTACTTCCTGCACTGGCACTGAATATTGCCATTGGACTTAAATCATGAGGTGTGGACTCATCAGTTTCTAGGAATAGCGAACGATAGGAGAATACTCGAATGTC
Source organism: Thunnus albacares (assembly GCF_914725855.1). Lineage (NCBI taxonomy): Eukaryota > Metazoa > Chordata > Actinopteri > Scombriformes > Scombridae > Thunnus > Thunnus albacares. Next base: position 26,869,935 of record NC_058120.1, on the reverse strand, counting down.
ATAAAGATCATCAGTGATACACAAGATGTGTTTCCCCACTGTCCTGGTAACCATTAGTATCTTAACGCTCTTCTTGTTTTGAGTCCTCAGATTAACCACAGGGAGTACAGTTTTCTATTAATCATGTGTGTGACATGCTGCCTTCCATTATTCTGTTGCAGTTATCTGCTGCTTTCATCATCACTGTGGTGTTTCCTGCTGAGCAGATCTGTGTTGCAGCCTCTAAACACTGTAAAAAAACTGTTTGAACAGAAATTCTCTTGTTCACACTACTAATTATTAATTATTTCTTATTATTATAACTCAACTTGGATATTTCTATAAAGAGAGCTCAATTAAGAAATAGGCTTGTGGTGTCACACCTTAAAATTTGCCTCAGTGGGAAACTGCTGGATTTCCAAGTGAAACTAATAAATTATGGAGGTGCTGATAGTAGATGGTGGGTGTGTGATGGTGATGGATTGTATGGACTGCAATTAGGAATGGCTTAAAAAACTAGGTAAATTACAGTTGGGACATGTCTTCTAGATTAAGGCCATGCAAGCAGCCCTGAGTGTTCACCCTACAATACAAGTATAACAGGGAACAAAACAACATGCTGTTGCAATTCTAAAAGGCCCTGATGTACTCCAAAATGAATGGTGATAGCTGATGTGGATACATGTAGTTTTGTTTACACTACATTGAGTGTCTGGGTACGTGGGTGTGTTTCACACATGTCAATCAATCAATCAATTTTTATTTATATAGCGCCAAATCACAACAAAAGTCATCTCAGGGCACTTTTCACATAGAGCAGGTCTAGACCGTACTCTTTAATTTACAGAGACCCAACAATTCCCCCATGAGCAGCACTTGGCGACAGCGGTAATGAAAAACTCCCCTTTAACGGATAGAAACCTCAAGCAGAACCGGGCTCTTGGTGAGCGGCCATCTGCTTTGACCGGTTGGGTTGAGAGAGAGAAAGAAAGAAAGAGGGGAGAGGGAGAGGGAGGACAGAATAACAACAATCATAACTATCACAATAACAGCATCAATAGCCGGGGAAGGACACCAGCAACAACATGTGTAGTTGTTGCATGTAATAATAATGTAAATTTGGGTTGCACGTGGATGTCAGACCCTTGCAGGTGTGGTCAGATGATGAAATTTGTGTCACAAAGACCGTCTTAACTATGTGGATGCGTAAAGTATCATTTGAGCTTTAGAGTCCTACAAGCAGTGGGGTTTAAAAATGTTTGTTCTTAGAGTGCCACTTGATTGTATCTAGATTAGAGATTTTAAGATCGTTTGTAAAGCTGACACCTTGACCTGATAGTGGCACCAGCGGAAAGGTCATGGAAAGTCTCAAATGCAAAAGTGCAAAAGGATTTTTTTGATGGTAGTACTTTTATCAATGCTATTGGTTCTTTTTTACTGTGCAAAAAATGTAAATAAATATAAAAGAATCTACCTTAAAAATACAACTCGCTCCAATTCAAAACTGGATTTTGGGGGGCATCCCTACAATGGGTTCATCTCAAGCCCCCCAGGGAATGTGGGCATGAGTTGCGCAATGATTTTGACACAAGAGCCACAGTCAGAATTGCAGGTAAAGTGACGACCACTCTAAAAAGGCTTCCCATACACAGTCTTTACAAAAGAAACAGCCGTAAAGCAATAAAGAAAATTTATGCAGCATCACAAACACTCCAAAATTAGTCTTTGTATTATTACAGATTTTGTCAGATAAAAATTGAAAAGCCTCAAAGAACCATTTAACGAAATTATTTTCAGCAGCTCAGCTACAGAAGGCTCCAATGTGTAGCTTCTATAAGCCCCAAAACATCAGTCAAAATCAGTTAAAAGACAGAATAAAGCTCCACTTTGGAACACTATCCAGTTCCCCTACATCCATGGTTCATCCTCTTTATATACTTTGTACATTTCATGAGATTCAATGTGTACAAGAGGATATTTGGGCAGGATGTTGGCACAAGAGAAAAGGTCAAAAGGCCATCAGATTAATCAGGAATCAATCCTAAATATTCAACCGCATTTCATAAGAATCTCAGCAGTAGTTACCTCTCTCTGCACCAAAGTGTTGGACATGCCAACCAAGCCAATCACTATTCACAGGCTGTACTGCCAACTGCAAAAATAACCAATTACTGAAACTTTCACAGAGCACATCACCTTTCTTTTCAAACATCAAGATATCACTAACAGCATTCCCAGACAGAAACTGAGCCTTTTCACTTTCCAAAATGAACCAAAGCCACAACAACAGATAGAGAATGACTCCCAGAAAACCAGCAGAAAGCGTCCACCACTGCAGAGTTCAAGCAAAGAATCTCATACTTACATCCCACCATCATCATGGCCACAGAGAAGATCTTCTCTCCGTCCGTGGATGGGGCAATGTTGCCAAAGCCGATGGTGGTCAGGCTGGTCATGGTGAAATACAGGGAGGTGATGTACAGAGAATCCTTGCCAGGGCCGCCCTCCCATTGGCCAGAGCCGCTGGCATTGTAGCGGTAAGGTGATCCGATGCTGATAGCCAACTGGTAGAGCCAGCTGTCCATTTTGATGGTATTGGTGGCCTCGTCAATGACCTCGTAGTCTCCAATGCTGTACCTGTTGAAGACAAAACCAGAATTTCAGTATTTTTATAGTTTGGCTGACACCCCCAAAGACAGTTTGGAGTAACATACAGTACAACCTTTTCATACTTGCATTAACTGGAGTTGGGTTTGAAATAATATCAAACTATCCTCCAGAAATATATATTACAAATATGTCATGAGCATATTCTCATGACATCCACTTCCAGTACAATACAAGCAATCATGAGTATACTGAATGTTACAAGTAAGAGAATTACTTCTAAATAATGACTCTCTGCTCAAAGTGGCTATAACTGACATTTGTATAATTATAATGTGTAAACTGACAGCAAGTTTCAGCTGCAACTTTTTTTAAATTTTTTTTTATTGGTGATACTGTTGACAAGACAACTGCAACTTTACTGTTTTGGTTCACTCTCAGCACTCTCATAGTGTTGTTTTTGGCCACTGCAGGCAGCTGTTTTCAGAGAAAAAGCTGTAAAAACTGTATTATACAGCTCAGCACCAAACGGCAAATAGATACAGTTAGCTGTAGACTAGCTGGTGAACATAGTGGAGCATTTAGCAGCTAAAGAGCCCATTATTTCCCCTGGGAATTGGTAGAGAGCAAAAACAGAGCTAAAAGAGAGTCAATATTGGACTTACATTCACCAGGTGGACAGAAACACGACTCCTAATGAATGATAATGTTGTTCTGTAACTGCTGGGTGTGGAAATAAGCAACTGTTTGCTAACAAGTTCAAGATGTCAACTTAAAAGGTGATGATATGTCAGTGTTGTGTTTATGGAACATCTTTTCACAGATTTGGCCAAGACTGGTATCATCCATGCCCTGGAGGATTGAATGTCTCGTCAAAAATAAAGGCGAGCATACAAAATAGTAAAAAATAAAAGAATAGTGTTTCACTAATGAAGGGTGTCCTGACTTTTGTTGCAGTTTGTTTTTAAATATGGACTCTTCATTATAGTTTAACTAGTCAAACATTCTGTTTTTCAAATGAATTGGCTTAATTCTTCCTGGGTTTTGTCTAAAAACAAATACAATTCCATTAAATGGAAAGGTAATTGTTATTTGTAATTACTTAACATTTTAGTTATATTGACCAGGGGTGTACTCAGTTGTGTTACATAATGTATATATGTAAATGTAAATGGTTTGTTTACCACGCATGATAAACCAGAATCAGAGCTGAAGTTGGTGGTCGACCAGAAAAGTTTCCAGCCAGCATATCTACTGACCAGACACTGCTCTTTATTCTACATTTCTAGTTATAATTTAAGGGTGACTCAACATTTTCCATTGTTGGTCCCAGACTGAAGAAAAGGTTGTCTTATTATCAGACCTTATCTGTTATCTTTTCAGTTTTTCAATATTATCATGACTATGTGATCTGATATTGCATTACATCTATTATTGCATTTTTAAAATCTCTTGGTTAACATCTGTTGTTTTAAAATTGTCTTGTTTAATAAATGAAACTTTAATAATGATAAAAACAAGCTTTTTATGAAGTAAACAAATGCCAATTCCACCTACTAGAACGTAAATCCCATAAAAACACCTTGTTTTTGTCCCTAATTTTCCCATAATTTATACAAACATCCTTTAATATAAACTCAAATATTTTAATACATCAAATTCCACCCAATTAGCTTTTAATAATATGTGACAGGCCACTTAAGTACATCTTAAATAAGGTTATTAAAACCATTGATCATTAATGAAGAGCAGACTGAGGAACATAAACAACATTTAGGACTTCACTTTTGTCTGTCAAGGCTCATATGCAATTGGTTTAGCCCCTGAGGTTATTGACAGTACCTGCACTTTTTTTGTGAATTAAGGGATTCTGTTTGCTAATGAATATGAAGCAAACAGCATAAAAAACCTCTGACACCAGAGAGTTTTTATGCTGTTTGGTTTTTATGCTCTCTCAGTTACCCCCTTGGGACAAACCCAAGGTTAACGACACAGGACAACGGACTAACAACATCGAGAATACAATGCATCTGCAGCAAGGCCTGCAGGGACACTAGGGGCTCGAGGATACACCAGGCCAGGATAAGGTGCTCGACAAAGAAGCAATGACACAGCGCACAGAAGCAACTACTGGTGAGACGCAGGAGTAGCCAGGCTTGGAGGCAAACCACAGTGCCCAGAGCCTTCTAGTGTTACCCACACCCACTGCCAGCACTCCACTGGCCACTCCATTGGCCGGCAGTGCAAAGAGCCTCCAGCTATCTCTGCAGATGGCAAGGCTTGCCATGCAGCTTGAGCAGCATTTGGCTATAGGGGAACAGCAATAAAGTCAGGCTCCCGTTCAGCGCTGTCAAGGAGGAATTAATCTTGACACGGGCACAAGAACACCTGCGGTGCACCAGATCGAGGGACACCAAAGTGTTCACTGCAGGGATTGCCATGAGGATGGGGAGGAACTGCAGGGCAGCCGAGGCAGTCCAGCATGCAGAAGCTTGGGCGTAGCACAAGGCCCTTCTTGGGAGTGTGGCTCAGGGCAGGGCCGGACTCAGGAGCTCAACATCAACTCCATATGACACTGCCAGCGGGAAGGAGAGGCGGAAGTTGATGCAGGAGGAGGCACGCACTTCAGTGGAGGAAGAGTGAGCAAGTAAAACAGTGGCAATGCAACAACAGGGTGCCTGGGTGAAGGGGTGAAGTAGGAACATGCGATTGAGGGTAATGTCACCTGGCAGGACATCCGAAAGTGGAACCTCCAGAGAATGAAGTTCTTGATTCAGTGGGTCTGAGCAGCTTCTCCAAGGCACTGGGTGGGGGCCGCTATCGCTGGAGACACAACCTAAAGGTCCTCAAGACCATTGCTGAAGCAATCAGCAAAGGCAGCAGATGCGCCCACACTATAGCCAAGATGATCATGTTTGTCAAGGACAGAGAGCAGCTGGAGAAAAGGCCCATGAACTGCTCTGTCTGTTGGCTTTCTAAAGACTGGGTGATGACAATTGAGCAGAAGAAGCAGCTGAAAATTCTATCACATATCAACCAGTCCTTGTTGAGAGACCAGACATCATCTTGGTTTCTGAGGCCACAAGACAGCTCATCTTACTGGAGCTAACTGTGCCCTGGGAGGAGAGGATGGAGGAGGTGCAAAGAGAGGAAGAAGGCAAAGTACCAGGAGCTGGTGGAGGACCGCCGCAGGAACGGGTGGTGGACCAGGTGCATGCCAGTGGAGGTGGGTAGTCGGGGGTTTGCAAGTCAGCAAGGCCTACAGAACCCTGGGCGTTACAGGAGCAAGCAGGAGAAGAGCCATCCACAACAATGTGGAAAGCATCTAGATGGCTCTGGCTGAAAAGCAGTGACCAGTGGGGTCAGCACAATGCCACTTGGACACAGACCGAGGCTTGATCAACCTCGGTTGGGTTGTAAATCAGTACATCCAAGTATGTGCATCAGCAGATGTATGAAAAACAGAACACGATTACATTAAGCTGTACTTTATCTGAAAGGTATTGCTGTTGTGTTTGTGATGTTTTAAAAAGGGCGTTTTGTGTTTTTGTGCAGCAGATATTGTTTCATTATCTTCTTGTTTTTGGTATACAGTAGGCCTTAAAATTACCATATCACTTGTATGACTTGGAGCAAACTGAATAAAGCTTGTAGTAAACAGAATAGCAGCAGATGCTTTGTAATGTACAGATGGCGAGGGAAGGAGCAATGTTTTGCATACATAACCAATTAGGAGCAGTTAGGAAAATGGGTAGATCCCTAGCAGCTGGTAGCAGCTTTTGAATGGCTCTAAACTGTGAGGAAAATATGAAAAATTGACTCCAAAACCCATATAGAAAACCATTTACCAGATGCAGGCGAGCCAGTGGGCCACGAGTCCAAACACACAGACCAGCAGGACCAGAACGGCAGCACCATACTCCAGATAGTGGTCCAGTTTCCTGGCCACCCGCCCCAGACGCAGGAGGCGGACCACCTTTAGAGAGCTGAACAGACTGCTGATTCCCTGAGGGGGGACGAAGGAGGAATGGAGGAGAGAGATGGAAGGAAGGAGAAGTGGGAGATGCCGGGTGAGAGGGAAGAAATTAAAATTGGGGGAGGAAGGGAAAGGGGGTGTGGGAATGATAGAGAGAAAGAAATTTGTTATCATAGGAAAAGACTAGTTCCTGTAGTATAAAGATCCAGTCATGGCAGCATTTAAAACAGCTAAATTTAGCAGTGAAATCTTTTCATTGCAATGGAATCAATATAATCAGCAGATTCACTCACAGTTGCGAAGTAAATCCATGAAAATCACGGTTCAGCTTCAGTAAACTTTGACACACCAGTTTGCACCACTGACCAGTAGTAAGCCATCTCAAATCTTGCTGAACTTTGAGGGAACAGCAAACCAAAAAGTCCAAAATAGAGGAAACTGTTGTGGCTTATTAGCTGTGTTGCACTTCTTACTTTTATATATGTAACCTTCCTCTGTCTGAATATTAACTGCAGTTGTACACAGAGGAGACATGGCCTTTGGACAGTTATGAGACAGGAGTCAGTGGTACAAATAATTTGTGTGTGAACATATTTTCCCATTAATGACAAGCTTGTCAATGTCAGTTAGCAAGCTAGCTAGCATTGAGTTTTTTTTCTCTTCAGTAATTTTTATTGAATGATATTATGTAGAAATCAATCAGTTAAACATTATTTGTATAGCACCTTTTTCAAAATGCTTTACAGATGACAAGCTGATAACAAGACAGAACACAATGACTAATAAAATAACCAACAGGGAATGAAACATTATAAAAACACAAATACAATAAAATAAATAAAATATTCTAATCAAAAGACAGGCTAAATGCTTTAAATTTAAAGATATCAACACTTTCACACTGGTGTGAGCAGGTGAATGCATTCCTCAATTAATATTTTAATATTCATTTAATTATATAAAGACAAAGTAATAATTTAGGGAGGTGATTTGAAATAAAATTCAAGGACAAATGGGCTTGAAGATATCATGAAGACATTTTGCAAGTTATCTTTCACAGACAATACATTAGAACTTGTAAAACTGATAAAATCTCTATTTTAATTAATTCACAACAAATTACACATACAATACAGGCTTAAACTTGTTCCTCAAACCCTATAATTCAGATAATTTGGTTGACCAGAGACTCAGATATCACCTTGTTGCATTTTAATAGTACACTTACACGTAATGACAGACAGCAATTAAAACTTTGAATGGAGTTGCACACTAGAAAGGGTCGTGTTAGAGATGAGAATAATTATAGCTCACATACAAATGAATTGTTTCCTTCATTTCTTAAAACCATGTTATCAACACTTGAATTACACAGAAACTACCACAGTAAGTAAGTAAAGGTGTGACAGTAATGCTCATTTTGTTTTACTGTCATGTCAGTAAGTATTTCAACACAGCATGCGATATTTGTCTTACTTATCTTAAATCTTAATTATTGGTGAACACTTTGGAACAAACCTACACTATTACATTCCAAACCACACTTAATAATAATCAAAAATATTTCAAAATGACATTTTGTCCATGTTATGCAGCTCTGGGGAAAACAGAAAAGGTCTCTTCAAGAACAGAAAACCAACACACTGATAGCAATTTCAGTCTTGAGCTACAAAGAATCTTCATCTAAACAATAAACTCTCTTTGTCACATCCTGAATGGACTTTTTGTGTTGTTTAGAGTTTCCTGTATTTCAGTCCTTCTGGTCATATGGTTTTGCTTATGACTTGAGTGGTGGGTTTAGAGGCATTATTAGTTAGTTTATAGTGTTGTGTGTTAAATTTATGTAATTCTGGGATGGTTTGAGTTATGCTGGGTTGTGATTTGGGGTGTTGTATTTCCTGGGTTTCTGTTGCTCTGTGTTTCCCTTGTGTTTTCATGTACTCCTCCACACCTGCCGTGCATTTGGACTCATTAGCCCTGCCCTGTTTTCCCCACACCTGCCCTGTGTTAGCCTCATCAGCCCTGCCCTGCTCCCCGTGTTTCCCCAGCCAATCGTTCACTCCCCTCTCCTGAGTTCTCCACCCGTCTCCCCTCCTGCACATCATCTCGTTAGTTCAGTTACTTTTTAAGCCTTGGTTTTCTGTTCAGTCTTAGTTGGATCATTTTGTTTTGTTCTGCTTGTCTCATTTGTTCTGTTTTTGCCCTGTTCTGTCTTCATCTGTCGCAAAACTAAAGGTTTTCGTCAACGCTGCGATCTCTGCATGCATGTCTCTGCGTTTGGGTCCGTTCCTGCTACTCCAACCTGACACTCTTAAGATTAAAGTGAGAGGCACATTATTCTTAGACAGAAGGCCTAAGTTTGAGTTTCAAAGTTGGCCAAGAAGTGAAACTGTTGTGAGACTCATTTCTTGGAGAGGTTCCATCACTCTGGATCAGTGTTCAGTGGTCTGGTACAAGAACACGACATGTTAGGAGAACCAAATATTCACTTGCTACCAGCCACTTTTGAAGGGTGCTGCATGGTTAACTTCTAGTCTTTTTCAAGAGTTGAATGTTGCAATGAGTGATATCACTTAATGACATGATCAGTAACTCGACTGGATGTTCATAAGGAGCGATATTTTTACTGATATCTCTTTAAAGGAGCACTCCACCAATTTACAACAGCCTGTGAAGACAGTTGTGTAATGTCTTCTGTGTGCTCTGGTGGGAGCTGAAAATAATCCTGATGATGCCCTCAGGGTTATCCCAGTTTGAGACTTTTGGCTAAACTTTTAAAGTTTTAAGTGCAAGCTGTGTGATACAAACTGCGTTTGGTCGGATTGAGCATTTAATGGGCCGGTATACTCTGTCAGACATGCTTTATCAGATGGTCGAGTACCTTGGGAAACCACCTCCCCTCACACCTTTCGGTGTCGGATAAGGGGGGGGCTGTTTAGTGCCATTTCTGTAACTTTCCGAAACAGACAATCTGACATTCACACCCACTTAACACCGCGATTGGCCAGCTGTGTGGAGGTGAGAAAGTGCTCAGGACTTTAACTTGACTCTCTAGCTCTCTTTTTACATTCCTCTTTAAAAGGAGCACTCCACCAATTTAACACGTGAAGTCATGTTATGACTGTAACACACCCATTAACAGGCTGAATCTGGATCCAGCACAGAATTGTTACTGATACTGATGGCGATGTTGATACTGAGCCATCGTCATGGAAGTCATAGAAGAGGAAGAGTACATTAGAAAGCCCTCTAAAAGCAGAAGGGCCTGGAGCATCAACGACATGCCATATTTCTTACACGTCAGTGTGTATGAATGACACAGAGTAACTAAATAGCACCATTACTCCTTTCTGCAGTGTTACTGTACATGTCGTCCTCACAACACATCAATGCTGCAGTGTCTGAAAACAAAAAGGTCCATTTAATGTAAAAGCAGAAACATGTTTGAATGGGATGTACTCAGCGTACACGCCCAAAATAAAACTCACACATGCATACACGTGTACACATACACACAATACAAAGAAACATGAACCCTGGAACCACTTTTATTTGGTGTACAAACTACCACTTGTTGAACACTTAAAACTACTCTAAATTTCCCCTTAAGTAGTCTTTCTTAGACTCTAAGACGTTTAAGTTAAAATTTTTGTGTGTATATATGTGTATTTATTCTGTATTTACTTGTTACAAAAAGTGAACACTTTTTGTGCATTGAGTTAAATGGTGAAATTAAGAATTTTTCTGGCTGTACCATTAATTTCAATTGAAATTTTTATATTAATTTCCCTGTAATTCAGCCTGATATATTTGGAATCTTTGGAAACTTGTACATGAACTTTTTATAAAAGGTTTGAACAGAGCTTTCTTGCACAGTCTTAGTTTGTAAAAATGAATGTGCCAAAAGATCATTGTGGTTTATAACAACATAGGTCTAATTTTTGTGTAGTTTTTCGCGAATGATTTGATCAGTTGATTGAACATTGTTCTCGCCAAAGTAATTGCGACAAGTAACAGGCGCCATCACATGATCGGACAAGCTGTAAACATGTCAAAAGTTTAGCCAGATTATCTTCGCTTGGAGGTAAATGTGAGAGCAGCAACGACATTACAATAAGTAGCACAGGTCAAAGTTAAAGCAGGATGTTGCTCTGTTAAGTGTTATGGATGTTTACAATGGACAGTTTGGGTAGTTTTACAGTTTGTCTTTGTTTTCTCTTCCAAATTTGACTAACCTGGAAGTTCATTTATAACCTTACCTTACCTTACATTCATTTATAAACTTTTTGTGTTTCTTGGACTTTTTACCTGTGTTACCATGTTCCCAGATCTCATCTATTAACTTGGTGAGTACATATTATTACTGCTAACCCCGGGATTCCACCGGGCATGTGTTTGCTACGTTCCAGCTCCGACGCGGTTTTGCTCCGTCCTCTGCACAGCGCCCTATTCCACTGGGAGTTTGTCAGAAGCGGAGCGTCTTCACTGCGGGGAAGCGATCCGCCGTTTAAAGTCAGTTGCACTCCTACTACAGTAATTACAGCAGCCTAGTCAAAGCTGATAGAGTGCCTTAAGGCTACTATAATTACTGCAGTAGCAGGGCAACTAAACTGTCCAATTTTGTTAACTTGCTCAGCTTTCGTTGATTTGGTCATTTTCCTTGATCTTTGTGCTTCTGCTATGGTTAAGTAGGCTACCTAGTTAAATGGTTTCTTTATTCATCTGTTTTAATTGCATTTATTGTTGATATATGACCAGGAGTCTACACGGGGTGTTTTATTTTGAAAATTGACTGGATGCTCAATGCTGTTTCTGTGTCTGACTTCCTGCCCAGCTCGATCTGCTCTGTGCTGTTTGACGTGGTCTCTGTAAAAAAAATAGACAAGACGCCTATCTTTAGCACAGCGGAGTGGAGAGCCGCTTCTGGGACGCTCCTGAAACGCACCACGGCGTACATCGTCCAGTGAAATTTAGGGGTAAGACTAATGGCAAAAGCTACAAAAGTAAGACCAAGGTTGTAATAAACCAGAATTATCCTGTAATTCTTTCTTAAGTACAACTTTTCTGTTTTGTTAGGAAAACTGACAAAGTTAAAAACTGAGATGTAGCAGATTTTAAAATAGAAAGAACTCAGATAAAGTTACTGAAAAACAACTTAGGGCAGCAAATTCACTTTAACTACTTTCAACATCACACTGTACCAGTAAAATGTGAGCTGCAATGCTCAGATACTCACAGACATATACCTTTATATACTGATAAATAAAAATAGAAGTTTCCTGCAGCCGTGGACCCAGTACAGCACACACTGTACTACCTGACAGTTTTTCAACAACAGATACAGCTGACCTATGTCCTCCAAGAGCCCTGGGTCTTTATATTCTCTTCCACAAACTTCCCCAAAACACACAAAGAGCACACCTAAACACAGTCCGTTGAAAAAGAGGCTTAAAAATAAACAAAAGTGAGTCTTTTCAACAACAGGAGCAGCAGCCAGAACCCCGAGGCGTCGACAGGCTCTGTACAATCTGTTTTATCACAATTAACAAAGCCAAGCGTTTGGAGCAGCAGGGGCCAACCCTGTACAACCTGAAGCTAAATATTTACCAACATTAAAAAATAATTCTCTCATTTTGACACACAGAGAGGAGGGGAAAAAAAGTAGATGGAAGCCAGCAGGGTTATCTAATGATGTAGGCTATGATGTTATGTAATAAAGAGGAAGACTGCTGAGACTGAGACGAGCTGCTCTCTGCAGTTTCATCCGAGCTCTTCACCCTCAGCTCAGTCTTCACCTCCATCCTGAAATAAATTTTCAGACTCAGCTGCAAACTGTCCTCATGAAACCTTTCTTCCTCTTTTGACCTTAATTCCCCCCCCCCCCCCCCCCCCCCCCCCCCCCCCATACAAGGCCTGAGGTTTCTTCTCATGCTGCACATAGAGACATGAACTCACGCTGCACCGAAGAAAGAGTCTGAATGAATTCAAGATTATGTTTTCATAATTATACTGTGATATAGAAGTGTATACTGTGATACAAGAAGACTAATATTCATGTGCTTCTGTTCTGTGTTTATTTGGGACTATTTATTTATATGTAGCTGTGCTGTAATTAGTTTTTCTCAGTCTTAGGCCATATTCAGACCAAATCAGGCAGTGTGGCCCATCGCCGCAGGGTTGAGCGGAGGTGTGCAGGGGGTGTGGGCGTGTTTATTTGTGCTCTAGAACGTGACTGCTGTGAAACAATCAGAAAATATCAATTTTATTGATCTGATTCACTGGCTTCCTTTTCTAAAATGAGTCGGGAAGCAGACAGCAAAGTTTAACTTTACTTTTAACATTATCAAAGAAAGAGAAATATCCTCCCCTCCTCCTCCTAACGTCTTTTTACTCCCTCACTGCGCCACAGCAGCCAAAACCGACACCGTCTGATTTGGTCTGAATATGGCCTTATTCTATTTTAGCTTATTTTTATTTTATATTTTGTTTAACTCTTTGTTTAACTTAATTCTGTTTAAATGTGTCTTTTCATAATGTCTTGTGTTTTTTACATATTGTCTGTATACCTTTTTTTATGTTTTATGTAAAGCACTTTGAATTGCCTCATTCATGGAAGGTGCGATACAAATAAACTTGCCTTGTGTTGCACCTGTCCAGCAAGTTTTCTGCTCTTTCACTCTAACTGCACACCTGATCCATTAAAGCGCCACACAAAGTCCTGTAGTGTGAAAAAGTTATTCACCGTCATGCTGGATTTTTAAAGTAGAACACTTCCATTGAAGTCTACTTTCAATGTCTAGAAAAACAAAATCTGCACACTAACAGCTCTTGATGGAAAAGACTAATTTATTATTTGACTGATCGAGCATTTCAAGCACATTTTCTTCTGTAAAAAAAAGTTTTTAAAAAGTAGCAGTCACTGGATTCCATTACAACCAACATTATTCCACAGCTGCAGATGAAACTAACTATTGCAGCCATCTTTCAAACCTACAGGGATGTTTGGTACCTGAGATTTTCGGTGGAGATCACAGACCCATCCGCAATTATCTCGTCATTGTTTTAAATGTCAGACTTTGAACAGAACTCTTAAAAGAACTCTAACTGAGAATTTCATCCCCACAAATATACTAGTTCCAATTCTGGCTTTGCTGGTGATCTGAAAAGTCCCCAAATCCTGTAATAAAGTCATCAAACTGACAGCAATGATCAACGCTTCTGGAATCCAAATGAGGAAAACCTGTTGACTAGAGGCTTTCTGGTGAGGTTATCGGGTCAAGTGCTGCAAATTGGCCTGATTGGAAGTAATTTAGCAGTTAATCACAGAGAAAAACCAATCAAGACCAAATCCAGTTGTTAAGAACTGCAATTGTGAAACTGCCCACACAAAATAATTATCAATGTCTACATTAAACATCTCTTATCATGGGCAGGGAAATTGATTCTTGACCTTGGGACCTGGTTGTGTGACAAAATCTCCACCCACAGGTCCACAGCCTTTTTCTGAGATTTCAACCTAGTAAGTTGACGTTTAATTTGAAATTATTAAATTAATCTTTTATCATATTTATATTAGTACAACCACAGAAAAGCTTTTTATTCCTGCATTGGGAGTGCTTCACAAGTTTTAGACCAAGTTTTTGTCACAACAGCAGTCTTAATGTCTCAAACTATTCTATATTTTTCTTCTTGCCAACAGAAACCATGAATAGACCAAAACCGAAGATGTCTTAGTCCATCTCAGTACTTTATGACTTCCCTTCCCCATCTATGGCTCTTAGCTTCCTACTGAAGACATAAATCTTTAAAAATGCCCCCCAAATATACAGTTTCATTTTTAAAAAAGCTGTCCTCTGTAGTTTTTAGCAAACAAACAGGAGGAAACTATTAGGAGACTATTTTCAGCGGCTGATGAATCCACATTTGCGGTGCTATAATTACACTAAAAATCCCTGGGTTAAATTTTTACACAATTTGAGTCAATATACCAACAATACAACATTGAATCTACAGTAGCAATCTGTCATTTTGACCCAAAATGTATTACATACAACAAGATTTACTGAAAACTGTCACAAATGTATTGTTTCTTGTACAAAATGATGTGAGTAGGAGATTAAAAAGAAATACAAGTTATTAACAATCAATAACAAACCGTGACATGTACTGTAAATTTAAAAAGAGTAGAGCAGATTATAACAAGCTGTATAGTAATTTTGGTAAATAACCCAATAGTAAACATAAAAAAATAACACTGGGTCAAAATAACCCCTTGTCTTGAGTGGCTTTCTGGGTAACATTAACCCAGTGTTGGTGCTACATTGACTCAAACTGGGTAAAATTTTAACCCAGTGATTTCTACTGTCTGGGATTGAGTCAAATAAACTACAGTGTGATTTATAGTAATGAAGGAATGTGGCTCACTGACATATTTTCATTAGTTTTTGGACAACAATGGAGCTCTATGGCACAGAGGAATAAGATATTTGGGTTTGGACTTTTCATGGGATTTGTTAAATAAAATAAAAGTGTAAATATCGCCAGACTTATCTTAAAGTTTAAAGACTATAACACACATTTAACACACACATACAGAGATTCTACAGATGGATCTGCATCTGTGCTCATCCTAAACAACGTGTGATTTTTAAATCATTAAAAAAATATAATACCAATTTGGTGATGAATAAGACTCTTTTTCTTTAATCTTGGTCTTGACTTGTTCTCAGCCCCTGACTCAGACTCAACTGGACTAAGAAGGTCTTAACTGCACCTTCGCCTCAGCTCTGACTCCTGCTGCAGGTTCAGCAGGAGTCATTCAGTTTCCCTTCTCTCTGATGCCACAAACCAAGGCAACCCTCCCCAACCCTGCCTGCGTCTCTCCAGCCGCAGCTTCAAAGGCTTCCCCGGGGACTCGGACTGTTCCTAGCTCATATGTAAATGCCTCTAAATTAAGTAGCCACAGGACAGAGCAACACAGATGAAAAGAGCATGAGTCAAGAGCACGCAATGCATGTAAAATCATGGCTCATAAGCACCTGTTTATCAAAACAGAGCGTAGTAAAGTGAGACCGCGGATAGGTGGATATTACGTGTACATCGGGGAGCTCTTTTCACAGCACCAGTTCTTTCACTCATTATTTCCAAAACAGAGGATGCACCGTTGCATGTTCCTGACAGCACTGGGAGCTCAGTGTGTTTTCAGCCCTCAATCCTGCGAGAATTAAAGTTTTAAAATATCTCAGTTTTTAGAAAAGAGTGCCATGCTTCAATTGGGTTTTCAATGGTCACTTTGCACTGACAGAAGCCAAAAGCAGAACCTTCCCCAAGCAGCAAAAATGAAAGGATTGAATGAAGGGATGACTGAAGATGACTGCCGAGGGTATGGGTAGTTTGTTAGGCTCCAGTCTTATCTGTTTAACCTGCTTCTCCCTGCAACTACTCACTGCTTTAGCCATAGCTTTTATACAAATACTCACCAGTACAAGGACACACCTAAAACAAAGAGGTAATTTGGACAATAAGCAAAGATATAATGGTGCCAGTTGGACAATGCCTTAATGCGGACATTGTGCAAAAGCAATCGCCAAAAATAGCAGACTACTTTGCATCCCTGAATGAAAGGCCGAGATTGAACTATCTGATGAGTCTGAACCACCATGATCTCACAGGCATCAAGAGCCCACTAGACAACAGTATTGTATTGGCAGCGGTGTGTTTAGGCGTGGAAAATGCTTTTGACATACTGATGAACAAACTTAGCACCTTTTAATTTTAAAAGCAAACAACCAACTGGTTTGCATCATATCTTGAATGTAGAGAGCAACACATCAAAATCAACACAAAACATCCAATTTCCAAACAATCCAGAATGGGTATTCCACAAGGCTTGATCTTGGTGCCTCTGCTTTTCAGCTCATACATAAATCATATACCAAAATGCTGCAAAAGAGCTGGTTGTCAAATGTACGCTGATGAGACAATCATTTATATATCAGCTAAAACCCCTTCTGTTGCAGCAGAGACATTAACAAATAAATTGGAGGTTGTATCCGAATGGCTCAAAAAACAATAATTTAACTCTGAGTCTTAAAAAAACTGTGTCAATGTGTTTTTCCATGAGAGGGAAAGCAAAAAAAATAAGCTTACAATTAAAATAGATCAAGAAGAAACAACAGAAGTCAGTAACTCCCAACTCAAATTTGATAAACACATTAAAAAGCTTTGCAAGACAGTAAAGACAAATCTGAACTGTTTTAGAATGATAAGACATTACATACCCCTTAAGGCAGCTCAGCTGTTCGTGCATGCCATGATATTTTCACATTTATTCTATTGTGTTACTGTATGGAGCCAAGCCTCACAGACAACTGTCAAACCTGTTACATCACTATACAAACAAGCACTGAAAATACTGGATTAAAAACAAATGAAATGGCACCACTGTACAATTCAGAAAAAGTACAAGTTGCTCAGTTATGACAGCTTTATCAACTTTTCTTTTATCAAACTGATTTTTAAATGTGTGAACAATCACGCCCCAGCTGTACTTTGTCTATGTCACAAAAACAAACACCAACACCAAACGGCAATGAAAAACTTGACTTTAACTAATGTACTTTGAGTAATAATGAAATGTTATGACGATTTTTAAGTAGAAAAGCCTAACCAGGGACAGGGGTCGCAAATTAGTCGTGGCTAGAAATCCTATATGCAACACATCTGTATCATGTTATTGTAACCTGTTACTTTGGTTTTTGCAACGTCCCTGACATTTTTTTTTTTTTTTAAACTAAGCTAAAATGACCCCATGGTGCTTTCTGTCAACAGTTTTAATTCCTTCAGAAACAGGAGGATGAAATTTAATCCGAGTGTTTAGATATTTTGGTACAGTTTTATCATTCAGTTCAAAAGCTTTCCAGAATGTTTTTTTTTCTTGGACACATGCAAGACAAAAAAATACCGATTATGTTTGGGGATTAGTGGAATCATACAACAGAACCACAACAAATTAGCAACAGATGGAAATATGTTGCATCACATAAGCAACAGAGAAAGAAAACTGCTTACAAGGTAACTTACATATTCACCAGGGGCATACAATTTGTTTTTCTCATCTTGTCATCTACCTTTCCTTCTATTCCATCACTCCATATTTTCATCCACCTATTCATCCACAGTGTTTCTACTGTTCTTTACTGCATGCAGCCCATGTTGGCAAAACAGAAAGAATAGCAAAACTCCCTTTTATGACTTGGCAGCCATTTGTCCAAGATGGTTATCCACACTTCTAGCACTGATGAATGGAAATGTAACTTATAATAGCTACTTTTATCATTTTTGAATGATATGTGTGTTAAAAGGGATATATCATACACATTTCTTGGTCTATTTTTATATTCTGGGGCTCTATTGGAATATCTTTGGATGATTTACAGTTAAAAAAACAAACAAAAAACAAGCAGTTTTAACTCCTGTACCTTTAAGGCCAGAGGCTACGTAAACAAACAAAAGTGGTAAGATTTTACTTCTTTTTCTTGTTCTTTACTCAAAATGTCAATTTCTAAAACACATCCGTACACATTTGTAGCACGAATCCGTTCTAAAACATGTAAATGGTCAACGTGAACAACCTCAGTAACAATGATTACAGAATGGATGTCTGTTTATGGATATGTGAATCAAGCTGATGTCATCTTGTTTAAAAAAAACAAACATCGGAAACATTGTCTTACAACTGTTGGAACTTTGATTACGTTTAACATCCGACATCATAATATAGATAACAGAAAATCCCCCCAAAAGCTTAACACGATCCCTTTAATACCAGATTTTTATCATGATTAACCAGCAATTTTCACACCTTTTACGCCTGACATTAACATGCAATCTGGATATCTTACCTGGATTAAGAAAAACACATGTTGGTGTAAATGCAGGTAAAACACATTGTGATTGGAAAACAATCGGATCAGATCTGGATGATGCCTCGCATTATGATCAGATCTCAACCAAGTGTAAATACAAGTACAATGTGGACACATTCTTCAGAAAGCTCAGTTGAAAGGTCACCTGACTCTACCTCTTCCTGCTAGCATAAGCAAGCTTTGCAAAAGCTACAAGTACTAAACAGTAGTTAACAAGTGTTTCCTTGCAAAAAAAATGATATAAAAATGACACTATTTCACAGTACTGCTCCCCTTAACCTGGGACGTACAATGTTTCTCTACAAATCCGCCAGTCCTGCCTAACTAATTTGCATTTTGAGATGATTTTTAATCCCAGGTGGGAACGCAAAGACCTGGGGATCGGATGTGATTATCCAGATCTAGAAACAGAACATATGAGAGACACTTCTTTACCTGGAGACAGACAACTCTGGCATCAAAATCCCCATATCTCTTCTCTGTAATTACAACTATAGAGATAAATGAATGTACAATATGATCTCAGCATTATTGTTTCACCCCTGCATCCAATATACAGTATATCCTCATCAAAATGGAAAAAAAAAGTCCAGGATATGAAAACTAGAAAATTACATTTCAAGCAATGTACCTTTTACACAAAGTACATGTTACTGTACATTCCACTACATAACATGTAGTAGACTAATTACACAGCAGGGTTGGTTGAGTTAACAACACACCACACCATTGCTTTGGTATGAAAGGTCAGAAGTAGATGGGAGAGAGATGAGTGCATCTTCAGAAGCGACAGTGCCAACAATCGTAAACGTAAAGAGCTGTTATGGATAGACGAGAGAGAACAAGACATTGCAGGAGTGGCAATATTTTTGCGACTTAAAGTTCAACATACTGGTGATGTATGCTGTAAATCTTGCTGAAGGTCTGTGCCAACAAAGGCATGAAATATGACAAACTTAGTTTATCACCTGAAGAATTATCCAGTAACACATGCAGAGTGCAAGCGCCAAAAAACACCAGCAATTACACCGACCCGCAACACCAAGCAACAAAACATATCATCTGCTTCTTCCAGAGTTGTTCCTTACCAAAATATAAATAATTAAGACATCACATTGCTTTTTTATTGCAAGACACACAAATATACTGCGCATGGATTGATTCTGATATTTCCAGTGGTGGAAATTTTCCAAGCTCCTTCTTCCACATATTCCTTCAATCACTTCATGTTTTTATCCATTCTTCCCGTCTCCTCTCTTTTACTCTACTTTTTATCTCTTTATCATTCATCCCTTCACTCACCACTTCCCTTACATTTTAAAAAGCTAGCACTCTCACCCATATCAATGCTATCCTTCCTTGCATCCCTCTATCTCTCATTCTTCTATCACTTCATCGTCTTGTCTTTTCATCCTCCCATCCAACCAGTGTCCCATTCGTTATTTGATATTTAAGTCATTCAGTGCACACATTCAACTCCACCTCTCCAGTTTTTCTCCTTCCCTCCATCTCTCCATGTTAACAAGCAGAGTGTTAATATCCCACCCCCGACTGTATGACTGCAGCTCCCTCCCGGCTCTGTCAGCTCAGCCGGCTGTGGCGGTGGCAACATGCACGCCACGCAGAAAGGTCAGCCTGGATTAGATCTTTCTGAGCCATCACGGCGCCTGCAGACGCACACTGTGAGCTCCCCGGGCTCCTCCGTGACAGCAGGTGGCTTCAGGACCCGCGGGGGGTTCCTCCCTGCCTGACTCCAACACCTATCCCCCCGTCAACACACACACATACACGCCGCCACCTCTGCTGACACTTCAGGGAGCATCAGCGCAACTCGTCATGAGAATGTTACATCATTTTTTTTTTTTGCTGCTGTTGTTTTACAGCTGTAGCCCGACTACTTCTGTTGTTTGTTGATGTTACTTCTGACCTGTATGTGTCTCTATGTAGGTGTTGCTGTTCTTATGATGTAAGAAACCCTTGTATCTCCAAAATGTCAACAGGAACAAAGAGAAAAGTTCTTAAACCTTGAAGGAAAATTCTGTTTTTGTACAACTTGTAGGTCTTGTAGGCGACATTTTGCTACCTACTCAGTTGCTGAGATCTGAAGATGAGGCAGATGGTGTGTTTAGACAGAATACAAGATGATTTTAGAGGTGGCACAATTGCATATAAAGTCAGTGGGAAGACGAACTGAAAAAGAACTGTGTGACCTGACGCAAAGACACGTCTGCACAAGTTCAAAATGTTTCAACTTGAGTGAAAAACTGGCGCTTACGAAGAGGAGAGGTAAAAGCAGAGAGAACTGGAGTTTCTGGTCAGTTGTGAGTTCAGTTAGAACCTGAGCTGAACACAAAACATAGACTGTAAAAAATATGGACGTAGTCACCGTGACGTCACCCATTGGTTTGCGAACTGCCGCTTGACACAAACACACAGACACACTCTCACACACGGTCAGTGCATCTCTTGCTAGCTAGTTTACGTTAGCCGTAAACTAGCTAGCAAGAGACAGTCAATATATCTGGCTATTTGAGGTGAATCAGTCAAATTCATGCATATCAGCCAAGGTGAATATTTGAGTTGTAAGAAGTCAGAACCTGAGCTGAACACGGACACACAGACACACTCTCACATACGGTCGGTGCATCTGTTGCTAGCTAGCATACGGCTAACGTATATACAGTCAATATATCTGGCCATTTGTACAGTTTGCATTGATTCACCCCAAACAGCTAAACAGTCAAATTCATGCATATGAGACACTTTCCGTCTAAACAGACCTTCAGAATAACACAAGCAGTCAGCTCAACGGCCAAGAGACGGACTGTAAAAAAAAATGCCATGGACAAATGTTAGATTCTTTACTGAGCTGAAACACAAACTGGTCAATTCCTGCAATTAATAAAACAATTGATTAATTGTTTAAACCAGCAATAAGTGATGTTTTGTCCGCTTGTTTTCTGCAGAAATAAGTTGATAGATGAACTTTTTAGCAAACATTTGCTTATTTCCACATCCAGCAGTTACGGAGCAACATTATCATTCATTTGGAGTCGTGTTTCTGTCCACCTGGTGAATGTAAGTCCAATATTCACTCTCTTTTAGCTCTGTTTCTGCTCTCTACCAACTCCTGAAGGAAATATCTGGCTCTTTAGCTGCTAAACGCTCCACTATGTTCTGATTATTTTCTGTATGTTCATCACTACGAGCCACGACCAACACATTACACAGTCAACTCATGTATTGTTATTATCGAAAATACAGTTATAGCTATTATTTAAGAAATAATCAACAGAAAAATGGAAGTAAAATGACTAAATAATAGAAACCAAAGTAATACTATTTAAAATAATTATACAACTAAAGCAAAATCACCATACATCTAAGCAACGAAGATGTTGAGTAAAATATTACCATACCATAGTAACAATTTCCAAAAATAAGGCAAGTTTTGTATTTTCCTTTTACGTAGCCTGCTTACATTCAAAGTAAAAAAAAAACTTTACACTGTCAGAAAGATGAGGAAACTTCTCCAAAATTAGGTGATTTCACAATTGGAGAGTTGACACTCCTCACAAGTCATGAATATGTATGTGTTTGTGTTTCTGTGCTTGTTTGTACGTGAGTTGGCAGCACCTGCGTGTCACCAGCTTGGCATGGCTCGGCAGTGTCTTCAAACCGGCATTAAAATACAACTAAAAATACTTCCCGCCTGCTTCAGCCATCAGAGACAGCAACGGGGGGAATTCAGTCTGCAATGAGCCTATAATAATCTCTGCTATTTTCTTTCACACTGCACCTTAAGCCGCCCACACACTGTCCTCAGTCAGCATCCATCCATTCTTCCAGCCTGCTAATACGGGAAAGCAGCAACAAAAACGTCAATTTAGTAAAGAGGGGAAGAGAGACTCGGGCTGTATCCTCTTTAGTGGCTGGAAATTTACGTGCCATTGATTTCCTCTCAGCCTGTCTCCCCCCTGCTCTCAGCTGTCTGCCGTTTTAAAGGACAGAAACAGAAAACTCCACCCAGCAGGATCTCATTGAATCCATCAGCGACAGGCAGTGAGAGGCCAAAGGAGGGAAGACACCTGAGACAACACACAGCGCCACTCCAGAAACCTACTGGAGGATCCACAATACCGTACACCATTCGATCTGAAGGAGGGAAGAGAGTCAGCAGGAGAGCAGGCACAAACACACACACACAACAACACGCTGGGAAAGAGGTTTCAAACTGAATGTTAAGCTGAGACTTATGGGCTCGATATTGGCCTTGAATAAATTTAAATATTTTAGCCGGTGATGTCAAGTTTCAGCCTGACCACACCGACTTAAAAACAGTCTGTAACCCTGCTGTGAAATGTTATTTTCTTGGCAGACTTTATATATTCATTCAATATTGTTTTCTGTATTTTCTAAAGGATGTAATCTATCCCAGGAGGGCCATTACATCTTTAAATCCTTCACAGCCTGTTAAATAATGTTCCACATTATAATTTACCCATATATATTTACTATTATTACATCAGAGCCATGAGAAATACTGATTTCAGGCTGGCTGGAAGTTGCTCATTAAACAAATATATCAGGACTTGACAAACATTTTTCAGGGCAACTAGTGTTCTCAATGTGAGTTCAAATCATATTAAACTGCAGGTAACCATAGCAACAATACTCCTATATTTTCAAAACCCTACCAGTTAACTCTCACTGGCGAAACTAATTAAACCGGGGAGTAAACTGACTCTAAACGAAACGGATGACAATTCAAACACAACTAACCTTTTCTCTCTGGTAAGTGGACGTGATATCCCAGTGTAGAAAGTAAAGGAGTGCTGGAAACAGCGTTCTTTGCCTCCATCTCTTGTCTTACATGAAGAAAAACAACTAGGCCTGCAGCTAACAGTTATTAATAGCCACGCTAGCGGCATCAGGATGGCGATGTCTGTCAGCCCACCACTTCTGCGTTCATGTACCCCTCAGGGTGAAGTGTAATAATCATAGACTGTATATAAAGATGGACATAGCGAGGTGTTACGTCAACCATTGTGCTGTGTCTCAAATCACATACTTCTGTACTTACACTTAACATTTTGAGTGCATAAGTGCGTTCACACTGAGAAGTATGGAAAAATGCAGTGCACTGTGAGTACCCGGATGGTGCACTCAAAACGGTCAAAAAGTTGAGTGTGGAACTATGGACACTTCTCGCCCTCAATGGTCGCCATCTTGGCTATGTAGCGGAAGGGGAGGGACCACTTTTCAAACTGGAAATGGCGGCCGGGTATGTTGTAACTACGGTGAACATCACCACATTATACAAATGTAAGTTATACATGTGTTTTTAGCACTAAGCATCACTATACTGTTGTCGGATATGAGCCATCAGTATGTTTTTTGGGTTAATTTAGCAGTCTGTAATGATTTGGTAGCGTGAATGCTAACACTAGCTAATGCTAATTTGCAATCGTCATTTCCAGTAAGTGCACAACGGCTGTGTTTGATTTGAGACGACACTACCCTGTCAAAATTTGCGCACTAGGCCAGTAAGTACATAGTGTACACAGTGTACCACATGAAAGTGTCCTAACAGAAGTATGTGATTTGAGACACAGCTTTGGTTTGCATTGGAGCTGTTTTGAAGCCCGGAGTTGTGGCTTGATGGTTGACACCATCTTTCGCTAACACTAGCTTACTGGAAAGAGCTAAATTATGCTAACAGGGCAGGCATCATTATCAAGTAACGTTAAACTTTGTGAAATATTGTGACAAAACTCTGCGAATCCCGGAGTCAGGGAGACCAGCAGTTGAGTCACCTGTCAATCACAGCTGTCAACGGCAGACATCAAAGCTGCTATAAGTCTTCAAATCTTATTAACAGAGCAATAATTTCCAAAATGACCACCAGCACACTTATTAGAGGGCCTGAATTTAGAGAATGAGACCATAATGACTTGTTGAAAAAAAGTATTTCTAGAGAGAAGTTGAGGGGGTTTTTTTTGTTTTTTTTTTAAAATGGGAGTCAGTTGGAGCATCTAGCAGCCATCTGTGGCATTTTAAGGGACTTCCACAGTGGCTTCAGCCTCAAGCTGTGGTAGTTGCTGCTTACTAATAACATAAGGGATCCCGAAGTTTCATCAACTACTAGAGTTAGAGTGAAATGTGTCCAATACTATGGTTTATAGCAAATACCTGTGAATCTAATGACAGTCAAATCATTCTCAGCTGTACTTTGTTAATGTTAATGCTAATGCTAGATGCACTGTATGGTGTTGTTGAGACTTTTGGATCTGTACCATTAAAAAACATTGGAGCTTTAGTGCACCATGTTGATCTAAATGGTCTTTCAGACAAGAATAAACTGCTGAAGGAGGTGTGGAATATTTATTGGCATGAAAAAGCAATAGATGTTGAAAAATGTGCGGCAGGCAGCTTAAATAGGCTACTGCTTTTATTATTATTACTGGCCTTCAAAAACTCATGTGATTAATACCCCGCTTGGCAGACACACATGTACACACAAAAACAATAATACATCCACAAACACATGCCCACAATGTGGTTTTCACAAATGTTGTGTGATATAAATACACACACACACAAAAAGCACAGAACTACATGAATACAACATTAGTGGATATCATCTGTTCATTTTTCGTTTTACATCCAATAGATTGGCCCATCCACTCAGGCTGAGCTCTAATAAATTCAGTGGGAAATCAAGCGGAAAATCACCTTTAATGGATTTCAGGCCTTATTGATATAAATCCTTGATATTTGACGGGTGTAAATGGCCGTGAAAAGTACTCTAAAGAGGCCTGATCCAACATGGAACATCAGCCAGAAATCAAACAAGAGATTCACAATCTAAAAACTCTCATTCCCTCAGGCAGATTCATTTAATTGTTTTTTCCTCAGAATAATTAGACACCAACATTGCTGCTGAAGTGAAAGCTTCTGCAAAAAAGTAGATTTCTCTAAAACGCTTAAAATCTGGTGAAGGTTCACAGATCAGGAAACCATCCTCAATATCAGCCCTTGTTCTTAAGCCTGATGAGACTCACTTTAAAAAATCATAACCGCAATCCCATCATCATTATACTGAGTCAATTCTACATGCTGGCAGATTTAACCTGTTAGTGACACTGTCCCACCCATGGGACACTTCAGCCTTGGTGGCATTATTTTCAGGACTGCTTATACTCATTCTGACTTTTTGGTTGTAAAATATAAAGATTTACCTTTTGAGACCAAGACCAAGGTTGTGACTGTAATCAAAAGAGTTGAAGAACAGTTACCTTCTTATCTTGGGTTCATTGTTTTCAGGCTTGTGCATGAAAATGGGGTGTCTGGTAAGAGGTTAAGTACATCGTAATGACCTTAAAGCAATCAGGTTATTGACTTTTAAAGAATTTCAATAATTAATTCTAAACAATTACAGCAAGGCCTGTTGACCAGTGAACAGTTTTTAATTACTGTCTTTATCAGGCCAAATCCCATCCAACTGTACATATCTTAGCCAAAATAACAAAAAAAACAAGTTCAATTACCTTGTTAAAAATCCTTAAAACAACATCTTCTCCTTCTCCCTCAGTGGAAAATGCAGAGTCTATGAATATGTAAATTTCAAAAGTTTAACTTCTGGACACAAGCTGTCTCCTACTTCACTGAAGGCCATTCTTCTATATCACTAGTTTATAAGATGCATACCGGAACACACTTGGCTCCAAAAAGGTTGTGATGTCACAAACTGGCATCAGAATTAGAATTACGTCCAAGTGGTTATATGGGAGTGTATGACAGTTACTGCATGTAGGGAAGTGAAGTCAGTTCCATGCAGCTATTTCAACATTTTGTTTCAGTGGTTTGAGGAGCAGGAGGGTTATCCTTGTGTTGTAATATAAAGGGGATACTCTCCATGCCTGAAAAGTTGATCCACTTCACTGCAATTTAAACTCTAGCAATTTGCATGTATGCATGAATGAGATGTGAAAGAGGCGCCTTTCTTTCAGCACATACAATAATTTTCAGTATATGAACACACAAGCATACACAAGTTAAAAATCTTGCAATCCAGCAAGTAATTTAGCTAGCTAGCTAATGCTAATTTGTGATTGTCATTTCCAGTAAGTGCACAACTGCTGTGTTTGATTTGAGACAACACTACCCTGTCAAAATTTGCGCTCTACGCTACTAAGTACATAGTGTACACAGTGTACTACATGAAAGTGTACTAACAGAAGTATGCGATTTGAGACACAGCTTCTGTCACCTAGAAATTACGCTTTTATACAGCTAAATTACAACAACAAGTCAAGTAAACACAATACTGCCCGAATTACACTTTCTGTCAACATGAGAAAATGTTCAGTGACACTGTATTTTTTTCTGCAGTTACTTGAATCACAACATCTGTATTAACACTGAACATAAAAACAAGATCTTTTACTAACCTTAAATCAAAGTGCTTTTGTTGCTTAAACCTAAACACACACAGGACTCAGGACAAAAACCTCAGTTTCTGGTTCCAACTTCCTGTATTTTTCACACCCACAAACCATCTCGACCGCCTCCTAATGCACACCACACCGACCATCCAACCACTCACACCTGGAAAAGATATCCAAAATCTACAACCATACCTCATCCACATTCTCAAAGGCGTTGATGATGTCGTAGGGCAGGCAGGACAGCAGGTCGATGACGAACCAGGTCTTCAGGTAGTTCATGCGGATGAGCTTGGGGTCAGAGATCACCTCGCCACCGGGCCCCACGAAGGTGGTGTGGAAGTTGAGGACGATGTCCACCAGGAAGATGACGTCCACCACGCTGTCCAGCACCAGCCACACGATGTTGTTCTGCTTGGTCTTGAAGGAGACGTTGTAGGGCACCATGATGGCCGTGTAGAAGGTGAGGATGAGGATGACCCAGTCCCAAGTTGTCTTGAAGGTGCAGTAGTGAAGGATTATATGGGGGGGCGTCTTGGGGGCCTCCTGCTTGTACTGCGGGAGGATGTCGGAGTTGAGCTGCAAAACCTGGAGATCAGACAGAGCAACAAAACCTTTACTCAATGAAACTCTTTATTTTAGCCTGAGTGCACTTATCTTCCAAGAGTTAATTAATCAATACCCAGTAAAACACACTATAAATGTACAATATACACATTAAGAAACCATTCAGTGGCAAATTTATTGTACAAATCAGTGTCATGTGGGCTCTTAAACTGTCCACCAACCTGCTTGACTCCAGCTGCCAAGTCAGTATCGTCATTTAAATGTTTTCTTAAAATGCCGACTGTAATAGACTCACCTCTGTGTAAGTCTGTGTTTGATCCTGACAACATTTGAATCTCACTTACTCTCTCATGTCTACCTTCATCTGATCTTATTTCAAGTATTTTAGTCTTCTTTTAATGTGTCATCTCTTACTTGTGCTTATTATTTCTCTATTAAGTTTTTTTCCATATTGAATTTAGCAAACTCCGCTCACTCCCGTCTGAGTGCTGACTCCAGTTTGACCCTGATTTACTCATTAATCTACATGAACCTTCACAGTCCTATATCAAGAGAAGTTTGAGCACTCGTGTCAGTGATATGTTGAACTCTCAATTGCATTTGTAACAGACACCTGAGGAAGAGAATTACGCATTTCTACAGTTCTATTTCTCCATCTAAATGTAATCTAACTGTGAACAGGCAGGAGAGCAAAGACTGAATTACTGAAATAGATGAAAGAGATCAATAATTACCCTCATTGTATGCTATATGTGTGTGTGTCGGGAGGCGAAAAGGGGTGAAAAAGTGCAAGACAAGTATATTAAAATTTGTGATGTTTCCTCTCCAGTTTTCATCTGTATTCATCTCTTCTGTTGCTCCGTAAAGCCTCTCAGTGACAAAACTGCATTTGGCTTGAAATGAGACACAGACAGAACAGGGTTGAGATGAGAAAAAGAAAATCAGATGTGAAGGAGGGAAGTTGACCAAGAGGAGAGAAAAAAAAAAAAAACAGTCATTACATTTTGCAGTCTGATGATAATCACCCCGCTGAGCTCGGCCTCCTCTGCAGATCACAGACTACATTAAACAGCAGTTTGATTTCCTCTACGGGCCACACAAGGATCACACACCACATATTCAGCTCATTTTACACTAAACTGCTTATTATTCTGTTTGTATCCGGCTCTAACAGAGATTAACCGTGATATAGTCTACAGCCTCAGATATATAATACATGATTATACTTCCAAATATAACGTGCTGATTTCAACACTTCCTACAATTCAACATATCCAAATATATTTAATATTAACAGCTGTAGTAACAATATTGATATCAATATCGCTGATACTGCTATCACAAAAACAATAAAAAACTATTCATCATTTGCCAGTTTTTAGCTGTGTCTGGTGCAAATTAGCTCTTGGGGTGACTCCAGTACACTAAATTTAAATGTTAAATGTTAGTGTTGATTAATGTGCGCTGTCTCCTATGAAGTAGTGAAATAACTTATTACTGATATTGCTGTTATGACAGGTACTGCTGATACAAATAAGTTTGTACTGATGGTGATGAGATTAAAATGCTGATAAACACTGTCTCAACGACTTCTACTACTGCAGTTATTACTGCTGCTGTACCACTCCTACAGCTAACGCTAGCAAACAATATTAAAGCTAATAAAACTGCAAATACAGCTACATATTAATTTACAACTGCCAGTATTTCGAGGACTGGGACTGCTCCAAGGGCACCACTACTACTAGCCTACTACTACGTCTACTACTATTTTTCTTCTACTATTACTACTACCCTGTTTACTACTACTACTACTACTACTACAGCTTCTACTATTATTATTACTACTACGTACTACTACTGCTTCTTCTAGCTTGCTACTACTATTACTTAAACTACAGCATCTTTTCTATTAATACTATTACTACTATTGTGCACTACTGCTACCTCTTCTTCTGTTTTGGCTACCACTGTTAATGCTACTGGTACTACTGCATGTATTACAACATTACTTGTACAACTACAGCTACCACTCCATTCTATAACTCCTGCTCCTGCCACCACAGCATATTAGCAGCATTAGCCTATTACAGCATACTGCTTCTGCTTACTTCTTAGCCTATATTTTACTTACATTTTACAAGTGACAATGCTAATACCACTGCCAATAATGCTACTGCTTCTACTACTACTATTGTTTATGGTATAACTACTACAGTAGCCTACTGCTGCTACTACTTTACTGTTTCTACAGCTGTTACTACTCCAAGTGATACTATATTGCAATGGTAGCCTACTTGTACTACGTTGTCTCTACTTTTATAACTCCTGCTACTTCCACTATTGTATAATTGCTAGCTTGTGCTTCTTTTACTGCTGCTACTGCTGCTATTATTGCTACTACTCAAACTAATCCTAGTACTTTTACTACAACTGCTACTATGCTAGCCTATTTTACTTCCACAACTTGTACTACTACTATATCTACTCCTGCTTCTACTACCACAGCTGTATTACTACAGTACTTTTACTACTACTTATGCTATAATACAACTAGCATCATTACTACTACTACTACTACTACTATAATTATAATATGTCTGCAATTACTTCTTCTGTTATCAGAACTACTGCTAGATGATGAACTGATGTTAGAAACATTCACAGTTAGTCTTGGTTAGCCTCATTCGTCCTCACAGTGGGACTCAGTCTGATGTTAAGTAACAAGGCGGGTCGGCAGAGCGGAGGATCAACAGTGAGCTTCATAATGTCGGAGCACCATCTCATCTAATCCTAATCATCACAGCTGCCAATCAAACAGCCTCTGGTCAGGAGCAGCACTGAGCTCAAAAGCGAGACTGCCAATTAGGAGCCCAGCGTCATTGTAGGGAGAAAAAAAAGAAAAGAACAACTCTGCTTATGTGACACTCAACAGCGTCCTTGACAGAAGATGCCAGCTGTGCCTTTCAAGCTGCAGAGCAGATGGATCACCTGCGATATCTATTGAGTTTGCTCAGGACATTATGTAACCCTCTGCTATCCAACAAAAGGCGGTTAAACTGATCCTGCCTTATTTCCATCGCTGCTTCTTCCTTCCTACCTCCCTCCCAACATTACTTCTTTCCTGCGTTACATTCCTCTCTTCCTTCCGTCCGCATCTCTCTCTGGGTGCTTTTCATTTGGCTAATTTATGCTTCCTCGCCTCTTCTCTTCTCCGTCCTACAGCCGTGACCCGGAAACCAATCTCCCTCCGCCATCATTGAGGATCTTCCAATCCCTTAAGTGCACCTTAGACGAGGAAAGAGGAGGCTCCTGGAGGAGCTTAGAGTGAGGAACCACAGAACTTTTTTACTGGACAGCAACACCCTTTTCATAGAAATTGTTTATTGATTGGTCAGCTGATCAGACGAGACAGTAAACAGTCAAGCTTTAATGTAATATTGATATACGTGATTGTAATACAACAGAACAGGAAAGCTACCAGCCAAACCTTAGATACCCTTCCACAGAAACGAGGCTATTTGTCAACCCCAAAAGGGACACTATGCAGAGTAAACAAGGCCAAAATCTCACTCAAGGGTCACAGTTCAGTTAGGCACAGGGGTAGAGGCCTTGTTCAAGAATGCCCGCCTGCATGTGTCCACACAATGTCTGATATGTCACATTAACACAGTAAGAAATATCTTCCAGTTTCAGTCCAGGGGGCAGACACCCTCTCAGTTTAAGAGTAGGCTGAAAACTTTCCTTTTTGATAAAGCTTATAGGCTCGCTTTGGACCAGTCCCTTAGTTATGCTGCTATATGCCTAGACTGCAGGGAGACTTCCAATGATGCACTGAGCTTCTCTCTCCTCCTCTTCCTCTCCATCCATTCATGTAACATTAATGCATGTTGGCTTCTTCCCCGGAGTTTTTGTGTTTTCTCATCTCACATGTTTTTATGGATCATGGTCAAGGACCACCTGCTGCCGTGGTCCTGCTTGACGCCCACACCTGCTATTATTATCATGATTCATTTCTATTTTTATTATTGTTGTTGTTATTGTTATTATTATTGTTGTTGTTGTGTGTGTCTCTCTCCCCTCTACCCCTCTTCTTCCCATTAAAGGGGATTTTTTTTCCTCGCGCTGTCGCCAAGTGCTGCTCATGAGGGAATGTTGGGTTTCTGTGAATTAAAGAGTTCAGTCTAGACCTGCTCTATGTGAAAAGCGCCCTGAGATGACTTCTGTTGTGATTTGACACTATATAAATAAAATCAACTTGACTTGACTTGAAATACAAAGTGAATAAATGATAAATCTTAATGTTTCATGTTGGTTTATTTTCACATCAACAGCAGCTTCTCATATTTATTCATAAAATAAAAATGACTGAATCATGAATCAATCATAAAAAAACACTCTTGTAACTTTTTTTTTTCCTTCATAAGCCTTCTCTTTTCTTTCTTTTCCGTTTCAAGTACGTCTGCAGCTCCTTCAGGAAAATATGAGGCCACACAGCTGCGTGTCTCCTATCGTATCATCCTGTCTGACTGTCTGTCAGACTGTCACAAACTAAACGAACAACACTTTATATTCTGCAGGCTACAGTTGTTTTTATTGCTCCTTTACGTCGGTTCTGTTCTTTCAGTAATCAACGGATTTAAATCGTCTATTTGTGTCTTATTGTGTGACAGCCAGACGCTGCTATAGATCTATAATCAAAAGATAAAACACTGGAGCAGCTTTCAGGTGTTTTTCTTCCAGCTATCAATATGTAGAAATGTAACAGTTTGACATGTCCCCTTCAAGAAATGTTTTTTAACACACTATAATGTAGTTTTAAGCTGATATAAGTTATATTTAAGTCTTCATCGAGAAGTTATAATTGATGAAAACACTGTACTTTAATGAACATGTAAAAATGTCTTTAAATCTGCTTATAAATACAATAACAGCAGGATAAAAAGGACCAATTGTGGACATTTAAAGACATCAGAGATTAAAGCTAAAAAGTTTGAAAAATAGATTGTATATGAGAAGGTCGTTGTAAATGATGAATAAGGAAGAAGCTATGATGACGTTAGCACCTGCGCTACCATGCTGGCTCATTTTTATGGGAGCAGTCATTTTTGTATGCTGCCAAATTAATCGTTGTTTAACTTTGTTTAAATCATGGTTTCAACTTCTAATAGAAAGTGCAGTAGTGGAAGCTCATTTGTCTTCAAGTATAGATAGTAAACCCCAGGAACACCTTTCATTTTTTCCAGAAAGGCCAGTTAAAGAAATGCTGAATGAGAGATTCTACTGAATTACAGAAGCTACCTCCTTAATTAATTCATCAGTTTACTTTTCCTTTTTTATTCCACTTTGATTTTTTTCCTCTCTCTTTCCTCCCTCTCTCTCATTTGACTGCTTTTATCGTCTTTTTTCCTCCTTTCTCATTCCATCTTCCTACCTTCCTCTCTTTCTCTCCTCTCAGTCGTCGCCCTGTCCTCATCACCTTTACACCATCCTGGAAGCAACACTTTGCTAAAAACCCACCAAGCTCACCGCCTCGTGTGTTCAGCAGGGATGAAACTCCAGCTAATTTTGATTAAAGGTGACACACCTCACTCAAACATTCATGAATAAAACTCTGGCAAAAGAAGACATGAGCCGTCCCCCCCATCCTTCCCGAAATCCATTTTCTAAATTTCTACCAGTCACAATCATTCAGAGTGCCCACAGCACCCTGCCTTTGTCTCTCCACCCAACATGAAATATTAATGACACCCGCAGTCCACCAGAGCACAGCAGCGTTCCCGGGAAAAGAGAGAGAGCACCGCTCGCTGTGTCAAACAACTGCAGTTCCAGAGAAGTTGGCGTGTGAATGTGTGTGCAAGAAGGGCAGCGTAGATAGATTGGTTGAGGGTGTGGTTGTGTGTGACAAAGTATGTCTGTATGTCTGTGGCTTGTTCAATTGGAGACAGAAGTCATGTCTCCAATTAGGAAGAAGCTGATTTTTGGGTCAGTGGTTAAGGTTAGAGTTAGGCAAGCAGTGGTTATGGTTAAGGTTAGGGTCAGTCTCCAGGAAATGAATGTAATGTTCTGAGAAATGAATGTGTGTGTGTGCGTGTGTGTTGGGGGAGGGAGGTTGCTTTAATGGTTTAAATGTAGTAGTTAATGGTTTATATGAAGGTTTATTTGCGCAGAAATAATGTTAAGAGCAGAGAGTTGCTACTATAGCATATTTGCAGTGTGTGTGTCTATAGAGGTTAGGTCCGTGTTGAGCTGTTAAAGGGGACATATCACGCTTTTCGTGATTTTCGGTTATTTTTATACTGTTATGATGTCGAATGTCTATGTTAAACATGGTCAAAGGTCCAAAACTTGAGTTGAACATATGTAAAATGCTCCCTGTAAGTCAAAAGTCAGGGCTTCATCCTGCCATGAATGTGGTGTTTATTTCAACTGAAGACCAAGAAAAAGAGGTGAGATCCTACTATGATTGTTTTTTTTGTTGTTGACTCCAGAGCCGGCAGAAGTTGGCCTAGAAGGTGTTTTCTGAAGCTGACCAATCAGAACAGAGTTGTTGAATGATGAGAGTAATGTGGTGAAATCTATGGTCTTAAATCCAAAACTGTGCTCCTACATCTCACTGAGAGACAAGGCCAACAGTACTCCTCATCTTCTCATCTCCTAGCAATTACTTTGATTTACATCTTAATTGTTTTCCCAGTTATGTTGCGATGAAGCAAATGTACTCGCTGCTTGGATTATGTTCACTGAAAACGTTCGAATGAAGAATGAAGCACTACATCTATAGAAATACCACACTGAGTTCAGAGGGAGGAGGTTGGAGTAGAAGATGTTTACAAATGATCATTGTCAAATTTTAATATCAAATGCTGAGGTAGATGCTTATTTATATTATATGGAATATGGACAATAAACCCCAGGAGGACCACTCAACTTTTCAGGAAGACAGATGAGAGATTTAATTAAAATTAAAGACAGATGGTTTAATACCATTGATAATTGAAAATTTTATGGAATCAAACCTAACCCCATATTTGACATAATTTATGCTCTATTTACATGCACAGAGTAATTTACACAGTAATTACCTCTCTACAGTATTAAACATTATATTGTAGTTTTTATTGGTTGTGGCACCTCAACCCCAAAGAGTCTGTCGTGTTTGTGTAAATACTTTTTCTTTTTGAGCTGACAGGAACTTGGAGCCTGAGATTGCCAACAAAGGTCCCCGGCCAAACTCAAACCAGGGCGCTCCATGTAAATAACAAAGTGTCCTGATTTATGGAAATATAATGAGGCCGTGGCAGAGAACGCCATGAGCGAAGCAGCTTTTCCTCTACGGAGTCTGTTATTTCCTACATCAGGACACCCCAGGGTGCAATTTTGTGCCATGGCAACTTATCACAGGCAAAAAGAGGAGTTGTGTTAACGTGACCATCTTTTATTTGTTCATAATCAGTTTTACCTCAGGTCAGTTTCAACAGTGACAGTTAACATGAAATATGGCACAAAGCAAGAAGTACTTGTTGCTATTGGTTACCTCCAAGTTTATATACCATACCAAATTTAGAATAAATGGTCAAAAAGTGTATTTTCCATGGCTGTGACATAATGTACATTGTGAGATGTACTGTATGTGTTTACCTCTGCCAGTCTGGACTGCTTATGACTGACTTCATGTTTGCCGATGGGTGCGAGCTGCTGCAGCGTGTTGCGGTTGTTAGTGAGCGCCCGTGTCAGCCGTGCAAACTTGGTCCATCCTGCAGGAAAGAGACAATAATCATCGGTTAAGTCACATTTATCACACTTGAATTGAATTGTTCGCAAAAGTTGAGAGTGTGACTTTGCCTCCATGTTTGCCGCCATTGTTGTCACAATTACCCAGTTCAAGACACCAACGGAGAGATACTGGAGTGACAAAATATTCCCACAGCTTCCACGTGCCACCAGAGGGCTGAAAGGAACAGTGGTTTTCTCAGTTGGTTGTTCATATTTATAGTAAACCAGACATGATGTGAACGCAGCATGAGCCCTGCTTTCTTGGCAAACAGCCACCCTGCTAAAAGCATCCTTGAACAGGACTGAATCTCCACCAGCTGCAGGGTTTCTGCTCAGCAGCTGTCCGATGAGCTCTGAACAAAAGGGAGAATTTCTTCTTCAGGGATCAATATCACAGAAATCACTGAAAGTGTAGCATATGTTCGTCTTATAAACGTGAAAGCTAAGGGGAAAAGCTATGTCTGAAGGTACATTTTGAAGTTGGAAACCGTCAGCATAATTTTTTTTCTTGGCAGTGTAGTTGGTGCTTTTAACACATGTGTACGCTTTACAGTATTCACTCCTTGATTACATGGGGACAGTTGGGGAGTACAACTGTATATGTAAAAAAAAAAAGTTGTACAAAGATCCAGAGGGAGCTGCACAAAGCCTGCTAATTTAGCCGCTACTAGCATAACACACCCAAATCTGTATGCTGTGTCTCAAATCACATACTTCTGTACTTACACTTAACATTTTGAGTGCATAAGTGCGTTCACACTGAGAAGTATGGAAAAATGCAGTGCACTGTGAGTACCCAGATGGTGCACTCAAAACGGTCAAAAAGTTGAGTGTGGAACTATGGACACTTGTCGCCCTCAATGGTCGCCATCTTGGCTACGTAGAGGAAGGGGAGGGACCACTTTTCAAACTGGAAATGGCAGCCAAGGACATAACTACGGTGAACATCGCCACATTATACAAATGTAAGTTATACATGTGTTTTATAGCACTAAGCACCACTATATGTTTTTTGGGTTAATTTAGCAGTCTGTAATGATTTGGTAGCGTGAATGCAAACGCTAGCTAATGCTGGCGCTAAGTCATTTGCAGTGTGTTTGATTTGAGACAACAAATCAAACACAGTTAAAATTTGCACACTACGCCAGTAAGTACACAGTGTACTACATGAAAGTGTCCTAACAGAAGTATGTGATTTGAGACACAGCTGTACAGTTGAGTGAATCGAGTTGAGCTGCATTGTGGGTAATGTAGGCACCAGATTTTGACAAGGAAGGATAACTGATGGAAAGAGGATATCTCTAGTGCTGCTGCATTGATTTTAGAAATTAAACTGATTTAAAACTGTCCGTTGTGAGTCCAACAATGCTGCAGGAGTGCAAAGATAAATCAGTGAAGGACATGTTTTTAATGGAGCTATGTATCAAACTCTGTGTATATTTTATAATAGTGTTCCTTCCTTTAACTGTAACTTTTTTCCTTATGCATGACCTTTTTATTTTTCATCCCATATGCATTTTATCACGCTGCTTTTGAAAAGAGTCCTATACATAAAGTTCATTAAAAATGCAGTGAAAATGCATAGCAAGCTTTATGAAAAACGTGTGTTTCCTCCTCTCATCCACTCCCATTTTTATCTAAAATCGTTTTTTTTGTAGCAGCTTGTGATTCAAAGATAAGCTACAATGTTCCTGTGTGTCATCTGGATGTCCATCTAAATAATGTAGACGTGTTCAGTAATGGTCATTTTCTTGTCACGGTGCAGGCTACACCACGACTGAATGAGTGCAAACACTACTGCTCTAAAAATAAAATCAAATGTTTGAAAGGGCAAAGAGTAGCACAACAGAGGCACACCACGTACAGTAGTCACACATCGTGATCGACCCGGCCCTTTGAAGGGACCATTACCAATAAAAAGTGGACTTTAAAATAGCTTTTAACCCTCAGGCCACCAGCCGCCTTTCACTCTCTGTTCAAATGGACGCAAATTCAGTCATTCACTTCTCTGTGCAATGGTGTGAAAGGAGCCAAACACAATAATGCGCTCTAAGACCCATCTAGGATGAAGTATCAACAGAATACCCAGTTTATTCTGAGCACTGAGTCTCAATCGCTCATTTTCCCTAGGGGAAATCTGTTGTAGTGGCTGTGTGTAACTAATTGTGCATCTTCAGTTTCAGAGCAGCTTCTTTTATATGATTTTCTATATGATAATACTCAACATTGGCTCTGGACCACCACAGATAATAAGCCTGGGTGCTCTCAGCCAAAATGGAGATTTTTCAATATCTTTCCTGGAGAAAAAATTGCTGCAGCAGCATTTGTGTAACTCACTATATATATATTGTACAGTATATTGTTGGCTGTTGAAAGACATTGCAAACAGGCATCTAAGCCAAAGAGATTACTGTCAATTAACTTCTTAAAGGGGAACTCCACTGATTTTACACACGTGCTGAGGAGTAAAACGTAAAGCATTTACTAGCATAACATACCTGAATCTGTACAGTCAAGTGAAGTCGAGTTACATTGTGAGTAATGTAGGAGGCAAGGTTTTGACAAGGAAGAATGCGTGGGGAAAAAAAGATGCACGGTTTTGAGGTATTGTTAGTTTACATGACTATTTAAATGAGGTGATTCTATGTATTTCTTCTATATTTTACATGAAAATTATGGGTTTTTTTTTACCCCACTGCTTTTCTCTGACAGGTATATAGTCAAAAGTTAGTTTGAAGATTCTTATCTTGCATTGAAACATAAGATAAAATAAAAATTTCAACCACATCTCACGGTCTTCTTCAGCAGATCGAGTTAGTTCAGTTGCTATGGATATAGCTCCGATGTAAGCAATGTGATCAAAGTATGTAACTTTTGTGACGTATTAACAGGTGATTGTATATGGTGGGAAAGGGACATCAGCTGGTCTTTGACATCAGATGTGAACAATCTGCTTGAGCTCCATTTGTTGAGGAAGACCATAAGATGTGGTTGAAAGCCCTGAAAAGCACTAGTAAGTGTATCCTGAGTTATATTTTTGTTTTGGTGGGCCTCGCGTGAAGTTCTTAAAAATCTTGACTCTTCTCATTTTACACTTTACAATTTAAACGTTTATCTGTGACACGTAGTGTAACAGCAGCACATGAGCTAACTCACTCACATCCATTAAACAGCAACATTTAGCTAAAGTTAGCTAACTTTAGACAATGGTTGTGCCTCACAAGACAGACTGTAAAAAGTCTTAAAGGGAAAGACTTTTTACAGCTGTGTATAAAAGTATGTTATTTATTGCATATAATATATGTATGTATGTATGATATTGATGTAATATATCTTCTGAAGCAGAATTCTAACTCAAGCACAGGTCTTAAGTGCTTCTTTTATACTGCCTATAGTGCCTAGTGGGGGTTGCATAATTCACCGTATAGTGTGTATGCATTATAGAGTAGTGCCATACCCTAATGTGTTATAGAATAATAGCAAACTATTGGCATGGAAAGCAAGTAAATGTGTTTTTTTTTTTCAGACCCACATCTACTTTCATCATGAAGGCAAGTGGAGGAATTTGTCTTGGTGGCACTTATGTAAATAGCATACATACTGACAGCTTACAGGCCTCAGCTATACATACTGTCACGTGCGGACAAAAGGACCACACATACAGCACAAACGCAAACTGCAGGACAAGTAAATAAGAGGTCTTTTTAATGGTTAATAGTAATGCTCTGGCTACAGTTCGCCTCAAGAATGCAACACTGTGTGATTTGTCAGACTGGAGCACAATAGAAGTGGGAATGGAGGGAGAAAAAAAGGGTAAAGGCTTGAGCTAAAAATAACAAGGGAGCAGAAGTGGTGCACGCACCACCAAAGTGAATTCTTAAATGAGATTTTGATCAGCTGTTCCACAGCAAGGACAGCATGCACCCAACTACAGAACAAAACGATGCAGACATGCAGGACACCTAAACAGCACTGACATCTTACTTTAATATTTAGCAGTGCAGAGTTGTTTGGGGTGGTTGTACAAACCATGCTTGGATATGCAGTGTGCATTGTGTAGAATTTCATAGCATCTAGCGGAGCGGACTTGGCAGAAATGGAATATAATATTCATAAGTATGGTTTAATTAGTGCATAATCACCTGAAAATAAGAATTGTTGTGTTTTTCGTTACCTTAGAATGAGCCCTTTATATCTACATAGGGAGTGGGTCCTTTTCCACGGAGGCCACCATGTTGCACCACCATGTTTCTACAGTAGCCCAGAACAGACAAACCAAACACTGGCTCTAGAGAGGGACTTTCGCATTTTCACGGGGGGTATTCAGTTTGTTGCAATCTGCAACCTCACCACTAAGTGCCACTAAATCCTACACACTGGACCCTTAAATGAAAGGTGTAGTACTGTTGAAGAGGTCAGGTACCGGTTGAGGCCGAGGTTATCACATGAGCACAGATGTTTGTTTGAATTAACTCCACAGCACCTCTGAGGTCTCCATAGATTAAGATGGAACAAAAGGTTCATTTACACATTTGTTGCTAAGAGATAAGAGTGTCCACTTCATTAAACACCACTGTGCCATGAGCTCTACTGTTTTCACACTTAACCTGTTAGCCGGTTTTGTTTCCTTTGTTGTTCACAGCTTTTTTCCGACCGATAATCTCCAACATAAACTCTTATCTATTCATGCTCATAACCAGCTGTTTATGTGTTAAACTAAACTTAACAAGTCACTAAACTAAACTTTGTTTTGAGTTTCCCTTGCAAGCCCATCACAGAAGCAATCCAATGTAACCTGTCTGTACATGTGATATCATAAAGTGGATTCAGAAAGTATTCAGACTTTTGAATAGATAAAATTACAAGCTATACACAATAATCCATAATGACAAAGAAAAAAAATTTGAGTGAAGAGTCCTGGTGGTTTCAAACTTCTTCCATTTCACAATTATTGAGGCCACTTGAGAACACTCAAAGCTTTAGAAATGGTTTTAAACACTTGACCTGATCCATGCCTCACCATAATTGAGAGTTCCTTGGACTTCATGAATTGGTTTTTGTCCTGACATGCAGTATGAATTGTGCGACCTTTATATACACAGGTGTGTGCTTTTCTAAATTATGTCCAATCAGTTTAATTTGCCACAAGTGGACTTATGTCAAGTTCTAGACACATCTCAAGGATAATTAAGTGTCACAGTAAAGGTCTGAGTAAGCTCCAAATATTTTTCGAAAATAAGAGTTTTCACTTTGTCATTATGGTTTATTGAGTATAGACTGATGGGCAAAAATTAAATCTACAACACAAAGTGAAGGTGTCCGAATACTTTCCAGATCCACTGTAAGGTTTTGTTGTACTGGTTTGTTGTAAAAAGTCAGTGTGAAGCGAACAAAAATTTAACAATGGATCTTTTTTGTGGTTAATACACAGGAAAGTAAAGTACAGATGTGAACTCCGACTTAGCAAAACTTTACCAAAAATGGCACCTTTGCACCTTAATGCCCCTTTTTGATGGGAATGTTCTGACATAAGTAGCCAAAAATGTTTGTGCCCAACAACAGTCAAAATCTGGCAAGCCTGGTTGCTGGACTAGTAGTCCATGAATAAAGTCCCAGACACATTAAGGGTGTTTTAAAACCTGTAGTTGGTTTGTTCTGAGCCAAAATGCATCATTGAAAACCAGGTGAGAACGTTCTCTCCTCTTATTGGTCAGACTTGCAGACTTGTAGTCTGTCAGATGGAGGTGGGATCACGTTCCACCACAGACAAAGCTCTCTAGCATTAGTTTGGGACTGGAATGAAACCACGTCCTCTAAGGGGTCTCCGTGCGGTTGTGTTGGCCCCAGTACAATTGCCGTGTTCAGATCTGCACAAACGAATCATACTGAGGAGGAAAACCAACCCAGTCCCATTCATCCCATTCATCTAGGCTATAAACACTTCAGACTTAACAAAAGATTTATCAAAGCTGTCTGGCACCTTTTTGTATCCTGATGTTCCTTTCCCACCTTTCTCCCCTCCCTCCTGTGTTCATAAAGTTCTTGTTTCGGTATTCATCACGCATCCTGATCAGCTGTCCTACCTAGAAATAATGTCTTCCCGGAGGCGGAGGTAACATCCATCTGTGATGCTTTTACAGACCGCTGACAAAGCAAACAGTAAACACTGCCACTCTGCAATAAGAAACAACATGATGTCCAACATTTTTTTTAAAGAAGTTCTGCTCTGCCATATTTTTAGCTTTCTATACTTACTTCTTTCCTACATTGATGTTTGCTGATGTGACTTTCTGTACCTGCTCTGTCACCAGCAGCCTCGCCTTGATAGAAGCAGTCAATCCAAAATGTTCAGGATTCATTGAAAAGGCGCATGTTAAATCTCACTACCAGCTGAACCAGTGACTCCATGTGTGCGCCAATAAATGTGATAGCAACAATACAGAATGTAGCACACATTTAGAGGGTAAAAATCAGGAAGATACATGCTCGAAAGTAGAAAAAAGGGGTTATTTTACAGCAAATGGGTGCATGAACACACAGGGACACAGGATGCAGATATGTTTAAAATCCATAATGTTATTTTAAGTTGAGGATGGACGTCGCCATCAGACTGGGATCTCTCTCCCACTTGGCTGACGCTGACGTGTTGTGGCGTGCCGAGCTGTGGGAACAGCCAGCGACGAAGCTGAGGGCGAGTTTTGGTTCTGCACAGCACGAGTGAACTCAGCTGCCTGCCGACGCCTGCAGCAGCGAATCTCCCTTCCCTTTCAAACGGCCTCTCTCCCACCCCTCTAATCACCAGGCGGGTTAAACCGCAGCCAGTAGTACGCTGCTCTGAGACACAGCAGAGTCATCCTGCATCCGCAACTGTGGCCTAAAACAAGCCGTATCATAGTAAAATACACCGTGGAGTACTGGCTGGCTTCAGTACTGGCTGCAGCTTGTCAGTCAATCCCCTGGTGGCAAAGTGCAGTGTTGTTGCCAGGGTGATTTAGTTTTTAAGAGGTCTGACCATTACCGGGTATAAGAATGTCTACAATAAAAATCCATCTGTGTAATGGTGCAGTTAACTTTTCATTTCTGATTTTCATTCTGATTCCTAGGTCAGAGTCTCCACAAGGGAAACTAAAACAGCTCAGTCAAACCAATATTTTAATTTGTAAATTGACCACAAAATCATCAACATCTCTTTCTTGTCACCACATTTGGAATAAATTTGGTCTCCATTATATTCAAAGCAGAAATGCCATAAATAAAGTTATTATAACTAAGGTTCAGGAATAAGACCATGCTCCTTTCTCTCACTGAATTCAATCACCTGTGCATACCTATATAGGCGTGTCTAAC
The DNA here is from genome assembly GCF_914725855.1 of Thunnus albacares. NCBI lineage: Eukaryota > Metazoa > Chordata > Actinopteri > Scombriformes > Scombridae > Thunnus > Thunnus albacares. The sequence continues at coordinate 26,827,309 of NC_058120.1, read as the reverse complement.
CCCTTTCTCTCCTGTTTGTCTCAGTTCTCATGACCCTCCCGCCCACACGCTATTTTCCTCCTCTCTCCTCTCTCAATGGGTGTCACGGTGGCTCAGTGGTTAGCACTTTTGCCTCACAGCAAGAAGGTCCTGGGTTCAAACACTGGCCGTCCCAGGTCCTTTCTGTGTGGAGTTTGCATGTTCTCCCCGTGTTCGCGTGGGTTTCAGCTGGGTGTTCCGGTTTCCTCCCACCATCAAAGACATGCGTGTTAGGGTTAATACTTCCGCATAAGTAATTCTTCTTGTACTATTTTAGGAACCACAGGGGGATGACGAAGCAGAAAGCTCATGGAGACATGTCCCCCACCTTGAGTCTCAACCCCCGGGTTCCTAGACGCTGGTCGTCCCCATGCCATCGACCCCCTTCATCCCTCTCCTCGACCCCCAGTCTGCCCACCGTACACTATCCTCATCCAATCCTGAACCCTCTTGACAATCTGAATAAAACTACTTTTTATACTGTACAAATGGAGTGGTCTTTGTTAGTGAAATATACATAAATGTTGAGCAGGAGGCAGTATGGAGAACCCAGCAGTGCAGTACACCATTACAAAGTCACAAAGGTAGAAAGTCCAGCATGATACAAGAAAACATAGATGGTAAAATCACCTGTGAAACAAGCTTGGCATTTTACAGGTAAAGTTCATTTAGCTACTTTGTGTTCTTTAACCGTCTACAATCAGTATTTTTATAACTCCACTTTTATAACTCACTCTCAGTGCTCTCATAGCATAATTTTCAGAGAAAAAGCTCTAAAAAGCCACTGTACACTACCTGCTCAGCACCAAACGGCAAACAGACACAGTTAGCTGTAGACTAGCTGGTGAACATAGTGGAGCATTTAGCAGCTAACTAGCCAGATATTTCCCTCAGGAGTTGGTAGAGAGCAGAAACAGACCTAAAAGAGAGTGAATATTTGACTTATATTCACCAAGTGGACAGAAACACGACTCCAAATAAATGATAATGTTGCTCCGTAACTGCTGGATGTGGAAATAAGCATCTGTTTGCTAACAAGTTCTACATATCAACTTAAAAGATGATTATATGTCAGAGTTGTGTCACTACTTGTTCCCCAACTGGCCAAAAAATCAGTTATTTCAGTTCTAACATTTTTGAGTTGTCGCAATGTGGCAATTTACCTGAAAATATGTTGCCTAAAGGCTGCATCACTTGAGTTTTTTGGCCACAACAAGCTGACAAACACACATCTGTGATTTTTTGTCACTGTAAAAGTTGTTTGATACGCTTGGCAACCCTGATATTTTGACTGGTACCTTGTGATAAGAATTGAAAACCAAACTTTTATCAGTGACATGTAGAGTTATCATACCTAAATATGACATATCATGACGCTAATGGGAAAACCTCACATACATATCCCACCAATAGAAACAGTTTATGCAGAGATGAGACTCAGTGACTCAGCTAGAAATCAAGAAGATCCACATCAAAACAGCGAAAACAAGCTGAGCTATATTAGCAAAGACAAAGACATCTTTTGCAACAAAGATTATTCCAACTTCTAAAAAGCTCCTACTTTGCTTTTATTCTTTACTTTGACTCCTCTGCAAACACTTGACAAATTTGTGGATGTCTGACTCCAGAACAGAAGTTTGTCACGCTGTCAGCAGCGGCAGCAGCAGCTAATTCACAAAGACGTCAACGCACTGATGTGACAATATTCGTTCCACTCAAGCTCTAATTGCATGTTCAAGCCTGTGTTATTTATGTGTGGTTAAGCACACATAATGAATGAATAAACAAATCGCACGACATGAGGGAGGCGGTGGGTGGACATCGCTGCATGTGTGCACACGTGTTTACATGTGTGTGTACATTAAAAGCAGACCAGGGGAGGGAGGACGGGGGGTCGGGGGTCGGGGTGGGGGGGGGATCCTTGTCAAAGGGCAAACACACCCGCTCAGCGGCGCCGAAAACGACTCCCGGGGCAGGAAGCTGACACTGTGCATCAGTCAGGGCGCAGAGGACAGCGCAGCCACCCACATCTCCTGTGATTCCTGACAGCATCACAACCTCCTCAAATACAACCTGACAGCTCGAGACGTTCCCGCATTGCAGGGAAACAAGACTTGACTCTTTCTTTTTTATCTATCCGCAGCTTGGGATACGAATGAAAAGAGGGGGGGAAAAAAAGGGGATTTGTAGCGAGCAAAAATGTTTAGAGACTTCACGGTAGGAGAGAGAGGACAGAAGAAGAAGGAGCACAAGGAGGAAGAGTAGATGTAGGAGTAGCAAGATGAAATGAGGAGAAAGACAATTGGAAAGAAGGGACAAAATGAAGGCTAGTGATAAAAGTATCAATTATTTTCAAAGGTTTAGGAGCAAAAATATAATCAAAAAATGAGGAGATGATAAGAAGCTAGAGAATGAAAATATCAAGGATTCAGGGAAGAGGATGATGAGTGAGAAGAGAAAATGACTGACAATAAGTACTAGACAAAACAGGAGGAGAAGGAGTGAGGAGAACTGGAGAATCAAAAAGAAAAGATAAAGAGGAAACACTCAAATCCTTCAAATTAAACGACCAAATATGTTGTTTGATCATGTGACTCCAGAATGATACATATGAGCATTTTCTAATCTAGCGCCTCTATCGGCAGGATGACATTACGTCTGTGTTCTCCAAAACCGTTTCACATCACTGTTAAAAAATAAATGTTTCATGATGTGACAGCACTGTGGGTCTTAAGGTCTGGTTAGGTTTAAGTAAAGACTGTGGTTTGGGTTAAAATGATCGCTTTGTTAAGGTTAGAGAAACATGTGCTGTGGGTTAGAGTCCTCCTCCACTCAAAGATGTGTTTTTCTTCTTGTGAATGATGTATGTGCAGAGTTTGACACTGAAAGGCTGTTTTCACTTTCATCTGCTGCATAAGGAACGTTTCTCTGAGCTCAGTGAAAATCTGATTTTAAGGGGCGGACCTGCGAGCATCTCTGTGACATCACAACTAGTTTCGAAGCCGATCTCGGTCCAATATTCAACTAACACAACAAGTGTGATGTGGAAACTTGAAGCCTTCAGTGCACAAACACTGAGAATGAACTACTTTGTGTTCTTTAACCGTCTACAATCAGTATTTTTATAACTTCACTGTATGAGCCAACAGTGTGTAATGTGTTATGTGTGGCTTGTAGTAATGAACCAACGGAGAATTAGCAGCAACTCTGCAGCTCCTCTCAGCTTTACAGAGCTTTATAGTGAGTTTCAGCTAATTGTTTATCTGTCCGGCTGCGACTTTTCTGTTTTGGTTCACTCTCAGCGCTCTCATAGTGTCGTTTTTGGCCGCAGCAGGCAGCTGTTTTCAGAAAAAAAGCTCTAAAAAGCCACTGTACACTACCTGCTCAGCACCAAACGGCAAACAGACACAGTTAGCTGTAGACTAGCTGGTGAACATAGTGGAGCGTTTAGCAGCTAACGAGCCAGATATTTCCCTCAGGAGTTGGTAGAGAGCAGAAACAGACCTAAAAGAGAGTGAATATTTGACTTACATTCACCAGGTGGACAGAAACACGACTCCAAATGAATGATAACGTTGCTCCGTAACTGCTGGATGTGGAAATAAGCATCTCTTTGCTAACAAGTTCTACATATCAACTTAAAAGATGATGATATGTCAGAGTTGTGTCACTACTTGTTCCCCAACTGGCCAAAAAATCAGTTATTTCAGTTCTAACATTTTTGAGTTGTCGCAATGTGGCAATTTACCTGAAAATATGTTGCCTAAAGGCTGCATCACTTGAGTTTTTTGGCCACAACAAGCTGACAAACACACATCTGTGACTTTTTGTCGCTGTAGAAGTTGTTTGATACGCTTGGCAACCCTGATATTTTGACTGGTATCTTGTGATAAGAATTGAAAACCAAACTTTTATCAGTGACATGTAGAGTTATCATACCTAAATATGACGTATAATGACGCTAATAGGAAAACCTCACATCATGAAATGATGTTTCATGATGTGACAGCGCTGTTGTTGAGGTCTGGTTAGGTTTAGGGAAAGACTGTAGTTTAGGTTAAAATGATCACTTTGTTAAGGTTAGAGAAACATGTGCTGTGGGTTAAAGTCCTCCTCCACTCAAAGACGTGTTTTTCTTCTTGTGAATGATGTATGTGCAGATTTTGACACTGAAAGGCTGGTTTCACTTTCATCTGCTGAATAAGGACACTGAGAATGAACTTTACAGTGAAGCAGGAGACATCTTGAGTCCAGCAGTTAAACTTCTGAAATGAAAAATATTTATAGATTCTTACATTTTTAATGAGGGAGAAGGAGTAGATGCCATTATAAGGATTTTAAGGCCATTGTACTTTTTTTGAAGACAAATATTATTATTCCAAATAGAGTATTTTTTATATATCTTACAACATGACTGGAGGGGATCTTTAAAGTTAGGCGACCTTCGTTGTCATGGCTACAATCATAGTTACGGTGGGAAACAGGAAACAAAGTCCACTGTCAGGTTAAAGCCTCCATCCACCCTCCTCCTCCTCCTCCTCCTCCTCTGAATGAGGAAATCTGTCCACATATATAGACGTCATCTGAACTGCACCGCCGCTGCAGGTCAAAAGATGGCCGCTAGATAGCAGCTGTCACTCAAACGTAACTATAGGTCGTTTTTGGGGCGACTGACGTTACGACCTATCGTGTCTTTTTTTTTCTTGGGAGGACAGACCCAAAGAAAAAGTAGAGAGAGGAGAAGTTGGGATAAAGATAAAGAAGTTAGAGAGGTAATGAGAAGACAAAAATTCAAGATGAAAGACTTAAAGGAGCTTTAAGGAGAAAGAGAACAAAGACAGAACATGAAAATATCAGGGGGAAGGATGACAAGAGAGAAGAAAGAAAGAAAGGATAAAGAAGGACAAGCACCAAGAATCTGGAGGATTAATAATAAAAAATGAATAAAGGGAGATGAAGACGGAAAAAGAAAAGAACAAGATAAAAGGAGAGAAAGACGATAACGCACAAAGAAGGAGGAGAGGAAGAGAAGATAAAAGTCAGAAAGTGAAAATGTCAGAGAGGAAGATGTCAAGAGAGAGGAAGAAAAAGAAGAAGGAGGAGGAGGAGGAAGAAAAGGATGAAGAAACATAATTAAATGTCCCATCAGAAGCCCGCTGACACTACATTACATACCGGAGACTCCAGCCATGTACTAATTTGGCTCCCACTCACAAAGTCTGACATCTCCCCGTATCGCTCGCTGTCTCCTGTAACTCTTTACTGTGTTTTATCTAATAAAACAGAACACAAACCTCGGCTGTAAGCTGCACGTCATGTACTCAGAACATCAGGTTTTCAAATCACATCATTCTCAACATGTCTCTCTTTCTCGCTCTCTACTTTTTAAATTCTTCTGTGAGTGATCTAATAATAAGAACAACCAGTCCCACCAAAAATAAATCTTCAAACACGGAGAGATGTTGTTTGTGCAGAGATACCTTTTTCTGAGTGAAAGCTGCTGCTGTCTGTCTGCTGCTGTGAAAAAACACTCACCTTTAGTGGTTTCATCTTCGATTGGCTGCTTGAAGAGAGTGATGTCCTTAAATGTGCAGAGGAACAGAACCACCTTGTCGTTCTCGTTCCTGATGGGAGCCACTTGCATGTAGAACCAAACTGGACTTCCTGCAGAAACACAACACATCTCAGTTATAGGGCTGAAAAAACTATTATTTTCCATTATGAATCTATTGATTGCTATTTTTTTATTAAGCAGTTGATCATTTAGGCTATAAAATGGCAAGAAATGGAGAAAAGTGACCACAGTTTCACAAATCCAAAGCGACAGAGAAAAGAAGCAAAGACAAGCTGAAAGAAGAGGAAGTTTGCCGTTTCTACTTGATAACTGACTTAAATGCTAAATCAAAAATCAGATTTGTTGTAAAAAAATTTCCTGTAAATGAAGACTTCCAGAAAAGGACAATGTCTGTCATTTGTTCAACTGCCTGATATGACATGTTTATGATTCCCCACACAAAGACCTCGTACCTGACTGGTATCTGACAGGAGACTGAAGTAGCGTTTCGTTTTCACACATCTAGAAAACCAGATGTGTGTGACTTTGATACTAGAAGCTGCTGTTCCCTTTCCCATTTCCTTCTGATAGTCACCATCATTTGATTTTTCTAACCATGACGACGATGCATCTAAACCTAAGTAAACCTTAACCATGACTGTGTCGAGATATCAGTGTGTACAATACTGAAAATTTACTCGGTTTTTTCAGTGTGGTTTATTTTTTGAGATCTTTCTGTTCTACATTGGATTGTCAACAACAGCACAATCAAAGTTTTAGCAGAATAGTAATCATACAGGTCCCGAGCTGATTGTTGAATCAGATTGATTGAAGATCAGTATTGGCTAATATAAAACAGATCAAATGATTTCTTTACCGTACTGTGTTTTGTCCAGCTAATCCTGCTAGCATTGTAGCGCTGCTCCCCTTTACAACAACCTGAAGTGCAGCATTTCACTCCAACATGAAAGTCAGAATTAAAGTGTGGACTGTGAAATTATTAATTATTTGGGCAGACAGGGGCGAGTTAGCACCCGGAAGCTGCTTGACGTCCTCCTGATCAGATTCTTCATGTATGTTATCAATCAATCTATATTTTTGTCATCCTGTATTTCTGTAATTTTGCTCTCTTGGTCTATTCTGTACACACATCCATCGCGTGTCTGTCCTCCTCTGTTGCTCTCTCTGAGGTTTCTTCCATTTTTTTTTAGTGTTTTTAGGGAGTTTTTCCTTATTCAAATCAAGCGTCTAAGGACAGAGGTTGTTGTATTGCTGTACAGATTGTAAAGCTCCTCGAGGCAGATTTCTGATAGCGGGCTGCACAAATAAAACTGACTTGACTTGACAGACCAAAATTAAACTTTAATTTTTGTGTGCTCTCTGCAGGCCGGTGTTCTGTCCTCAGCCAAAGGGAAGAAACTCCACTCTGTAACATTATTGTTTAACTGCAAATGGACTGAGCATGTAAATCAACATTGCATATCTTCTGCTGCTACACACACATATATATATATATATATATATATATATATATATATATATATATATATATATATATATATATATATATATAATGTAAATATATGATCAGATTCAGAATCAGCAGATACAATTAAAGGACTCAGATTGGGAACAGGGCCAGAAAAACTTGATCAAGACATCCCTTACTCATAACTACTTGTCACTTTTCCAGTGTGCAAGCAAAACCTAAAATAAGAATGTAGTCTGAAACTGGGACACAGCTTCAGTATCTTACATGTAAACAATCCAGTATAATTTAATTCAATTCTGAGATGACATTTTGAGGAGAAACACGATGAAATATGGAAAATAAGCTGTCATAGTTCTGAGCAGATCCATTCTGTAGTAATAATACTTTTAAAAAAATCAAAGTTTATTAGTATGGCACTTCTCAAAATCAACATGACAAAGCTCTTTACACAAAACAAACAATACAAAATAAAAGACCAGCAGAAAAATGTATAGAATTAAATTAATTAAAAAGTGATCATGTTAAGCATAAGAAACGAGCTAAGTGCATCACCAGACGTATCCGATAATCATAAAGAACATTTTGATCCTTCTACTGGTGTTTAAATGACCCAGATTCAAACAGATAATAAGGTCATAACATTTAAGGATCTCACTGCTTTTTCTGTACAGAAAAACCTCGAATCAGCTGACTTTTTTTTTTTTTTTACCTCCGGACACAACGAGTCCAATAAAGTTTAACACAGCTTAATGTCATAATTTCTGTGGATAAAAGTCATCATCCATCTGGTTTATATACAGCCTCTGCAGGAGTCCAGCTCTCCTGATTTGTCAGCAAAATTTGTGCCATTTGAAAAATTGATCTTTTCATTTATTTTTTTTTTTACTGTTTCTCTCCATCCCCCGCCTCGCGTTCCTCTACCTTCGCTCTGGCTGGTGGTGATCACTCTCGGGAGACGGGAACATTTGGGACTATTTTTGTCTGCACGCTCTGTCCGTTACTCTGCTCACCAACATCTGGGATTTACTGCTCACTGTGCTGCTGCTCTGCCTCACTGGACAGAAGCTTCTACTAGTTTTACTACTCAGGTTAACAGTTACTGTATGTTTCAACCATGTTGTCATAAGAATTTATTACATAAAAAGGTTTTATCTGACCTGCATCCATCCGTTATCTGGCAGATAATATTAGCAGTGGTTTAAATCACCCATCCTCTAAGTTTACATACCCTGGCAGAATCTGTGAGATGTGCATCATTCATAGTGTTTACAGTTGTGACCATAAAATTCAATTTTGGTCTCATCACTCCAAATAACTTTGTTCCAGAAGTTTTGGGGCTTGTCTTGGTGCTGTTTGGCATATTGTAAGGAGGCTGTTTTGTGGCATTGGCACATTAATTTTGGCACATTTTTCTGGCAACTTGACCTCGCATCCCGTTTTTGTTCAAATACCTCCTTATTGTGCATCTTGAAGCAGCCACACATGCAACTTTCAGCTGTAGTTGCATGAGTGGCTGTTTTTTCTTTGCAACCTGAACAATTTTTCTGGCAATTGTGGCTGAAATCTTTGTTGTTCTTCCTGACTGTGGCTTGGTATCAACCAGGGGTGTGCCCGAATACAAATACGTTATTCGGCAAAGCACAAATAGTGGGTTTTTACAAATATTTGTGTCATACAAATATTTTAAAAATTATTTGTTTTTGTGGGGAAAAAAAAACAACAAAAAAATATGTCAAATACCAGCGCACAGGTCGGTTACATCACTATCTCAGTCTCTGTCCTCTGCTTCACTGGTACATCTATCAGCAGGTCTCAACGAGGGGAGTCACATCCACCTGCTACATGACGCACATTTCCTAATTTGGACATCACTCCCGGAGTTGGGGGTGTTCCCCAGAGATAAAGCTGAGCCTTCTGACATACGTTTCATGAACAATTTCTAAAATTAAAAGCCTAATAAAAACAAAAAACAGGATTTTTAAGCCTCTTTCCACTTTTATTCGAACAAATACAAATACTGGGCTTTCTGTACATCCCTAGTATCAACAAAACCCTTAATTTTCCACTTCTTTATCTTTTTTATATCCTTTTCCTGATTTATAAAGTTCAACTCCCTTTTCTCGTAAGTCCTTTGACAGTTCTTTTGCTTTCCTCATGGCTCAGTATCCAGTAAAGTCAGAGCAGCCCTGGATGAAATGTGCAGAAACTCATTGACTATTTATACACAGACACTAATTACAATCAAACAAGTCACAGGTGTGGAAATTTACCCTTCATAGCCATTTACACCTGTGTGTGTCAACTTGTGTGTTTATTATCAGGTCAAACATTCAAGGGTATGTAAACTTTTGATCAGGACCATTTTGGTGATTTCATTTATCATAATGATTCCTAAATAAAACAAAAGTTTTCAGCATGATCAGTCATATTTTCCAAAAAATGGCAAATATTTCACAAAATCTACCAGGGTATGTAAACTTATGAGCACAACTGTATAATATATAATAATTATTATTTAGCTGCAACAATTAGTTGATTGGCAGAATATTCATTTTCTATTTTGATAATCAACTAATAGTTCAGGTAATTTTTTCAAGCAAAAAATACCAAACATTTGATGGTTCCAGCTCCTCAAATGAGAAAATTTGCAGCTTTTCTTTGTAATATATTATAATGAACTGTATATTTTTGGATTTTGGACAGTTGGTCGGACAACTGATGTCACTTTGGGCTCCAGGAAATACTGATGGACATTTTTCACCCTCTTCTAATGTTTTTTTGGACTAAACAATTAATTGATTAATGAAAAATACAATCGGCAGATTAATCAATGATAAAAAATTGTCCTTAGTTTCAGCCTTAATCATTTTTTAATTCAAGCAAGATGCCAGGAAAGGAGAATAAAACACAAACGACAAAGAAAGAAAGTAGAACAGCATACTGTCAAATGAATTAGTAGCAAAACTGTGACATAACAGTAGAAAAATATAAATGAACTTGAGATAAAAAGGTTCATGAATACATAAATTAATTCATGGACTTTTAATTCAGAAACCATGAATTCATGAATGAACTTGCTCTCTTTTAAAATAATAATGTACACATGAGAGGAAAGTTAAGACAAACATTGTTCAGAAACTGCAGATGAAAACGTAGCCGGTTTGTTAAATTTGTTGCTTTTACATGATAATGATGTGATTTATATTGTTACTGACAGAGAAATGAAGTAAAGCCAGACAACTGGAAAACAGGGAAAAGGGGAAGATATAATAAAATGATTAAGATCAATGTGAAAATGTCTTGGGGGGGAAGCAGGGAACACAAAACTGATATGTTGAACTACTCCAATAGTCACTCTTTTAGCTCTGTTTTTGCTCTCTTGGCTCTTTAGCTGCTAAATGCTCCACTATGTTCACCAGCTGGTCTACAGCTAACTGTGTCTGTTTGTCGTTTGGTGCTGAGCAGGTAGTGTGCAGTGGCTTTTTAGAGCTTTTTCTCTTAAAACAGCTGCCTGCTGTGGCCCAAATACGACGCTATGAGAGCGCTGAGAGTGAACCAGAACAGTAAAGTTGCAGCCGGACAGATAAACAAACTCACTATAAAGCTCCGTAAAGCCAAGAGGAGCTCATGTGATCCACTGTTAACATAAAAATATTAAATATAACCGCTTTCAGATAAGCCACTCTATGTTTTAAGAAGAAAATCAAGTCATTTTTAATTCCTAACTTTGAAAAGTGAACTTTGGAGAAGTCAAAAAGACTCAGACTGGCAGCAATAAAAAGCCTCCGAGGAGACTATCAGGTTAAAAATTCAGTAACATTAACTGTATTATTAAAGCCGCTGGAAAGCGATGTAACCAAGCCCAAAATCACGATGATGAAGGAAAAACATCATCAAATTTCTACACAAAGCCGAGCAATAGCTCAAGTGTCAAAGTAAACAAGGCGTTAGTGCTGAAAAAGATCAATGATACTAATTTATAAATCATTCACCAAACAGAAATGGCAGCCATCTGCTAGTTCCAGCTTCTGTCTTCATGTTGCTGCTTTTCATTGTTTTAAATCGTTGTAAATTAAATATATTTGGGTTTTATATAGTCGGTCGGACAAAACAAGCAATTTGAAGACGTCGCTTTGGGCTGATGGTCATTGTTCATTCTAACATTTTATAGACAGACCATTAATAAAAATGTTGGCCTGATGTTACATGTGCAGTGATCTAAAGGACAGAAGAGATGATGATGATGATGAGACAAGAAGTGAAGTGAACTCACTGTTCTTTCTGTACAGCAGGATTTCGAAGCAGTTGGACTCATAGTTGTCGAACGTCTGCCTGACTTTGTCGATGGTCTTCTTGTCCGTCAACTCTCCGTACATAAAACTAGAAAAGGAAAACGATGAGATATGAGACACAACGGCGATCAATACTGACCCGACCTTTTCACCTTTGCCCCCTGCGTTACAGTATATCACATGTGTTTGTAATTGCATTGTCAATATGTTATCTTACCATAAACTGTCCATTAAGTCTTATGTTGATTTTTTTTTTTTACAGTAAGAAAATTGACAGAGCTGCAGCATAAATTTAGCTCACAGTGAAGGTTTGTGGATTGGTGCAGCCTGCGTTTACTGGCATGGCTGTAATTATTCCTTAACAGGCTTGGGACATTTTAATCTGTGCTAATATAATTAGTCTGAGTGATTACTTTCTGTCCCAAGAGCTGCAGCTTCTTCCAGGGCTAATACACACAGAGGGATGCAAATAAACAATGAAAACACAATATATTCCAAACAAAAACTAGAGAAGTTTCATAGAAGATTTAACAGCAAAGACAGCCTGGATGTCATTGATGTTTTCTTTCTGCATTTCACATCATGTACTAATAGACAGTGAAGGCGTGTGCTGCTTTAACTGGCTTCATAGTGGCAAGACACAAGTGGATGCAAAAAAATGAGAAAAACTAAGTAAGTGTGATTAAAAGAGGTCAACAAAACAGAACTGAACTCAAAATAGAGACAAAGTGGACTGCAACAGAACTTTAAATGTTATTTAAAAGGGGACGTATCATGCACATTTCCAGCTCTATATTTATATTCTGGGGCTCTACTGGAATATCTTTGCATGATTTACAGTTAAAAACTCCTTATTTATCTTATACTGGCTCTTTATGCAGCCCCTCAGTTCAGCCTCAGTCTGAAACAGGCCGTTTTAGCTCCTGTCTCTTTAAGGCCCGCCTCCTGATGAGCCCACTCTGTTCTGATTGGCCAGCTCATGGAAGCCCCTCGGCAGACATCCCCCAGCTTAACAAACCATTAAACAAACTATAGTAGTAGGATTTCACTACTTTTTCTTGTTCTTCGTTCTCAATGTCAATTTCTCAAATAAATCCTTATGTGTTGGAGTGGAAAACGCAAACAACACATGGAAAAACCTGAGCAACAAAGGTTACAAAATGGACGGTTGTTTATGGGGCAACAAGCCGACGTCAGCAAGGTAGAGAACTAACGTTGCAAACGAAGCGTTCAGAGCAGGTTGAAGCCCTGGCTTTTGACTTGCAGGGAGCATTTCTACATACATTCACTTCAAGTTTTAAAACTATGACCATGTTTAACATCCAGCATCATAACAGTATATAAAGAGAAAATCACATAAAGAATATGTCCCCTTTAATAAAAAAATGAATTCTCTCTCTTTCTCTCGCGTCACGTGTTGCAAGTAGATACAAAACGACCGCTGGGACGCAGGAAGATAAACAGAGCATAGACAATGCATTAGCATTAGCCTAGCGAGCTAGCAGTCAGTAATGCATGAAATAAAGCAAAAAACTTGCAAAAGGGGAGCTTCTTAAAATCCCTGATGATTCAGGGAAGGCCGCTGCATTGTGAAAACATCGTAACGTCGTTGTGACAATCGATAAAAAGTCGACACTGATGCGTAGCCATGCCAACATACTGGTTTTGCTGGGGTTGAGAGGGAAATAAATTCGGTAATCAAGGGGGTCATGTCAGAACAGTTTACAGTGGATTATTGCTTTGTTAACCGAGAAACCGCTGTTTCTCGTCACAATGCCAGACCAGAGTCAGTCAACTGAGTGAGGTGGGTGGATTCAAAGGTCGACTATTGACGAGTTCATCTGGGAAATATGTTACATGTGATCTTCTTCCCTTATACTACAATCAGAAGATCAAAAATAACTCCAAAAAAAAACATTACAACACCATTAACAAGCCACCATCTTCCATCACTTTGGCAGCAGTAAGTTTAAGCTCTCAGTGGGCTCTTGTATCCTCTTATTGTCACGACTGAGTGGATTGTCAGTGTCCTGCTCAGCCGAGAGCAGCGGGGAGTGGAGGGATAAATCTCAGTGTCCCTGTTCTCACTTAGCTCAGTGTCCGCGGGAGCCCTTTCTTAGCCGCCGGCTAGTCAAGGTCGTCACCCCTGGTCGGATCTCAGAGGCATCCGAGGAGAGAAGTCATCCTTTCCGGTCAAATTTTAAAATGTTTTGACTGACAGGCGAGCAAGACACCGTCCTCGAGCTGGACCGGGCAGAGCTCCTCTGGCAGCTCTAAATTGGATTCATTTCAGAGTCACAGCGAGCGGTGTGCCATCTCCTCAGCTCTCCCTCTCTCTCTCTCTCTCTCTCTCTCTCTCAAGTGGAAATGCCAGATTTTTTTTTTTGACTCTGCTGAGCTCCACATTTTTGTTGGAGCAGTTCTCAAGCGGTAAATGAAGTTAGGACCATGTAAACAGCCCTCCAGAGCAGCACACTGCAGTTTTAATGATCACTACGGCAGGACAGAAGCAGGGAGGTACAAAAAAAAAAAAATGTCGCTTCTTAATCTTTTTTCCCTCCTTTCTCTTTGTACTTAAATAATGGATGAAACTAAATAAAATAAAAAAAGACATTCAGTGATATTTGCAGGATGAATGGAACACTTGGCAAAAGACACGGTTTTAGTTTTAACAACAATAACTCCTGGCTGCTCTTCTGTGCTCGTGTTGTAGGAATATATTGGTTTTTATGAGTTCCATTTAAACCATTAAAAACCCAGCAGCTAAACAAGACATGTGCATGATATACAGTCCCTTTCAAAGTGTATGCAAATGTAAAAGACTTTTGCAAATGAAAATTAATGCAAATTTAGCTTCACTGTGAGAGCAATTACAACAAAGCAGCAAGAGAAAAAGAGTCCATTATTGCTCCATTATCACACTGTGACTAATAATGCTTTAATGTTGCATAAAACAACAGTAATTGTGCACATCTAACACGGTTAACATTGTGAATATTTACCTGCATGTGCTGCTCTTCTGCATGACTTCAGCCCTGTGGAAGCCAGACAGCTTGCAGAATCCGTCATTGCTGTAAACTACAGGCCACTCCACGATCTGGGCGTTTCCCAGGAGGAAGCTGGTCTCTGGCAGAAGCACAGGGACAGAGCACACATCAGCACCAATGACAGCATCAAATATGACAAACAGATAAAAGGCTGCAAAGCCTCTTAGCCTCTGGAGGCTGGTCTAATAGAACTGAAGCCAAAAATCAGTGAAAGAAAACGCAAATTAATGCTTGTTTCCATCCACTGCTGTTGTGAGAATATCAGGAGTTGGTTGTTGGTGGCGCTAATTCTTCAGTCGGTGCCATTAAAGCATTTCAGAAGAAGAGGACACAACAAGATGATGTCATTCAAAGAGCTCAAATGATGGAGATCATGATGGAAATATGACATTTCTGTTTGTTTCATGTTTTAATCTGAGGAACTTCTCGACGGTCCACACAGATCTGATGTTTTCAGCTCTTCAGTTGAAGCTTGAGTCATGTTTAAGTCACATGATTCATGTACATCATCATTTATTCACTAAGTCTGTTTAATTTATCACATTTAGTTTTCATCGATACACCAACTCTTCCTCCTCAGACATGCGTAAAAATTTTTTTGCAATATATTTTCCTCTTTTTAGTGCCAGCTCTACTCCCCTTTTTTATGCACATAAACCTGGTGGATGGAAACACACTTTAAGACAGTCTCATCAGTCAAGTCTCCAAATTTGCCTTTGAAGGCTTTACAGTCTGTGCAGCATTCAACACCCTCTATTCTTAGACCCTCGATTCGGAGAAGAAAGAACTGCTGCACAACCTGAGCAGGTGTCCAGTCGATCACAGGACTGACAACCACTCACACAAGGGACAACTTAGAGTCACTGATAAACCTAACCATATTTTACAGTTGGTATGATGTTCTTTTTCTGAAATGCGGTGTTACTTTTACGCCAGATGTAATGGGACACACACCTTCCAAAAAGTTCAACTTTTGTCTCGTCAGTCCAGAGTATTTTCTCAAAAGTCTTGGGGATCATCAAGATGTTTTCTGGCAAAAATGAGACGAGCCTTAATGTTCTTTTTGCTCAGCAGTGGTTTTCGTCTTGGAACTCTGCCATGCAGGCCATTTTTGCCAAGTCTCTTTCTAATGGTGGAGTCATGAACACTGACCTTAACTGAGGCAAGTGAGGCCTGCAGTTCTTTGGATGTTGTTGTGGGGTCTTTTGTGACCTCTTGGATGAGTCGTCACTGTGCTCTTGGGGTAATTTTGGTCGTCCGGCCGCTCCTAGGAAGGTTCACTACTGTTCCGTGTTTTCGCCATTTGTGGATAACGGCTCTCGCTGTGGTTCGCTGGAGTCCCAAAGCTTTAGAAATGGCTTTATAACCTTTTCCAGACTGATAGATCTCAATTACTTTCTTTCTCAGTTGTTCCTGAATTTCTTTGGATCTCGGCATGATGTCTAGCTTTTGAGGATCTTTTGGTCTACTTCACTTTGTCAGACAAGTCCTATTTAAGTGATTTATTGATTAAGAACAGGTGTGGCAGTAATCAGTATGATGATTTTGTGTTTTCTCCATTTCAGTGTTAAACAACTAAAGTCTCCTCAGGCTCCAGTGTTTTTTTTTTACCAGTGTTATCACATCTAACAACCAATGACCTGCGAGCTATCAGAACATTTCCACTTACAAAGAGTTTATCGCTGCCGTTCACACTCAGATAAAAAACTCTGATTCAGAGTTTTTACTGCAGAGCAGCTCTACAGAGGGACGCTTCAGGCGTGGAGATGAAGAACGATTCCACTCAAACAAAAACTCTTTTAACATATATGAGCAGTGAGTATTATAGTATGACAGACTTTTAAAAAAAGCTATCCTTTAAAAGCTGCAGCATCCCGGTTGCCCTTTTGACCTTTCTGCTCTCATTCCGACCATTTACTTATCTGAACATTTCAGCAAAAAAAAAGGAGGTTGAACTATTGATTTTTGAGCCCCAAAAGTCTAGAGCTCATTTCAATTTTTAAAACTCTCTAAAGTTAAATATTGTAAGAATTCAGAGAGTCTCACATAATATTATTCTTATCAGAAATGGAAAAGCGTAAATTCTCCAGTGAAACCGTACTGATGACTTTAAATCTTTTGTTTTAGCTTTATTGACTAACTACTAACATAAGTTGTGATCAAAATCCTGCAAAATTATGACAAATGATGCAAGCAAAAAAATAAGGAAAACAAGATAAATCACAAAATAAGAAATATTTTTTAAAACTTTGACTGAATCTCCATTAAACATCACCCTGCATTAACCTTCAATTTACTTGTGTTATTCAATTAATTACTAACAAATAAATAAATAAATAAATAAAAACAAATCATTCAATTTCATGACGGCATCTCCCTTATTAGCAAAAAAAAAAGATCAAAATCTCTAATAAGTGAGAGGTAAATAATGATGAATGATGCGGTTACAGTGGAGTGTAAATACAGACAGGAAGCCCGGGTGAAATATCACCAGCAGGTTTTTTTTTTTTTTTCTGTCTCTTTCATAACTACACAGGTATTAATTATTCATTGAATATATTCTGCATGGCGATAGCTTCGTCACCAGGGAGGAGAAGGTGATGATGATGAACTTTGACTAACACAGACTAAAAATGTAATTTTTTTTTTTAGAACACAGTGAACATTTTCTTTATATTGTTTTATTAATGGGATATTATGGTGTGTTTCAGCTGGAGGCTTGTAGCTTTGGTTATGATAATATTATACTCGCCGAGGTAACTGAGATCACAGGAAAAAACATCAGACAATGAGTCAGATGATCAGACGGGTTGTTAAGCCAACAGTTTAATAGATACTGGAGCTCAAACTGAAAGTGAGCCCGAAATATCAGTAATAATCCCGTATGCAGTGAACTACAGTAAGAACAGCACAGTAGGTCAAAGTCAAAGGAAGAAATAAGTCTGTTTATAAGAGAAAGTTTGGATAATTTTACTGTTTTCCTTTGTTTCTTCCACATAAGTTATCTGACCTGAAGTTTTGTTTCCAACCTCCAACTACTTTTTAGTGATGGTGCCGTGTCTCAAATCTCAGCTGTTAACCTGAACAGATGAAGCCGAGATTTTAGAGATACTACAGTGATTGACAGCAGCAGAAGGTCCCCGTTCACTTAAGACAGTTTCAGTCAGGTGATTTTTTAAATTACAAAATTTCACATTTGATTTATTCTTTTAAGTGTTCAATCAGACTTATCATTATATCTTCTGAATCTCATTATAATATGGTGTATATTGTGTTTTAAAAAGCCTTCTCTACTGTTTCATGTATGTAATTCTGGTGCTGAACCAGATTTTTTTTTTTGCGTAAAAACAAATCACATTTTAAAGGGGACGTATCCTACACATTTCCAGGTCTATATTTATATTCTGGGGCTCTACTGGAATATCTTTGCATGATTTCCAGATAAAAACTCCTTATTTATCTTCTACTGGTCCTTTATGCAGCCCCTCAGTTCAGCCTCTGTCTGAAACAGGCCGTTTTAGCTCCTGTTTCTTTAAGGCCCCGCCTCCTGATGAGCCCACTCTGTTCTGATTGGTCAGCTTCAGGAACCTTCCTCCTGCTCCAGACGCTACGTAAACAAACTATAGTAGCAGGATTTCACTTCTTTTACTCCTTTACTCCAAATTGAAGCTTCTCAGATACATCTGTATATGTTTGAGCCTAAATCAGATCCAAAATATGCAAACAATCCATAGAGCAACCTTAGCAACAATCTCAGTGCGTTTGTGGGCATGCAAGGACAATCTGTCATCAGTTTGATGGGGAAGTAAAGCTAATGTACAAACGGAGCATTCAGAGCAGGTTGAATCCCTGGTTTTGACTGACAGGGAACATTTTTACGTATATTAACCTCAAGTTTTGGATCTTTGACCATGTTTACAACCCAGTCACCAGAAGAAAACGTTGGTATTGAACGTTTCTGCAAACCACAGAAACGTTGAATATATTAATATTTTATAAATAACACATGAATTACGTATCATATCAACATTTCTACAAACGTAGCATATTAACATTTCTACCCATTGAATAATGATGTTTTATGGTGTGACTATGCTGTGGTTAAGGTCTGGTTAGGTTTAGGCACAAAGACCACTTGGTTAGGGTTAGGGAAAGATCATGGTCTGGATTAAAATAAAAATAAAAAAATAAGATAAAAACGGCCGATGTCTCGCTAAAAAAAAGCCGGTTTTCTCACTATTGTAGGTTGAAACAGGAAGCGGACATTGGTTTGTTCTCTGCTGATTTCCAACTTGCTGCCAAGAAACTTACTAACCATCCACCTGCCCCTCATGCTCCTAATAGGAAAGATCAACTCATATAGATCACATGTGAACTACGTCACTTTAGAAATGTTGAGATGATACATTTTGTTGACATTTTGATATGATACGTATTGTTGAAATGTTAATATGCAACGTATTTCACGTGTTGAAACGTAGATATTCAACGTTTCTGTGGTTTGCAGAAACGTACAGCGCCAATGTTTTATTCTGGCGACCAGGCTGATGTTTAACATCCAACATCATAACAGTAAGAGTAACATTTTAAGATATTTGACTCTGACGTCTTTATGACCAGACTTAAAAACTTAACATGTGTCATCTCTACACAGTCATAGAACATGAACTCCTCTTCAAGTCATTAAACCCCCACTACTAGAAATATTACTGAGGACACAACATTAGTGTAGCTACAGCGCTGAGTACAGAGTTATCATAAATGCTAAAAAATGATGTCCAAGCATACAAAAATAAGATCCAAGCTGTAAAAAACTGGCATTATCTTTTAAAGTAAATGTATCTTTCTGTATCTCAGTGCAACTAAAAAGTAAAGGTTGTCTCAAAAACTTTTGGTGCAGGACATGTACATAGAAGAACAGAACAACTTTCATTAACTATGGTGTTGGAAAAAATGAAACTCCAGACGACTAAACTTTGCTGTTCAGCAACTGACTCTGAAGTCTCAGATGTTGGGAGTGTCCTTGAAAGCAGCAACAAGAAGCCCCAAAGACAAGCAGTACACAAACATGGTATATTCTTTCCTCAAAAGACTTTCAGCGAGCGACTCTCTAATCGAGGACGACAGAATTTCATAAATGCGCCGAAAACACCAGCAAAGAAGACTTTTCAAAGCAACTCCTGCTCCAAATATATCTACTCACAGACGGACATTTTGACAGAAATTACATTAAAAGGGTACCGAAATGTCATGAGTGCCTGGGAATATTTTTTGACCTGATTCTCTGCAGGATCGTCTGTAAGTCTTGCAGGGTGAAACGGGGTGAAACGCTGCCACTGGTTCCATGTTGTGTCATAAAAACTATCATCTGCTTTAAGAAATGCTCAGCAGCATTATGCAAAATATAATGAAATGTAATTAATGAGCTTAAACATGCAAAATTGCTTCTCTGGCAGGTAATCATTCATCATTTAGAGAGCCCACTCCTTTCTGGAAAAACAGCTGGCTGACAAAATAGTGCGTTGTGGAATAAAAAGATAACATCCCATCATATCTGACTACATGCATGCCTAAAATATTATAGTGTTTCCCACAGTAGATGTTTACAACTGGGAGGAAAGAACCAGTGAAACAGCATTAAAACTATGAAAAGACACTAAATTTCTCCACCGAAACACAGACTTATGAATTTGTGAAGGAGTGTCAGCAGCTCTTTCTGGCAGGTTTCACTGCAGGTTTTACAGACTGATAAGTAAAATCCTCCAACAGCACACTCCATTGATTTCACTCAGCAATCTGATGATATATATATATATATATAAAAAAAATGTAACTATAATAAAAATGTTCTAGCTGTAGTCAGGGAAAAACTTCTATTATACCAGCAGTGGACATCACAGTCTGATTCTTAACAAACCCAAAAAAGACCCAGTATACAGTCCAATAATCCTGTTAACACATAAAGGAGAAAAAAACATACGTGATACAGGTATCACAGAGTAAACCAGGTATATTCTCAGAGCGCACGGTGACCTTTCATTTAATGTTAATTATCTGCATGAAGGTGTCACAGGTGCCTGACGGGACGACACTGAAAAGCTACAGAGTAAGAAGCTGCTTTCCTCCAGTAGCCGAAGATCATCACTTTTCATTTTCAAGTTTTATTAGACTAATTTTCATTTTTCATTTCGTTTCCTGTCACTGTGTTTCTTGCGGTTTACGGTAAACAAGGAGCTCTTGTGACGAGGATAACTAGAGATGGACCTTTTTAGGATAAAAAGTTCCTCAATGTAAATAAAAAACCCTTAAAATATAGTTTCCTGCTTCTTCCCTCTATGTAGCTTTAAACGGAAATATTCAATATGACTTATTCATCATTTCATACATATTTCTATTAGTATCTTTAAAAGCTTTGGGACCTCCACTGGAATCTAAAATGAAGTTCTGTTGGTTTGAACAATGTTTGGCTGCACAGTTTGTCTTCACTCTTAATCCCTTTACATCTCATATTGACATGCATCTCATATCCAGAATGTATCTAAATATGATTTAACCTGATTACATTTACACTTGGTATTAATATGTGTCTCCAGCATCCACATTGAGATCCAGTTTAGATATGATTGCTCTGTCCAGTTCAAACAACCGAACGTGACATCTTCTTGATAGCGTAGGTCCAAAAAACAACAAAAAAAAGATGGTAGCCATCCTTGAAGCTGCATTTTTGCTTGCTTTTTGAAGGGAAGTGTCGGAGAAGAAGCCGACACTTGGTCTCGTCTTGATTCCATCCATGAGTGTCTCGAATATCCACCGCTTTCTTGCTGCTTTCTTGCTGCTTTCTTGCTGCTTTCTTGCTAGTAGCTTAGCTCGCTAACTGGCTAATGGCTGCTACCTCACTGGTTTGGAACAGTCACGTGCGATTACGTATTTCCACCCACGTAGGTGCTGTATGTGGACATTTGCTTTTAAACTTGTGTTCAATGTGGTCACAACGCGTCCCTGACCACCTCCGGAGGTGGTTTGGCCGATCAGATCACAATCTGCCCTCAGTGCGTCTCGGGTGCATTTACACGTGTACTTTCATGTGGTCAAGCACTATCTGATTGTAATCTGATCACCCAAAACACATTTTAATGCGAGGTGTGAATGGGGTCTTAGGTTCTGTAATTTGATTGGTAGAACATCTGTGTGTGTGGAAACTCTTATATCACTTCATTAATAATGGTAACACAGGCAGTTAACAGCTGAACAGCCAACATTGTCACATCTTGCCGCTGCAAGTCATGAAAGAATGACACTAGATACCTTTCTATAAGCACAACACTGAGTGCAAGGGTGTAAGTCTGGTTCCCAAAGTGGGAGGACACGATGAAACTGTAAGGTGTGAAAGGGTCACACCTCTGACTGAAGGGATTTTTCAACACAAAAAGAAACTACAGTTACTTAAATTTATCACCCTCTTGTTTTAAGGCTAAATCCTGCCAGGAGCAGCCTCCTTTGTGCCCTTTGGAATTAAAGAGCTGACTAAGACTTAATGCAACACACCAAAAAAAAACTGGAATCATTTCGACCTTTTCTGCTCTCCTCTTTAATCACAACCAATTACTTAGCAGAAGGTTTGACCAACACGGCTTCCTGCGGGCCGAAAGAAAAGATGGGAAAGCCTCTGAAGCATCATTCAGATCATCATGGGACTTAAACTCCTCATTAAAACCCACTGATTGAATTATTTCAGCATTAGCAGCTCTGATTCGATTGTCAGGATACTCTGACCGGCCACATGAGAGCTTTTCATTTCAGATCTAATTTACAGCAAAAATGAAAGACCCAAGTGAAACAGAGAATGCATTCATGATCAATTTCAAACAGCACTCTCGACAATATATTCTGTCTTCCTGACGTTCATACATGCTGTCAGACTACGACAGGCAGATCTCTCCTCAAACAGCTGGAAACTCATCGGGCAGAACATGCAACTAAAACCTCAACAAGCAAGTTATTCATTTTAATTTTATATATAGAACATACTCCACTCTTCACGCTATAGGGCTGCAACTAACAACTGTTTTCATTATAGATTAATGCACTGATTATTTTCTCAATTAATCAATTAATCGTTTAGCCAAATAAACACTAAAAAATACTGAAAAATAGCACTCAGAGCCAGCTGTGATGTCTTCAACTAACAGTCCAAAACCTTCAAATATTCAGTTTACTGTCAAATATGAGAAAGAAAAACAGCTAATCATCACATCTGATAATCTGGAACCTTGAAAATTTGGCATTTTTGCTTGAAAAATGACTGAAATGATCAATTGATTGTCAAAATACTACCTTAAAATAATATTGATGAATTTCCTTCAAAGAAGAAGCACAACAGTTGAATTTAAAGTAAAGTTTGTGGTATTTTGCACAAATGAGCATGCGGACGAGCTCAAACACTGCAATATTTTATACTCTGTAAACCAACTTTTGATTTTTTTCTAAGTATCATATCAACACCAGCAAGTTCTCAAACCAAACACCAAACTTTATTGTGTTCAGCGCCACTTAAAGCATCTTTCTGCCCCCATATGAGAAACTGTGTTGTACAGTATAAGCTAAACCCATTTTACTCTCTCTCTCTTTGTGCTGATATTTATATCCTGTTTTCTCTTTATTTTGTTGTAAATTAGGTTTTGTCAATGAAGTAATGAAAAAACTTTACTTAAAATTAATTTTAAAGACTTAAATGCCAAAAATAAATTGTCAAAACATTAAAAAATCTAAAATAATAATCAGTTGACTTCTGCAGGCTTTCTTATATTCAATGTGTAAACATCTAGACAACATTCTGGAGGATCAATGTCACAGTTTTAGTCCCATTAATCCACAGACTTGGAAGCTGCAGCATCTGATCTGAGGCCGCTGAACAGTTTCAGAAAAACCTCGACATCGTCTGCTCTTCACATCATTCCACCGAATTGCTGCTGTGACTTCTCAAGCAGAAAAAAGAAAACACTGCACGTCAACTCCTGTACAGCCGACGTCTCTCCAATTGGCGCAGAAATCCCCCTTCAGAGAGCCGCACAACAGCCCTGCGGCTCCTCCGGAGGCACAAACACCGCGATAACACACACAGACAGACACACAGACACACATTTCTGGAACAGTCTTCTTGACCTTATCTCCATCACCCCCCCCCCCGGCCCCGCAGCCCCCCCCCCCCCCCCCCCCCCCCCCCCCCCCCATCCACAACCCGGACTTTCATTCCGGCCAATTACTCCACTGACTTCTCCGGGAGGATAAAGGAGAGAAATCAATCTAATCAGAGGAGAGAGCGCGTATTCCTCAGGCCGGTGCCAAGTCCGGCGCAGTTATAGCGCAGATGGAGAAAAAAAAAACAGAAAAACATGAGCTGCTGATAACGCAGCCAGCTGAGAAACACTGAACGCATTAAGAAGATGAATATACTGTGCAGCTATTCGTTATTTAGCCCAGAAGATCAATTATTCTACTCCACAAAGTGTCACTTTTGGTCCTTAACTCTCCAGTATTACATAACCAAACTAACGCGGGTTTATCATCCATTTTAATCTGGGCTCCCTCCTCGTGCAGACAGGTAATAATCACAGTGATATTTAGGAAAGAGGCAGAGCTGACAGTAAATGAATGATCAGACGTCTCCAGCTTTATTGGCTGAGCTGCTGTCGGTGTTTATTAACACAAACGGGGCGAGTTAATGACCAGAATAAACTTTTTAATATTTCAGCTAATAACGCGTCTGTGCAGCAGCGCTTCTATTTCGGTATCACATAATGAAGTTGGTGAGATAATTCACAAAATATTTTTTAAAAAAATGCACGCAAATAATAATGTAGTGGGGAATAAAAAACGGTGCGTAAACTGTGACTCCCAGAGAGCGTCTTGTATCATGTAGGCCTGATTATAATCTCCTCCAAACAGTGATTCACGTTTCTCCTACTGGAAATCATCTCTTCTCCGTTTGTCTTACAGCAGTTTAACTTATTGTGATGTATAAACATTCATGTGAACTCCATCACTGCAGATAAATGCGGGTATAAAGTGAGTTAATGTGGGTTCATCCTTCATCAAACCTTCTTTGTTAAACTGATAAAAACCCACACAGTATTCCAGTGGAGTCCGGGTCCATTGCTGACTGGTGAAACCAAACCAAACCGCCCCCTCTCCCCCCCCCTGCAAAAAAACCACAAGCCTCCCTCCGACGCGCGGACTCACCACTTGAACGCCGGACAATGTTCTCCAGAAAAGTGTTCTGCGGTGCCACAAGCCCTCTCTTTCCCCCGGGCATCCTGCTGCGGGCGGGCGGAGCTGGTGTCGGTCAGGGTCGGTGTTAGTATGTCCGCTGTTCGGAGCTCGGTTCTGACGCTGGCTCTCAGTCGGACCGATGGAGAAGCTCATTGTAACCGTGCGCTCTGGCTGCTCGGGGCGCACTGAGCCACGGCGGCGGCGCTGTGTCCCCGCTGCCTGCACGGAGATCCAGGACGCATGCGTGTCTGCGACTGTGGGCTCCGTCCTAATAACAATGACTACGCTGTATGATACTGTATGTTGAATGTCTGTTCAGTGAATGATGTGTGTAACATATGGCGGTGATATAAAATAGTTGTTTAAGTAAAAATGATGAATAAATGGACACACTGGCCGATTAGATGTGGCTAAACATATATTATAAATAATAATAATATAATCCTTGTTGTTTTGTTGTGAAAAACTGGCCCCTTATTGTCTTCTTCCTCCAGTTTGATGACATATTTAAACCGATTACATAACTGATCAATGTCACATTAGAGCTAATTCTAATCAAATGGTACCACTTTCTCACAAGTCACCTTTTATAAAGGGTTTATAATGACTTTATTAATAGTTCATAAAACATTTACTATAAGAGTTTAAAGCCATCAAGCTGTGAATGTTAAGAAAGTCATTAATAATCATACTTATAATAAATATAGTTAAAGTTGTTATAATCCGTATTTTTTTAGATTAACTATGAATATGTGGATGTGAAATTTGTTGCTAAGTGATGAACCAACAGAGAATTAAGACCAGACTCTGCAGCCCTACAAACCGTTTTAGCGTCTTTCAGCTCTTTGTTTTGGTTTTATAGCCGCAGCTTTGTTGTTTTGATTCAGTCTCACGGCTCTCATCAGCACACGACCTGCCCAGTAGCAAACAGCAGGCAGACAGAGTTGGAGACTAGCTGGTGATTGATTGATTGATTTAATTTATTTGATGATTAAAAACTACAGAATAACTGTGCACATCTGTTTTTACAATCATCGAGGATTATAAAACAATAAAGTCTAGAAGGCGTGTTTCCATTTGTGGTCCTCCAGCAAACAACAAGCGACACAACAAAAGCATAAAACTATAACACCAGTTGAGACAAAAACATACATACAATGATGTAGTGGGACAGTTTACATGTTCCAGTCTCTCCTCATAATATAAATCAAGCTACAAGTTACTGAAAAACCATCTTTTGAAGACCATTTTGAAGCTCTGATGTGATCAGTTTTGGTTTGAAACAGTAGAGACACAGCGAATGAACAAAAGCTGTGAGCATAAACTGCAGGAGCTAGCATGGCTAGTGGGCTAGTAGCATTATTCTATGCTGTTAGCCCACTCCATTAATGAATTTACTCTCACTGCTGCCAAGCAGCCTCCTGTCTTCTCTGCTGCTTGTATTATTTTGCCATTTTTCTAATCTGGTTGAAGTGTTGTGACATCTTGTCCTGTTTCTCATAGAGAGTAATGAGGAGCAAAATCCAGTGTGACCACAACCAGAAAGTATTTTAGGATGGGCTATGTGGGCTGCGTTAAAGTTAATTTAAACAAATTATGTGTTTTTTTTAATTAGTTTGAACTTGATATTTCTGGAAAGAGTGACAGCCTATTGATGTATCAATCTTCTCATCAAACTCTCATGAAGAAAGCAAAAACTTACACCATCATACACTCGCCAGCAGACTCAACCTCCATGAAGTAGCTAATAACAAATTATCTTATCATGAAGCAGTGAAAACATTGTCTTTCTCTGCAGGAGTCTCTCAGGAATGCTCATTAGCTTGTATGAAGGGTTAATGGGGCCCCGGGGAACCAGAAGGGCCCCAAACGGCGCTCCGTACAGGCCATCACATCTGCTCAGCATGATGCCACCTTGTTTTTATCATTTAACTTGTCGTTTATTTTATTATTACAAGTTTGTGTTTTGTTCCGCCATTACATATTAAGTTCAGGCAAAATTGAAAAAATAAAGTCATTGTTTGCAATATAAATGCACAATTATGAGGTTATCTTCATGATTGAAAGCATGATTTATATGGTTTATTCTAAACACACAGTTGCCTTACGCTCATTACTTTGAATAAGAAACAGTATTGGTGTATTGGTAGAAAAATACAAGGATTATAAAGACAACAGAAGCTTCTTTCACCATAAACTCCAATTAAAGTAAGTTTAAAACTGGACCCAGGTAAGATGGCTGCCATATGGCTCCATCCCAGAATGGCAAGTCATTATAACACAATGCATCTGGTGTTTTATATCCATGTTGTTCACGTTGTCCACCTGCACATGTATGGATGCACTGAATATGAGAAGTTGACAGGAAAGAAAGAGAAAAATAAGGGAAATCCGACTGACCAATCAGAACAGAGCAGGCTCATTGGGAGGGGAGACAGGAGCCTGTTTCAGATGGAGGCTGAACTGAGGGGCTGCAGAAAGGGCCAGTGTAAGATAAATAAGTAGTTTTTAACTGTAAATCATGCAAAGATATTCCAGTAGAGCCCTAGAATATAAATATGTCCTCTTTAAGTCCCTATAGGAATAATTATTGGAGTATTATAGCATCACTATGGAGCAGTGACTCCCAACATGTTTGGCTTGTGACCCCTCAGGTCAACCAAGGAGTGATTTTCCTCCCTGGTTTTAGGCAAATAATATTTCTGCTTTCCAATCCTGTTGGTCATTTTGCAACTTGTCAGATTTATATTTTCTGACCTCCAAGCTGGGAACCATTGCTCTAAGGGATCAAATGTGTTTACGTCAATGTAAATTCATCCTAGCATCCAAAAATAATTTACATAATCAGGATAAAAAAAATACCAGAAAACTCTCCACTGAGCATTTCAATAAGACACAATATATTATTATACGAATAGTCAATCATCAATTAGATGTTGTTTGCACACACAATCTAATATTTGACTATATCTCAAACTATTATTTATAAATCTGACATCTAATTTATGCACCTGTTAACACTCACGGTTTCCCATCCGAAGCTGTCAAGTAGTCTGTCGAAATCACCTCAGAGAAGATATTACAGCATTGTGTGTGTGTGTGTGTGTGTGTGTGTGTGTGTGTGTGTGTGTTTGTGCGCTGTCAGTAAACGTGCACGGTGCCAAACCCTCCCTGGGACGTCCTTAATTGGCCCACTTGCATCATGGGGTATCAAACATATGTGACAGTGCAGGTCGGACAGCTGCCGTCTGCTGTTACACACTCAGCTCTGCAGAGACAAACCTCTCTCTCTCTCTCTCTTACATTCAGTGAATGTCTCTCGCTCTCTTTCTTGCTACTCACACAATTATATGGAGGTTCATAAATGACAAAACTGCTGTTTTGGAAAAGACTCAATAAATTGCTGGAGTTGGCTTTTAATTGATATGCCATCAGGATGGTTTGAGGGTGTAAGTTATGAAAAGCAGTTTAGATGCGTTTTTTTGGCATCGATCTTAATTCATCATCAATTTTGGTTTGAAAGGGGAGGAATTATTGCAGACATCCTTGGTTGTGGAAGTGAAAGTCGCATTAATTTTTCCCTCAAACCAGTGATTTTTATTATTTAGAGCAATAAATCAAAATCTAATTTAAAAAAACATTTATCTTCATTTTATATTTATATATATTCTCAAAGTTATTCACCATAAAATCTAAATGTTTCTAAGTCAAATTTAATCTTCCTGATACCGTGGCTGAGGCTCAAGGGTATTATGATGTTTTGAGCCGTCTGCCAAAATAGCAGACAAATCATGACTTCTCAGAAATGAAGTATAAATAATTGAATCTGGTGGTCAGAACGTAAAACTATAGGATCATTACATTATCCAGGAGAGTCCTGTGTTTCTATGTTCAGTAATATCGAGATCATTTAAAGAAAAAAGTGATGAAAATGTATTAAAACACCAACGGGAACTTATACTGCAGTATATGCAGTCCATCTGAATGTTCCAAAGACATATATTTTCTATGAAATATGGCTAAATATATTGTTTCTCTCTCAAGCCTCATGCACAACCCTGTTGAGCTAAACAGTAAGCATGTGAGCAAAACAGAGTGTCATGTCATTTGATGGAAGTCAATCACAGGACAGGTAGAGACAGAAGAAGTCGAGGTACAGTAGCAGAGGAGTGCCAATCCGGAGAGCAAATGTGATAAAATTTCTGCTGAAGCACTAACACTTGGACAAAGGACAGTAGTGTATCTTTACGCAAAAATATGCACTTACATAGGAAACAAAAGGTGCAGGTGTTTTCATGCATGTCATACTGAATATTGTCAGTGTGTGTTGCCCTTCAGACAGCTCTCCTCCTGCCCACTCTCAAATCCTCGCTTTCAAATTTGATTTAAATGTTTTTAAATTTGTTTTGTACTCTTTCTTTCCTGCTGTATGCCACTTTTATGGACACAAACAAGACTTAAGACCAGTTGATTTGGGACAGCTTGTGCAAATGGGGACAAAAGCTGTGTTCAATTGGAAAAACTCTGATTTTTGTGTCAGTGGTTAAGTCTATGTAATGTCCCCAACAGTGACTTAAGTAAACCTGTGTGTGTGCCTGTGTGTTCAGGTCCATTATGTAGGATGTAGATGTACAACTGTGTTCACTTTGTAAATGGAGAGAATGTTTTAGAACAAGGACCAAAGTTAACTTATACTAACTTGTGATTTAGGAATTTAATCTTTTTCCAAGTCATCCTGGACAGAATATAATAAATTTGTGTGTGTGTGTGCATGATCCCATACTCTAAAACAACTCTAAAACAAAGTACATCTGCATCAGCTGGAGTTTTTTGCATTTCACCACAGAAACGTCTGTGTTGGACAGCGTCTCTGCAGGGATTTGATAGCTGTAATCATTCTAATTACATTGCATCACTTACCCCCAATTACACCCAATCAGCATTCAGCAGGCGGGACAGTATTGTTCATGTGGAAACAGGCGCTCGCGGCCACCAGCCTCGGAGCGAGCCACATGCCCAGCCGATGAGCCTGATAAATGTATTTCTGGATGCAGCGTCTCCGGCGAGATGCGAGCAAATCACTTCATCGACAGAACAAAACGCTCAGTTTCTAACGAGCAAAGAAACAACAGCGGCTTTTCGGTCGCAGTTGGAAGAGGCGACAGAGAATTTCTGTTTCTGCAGCTCTGAGCATTAGTTATTTCTAGCACTCGTTCAAGTAGAAATGAGTAAATGTCACATGGCAGAGATCAAAGACAGCAGTGGGGACGACACTGACGCCTCATTTGGGGAGGGAAAGTGGGAAGAGATGGGGATAGAGGTATCGAACCCACCGGCACCAATCAATGCACCGCCTGCACATCTGGAGGGAGGCATAGCTGCATCCCTCCTTATTGATCTCAGAATTAATTAGTCCATCCTCAACTAGTGCTGCTGGTCTCTCACTGGCCCTAAAAAAGAGAAAGGGATCAAATATTAAAGCGCTGACCCCCCCCCCCCTCGCCCCCCAACCACCAACGCCAAACCTCCAACTGCAGGCCAGACTTTGATTCACCAGGAGCTCCATCAAAGGTTGAACTGGGGAAAAAAGACGGCATTCAGCGGTAGAGAAGTCGATGTTTAACGTCTGATGATAAAGCAGGCGAGGGGCGAGGTGAGGCTGGGAATAGCAGAGCCGAGGGACTTGGTGCTAAATGGGTTTGGTCCACTATAGATGTGTTTTAGTTGTATTGCCAATCTGCTCAGTCAGAGGACGTACAGGTCTAAATTGCTGTATTGGTCAATAAAAATAGCTCAATTACATTCTCTGGATGCAGGGTCTTCCCCGGGCCACATTAATCTTTTGGAAAAATTTGCTGTTGGGTCCCAATCGTCCCCACCACCACCCTCCATTAAGTACAGACTACACAGCAGAGTACAGACAGCAGCTTTATTACACACCCAGAAACCAAACAGTGCTCCTCCTATACTGGAATGATCCTGTAATGCTTGCCCCCGGATTTTCAGTGTGTCGATTAGTTTGTGGTGATTTGATTAAACACAATTTTATTCTGTA
Source organism: Thunnus albacares (assembly GCF_914725855.1). NCBI lineage: Eukaryota > Metazoa > Chordata > Actinopteri > Scombriformes > Scombridae > Thunnus > Thunnus albacares. Next base: position 26,796,582 of record NC_058120.1, on the reverse strand, counting down.
ATAAATGAGCACAATATAAACTGAAATAATGAAGGTATGACGGCACACTGTAGAGTTTTCTTGTGAACGCATTTTGTGTGAAAGAATTTCCTCCATCATGCATGAATATTTGTAAGGTCATTTTTTTGAATATTTTGAAAACTGTTGAATGCAATAGTGTGAAACAACAACACATCATATCATCCCCTCTTCCATTAGATAGACATAGACAGACTTAAAGGTTTCATTCGGCGATTTGACTGACACGCCAACCTACAGGTGACATCACACCTCGCTATGTCCATCTTTGTATACAGTCAATGAGTTGGACACTGAGTCAGAAGACCAGGTAATAATGCAGGACTTGCTTTAGTTAGTAAAACACTTTATTTAAGAATTTATTTGGGACTGTTCAGCAAAAGAGCAAAAGAGTATGAGCCTACAGCCATGCTAGTAGCTCTATGAGGCTGTACCTAGGGCAGAGCAGCGCTTTAAGCTAATATTTAGCAGGTAATGTTTAGTATGTTACATTTGCTAATAAGCACTTAACACAAAGCACAGCTGAGGTTGATGGTAATGTCATTGGTTTTGGAAATATTTAGTCATAAACCAAAGTACTCTGACACTCGAGGAAACATGAATATCTGAATGAAACGTCATGGAAATCCATCCAGTAGATATTTCACTTTGAACCAACAATGTGATCCTGCTGGTGAACCTAAAAGAGAAGTCATTAGGTTTCATCCTCTGGGAATGATTAATGTCTGTACCAAATTGTGTGCCATTCCATTGAGTAGAAATTAAGATACCTCACTTGATGATTATAATTTTGACCTGCTGGTTGAACTCGTTTGAAGGGGAATGTTGTTTCCTGTTTTGCCGGGTGAGCCTTGGGTCGTCTTCCCATTTCTCCTGGTGCGTAGAACTATATACTCATGTGGAGTGACCTTGTGGGCACATGAACAGCTCGTGGCAGCATTTAAGCAAAGCCTCTTCTGCTGCAGTTTAATTGCAGACTTCTTTTTGAATCACAATTGCAAATGTTTTTTCTTCTTCCAAGCGGACAGCGAGGAAGCTTTCGGGGGAGTCGCCTGAGGTAACCTGCCTGTGATCACTTTGTCTCGCTGTTATTGCTAATTACAACCGTGCTGCCTCTGCTGCAGTTTGTGTCTCTCTCTCTGAATCTCATTTCCTCCATGTGAATGTTACAACTTGAATAGGCTTATTTTGGAGCAGTAATTCTGTAGCTTGTAGTTAATCGCCTCCCTCTAAATCTTGGATATATAGTAATAGTTGCAGAGGCATGAAGTCGCACACATTGACACTGGAAACGGTTAAATAAGGGCCTCCGGAGCAAGAAATGGAAGCCTCAAATAAAATCAGAGCCACATTGGAGGATTGTCAGCAAGAAGAAAGAGTGTCATAAGACTTCTCCCTAAAGAAAGAAAGAGCCAGATACAATTTAATTTCCCTTAAAATGACTTTTTCATGGCTATTAGTGCCCTAATTGGCTATATATTTTATATGCACAGTTGGTGTCAGTTTTGTGTGGGCCAAGTTGAGCTGAGTAATCATAGAAGAAGAATCTCACAGTAACAACAACAACAAAGGGAATCAGGAATAAAACAAAAAGCCGGTCAAATATTTTACAGCTTTTTTTGGCATGAAAAACAGCAATGTTCATCTATTCAGTCAATATTTTGGTCTAGACAAAGATTTATTGACAACTACTGAGACAACTAAGAGGATTTGGTGACTTGCTCACCATCAGACAACAACTAATACTCAGATTTAAATTACACTTGCTGTTTATTTATGGTCCCCTGAGCAATGATGGTGATTTTTCTCCTTCCTGATCTTTTTTCTTGTGTCACCATCAGGGTAAAACTTCTCATTGACGAACTGGTCCATGAAAAAGTATTTTGAAACTAATGCTCTGATTTCTATGGGATTTGCTGTATATTAATGATCCCCAGAGGATTAATCCTGATGATGTTGTAACCCATGAACATTTTTGCCAGTGCCACCATGAGGACCAAATTTCTCCTCGACTGAATTGACCATGACATGAAAACTAACCCCAAGATGTCTAATGAAAACTAATGCCCTATTTCCCCAGAGGAAGAACCAAAGATTTTGGTGATACCCCCAACTTCACCATCAAGCAAAAACTTGGGTATGTGTGGTCAACATTTAACCCTAACCCTAACCCCTAACCCCTAACCCTAACCCTGACCCTAATCCATAACCCCTAACCGTGACCCCTAACCCTAACCCCTAACCCTAACCCTAACCCCTAATCCTAATCCCTAACCCTGACCCCTAACCCTAACCCTAACCCCTAACCCCTAACCCTAACCCCTAACCCTGACCCTAACCCTAACATCTGTACATTCATGGTCCCTGTAGGATGAATCCTAATAATTTTGTGATCCCCTTACCCAGGTGTTAAAGTGGGATTTGGCAGGAAGGGGAAGTGGCGTTATTATATTGTTCATTTCAGAGAATTCTGCTAACAGACAAGACAAAATAGACAAGCAAAATAAACATTATTTAACTAAAAACAACTTACACATAGTAACATTGCACTATGAAATAAACACAAGTGCTTATTTACTTGACAAGCAGCATCAGGTCCATTATAGACGTATCCATTCACTGTGATCACAGAGAAGGTTTGGGTTCAGATCAGACTGGGTCTCTGGTGACTGTAAAGAAAATATGCACAACCCAGTGAGATTATTAGCACTCATCAGTACAGATCAGCTGTGGAAAAAGAATGATGCTGAACTGAAACTAAGTACCGACCCAGTGTGCCATCCTCATCCTCATCCTGGAGCCATCAGACCTGGAGGATTAGAGGCCTGAGTGAAGGTCACTGCTGAGGGTCAGAGGTGATGATGAGAAGTCTGAGCAGGTTTCTGCTGTTTCTGTAAATCCAGCTGCAGCTACTGCTTCATCCTGCTGTCTGTGACTCTGCTTTTATCAAGAAAAAATATAAACACAGATTCACAAACATACATATCAGTCCTGCTGCCTCATAGTGCTTCAGCAGCTGAACGGATCTCGGTTCAGACAAGGTGCAGAATTCCCACACAAGTCATTTATATAACTCACACTTCAAATATTACTGAGTTACATTATCATTTATTTACTGAGTTACATCGTACACAGCCGTGTCTTCTGTTTATCAGACAAGCTGGTGTTGCTTTTTTTATCCTCATTAGTTTATCTGCCTGACTACATCAAAGACAATAATGCTACAGTGGTTTACTGTCAGTCACTAATACAGGAGACAGAGCAGTACGGTAATTTGTTTTTGTTTGTTGTTGTTGTTATCACCAATTAATATTACCAATGCTATTGCATGGAGAGATTATCAATAACGTTACATTATGAAAATGACAACAACACTGTGTCTTACTGTTCATCCGGTATCACAGTGGAGAAACAGCTGATTAAAAGTCAGAAAGAAACTTACTGAAGGCCAGAAGATGAATATCAGCTCAAGCAAAGAAAAGTCTTGCAAGTTTCATTCACCACAAACATAAAAAGATACAAATATCTCATATTTTGGGTAAGTTTTCAGCAAAGTTAGGCCTAAGCTTTGAATTACTGCTTTTATAGTCTTCGCTTCCTTGGAGTCAATGAGTGGAAATAAAAACCATGACGACAAAATTTCTCCTTGACACGGCATATTTTAAACTAATTCCAAGATTTTTCTATTTAATTGACTATTTAGATTGATTCATGGTCCCCAGAGGAAGTATTAAATAATTTGGTGACCTCCTCACATCAGGTGAAAATTGGTATCTTGCATCTTGACAACGAATGCCCAGATTTCCATAACATTTGCTGTAAATTCACAGTCCTCCAGGGATGAATCCTCATAATTTTATTTTTATTTTTATTTGTTGGTTAATTTAACAGGGACAGTGCACATTAATAAACATTGCTGTAAATGCGCCAGAGTTAGCCAAGAGGTTATTTTTCATCTGTAGTCCCTGGACAGATGTTACAGAGTCACCCTAAAAACAGAATATGAAAATGAGATTGAAATTAAAAAGTTACTGAGGTCATTTATAAGCATGCGGAACAATTAATAAAATGAAGAAAGAAGAACATATATAATATTAAAAAACATCATTCAGGACATCCTTAAAACATGCAACACAGAGACTCATGATACAAGATATGCAAGACAATAAATACATGAAGATATTAATGTTAATAGAAAGGTAGATTGAATAAGACTACATTGAGCTGCATTGTTATGATCCTGTCACTTTTTCTCTAGTGGCACCATGAGGACAAAATTTCTCTTTGAGCAACTGATCAACAACATGGTATCTTGAGAAGTTATACCTGGATTTTAATATAGTTTGCTGTAGATATTTATGGTCCCCAGAGGAACAATTGTAAAGATTTTGCTCAATGATCTATGAGTCCAAAATCTCCCAATTGTACACAAATCAAAATATAACGTGCAAATTGTCACTAAATCTACTGATCACATTCATGCTATTCAGAAGGTGAACTCATGTGATTTTTTTGACACCACAAACTTTTCTGTGGTGTCACACTCAGACAAACTTTACAGTTTTACTCCAACTATTCCAAGAGTCTAAAAATAAAGTCAAATCACCATTATGCTTCATATTGTGGAGGGTCATGAACATTGCAGCCCTTCGGGGGCGCTACCAGGTCATTAGAGTTTTAGTTTTAATGCAGATTATCTACTTTAGCTGTCCGCCCGTGGACACATTATGATTCTTGCCACGTCAGACTTTAGACAGATGAAGGCAATACAATAAACTGCGCTGCCTCGAGGCAAAACATTCTGAATTTTAGATTTACATTATTTCATTGATTCCCAGATATGTGTAAAACATATCGACAAGTAGCGGCACTTCTGCAGGCTACTAGGTGAGTCACCATCCTGCTTTTTTTCCCTCTGTGACAGACTCATGATACTGATGAGGAACTCTGTCTAATTCTAAGATACTGTCACTTTCACTCCGACAAGAACAAGACTTTAAGACAAAGAACTGGAATAAATAACTTGATGAAATTATGAATATTTCACAATAAAGCCTTTTTCCAGTTTGGATGGTCGGTAACTAACAGCAACAGAAATAAAGAACATGTCTGTTGTCACAAGAAAGGTTTTTTCCGGAAGATGCACAATGAGTCACCTTGTCACCCACAGTGCGGCTATTAACAGCTTTGGTTTCCATGTCAACTGGATGGCTTATGTAGTTTTATTGCATCATAGTAAGGTGAGAATGCAAACCAAGAGTTACTGTATGAATGAAGAATGTATGATGTCTCTTATTCAACAGATTGTAGTCAATTATGGGACAATATGAGATATTGGGGATGAGGTTTCATATGATATGAGATCACTGGACACGACGTAACATGAGGTTGCATGAAACACAACATAAAATGCTAAAAAAATTACAGTTCACTTGCATAAGATGGAACAACATAGAAGAACAAAACAAAATGAAATGAAATAACTGGACTTGAGACAAAATTGTGCATGAGATTCCATGAAAATTACACAAAATTACATAAAATATGATGACTTGACAGTGATTTATCTGTAACTACATTAGACCCAAGATCACCTGAGAACAGAAAAGCATGGGATAAAATGAGATTTCTGTAGATTAAATGATGCACAATCACAAAGTCAAAGTTTATTTAGAGTGCAAAATCACACCAGAGTGTGTCAATACACTTTAAAGCAAATATTGAAAGAATCGAGGAGCGACAAAAGAAAAAAAGAACAAAACATAACAATAAATTATAGAAAATTTTAAAAGGATCCAATACACAGACAACCATCTGACAGTTTGGTTATTCTACAGCTTCACAAACACACACAAATGCGTAAAGCAATACAGAAGATGCACAAAACCCAGATGAGTTTGTGCACAGCCACGTTCATTAAAGGTGCAATACACGACATTCAGCTACCAGACACTGCCCCAGCACCAGCACCAGCATCCCAGACCAAAACAAACGCTTGTTTCGTTTAACCAACAAAGCCAGAAAAGAAAAAAAAAGATGTAATGAGCTGATGGCACAAAATGCAGCAGATTAAATGAAAAGAAATAACATGAGATGAGATTACCTGAGAAAACATAGCATGAGATGAGATTACCTGAGAAAACATAGCATGAGATGAGGTTTCATGGTGTCACATGAGACAAAATGACAAGACACATGATCACGTTATGAGTCAAACTTTCCTTTTTTTCAATGTGATTTGATGCTTTGTTGTAAAATGACATGAGATGTGGGATTTAGCACCATCATGGCAAGACATGAACTATAAAGTACCTTTAATCCAGGAAGCAAAACATTCTCGTCACAGCACAGAAGTCAATAAACATTATTCTTCACCAGCAGACACAGTCACGCAGCCGGAAAAGAACAAACAACAGAGACGACTAAAAAAAATTTTAAAAATCATGAAAGCTCATTGTCGTGCGATTCCACCTGCAACCTTAAGTGTTCGTCTGTGCATGAACAAGCGTCTGGATGTTCGGGTCGAGAGCTTTTGTGTTGCTTCTGAATACAAGACGCTGCAGTGAGGAGAAAAAAAAAAAAATCATTCGACTATTTCAGGAGAGTGAAATCAGGCTTTTAAAATGCTCAAGGCCCTGCAGCCCGGTCAGGGACCTGGACTGAGCGAAGCTGAGGAGGTTTTTACACGATCTGACAGTCTGTTTCTCAGCATGGTGCATTAAGTCGTGTTAAATATTTAGCTGCGCTGCCTTGAAACAGCTAAAATGGATGTTTAGAGCCCTCAGTGGATTTCCGACCTCTTCTGGCCTGTTTTCTAGAGTTCCCTCCTAATAAACAAACCACGCTCTGTCAGACAGCCTGCTTTGTACACAAGGAACAGAAGCAAACAAATAAAGAAAGATGGACAGGAAGAAAGAAAGACAGGGAGATGAAAACATGCAATAATCATCCCAGACCAGATTTAAAACACAGATTGTCACAATGAAATTAACTGAGTTAGTAGGGTGAGTCAGTGGGCAAAATCCAATCTAAAAATACTCCCAAATACCTTATCAGCATAAATCACAAGCTGGCGTTGTTACAAAGAGCAGCGTCACATCTGAAAATGTGATTGAAAATTGATCCAACACAGAAGGATTGATAACATTTAAATGAAGACGGGAAAAGTAATTTGTCTCCCAAACGGCAGGAAATCTGCACTAAAAAGCCGCACTATCAAAAAGTATTTAAGTGGCATCACATGTTGTGTTGCTATAAAATGAATTTTCACTTTCTAAAACCAGAGATGATGACATGTTAGACTGTTACTATCACTATGTTGTTGTTTTTTTCAATGTTTCTGTTGCAAACTCAGCTCAGACGTGCTGTTTGTGTTTGTGTGGGAGTGTTTTATGACTCATTCTGTCTCCTAACATGTGTGCAGTCTTCACACACTTAGATCCAATATCACAGTAATTGAATATGTAGGAGGAAGTCTAAATGATCCTCTTTATCTAGACAGATACAAAAGAAGAAGACGCGTGCTGAAAATAGACAAAGGAGTTCAACAATTCAAATGATAACTCGCTATTTATTTGAACTTTTTAATCAGATTATTGAAGAGACGTCTTTAAGTGATTTATTTAAAGTCCTCCTCCACTCAAAAATGTTTTTCCTTCTTGTTCCTACAGTTGGATGTTTCCCTGTGCAGAATGATGAATGTGCAGAGTTTGTTTTCACGTTCATCTGCTGAAGGGGGAAAGTTTCTCTGAGCTCACTGAAAATTGAGTTAAAGGTGGAGTCAGCGATTCTGGAAAAATTCAGCGAATATCTCCTAACGGTCCTCCAGCTGTCTGTTCTGTGTGTGTGCTGAAAAAAAATCCAGTGTTCATACGCAGAACTGGCTCTGTAAACAGGAAACAAACAACATGACTCGGACCGAACCACAAAACACTATTCCAGCCAATCAGCAGGGGGCGTTTGTGCTCGTGCACAGGACGGGGAAGTTATCAGAGCAGCTGTCTGTGTGTGAGGACGTGACTCTCCCGTCTCCGGTAGCCGTTAAATGGTGGGAAGAGAGAGAGGCCGAGCTTCCATTTTATTAAATGTATGAATCCACACTGAATCCGAGACAGTGTCACGGAGACTTCCTGCTTTTTTTTATGCTTCGAATCTGTTTCTGTCACGTCTAGTGAAGCGTAATCTGAGCAGGAAGCTGTTTAAATCACACAAATATCCTCCTGCTGTATATGTGTTTTGAACTTATTGACCATATCAACAATGTGTAGATGTTGTTTTAAGAATTTTAAAGTGATAATTATACTTTGATGTGGAAAAACCGCATCAGACACACATTATTTTCATATGTCTTAAAACTAATATGAGTGGAGGAGATATTTAAGTGCATAAATGGCCTCACTTAAGATATAATCTGTCAGTTGATCAAAAATATTGAACAGTAAAAGAATCATGACCAGAGAAACAACAAGTGGTTAATAACTGTAGAGTTCAAAGGTGCAGAACATCTTTTTGGTCTGTCGTCTTTTTCAATAAAAGCTTCACAATTCTGGAGAATTAAAAACACAATCAGAACTTAAAGTTTATGGACTTTAATGTTTAATGTCGGTGGTCCTCCAGAACTTGCCAATTATTTAAATAAAAAATACAGAAACAAGTTAAATTAAGATTTAATTTAAAACGAGAATCAGTCACATCAGTGAGAGGTTTTACACAGAGACATGTGCTGCTGGCATGTTCGCTTGACGTGTTTCATGCATGTGTGTGTGTGTGTTGACACGGAAGCTGTAGGGTCCTACACACACACACACACACACACACACACACACACACACACACACGCAGCTATGTGTGTGGGCTCGTAGCTCCTCCAGCAGCATTATTTATGGCAGGCGAGTGGGAGGCTTCATACGTTCTGATACTTTTCTAGAAAAAAAAAAAAAGTTAAATGCTTTTTTATCTCATTCATGTTATTATCAAACAACATGACATTTTATATCTCATTTACATTACAAAAATATTCCTTATAACACATACAGTATGTGAGTTACGTGGGGAAATCCCCATTGGCGTTGCATTTGCACATCACAGTGTGCTAATGTGGGTTGAACTCTTGGCTGCTTCTCTTGTTTTTATATCGAGTATCACAAAATGATAAAGATTAGCCCGAAGCAATATGGGATTAAGAGGCTTAAATCAATATACATACATTCATTACTTCACGGAGAAGGTTCAAGAGGAGGGAAGAAATATCCAGACAGGACGGGAGACCACAGAAGAAGAAAGAAAGAAAGAAAGAAAGAGAGATGACGGTGATGTGGCAAGACAGGAGAGGAGAGGAATGAGGTTGAGAAAACAAGGAGAAGAGAGAAATTACAAGAGGAGAAGATGATAAAGGAGAGGAGATAATGAGATGAGGAGAAGACAGGAGAGTAGAGAGGAGGAGGAGGAGGAGGAGGAGACGAGAAGAGAATCCCAATCTCAATATATGATGCGTAGAAGAGTAGCGGGCAGTGAGTGTTTGTACCTCCTGAGACTGGTGTTCTTGTACTTATTAAGTCCCTCTGGAACGTTAGCTGAACTAACTGGACCTCTCTTATGGACGTGACTTGCAGGAGCATCATGGCTGCTCTCAGAAGGAGGCTCTCGCTCTTCTGGGTCTCCTTCTTCTATTGGTGGAGCTGGAGGAGGCGGCAGCACCCTGCAGACATTTTCTTATATCCATTTTTCTCTGTTCAAAGTGCAGTCTGATAATTACTCTAATTATGCTCTCATTAAAACGCATCAACGCCATCTCACTTGCTCACTGTACGCCTTTATCTTGATGTAATGACAACGAATCAAACCAGTAGGTCAGAGGTCAAGCTCCACGGCAAATGTGACCATACGCAAAAACGACCAACAGGGTGTGTTTCCTTTGTTTTTATTTCATTTCACAAAAAAATATAAGTAAAAAGTTTTCAGTTTTAATATGATAAATGTAAATTAATTAATAAATTGCAAAGTGAGAGGAGAGGAGAGGAGAAAGGGAGAGAAAATAGGTGAGGAGAGGACAAAAAAGTAGGAAACAAGAAGAGAAACAAGAAGAGATAAACGAAGAAGAAGAGGAGACTGATGAAAGATTGGGAGATAAATAAAAGCTGGAAACACAGAGAAATGTGAGGAAAAATGATGGAAAGATAAATACTGTAACATGAAAGAGGAGAGGTAGACGCATGGAGACAAAAAGAACAGAAATGGAGATGTAGAAGAAGAAGAAGATGAGTGATAACAGAGTCAGGTTGAAAGGGAAGTAAAGAGGAGAGGATGCTGCCTCTGCAGTGATTTGGCAGAAGCAGAGAAAGAAGATGCAGAGAGATAAAGACAGAGAGGGGAGGAGGTTTTTCTTTTTTTAGTGGAGGAGCCTCAGAAACAGATGGAGAGGAACTTTGTGAACTCTGAAATAAAAGTGCAAAGAGAGTGAGAGAGAGAGAGAGAGAGAGGACAAGACTCAGCCTGACAGAAAAAAAGTTAAATCTCACCGAGTCGGCGTCGTTGCTCTCATCAGTGAGAATGAGAGGGACTTCCTGAAATCAGAAGGTCACCAGTTCAAGATTTGTTCTGTTATATTGTTGCTGCCTTTGAATAAAATACATAAAACCGGTGTTTCCATCCACACTGCATACAGTAAATAATAGTTACACATACTGTAGGCCTGGCAAAACATCAAAATAGAACAATAACATGTTAAAGTTCATCTAATCCTGCATGTTGCAAAGAAATTAAAAGAAAAAAAATGATATAAACTATTTAATTTATTTATTTTGCAGGTCTGTCTTTAACCTCATTAACTCCTCTGGAACAACAGCGTCCTGCTAGTTGTCTCTGTTTCTTGTGATTTGGTTGTAATCAGGACATTTTCTAAGTATCTCAATCAGTCATTTGTACACTCAAAGTGTTTAATTGTTCCTTAGAATTAATCATTTGTACCCTTGAATTAAATCATGCTTTCAGATTCAAACTGGGAGGACGACAAAATGTAATTTTTACGTTTCTGATTGTGTCTGTTATACATATGTGCATTTGGTGCACCAAGACTAACTCATCATTTCTCTTTACATGATCCCACTTGGTGAAATTATTCATAACCACAGGATTCATGTTCACTGCTATGCTGATGACACCCAGCTGTATTTATCTGTAGCACCTGACAATAAGGATGCCCTACGCCCTCTACTAAACTGCTTCTCCAGTATTGTGCAGTGGCCACTTTCTCAAATTAAATGAAGACAAAACCGAAGTCCTTCTCATTGGCACAGACGCTCAAAGAGATGAAATAATAAATAGACTGAAATCTGATTTTATCCCTTCTCTAGAATTTGTCTTTTACTCCTTTACTATGTCTTAACTGATATTTATCCCGTTTAATATGTATGTGTGTGTTCATATGTATGTATATGTTTATGTATGTATATATATATATATGCATACATATGTATATGTATATATATGTATGTGTGTATGTGTGTGTGTATCTATGTGCTTGTGCATATGTATATATCTGTATCTATGTTTTATATTTCTTTTGTAAAGCACTTTGAGCTGCATTTTATGTCATGAAAGGTGCTCTATAAATAAAGCTTATTATTATTATTATTATTATTATCACTTAGACATTTGAATTTCATGTGAAAGCAACAAGAAATGCCTATAATGTTGTGAGGAAGATGACCTATGGACTTGAGAACTGCACAGGTTTGAACTGCAGTGTTTTGAGAATCACAATTTCCATTTGATGATTGTGAGAAAAACTGAGAAAAACTGTCATGGAGTTAATCAAACAAGACACATTGTGTTAAACTTTACAGGTGAGATGAGGGTTAGAGTTCAGACAGATACATTCTAGCTGTTTCCCCCTGCTTCCTGTCTTTACGCTAAGCTAAGCTAACCGCATCCTGACTCCAGCTCTGTACTAAATACACATATAAAATGTTGAACTATTCCTTTAATACCAGTAATTACAGCATAAACTGGGTCATAATGTTTAGTAGATAAATGACACAGCTGATCTGTGCTGCTTTCTTTCTTCTCCTGTTGACAGTGAGACGTGGATGAAGTACAGTAAAAAGCTAAACGCACTCAGAGCTGAGGAGGAGCGTTGAGGGCTAATCAGCTGAATTATTAGCTCTGTGAGATAATTAATTGTGGCAGTGCTCTCTGACTTTTTTTTTTTTTTTTTTTATAAAGAACTCAGGATCAAAAGGGTGCTGAGGCGTTGCAAACCGTCCAGTAATTACCTGGACAAGTCTTTTAAGAAACTTCTTTTTCGCTCCGAGCTGTCAGGGTTTTTATGCTCGACAGGTGATCCTAATTAGATAAATGGTTACCAGCGCACCTCCACACCTCCACACACACTGTTAATTACAGTCCCTACTGTCTCCGGTCTCCTGTGTGTGTGTGTGTGTGTGTGTGTGTGTGTGTGTGTGTGTGTGACCACCACTGAGCAAAAAACACCAACACAGGATCTCTCTCTAAAAATAGCTTCTAACTACTGAGCTACAAATTGGCCTTTGATAATATTTGGACAGTATTTCTCTCTCATTAGATTTAAAAATTCAACAACGATCGTGAGATTACAGTGTCGACTTTCAGCTTTAAAGGACGAGTTATGGCAAGAAAAACATGTTTAATGTTCATTTGGGCTCCTGACTGTTGTTTTAAGACTTGAAAAATTGAACCCGTCTTTTAATTTGAAGGTGTTGTCATCCATATTGAGGCTTTTACACACTGCAGCCCCTCAGTTTTAGGAAAAATGAACCCCAACATATATATAAGGCAGAGTTTTTCAAAGTCTGACAATGTGTCCTACACTAGACTTCAAACTGAGCCAACATTTGTTCACATTTGGACAAATTTGCACCATTAAAAGTGTGCTGCGTCATCTATTAGCTGTTCCTGTTTGCATTGAACTCATGGATGTTCAGTCAACTATCGCTGGATTACTTTGATACAGAAGAAAACTTAAAAACGTGACGATTCTCAGGCAGGTTCTGCAGTTTAAATCTATGATTCATGACGGATTTATGGAGGTTTATTAACGATGGGAAGTATGAGTCCAACTGAATCTATAAATATGTTTATCAAGTTTGTTTAATTTGTGTTCAGATTTGACTGAGATATGACCCTGAGAAGTTTTAATACAAACAATCAGGAAAGTGGTGCAATGTTACAATTATTATTCAAGTTATGTGAACTCAGATGAAGTGAAGGAAACCTGGTCTTGAACATCTTGGGTCGACTTGACTGTAATCCTTATTTTACACTTTAACACTTCGCTGCAGTCGACACTAAAGAATCAAACCTAAACATGGCTCAAAGTCACTTTTAGCTTCTTTATTCAAAGATCTTGTGTCTGACTTTAGTTAAGAATTTGTCACTCATGAGTCAAAGTTTAGAACATTTCTAAAGACCTTTTACTGTAAGTTTTACACTCAGTGAGTTCACTGATTATAACTACAGTCTCTGTGATCAGCAGGTGTTTGCTGACCTCTGGTGGCAGAATGAAGATCTGCTCTCAGGACCTCAAATGTTTTTTAACAAATCAAGTGATCAACTATGAATGTTGTTGTTTTTAAATGTTTCTTTTATTGTCCTTTTTATTCAAGGTTCATTTAATTGTATTTGCAGGATTGAACAATGAAATTCAGCTGCAGACAATGTATTTACAAATGAGGAGAACTGAGCTGATAAAAATTATAGAATACAACACGCTCAACTCACAATCAAAAAAGCCGGGTACTGAATCCTTAAAGTATTAAAATTGAACAAAGAATGGAATCAGGACAGGACAACTAGTCACTTGAGTTAAAAACATTTTTATTGCCACACAGAGATTTCGGGTCAGGCGCCCTTCCTCAGCGTGTATAAATCAACACAATCCATAACAGGTGGACTTAATTATAGATTATAGGCATCCACAACTGACACAACAAGTTCATCCCAGCACAGGAGCTAAACATATGAGTCATCATAATAAAAAAATAATAAATGGAAAAAAACATAAAACAGAAGAACAAATCTCATTCATGTACCACATCAGAGAACTGAGTTTAACAATCTTCAGTGTTTCAGATTATAACTGACATACTTCACTCTTTCAAACATACATCCTGACTTGTCTTTGTAATTCAGCATTATTGCAAACATTATCAATACATTTTAAGAAAGGAAGACCAAGTCTTGGCACCATGATGAAGTAATGCATCAGGACACATAACATCTCACACACTTCACATATCATTTTATATGAATAAAAACAATAAAAATTTGACTTGGGCAACAGTGTCACACACAGCTGCTATTAACCAACAAACTGTACAGTGATATATATAAAAATGATATATATATCAAAGACACAATAATAATTTACATGTGACGAGATAGAAAATCCCAGGTGATAGGAGATGTTCAGTATTTTCCCTTCAGTTAAGAATCTCAGCTAAATAACAATCTCACATTTCAAACAGTAGTTTATGTTTATGTTTCTTCTCGCCCGGACTGTTACAATCATCTTTGTTCAGGCGTCAGACTGAAGTCAATCACTCTTCACAAGCTTATTTAAAAACACTGATACTTGGCTTTTAACCAGTTTTAGAAGAAAAGAAAATGTCCAGAATCACTGTCCATGTCTCACTTCACAAACCGACTTTCATTTTTTTTTGCTGGTGATTTAAGGCACAACACAAGTAATTATATATAGATTTTAATCTAAACCTGAGACCAAGAGATCTGCTGGTCCAACAGGTCACCTGTTATCCTGGTATGGTTTTTTTTGTTTGTTTTTGGAACATCTGTATTTTATACAATAAATCAATACATTTTCATTTTTACATTTACATTTTTCATGCTTTTATCCAAAGTGACGTATATATGAGACTGATCCAACACAAGCAGGGATCTAGTCAGGAGGTAACGACACCAGTAAGTACCATAAAGCTTAAGTCTGGGCCTGATAGCATGTAGATGCAAACAGGCAGTGCAACAAGGCAATGATTAGAGTACATAGATTGCATAGAAGCATGTTTTTGTTTTTTGTCATTTCTCTACCTGAAGTACATCAAGTGCAGAGTTGTTCATGAAAGAGCTGGGTCTTTAGTGTTTTCTGATGTTAAGTCATCAGACAAGTGGATTAAGTGGCTGCATTGAGGGAACGGTATAAGACCCATTTGTCTGAGGAGAATCTGCAAAAAGAAAACAAAAGTATAAATTACATAAAGTCTGTTCTATATTATGGTGACTCATCCAAATAGATTTTAATATTTTTATTGTCTTTTTCAAACAGTTAATACTGAACATGCTCTACGTTACACTGAGGTCGACCATCAAACACGTCCTGGTCCTCTCTGCTCTAGACCTCTTTAACAGGAACACTGTACAGTATTCACTATTGTTCTCCATAACAATCAATCAATCAATGAGATCGTTCATTTGTTTGTATAATATTAAACACAATATCTGAGACTTTCAAAGTATCTGTCATGTTGATGCCTGCATGAATACATTATTAAAACTTACCTTTCTTGCGGTATTTCATGATGTACTTTGCAACTTCAAACAGAGCCAAAACTGCAGCAACAGTTAGAGCTCCAGAAAACCATCCACCTATCAACGCACCGACTACTCGGCAGGACTTGTCCTCAAACAGTTTATCTGAACATACAAAAGATGGTGTGACTCTCAGAATGTAAATATCATGAATGAATATCATCTATAGCACATTGGTTATAACATTTACAAAAGAGAAAGAAAGTTATTTGCAGATTAAAATCATCAATACGGCCAATCTCACCTAGTAAAGTGATCTCAGCGTTAACAATATGGCTGATATCCTCCTGTTTGACCACGCAGCTGAAGCGGTTGGTTGTAGTCGAGGTCACAGTACTGTAGAGGCTCACGTTGTAGTGACCTCCTCTTTCAGAGACCTGTCGCTCCTCAGCAGGAAAGATGTTTCCATCACTGTCCTGCCAGCGTAGCTTCGGCTGTGGGAAAGCATCTCGAACTTCACACTTGAGCTGCACCCCGTCCTCTGAGACATCAACTATAGTGATGTACAGCTTTGAAGCTGCACCTGTGAACACAGTATTAAGAAATGGACAGTTACAGCACTAGAAGTAGCACGACTCTACTGGCTGCAAAAAGAAGTCTGATTGTATGGAAGTCTATGAGAAAATTTCCCTCTTGTGTCTTGTTTGTAAAATGTTGTAGTGTTAAGTACTTGTACCTGTAGTATTAGTAATAGATGTGTATGTAACTAAAGTGGACTTCTGTGTTTGTGTATTCTTGTGCTTGCATCTCAGTCACTATACCTTAAAAGACCTATACCCTTGCAGAATCGTAATTAGGATTAATAACAATCATAATTCTAATTGACCTCTCTTGTGTGTCCAACAAGGAGGATCATTTCCCTATTAATATACGTACTCTAATATGAGTTATGTCACTGGACGAATAATTTCATGTTGGAGTTGTGCACAATAATAATTCATAATTCCCCCATAAAATCATAAAGATATTTGAGTGCACAAATTTCTACATGAGTTTCCTCCAGAGGATGTCTGGTCTCAGCCTCAGAGATAGAGCGAGGAGCTCAGAGTAGAGCGGCTGCTCCTTCACGTTGAAAGGAGTCAGCTGAGGTGATCTGGGATAAGTTGCCTCCTGGATGCCTTCTTTCTGGAGGTGTTCCAGGCATGTCCAACTGGTAGGAGACCCGGTGGCAGACCCAGAACGCACTGGAGGAATTAAATGTCTCTCTGGCCTGAGAACGCCTCAGGATCCTTCAGGAGGAGGTATAAACAGTCTCATTGCAACTGCTAACATGGAGGCAATCGGATGTTAACAGCAAATGAGTTTGGAGCCATGTATCATGTTTCTATTTGAAACAGTGATATAATCTACGGAGGCTGGGCTGGACATTCACAACAACTTTTGATGGCTTATAAATGTTGCAGATATAGAGATTAATGACATCAAAACAAAGACTTCCCACTGATTTCTCCTTATCTGTATTTGAGGACAGAGCACTGTAGATCTAACAGACATCTAATCAATTATGAGGTTATATTGATCGTCAGGGAGTTCAACTTCTGCATTGGATCAGCTGTATATACAATACAGAAACTGTGTACCACGAAGGTAAATGATCAACTAAACCTGGAGTTATGCAGCTGTTTTTCCCAACATTACCCTCGGCCCGCGTCTGTGTGAGAACAGTAACAAAAGTCAAAATGAAGATACTGTATTAAAACTGGTGAATGATACTGAGGCCCGGGGGGGCGGAGTTATAGCTCACACACTGCAGATGTTGAGATCACTCACCTGTGATTTCTCCTGATCTGTCTTTAAAGGTACGTTCTGAAAAAAACAAAGAAACATCAATATTAAAGGTTCAACATTTTGGGAAATATGCTCAGGCTTCCCTGAGATATTTCACAGTGGAGGCGTCCGGCTCACTTGAAATAAATGTTGAGACCATCACGGAGTAACTAAATATATGGGCTCAGCAGGTGGAACTGATTAGGCAGCACTACTAACCACTTTCCGGGGAAAACCCTGGAAACCTTTAGCAACAACGTTAGCAACAAAGGCTACAGAACGTTTGAAAAAAAAACGTTGCAAATGAAGCATTCAGAGCAGGTTGAAGACCTGGCTTTTGACTTGCAGGCAGCATATTAATTGTTTTATGAAAGCACTCACCAACAACAAGCTTAATGTGGAATATTTGTCTTGGCTGAAGATGTGGAAAATAACAGGTGTAGTTTCCACCGTCCTCCATCCTTGTATTTTGGATAATGATGGAGGCGTTGCCGGACTTCAGTTCTTCTGGAAAATGTGAGACTCTGCCTTTATAGTGGTCATCTTGACCTGAACGGCCGTTATTGTAATGAATGCCTGCATCATACATGAACACGTCTCGACCACCTTTCTTCCAGTCAAACAGCTTTGACGTGATGTTCTCCTTGGTGCTGAGTGAACAGGGTAAAATGGCGTCACTTCCTTGTTTCACGATCACCGTGACGACATCTGGTCCTGAAAGATGAAGCAAATCACATAATACAGTTTGTTGATCAGTGATGATCAACAGACTCAGAAAGACCTCCTAAGGACAACTATTTGAATTACGGCCTGAACTTAAAGCATGAACTGACCCTAAAGGCCACTTGGACTGGAGAAAAACAACTCCCACCTTCGATGGAGCACAGACTCTCATCACCAAAGCCATAAACTAACCCACATTCCTGAGGACTTTGTGAAGCCTCCCTATAAATCTGAGCCCAACCTGAAATTCATGTAAATTAAATTTCTAATCATTATGCGACTTATATCATGTTATTTGTCATATACAAGAAGAATGGTATAACTTTCAATCGATCAATCAATTTTTATTTATATAGCGCCATATCACAACAAAAGTCATCTCAAGGCACTTTTCACATAGAGCAGGTCAAGACCGTACTCTTTAATATACAGAGACCCAACAATTCCCCCATGAGCAAGCACTTGGCGACAGCAGTAAGGAAAAACTCCCCTTTAACGGGTAGAAACCTCAAGCAGACCCCGGCTCTTGGTGGGCGGCCATCTGCTTTGACCGGTTGGGTTGAAACTTTCATAGATGCATGTTAATATCAGGTGTAAATAGAGGCTAAGGCCGTATTCAGACGGTGCGGCGAAAACGCCAGTCCTCCCGTTCATTTCAATGGGGGTAATGCGTTTAGGCTGTGACAAACCAAACCAAAAAAAACCTGCCATGAGGGAGTACAAAGATGTTACTGGGGGAGGAGAGGACATTTCTCTTCGTTTCATAAAGTAAAGTTACACTTTGCTGTCGGCTTCCAGACTCATTTTAAGAGAGATGTTAGAAAAAGTCTGAATGTGAAAAATCTCTATGAAAAATTGTATTATCCTTGATGCTTTGGCAATATTATTCATCTGTAAATGTCTAAGGACTAACTGTAAAGTTAGATTAACCCAATCTTCAGTCATTTAACAATCTTTCACAAACAAGCACGCATACACACATACAACAACAACAACAACGACAAAAACTGAGACAGATAGACGGTGAATCAGATTGAAAAAAAATAGGGGGGGGGGGGGGGGGGGGGGGCTATTATCAGATTGTTTCACACATTGTCACACATCCGTTCAACCCTGCAGCACCGCAAACTCTGATGGATACTTGATGGATACACCAAGTACTTCTCGGGGAATTTTTCTCTCGACCATGTAGGGTTAGGCGTAGCTGAAGGCCGGGAGCAAACAGTTTTTGACTGTATTTGTTTTAACTTTATGTAGTAAGCTTATTGGAAGTGACCAACAATACAGAAAATAGACATTGGTAAGAAAATAAACGCTGTAAATTATATATGAAGTATCGTAAAGACTGAATATCGTTTCTTCTTCTTCTAAGTCAACTTACACGTCTAAACAACAGCAGCCAGTAGCTGTTCAAGTGTAGGATTTAGTCACTACAGGATGAAAATGACGTCTGAAAATACAGTTTGACTATTTTAACACCACGGCTCTCCAGCAATAATGAAACAAAACCCTTTTACAACCCTTTATAACAGCTACATGACAACAAAACACGGGCTATATTGAACCAGAATGCTGAACTCATATAAAATCAACTGCGCTGTGGAGAATACGGTGTTATCATTAATAATTACATTTTACAGCGTTGATAATATTCATAAAAAAGTTTAAGCTAATTTGATATGTTACTACTTTCCCTGCATTGATACATAGCTAACTAACACTGGTATGCTAAGTTCTGAAGTTGAACATTAGTTTTCCTACCGTTTTCGTTTGTACGCCCAAGTATTCCTACAAACAAAGTATGAAGACAGAGCGACGAGAGTAGAAGCTTCATAGTTGTCTCCTTCAGTGTAAAACACGACGGTGTCAATCTGCACAGTGATGCTGTCAGCTGAAGCGAGTCGACGACTAATTTCAGGTTGCTTCAAAAGCGCAGTAAGCTCACATACTTTAGAGAAGTAGTTCAGTTTCATATAACAACCACAACAACAGCTGCTTTGTATTTTTCTTCTTCTTCTTCTTTTTTGTTTAATGGTGGGTGGCAACCAGCGTAAAGGTGCATTACCGCCACCCACTATGTTTGAGTGTGAGCCAGAGTTATCTACCCCTATAAACAAATCAGAAAAAAAACAAAAAGAAAACAAAACAAAAGGAAGATGTCCTGAATACTGATCAATCCAGTTTCTTTCAAGTAGTGGAATAAACTCCCTAACCCAGTTGTAAATATACTTTTCAAACTCAATTCTTCCCCTCCAATCTTCCTGATTTCTCTCTTTAATACTTCTCGCTCTCGAGAATAATTATTGCAGTGCAAAATGACATGTTCCACTGACTCCTCTATTTGACATAGGTCACATAATCCTGAGGGATGTTTGTTTATTAAATGCAGTGTTTTATTTAGTCTGGTGTGTCCTACCCTCAGCCTTGTTAAGATGTTCTCCTCTTTGGTGCTTCTTTTAGCTGACCTCGCTGGGCCCACTTCTCTCTGTACTGCATAGAGGTGTCGTCCTGTATTTGTTGTATCCCAGATATCTAGATGATGAGCTGCTGCCTTCACAATTATTTGTATTCTCTCCGTTTTGGATCTAACTTCCATTGTAGCATTTACTACCCCTGCTATGAATGTGACTAATTTCTTTAAATCAACCTTTACTTTTCCCTCACTTTCCTGATCTGCTTCTTTTATGGTCCCTGTACCTGTTCTGTTTCTCTCACTATTTCCTCCTCTCTGACTCACCATCTTCACAGCCTCTGCATATGTAATCTTATTCTGAACTCTTACCTGCTGTATTTCTCTTTCCCTTTTCACCACTTCACATCCCCCATAAGACACACTGTGATTGCCACCACAGTTACAGCACTTTGGTTGTTCATGATCACATTGCCCATACTCATGATTTTCCCCACATCTTGCACATCTTCTTCTGCCTTTGCATGTCTTGGCTGTATGACCAAACCTTTGACAGTTGTACCACCTCATTGGCTTTGGCACGTATTCTCTTACAGTATAGCTCAAGAAGCCTAGAGTCACTTTCTTTGGGAGCACTTCTTCCTCAAATTCTAGTACAACATGTTCACTGTCTTTCCTCACTCCCTCTCGAGTTATCTGCAACCGCCGAGCGCCTTTCAGGGTTCCTCCTTTTAAGTTTGATTTAATTTCCTCCATTGTGACTCCAACTGGCACCTCCCAAATCACTCCTTTACTCCACTTACTTCCTCTTTCAACACGACTTATACTTACCACTTTAAACTGCCCTACTTCTTTCATCCTTCCAGCCCGATCTCTCTGTCCTTCATTCCTGCAAATAATTGACAGATTTCCATCTTTCAAAACCTTAGCCATATGTATATCCCCAACCTGGTTCCTCAATACAGTTGTTAATTTCACCGGACTCATTGAGGAGATTCACTTCACCTCACCAAATCTCAGTATAATTTTAAACTCCAGACCTTCCTGAGTTCTCTCCTCCCTTCCTCCACCAAAACCTCCACTACCCTTGATTTTCTTTGAGCTGTTACCGGCAAACTCATTCCCTCTTTTCTCTCTCATTCTCTCACTACCCTGACTTACCTCCATACTGTCATCACTTTCAACTATGTCAGAATCTCCCCACTCTGGTTCATTCACAACATAGTTGTGCCGACCCGTCACTGCTTTCTTCATCTCATTGGGTTTCCCCATTCTAGTAAGCTCTCCCCGCTTGCGTCCTCCTACTGACTAACGTGTTTTGATCCCAGGATCATCTGTCAGATTGCTCTGATTGTTTTTCTGCAAAGTTTTAACCATGTATCGCTCTTCCTACCAAGGAAGTTGTCCAGGTCGGCTAGGAAACTTCTATATCTCCTGTCCAGCGTGCACACACATTGTAGTAACCCATCCAAAACACAGGAGGAAGGATTGGGACGTGCTAAACTCCTTGTTGATTGGTTGTCACTGAAACTGATGACAAATACGAGCCAATCACAGCAGCGGGAGCGACTAAAATGACGTGAAGCACCACGTTAATGGATTTAGTCAATTAGGACAAATTGAGCTATAATTTTGAACTCTAACATGTCATATGAGAATTTCTGCCTTGGATATGATTTAATTGGCAATCGTAATACATTTAAATCTATAACTAAAGCCATCTCGACTTCTATTATATGTTTAATTAAAGGAATTTCACAAATCTATTTGAAAAATATTAGTAACATGTTACAAACTAAATATTTTAATTTCCCCATAACTCCCAAGGCAAAAGAATAATAATAATTAATAAGAAGAATTGTCGGTGGTGGTGGAAACTTGAAAAGTGTTACTAATATTTTGTCCACCGCATTGACATACATATGGGAGGCAAAATATTAGGAACACATCAGTATAATGCACTCCAGTTCACCACCACCCACTACGACCTCAATGATAAACATAAAGTAGAATTATCACCTTTCTGACAACAAAAACTGAAAGTGTATAAACTTCATAAGGTAGATTTTATTACAGAGCTGTTGTATTGGATCGCATTAGACAGCACAGGTGTTCCTAATAAAGTGCTCAGTGTTGATTCAGTCATCATTCATTATTTAGTTTTTTTAATCAGTCTCCTAAGAGTCTGTAGAATGCATATTTACATATTTACATAGTGTTGAGACAAAAACTCACACACAGATGTAAAGTCATCAAAGAGGTAGATTAAGTTGCTGCTTTGAAGAACTGCAATGAGACTCATTTGTCTGAGAACCTGCAGAAAAGAAAACAAAAGTATAAATTACATAAAGTCTGTTCTATATTAAGCTGATATTTTTTACTGTCTCTCAGAAGTCTGTTTTCAAACGGTTAATAGTGACCATTTAAAAGTTTGACTGAATGGTTTCAGTTCGCTCATGAATTCAGTTTTACAGGTGACTCTTAATGCTCTTCATTACACTGAGGTCAACCATCAAACATACATCATAAACCTGTGAAATATCATATTTAACAATATGTGATGATTTTAGCTTCCACCGACACTGACCATTAACAAACTGATGATAAACATCTAATTGAAACCCCAAATGAAGAACATTTACTCTTAAACTATTATGAACAATGACCACTGTGTCGACTCCATTCCTCACAGCAGTGACTGCTCAGTTCATTGATCTCCACCTACAAACATGACTACAAGTCACTTCAGCTGCAAAGACACTGAAGAAACATTGAAGCTTCAGCTTGTTCAAGCTGACTAGAGAAAGTTTGGCATTTCTGCATGATGAATTTAATGATTTAGAGTGTCAATGGAGGGCAAATAAAAAGACCAACAAGAACAATAAGAACAAGGTGTACATGGAGTGCAATTAAAAACAAGAACAAAGTGTATAGTGTCTTAGTTGTCAGCGTCGTCAGTTTTTTTTTTTTGTCTTTGTTTCCTCCCACTGTCTCCTGGTAGAAGTCTGGGTTTGTTGTGATTCTCTTATAGCCGTTGTAGCCCTCGGCCGGATATGGCCCATCATCCACTTCCAGATGTGGGCCACATCTTTGCTGTTTCTCTGGCCAACATCCATGGAAAGGAAAGGAAATTTGCTATCAGGGATGTTACACCCATAGAGTGTTAGCTCACTCCAGGGGTGACATATTTTAGAAAATTGTTTATTCTGAAAGAACAAATTGAAAACTCAATGTGAGTCTGCTGATCCTCGGTGGCTTTACTGGTTCATATGTTAACTGTCAACTGAAGAAAGCAGCGCAGGCTCACAGCGTATTTACCCCCAACTGATCTCGTGCCTTTTACACTCCAAATACAAATGTATGAAATTGAATGGGGGGGTGTCTGTTAACGTGCAAAATAAAGTGCATACATATAAGCCTACAAATAACACATTTAAAGTAAGTGAGCAATTTCCTATGTGCCACACATACAACCTCTTAGGCTGAGGACAAACATGAAGATGTGCTGAAACCTACAAAGACTGGACAAACCACATGAAGATTGTTTCCACCAACTGCCACTATGTTTTTAGTCTTTGACAGCCGGAAGCAGGGCCAGTTCATAGGCCATATAGGCAGTAGCTGGTCACCTTCAAAGGAAAAAATAAAATAAATAAATAAAAAAAATAGATATATAAAAATTCACCAGTGGGCGCCCCTCCTCATTTTCTGCCTTGGGATAAAATATGAACAAATACACAAAGAAAGACAGAAATATGCTTTGCACCCCTGTTCCTCACAATGTTTCATCTGCTCTGCGCCTCTACTGTGCTCACTGAAACAGAGATGATGCATCACAAAGTCTGTGACGAGATGTCAAGAGGAAGATATTCACATTTATTTCATTCTGAAAAGTTCCAAACCTTCAGGTGAGAGGAAGAAAACGGACAAAAGAGGAGGAGGACTGAAAGCCCAACACAGAGGTGTGTCACGTTATGTAAAAATTAAAAAGTCGTTTTGTGTGTAACATTAGACGTTTCATTTGTAGCAGCTAGCTAGCTAAGTAACAATAATACAAACAATCAGGCCAGTGGTGCAAATTGCGAACATATTTGCAATTATTATTCAAGTTATTCAAGATGAAGTGAAGGAAACCTGGTCTTGAACATCTTGGGTCGACTTGACTGTAATCCTTATTTTACACTTTAACACTTCAGAGTTCATTGCAGTCGACACTAAAGAATCAAACCTAAACATGGCTCAAAGTCACTTTTAGCTTCTTTATTCAAAGATCTTGTGTCTGACTTTTGTTAAGAATTTGTCACTCATGAGTCAAAGTTTAGAACATTTCTAAAGACCTTTTACTGTAAGTTTTACACTCAGTGAGTTCACTGATTATAACTACAGTCTCTGTGATCAGCAGGTGTTTGCTGACCTCTGGTGGCAGAATGAAGATCTGCTCTCAGGACCTCAAATGTTTTTTAGCAAATCAAGTGATCAACTATGAATGTTGTTGTTTTTTTTAAATGTTTCTTTTATTGTCCTTTTTATTCAAGGTTCATTTAATTGTATTTGCAGGATTGAACAATGAAATTCAGCTGCAGACAATGTATTTACAAATGAGGAGAACTGAGCTGATAAAAATTATAGAATACAACACGCTCAACTCACAATCAAAAAAGCCGGGTACTGAATCCTTAAAGTATTAAAATTAAACAAAGAATGGAATCAGGACAGCACAACTAGTCACTTGATTTTAATTTTTTTACACATATGAGTCATCATACTCAAAAAATAATAAATAGAAAAAAACAAAAAACATAAAACGGAAGAACAAATCTCATTTATGTACCACATCAGAGAACTGAGTTTAACAATCTTCAGTGTTTCAGATTATAACTGACATACTTCACTCTTTCAAACATATTCTGACTTGCCTTTGCAATTCGGCATTATTGCAAACATTATCAATACATTTTAAGAAAGGAAGACCAAGTCTTCGCACCATGATGAAGTAATGCATCAGGACACATAACATCTCACACATGTCACATATCATTTTACATAAATAAAAAATCAACTTTGGCAATAGTGTCACAGACAGCTACTATTAACTCAAATACAAATATACCAACAAACAGTACAGTGATATATATAAAAATGATATATATATATGAAAGACACAATAATAATTTACATGTGACGAGATAGAATATACCAGGTGATAGGAGATGTTCAGTATTTTCCCTTCAGTTAAGACTCTCAGCTAAATAACAATCTCACATTTCAAACAGTAGTTTATGTTTATGTTTCCTCTCATCCGGACTGTTACAATCATCTTTGTTCAGGCGTCAGACTGTAGTCAATCACTCTTCACAAGCTTATTTAAAAACATTGATACTTGGCTTTTAACCAGTTTTAGAAAAAAAGAAAATGTCCAGCACCACTGTCCATGTTTCACTTCAAAAGCTGCCTTTCAGCTTTATAATTAAGACTTTTGATGGTGATTTAATGCACAATGTGGTCAAACTGCAAATAAATAATACATTTTTTTTTTTTTTTTTTGAACACGTTTTAGAAGAAAAGAAAATGTCCAGCACCACTGTCCATGTCTCACTTCACAAGCTGCCTTTCAGTTTTTTTTGCTGGTGATTTAAGGCACAACACAAGTAATAATATATCGATTTTAATCTAAACCTGAGAGCAAGAGATCCGGTCCAACAAGTCGCCTGATATCCTGGGTAAGTTTTTTTTTTTGTTTGTTTTTGGAACTTTTTGGAACTTATATATTTTATACAATAAATCAACACATTTTCATTTTTACGTTTACATTTTTCATTTAGCAGATGCTTTTATCCAAAGTGACGTATATATGAGACTGATCCAACACAAGCAGGGATCTAGTCAGGAGGTAACGACACCAGTAAGTGCCATAAAGCTTAAGTTTAGGCTCGATAGCATATAATGCCAACAGGCAGTGCAACAAGGCAATGCACAGAGTAGAGATTGCAGGGGGTTTTTTTTGTCTTTTTGTCTTTTCTCTACCTACAGCACATTAAGCACAGAGTTGTTCATGAAAGAGCTGGGTCTTTAGTGTTTTCTGATGTTAAGTCATCAGACAAGTGGATTAAGTGGCTGCATTGAAGGAACGGTATAAGACCCATTTTTCTGAGGAGAATCTGCAAAAAAGAAAACAAAAGTATAAATTACATAAAGTCTGTTCTATATTATGGTGACTCATCCAAATAGATTTTAATATTTTTATTGTCTTTTTCAAACAGTTAACACTGAACATGCTCTACGTTATACTGAGGTCGACCATCAAACACGTCCTCGTCCTCTCTGCTCTAGACCTCTTTAACAGGAACACTGTACAGTATTCACTATTGTTCTCCATAACAATCAATCAATCAATGAGATCGTTTATTTGTTTGTATAATATTAAACACAATTAACAAAAAGACAAGATTTCATGTCAGACTGCAACTTGGATGGATTTTTTATTGAATGTTTAAACCAACAGAACGGTTCATATCTGAGACTTTCAAAGTATCTGTCATGTTGATGCCTGCATGAATACATTATTTAAACTTACCTTTCTTGCGGTGTTTCATGATGTACTTTGCAACTTCAAACAGAACCAAAACTGCAGCAACAGTTAGAGCTCCAGAAAACCATCCACCTATCCACGCACCGGCTACTGGGTAGGACTTGTCCTCAAACAGTTTATCTGAACATACAAAAGACTGGTGTGACTCTCAGAATGTAAATATCATGAATGAATATACTGAATATCATCTATAGCACATTGGTTATAACATTTACAAAAGAGAAAGAAAGTTATTTGCAGATTAAAATCATCAATACGGCCAATCCCACCTGGTAAAGTGATCTCAGCGTTAACAATATGGCTGATATCCTCCTGTTTGACCACACAGCTGAAGCGGTTGGTTGTAGTCGAGGTCACAGTACTGTAGAGGCTCACATTGTAATGACCTCCTCTTTCAGAGACCTGTGGCTCCTCAGCAGGAAGGACGTTTCCATCACTGTCCTGCCAGTGTAGCTTCGGCTGTGGGAAAGCATCTCGAACTTCACACTTGAGCTGCACCCCGTCCTCTGTGACATTAACTATAGTGATGTATGGCTTTGAAACTGCACCTGTGAACACAGTATTAAGAAACGGACAGTTACAGCACTAGAAGTTGAATTCTGGGATGTGCTGTGATCTATTTTTTTTTTTGTAAATGTGCAGTTCAAAGCATTTAAGAGAGAAAACAACTGAAAACATCTTCCAGATTATTGGAAACTTGGAAATTCATATGTAATCACTTCATTCTATGAAAAGCATACTGCATTTCACAGAAACATCTATATTTCAGTGCTACTTTTTAAATTTATTTTCTACTTTAGTTCCATTATAAGCCTTTATTAAATAAACTTTCACCTGAACATTAGCACCAAATAAAATCAGTCAATAATGTCATTAAAATAAATCCATCAATATAAAAATACAGTTTAATTTCCAAAGTGTCCATTTTTATGTTGGAGGTAGATTATGTTCATCTCTGCTGTCTGAACATCAACTTGTGTTCTTCTGACTAACTGAACACATACCAAAGCATAATGCAGGTTAAATGAAAAACAAAGTGCAACAAAACATTTAGGAATTGTTTGGACTTGTGCAGTCATTTTTACCAGCAGGTGAGATTTGAATTGATCTTCCACCTGAATATGAGCCTGAATCTTTGCTGAACGCCATGACGCAAGTTACCACGACACCAAATGCAACAACTGGTCCAAATCACTTGTGGTCTGTTGCTTCGGCCAAAAGTTGCAGTAATTTAGCAAAATTGCAAATTCTCACAAATATTGCAGAGATTTCTTGAATTTGCGTTAAGTACTGTACTGAAATTGCGACTTCCTGGAGGGACTAACATGTACAGACCCTCTACAGAGGTCTAGACCTCCTTTGCATTGTTACACAACTTACTGTGAAATGAAAAAATGTTTGGTTTCAGATCTACTGTATATAACATTATCTACTAAAGAAATGTGGAAATAATAAGCTGAATAATTGATTAGTTGACTATAGTAATGGCTGTTCACAACTCAGAGTTGAGTTATGGACCGATGTGAGTTGAGGTCATCAGTATCTGTCACAGCACTAAAAGGCCCAAACACACTGAAAACGCCTGATGTACACGTTTTGAAGTACACCTATTGTTTTAAATGGCTGAACATGCACCAAAAGCGTTATGAGGCGCATCAAACCGCCTTGATGCCCTGACTCCGACCTTGTTTCGATTTTGGGAAAGAGTGCACAGTGAACTCAGCGGCCTCACATTTTTCTGTTCTCTATTTCTGCTCACTAACAGGGCCACACTGTCCTCATTCTCCCCTATGACCAAGGAGGAAGTCTCCAAACGTCTTCTAAAGTCTTGTCCCACTGCTTGTCCACTGGACCCAATACCATCTAACCTGCTACAGAATATTTCCCCCGCACTTAACTCCGCGGTCACACACATCATCAACTCCTCACTTACAACTGGTGTTTACCCCACCGCCTTTAAGCAAGCTCAAGTCACCCCTCTGCTCAAAAAACCTACACTCAAGGCAGCTCAGGTTGAAAACTACAGACCGGTTTCACTCCTGCCCTTCCTGTCAAAAGTACTTGAGCGCACAGTCTTCAACCAAGTCTCTGAATTCCTCTCTGCCAACAACCTGTACGACCCAAAGTCAGTCCGGCTTTAAGCAGGGTTACTCTACCGAGACTGCACTACTGTCGGTTATGGAATCACTGCGCTCAGCTAGAGCTGCCGGTCAGTCCTCAGCCATTTTGCTACTGGACCTGTCAGCTGCCTTTGATACAGTTAACCACCAACTCCTCCTCTCCACACTCACTGAGCTTGGTATCTCAGGATCCGCCCTCCGCTGGTTCATGTCCTACCTGTCAGGGAGATATTTTAGAGTATCTTGGAGTAGAGAAATGTCCAAACTGCACAGCTTATCCACAGGGCTTCCTCAAGGGTCAGTGCTCGGTCCCCTTCTTTTCTCATTATACACCACCTCACTTGGCGCAATCATCCACTCCCATGTTTTCTCATACCACTGCTATGCTGACGACACCCAGCTCTTCCTGACATTCCCACCGGAAGACCACACAGTCTCCGCTCGCATCTCTTCATGCCTTTCCGATATATCAGCATGGATGAAAGAACGCCACCTTCAGCTTAACCTCTCTAAGACCGAGCTCCTTGTCATACCAACAAAACATCAGCATCCAGCTTAAATCAACCCAACTCATGCCCACAAAATCTGCCCGAAACTTGGGTGTCATGATTGATGACCAACTAACCTTTAAGGTTCACCTGGCCTCAGTTGCTCGATCGTGTCGATTCGCCCTGTACAACATCAGGAAAATCAGACCCCACCTGTCTGAGCATGCAGCACAACACCTGGTACAGGCTCTCGTAATATCACGCATTGACTACTGCAACTCCTTACTGGCAGGCCTCCCTGCATGTACACTTAAACCTCTGCAGATGATCCAGAACGCGGCAGCGCGTCTGGTCCTCAATCAGCCCAAAACAGCGCCTGTCACCCCGCGGTTGATATCCCTCCACTGGCTCCCAGTTGCTTCCTGCATCAAATTCAAAACCCTGACACTTGCTTACAAAATAGCAACTAAAACGGCTCCTGCCTACCTGAACTCCCTCATTCAGGTCTACACTCCTTCCCGCCCACTACGCTCTGCCAACGAAAGGCGCCTGGTACCACAACAGGGCCCTAAGTCACTAGCTAGACTCTTCTCCTCTGTAGTTCCCTGGTGGTGGAACAAGTTACCAAACTCTGTTCGATCTGCAGAGTCCCTCTCAATCTTTCAGAAAAGACTAAAGACCAAGCTCTTTCGCGAACACCTCTGCACTTGATGAACTGTAGGGAGAGAAAAAACAAAAAACAAAAAAACCCCCGTAGACTCCCAAATGCTATTGATTTCTGAATGAATGGATAGTTGGCGTTAATTTTGGCATTAAAAAATATTTTCTTGGCCTGGCGGGGGTTCTTGTTGTGATAATTATAGGAGAAACACTGATTCAGTAAATGTTCAGTAAACGTTGAGTACAGTTAGACCCAGCGGTCTTCATTAGGTTGGGCGAGTTCAAAGTTGTGAAAACAACGGGGGTGCTTTAAATACACCCTCATTTTCACAGGTTAGTCTGTTCCTCCCGCCGCAGGAAATAATGGATCAATCCTGGAAATCTATTGATGTTGCACTTTTCTCCTTACCAATGAAAATTTAGTCGGACGGGAGCATATCGACCAACTAATCGACCAGTCGACCAGCAGACTACAGCCCTAGTCTGAGTACACATTAAAATTTATTCAGAACTAAAAACATGTTAACAATTAAAATCATTTGAATATTAAATATGATTAGGAAGAACCTCACCAGAGATAAACACGAATGTCTCAGTATCAACCTGATGGCTGATTTCCTCCTGCGTAGCAACACAGCGATAGTAGTTGGTCTTGTTCACAGTAGTTTGGAGGATGATGTCGTAGCGGCCTTTCTGTCACCTTTGGTTCTTCAGCATGAAGGATGTTTCCAGCTCTGTCCTGCCAGTGTAATTTAGGTTTTGGAAAAGCACCTTGAACTTCACACTGCAGCAGCGCCAAGTCCGCTGTTTCATGAAGTGATGTGACATATGGTTTTGGAGCTGTACCTGTGAACAAAGTATAAAACAACAACTTGTAAAGCACAATTACAGGATTATACATGAACTGTAATACTGGGATTTTTTTGTTCAATCTGTCTCTGTATGTATATGATCATAGTTTGGACAAACCTTGAATTTCTGCTCAGTTTCTTGAGCGACAAAAATAAAAATGAAATCAGGTTTAATTTATTGTCTGAGATGTAGACAGTATTTTCTATCACACTAAAGTCATATAAAAATTGTGTTATAAAATATGAATCATAGGTTCTTGTAAAGCATGTTTGAGCCTTTGTGTTATTGTGTCAGTGACAAACATCTGATCAACAGTCTAAAGCTGCCAGAATGAAAAACTGACCGTCAGATTAGTTGTAGTTCTTCTTTAGTAGCCGACAGCAGTTTTATATTTTCTCACATAGGAAGAGCATTATTATAACTGAAAACTTAATGTTTGTTCATGTTTTATAATCTGAATTCCTCCTAGATCATGACCCACAGTGCTCTACAGTTAAAAGCAGATCAGAGGAAATTAGCGGCGAGTCGTGATATTGATGGCAGTGACCTCTACATCTGCAGTGTGTGCTACAACTTTATCATGTGAGAGCCGAGTATCATTCAAGAGTTTTGACAGAATATAACTTTAATACAAGTATAGTCCTGTATCAGAACGAGCCAACACAACAACCTCTTACACCCAGATGCCACATCAGTAAAGCAAAAACACTTCAGGTGACTACAGATATGAACAGTTTCATTGCAACTGTTTCTATGGAAACAATCGGATATGACATGTTAACAGCAACTGAGTTTGGAGCCATGTATCATGTTTCTGTTTGAAACAGTGATATAATCTACAGAGGCTGGGCTGGACATTCACAACAACCTCTGATGGCTGATAAATGTTGCAGATATAGAGATTAATGACATCAAAATAAAGACTTCCCACTGATTTCTCCATATCTGTATTTGAGGACAGAGCACTGTAGATCTAACAGACATCTAATCAATTATGAGATTATATTGATCGTCAGGGAGTTCAACTTCTGCATTGGATCAGCTGTGTATATGATACAGAAATTGTGTACCACTACTGCTACTGTGGAAGGTAAATGATCAACTAAACCTGGAGTTATGCAGCTGTTTTTCCCAACATTACCCTCGGCCCGCGTCTGTGTGAGAACAGTAACAAAAGTCAAAATGAAGATACTGTATTAAAACTGGTGAATGACACGGAGGCCCGGGGGGGCGGAGTTATAGCTCACACACTGCAGATGTTGAGATCACTCACCTGTGATTTCTCCTGATCTGTCTTTAAAGGTGCGTTCTAAGGGGAAAAAAAGAAAAATGACATTAATTCATGCGCAGTGCATGGGCGATATTATCAACTATTATCAACTTGCTATTTGTTGTTAGCCTTTTAAATGTTTTTAATCTAAAATGAAACGGGGGGAAACAAAGCAACATCAACATTGCATTCAACATTTTGGGAAATATGCTCAGGCTTCCCTGAGATATTTCACAGTGGAGGCGTCCGGCTCACTTGAAATAAATGTTGAGACCATCACAGGGTAACTAAATATATGGGCTCAGCATGTGTAACTGATTAGGCAGCACTACTAACCACTTTCGGGGGAAAACCCTGGAAACCTTTAGCAACAACGTTAGCAACAAAGGCTACAGAACGTTTGAAAAAAACGTTGCAAATGAAGCATTCAGAGCAGGTTGAAAAATATTAATTGTTTTATGAAAGCACTCACCAACAACAAGCTTAATGTGGAATATTTGTCTTGGCTGAAGACGTGGAAAATCACAGGTGTAGTTTCCACCGTCCTCCATCCTTGTATTTTGGATAATAATGGAGGCGTTGCCGGACTTCAGTTCTCCTGGAAAATGTGAGACTCTTCCTTTGAACTGCTCATCTTGACCTGAACGACCATTATTGTAATGAGTGCCTCCATCATACATGAACACCTCCTGACCACCTTTCTTCCAGTCAAACAGCTTTGACGTGATGTTCTCCTTGGTGCTGAGTGAACAGGGTAAAATGACGTCACTTCCTTGTTTCACGATCACCGTGACAACATCTGGTCCTGAAAGATGAAGCAAATCACATAACACAGTTAGTTGATCAGTGATGATCAACAGACTCAGAAAGACCTCCTAAGGACAACTATTTGAATTACGGCCTGAACTTAAAGCATGAACTGACACTAAAGGCCACTTGGACTGGAGAAAAACAACTCCCACCTTCGATGGAGCACAGACTCTCATCACCAAAGCCATAAACTAACCCACATTCCTGAGGACTTTGTGAAGCCTCCCTACAAATCTGAGCCCAACCTGAAATTCATGTAAATTAAATTTCTAATCATTATGCGACTTATATCATGTTATTTATCATATACAAGAAGAATGGTATAACTTTCATAGATGCATCTTAATACCAGGTGTAAACAGAGGCTAAGGCCGTATTCAGACCAAATCAGACGGTGCGGCGAAAACGCCAGTCCTCCCATTCATCCCAGTAATCACAGGTAGTGATTAGTAACATTCAATTAGTAACAGTTTTTGACTGTGTTTGTTTTAACTTTATGTTGTAAGCTTATTAGACCAACAATACAGAAAATAGACATTGGTAAGAAAATAAACGCTGTAAGTTATATATGAAGTATCATAAAGACTGAATATCGTTTCTGAGTAAGTTACACGTCTAAAAAACAGCAGCCAGTAACTGTTAAAGTGCAGGATTTAGTCACTACAGAATGAAAAGGACGTCTGAAAATATAATTTGACTATTTTTACACCACGGCTCTCCAGCAGTAATGACATTGTGGCTGTTGTGTGTAGCTTTGTATTTTGTATTTTGTACGGTGTGTTCTGTGTGTTTTTTGCTTTGTATTGTTTGTTGTTGTGCTGTTGTGTGTTTTGATTGTGGGGGACAACAGGCCTTTACACACCGGGGGGCGGTTTTTTTGCGTTCGATTAATTTGCACGTCCATGTTTTTTCGAACTGTTGTTTTTGTCATGAGAACTTTCACACAGAACACGAATATTACGAGGCGAACAAGCGACGTGATTTTTTTCCGGAACGAGGTCGATTTTTCTGACTTTTCACACAGCGAATAAAAGCATCGACCAATCACAAAGCATAGTCTGCACATTGATGCATCATGTATCATATGCATCATCACCATGTATTTATAAATACAAACACTGTGGATTTCTTCTGGTGGGGCCGACATGCAAACTGTTTTGGTTCAGTAACTTTCTGCTGTCAGTCAGCCTGGTGAAGGCAGTTTTCCTTCTGTAACCGGTGGTTTCTAGCGGGCAAAACTAAGGGCAAAACTGCTGCAGTTAACAAGGTGAAGGAGATGACTTGGCACAAAACTGATGACAGATTAAATGTATACACGTAGGCGGGTAGTGATGACATAAAGGTTAGAGGAGTGAACTTATTACTAGAAGGTTGATGGTTCAATCCCCGCATTCTGCTTGATGAGTCTGCATGGTGAAAGTGAAGAGCAGCGCTTGTTCCTGTTCATGGTTTTATCTTTATTTGTTAATAAATCATGTTATTTGTCATGTAAATACAAGAAGAATGGTATAACTTTCATAGACGCATGTTAATACCAGGTGTAAACAGAGGCTTCCAGACTCATTTTAAGAGAGACGATAGAAAAAGTCTAAATGTGAAAAATCTGTATGAAAAATTGTATTATCCTTGATGCTTTGGCAATATTATTCATCTGTAAATGTCTAAGGACTAACTGTAAAGTTAGATTAACCCAATCTTCAGTCATTTAACAATCTTTCACAAACAAGCACGCATACACACATACAACAACAACAACAACGACAAAAACTGAGACAGCTGGACGGTGAATCAGATTGGAAAAAAAATAGGGGAGGGGCCTATTATCTAATTGTTTCACAGAGATTAGGCTACATTATAAAAACGCCCAAACATCGGGGCTGTATGGTGGGGGCCAGGCTGGCCACAGGTTATTTAAGTTCATCTCAGTGATCACAGGCGTAGCTGAAGACCGGGAGCAAACAGCTTTTGACTGTATTTGTTTTAACTTTATGTAGTAAGCTTATTGGAAGTGACCAACAATACAGAAAATAGACATTGGTAAGAAAATAAACGCTGTAAATTATATATGAAGTATCGTAAAGACTGAATATAGTTTCTTCTTCTTCTGAGTTTTCCTACCGTTTCCATTTGTACGTGCAAGTATTCCTACAAACAAAGTATGAAGACAGAGCGACGAGAGTAGAAGCTTCATAGTTGTCTCCTTCAGTGTAAAACACGACGGTGTCAATCTGCACAGTGATGCTGTCAGCTGAAGCGAGTCGGCGGCTGACTTCAGGTGGCTGTAAAGTGAACTCACACGTGTTGGAGAAGTGGTTCAGTTTCCTAGAACTACTTCTTCTTCTTTTTTGTTTAATGGCGGGTGGCAACCAGCGTGAAGGTGCATTACCGCCACCTACTGTGTTGGAGTGTGAACCAGAGTTATCTATCCCTATAAACAAATCAGAAAAAAACAAAACAAAACAAAAAACAAAAGGAAGATGTCCTGAATACTAAATTCTGTTGATCAATCCAGTTTCTTTCAAGTAGTGGAATAAACTCCCTAACCCAGTTGTAAATACACTTTTCAAACTCAATTCTTCCCCTCCAATCTTCCTGATTTCTCTCTTTAATACTTCTCGCTCTCGAGAATACTTATTGCAGTGCAAAATGACATGTTCCACTGACTCCTCTATTTGACATAGGTCACATAATCCTGAGGGATGTTTGTTTATTAAATGCAGTGTTTTATTTAGTCTGGTGTGTCCTACCCTCAGCCTTGTTAAGATGTTCTCCTCTTTGGTGCTTCTTTTAGCTGACCTCGCTGGGCCCACTTCTCTCTGTACTGCATAGAGGTGTCGTCCTGTATTTGTTGTATCCCAGATATCTAGATGATGAGCTGCTGCCTTCACAATTATTTGTATTCTCTCCGTTTTGGATCTAACTTCCATTGTAGCATTTACTACCCCTGCTATGAATGTGACTAATTTCTTTAAATCAACCTTTACTTTTCCCTCACTTTCCTGATCTGCTTCTTTTATGGTCCCTGTACCTGTTCTGTTTCTCTCACTATTTCCTCCTCTCTGACTCACCATCTTCACAGCCTCTGCATATGTAATCTTATTCTGAACTCTTACCTGCTATATTTCTCTTTCCCTTTTCACCACTTCACATCCCCCATAAGACACACTGTGATTGCCACCACAGTTACAGCACTTTGGTTGTTCATGATCACATTGCCCATACTCATGATTTTCCCCACATCTGGCACATCTTCTTCTGCCTTTGCATGTCTTGGCTGTATGACCAAACCTTTGACAGTTGTAACACCTCATTGGCTTTGGCACGTATTCTCTTACAGTATAGCTCAAGAAGCCTAGAGTCACTTTCTTTGGGAGCACTTCGTCCTCAAATTCTAGTACAACATGTTCACTGTCTTTCCTCACTCCCCCTCGAGTTATCTGCAACCACCGAGCGCCTTTCAGGGTTCCTCCTTTTAAGTTTGATTTAATTTCCTCCATTGTGACTCCAACTGGCACCCCCCAAATCACTCCTTTACTCCACTTACTTCCTCTTTCAACACGACTTATACTTACCACTTTAAACTGCCCTACTTCTTTCATCCTTCCAGCCCGATCTCTCTGTCCTTCATTCCTGCAAATAATCGACAGATTTCCATCTTTCAAAACCTTAGCCATATGTATATCCCCAACCTGGTTCCTCAATACGGTTGTTAACTTCACCGGACTCATTGAGGAGATTCACTTCACCTCACCAAATCTCAGTATAATTTTAAACTCCAGACCTTCCTGAGTTCTCTCCTCCCTTCCTCCACCAAAACCTCCACTACCCTTGATTTTCTTTGAGCTGTTACCGGCAAACTCATTCCCTCTTTTCTCTCTCATTCTCTCACTACCCTGACTTACCTCCATACTGTCATCACTTTCAACTATGTCAGAATCTCCCCACTCTGGTTCATTCACAACATAGTTGTGCCGACCCGTCACTGCTTTCTTCATCTCATTGGGTTTCCCCATTCTAGTAAGCTCTCCCCGCTTGCGTCCTCCTACTGACTAACGTGTCTTGATCCCAGGATCATCTGTCAGATTGCTCTGATTGTTTTTCTGCAAAGTTTTACATCTTTGCTGTTTCTCTGGCCCACATCCATGCCAAAGGAAATTTGCTACCAGGGATGTTACACCCATAGAGTGTTAGCTCACTCAAGGGGTGACATATTTTAGAAAATTATTTATTCTGAAAGAACAAATTGAAAACTCAATGTGAGCCTCGGTGGCTTTACTGGTTCATACGTTGACTGTCAACTGAAGAAAGCAGCGCAGACTCACAGCGTATTTACCCCCAGCTGATCTCGTGCCTTTTACACTCCAAATAGAAGTATATGAAATTGAATGGGGGGCGTCTGGTAACGTGCAAAATAAAGTGCATACATGTAGGCCTAAAAATAATACATTTAAAGTAAGTGAGCAATTTCCTATGTGCCATACATACAACCTCTTAGGCTGAGGACAAGACTGGACAGACCACATGAAGATTGTTTCCACCAACTGCCACTATGTTTTTAGTCTTTGACAGCCGGAAGCAGGGCCAGCTCATAGGCCATATAGGCAGTCGCTGGTCACCTTCAAAGGAAAAAATAAAATAAATAAATAAAAAAATAGATATATAAAAATTCTCTGGTGGGCGCCCCTCCTCATTTTCTGCCTTGGGATAAAATATGAACAAATACACAAAGAAAGACAGAAATATGCTTTGCACCCCTGTTCCTCACAATGTTTCATCTGCTCTGCGCCTCTACTGTGCTCACTGAGACAGAGATGATGCATCACAAAGTCTGTGACGAGATGTCAAGAGGAAGATATTCACA
This sequence comes from Thunnus albacares, assembly GCF_914725855.1. Lineage (NCBI taxonomy): Eukaryota > Metazoa > Chordata > Actinopteri > Scombriformes > Scombridae > Thunnus > Thunnus albacares. The sequence continues at coordinate 26,758,435 of NC_058120.1, read as the reverse complement.
TTTATTTCATTCTGAAAAGTTCCAAACCTTCAGGTGAGAGGAAGAAATGGACAAAAGAGGAGGAGGACTGAAAGCCCAACACAGAGGTGTGTCACATTATGTTAAAATTAAAAAGCCGTTTTGTGTGTAACATTAGATGTTTCATTTGTTTCACCTCAAATGTTTTCTAACAAATCAAGTGATCAACTAGGTGTTGTTGTTGTTTTTAATGTTTCTTGTAACTGTCCTTTTTAATTAATCATTTAATTGTATTTGCAGGATTGAACAATGAAATTCAGCTGCAGACAATGTATTTACAAATGAGGAGAACTGAGCTGATAAAAATTATAGAATACAACACGCTCAACTCACAATCAAAAAAGCCGGGTACTGAATCCTTAAAGTAATAAAATTGAACAAAGAATGGAATCAGGACAGCACACCTCGTCACTTGAGTTAAATTTTTTTATTCCCATACAGAGATTTCAGCCAGGCACCCTTCCTCAGCGTGTATAAATCAACACAATCCACAACAGGTGGATTTAATTATAGATTATAGGCATCCACAACTGACACAACAAGTTCATCCCAGCAGAGGGAGCTACACTTATGAGTCATCATAATCAAAAAATAATAAATGGGAAAAAATGACTTCTGTCCAGTTCATAAGAAGACAAACAAAAAACATAAAACAAAAGAACAAATCTCATGCATGTACCACATCAGAGAAATGAGCTGAACAATCTTCAGTGTTTTAGATTATAACGGACTGGTCTTTGTAACAGAGCATTACTGTAAACATTATCAATACATTTTATGAAAGGGAGACCAAGCCTCGCCATGATGAAATAAAGCAGGAGGACACATAACATCTTACACATGTCAGATAACATTTTACATAAATAAAAACAATAAATAAAAAATCAACTTTGGCAAATAGTGTCACAGACAGCTGCTATTAACTCAAATACAAATATACCAACAAACTGTACAGTGATATATAAAGGACACAATAATAATTTACATAATAATTATTTAATATTAATAATAATTTAATTTTATTTTATTATTTAATTATTTAATAATAATTTATAGAATATACCAGGTGATATGAGAGGTTCGGTATTTTCCCTTCAGTTAAGAATCTCAGTTAAATAATAATCTCACATTTGAAACAGTAGTTTATGTTTCTATTTCCTCTCATCCGGACTGTTACAATCATCTTTGTTCAGGCGTCAGACTGAAATCAATCACTCTTCACAAGCTTATTTAAAAACACTGATACTTGGCTTTTAACCAGTTTTAGAAGAAAAGAAAATGTCCAGAATCACTGTCCATGTCTCACTTCACAAGCTGCCTTTCAGCTTTATAATTCAGGCTTTTGATGGTGATTTAATGCACAATGTGGTCAAACTGCAAGTAACAATATATAGATTTTAATTTAAACCTGAGAGCAAGAGACCTGCTGGTCAAATACATCATCTGATATCCTGGGTACAGGATATTTTTTTTGTTTTTGGAACTTTTTGGAACATTTGTATTTTATACAATAAACCAATTTTCATTTTTACATTTTTCATTTAGCAGAAACTTTTATCCAAAGTGACGTACATATGAGACTGATCCAAAGTCACTTCTTCATTAGCTTCTTCATTCAAAGATCTTGCGTCTGACTTTTGTTAAGAATTTGTCACTCGTGAGTCAAAACTTAGAATATTTCTAAAGACCTTTTACTGTAAGTTTTACACTCAGTGAGTTCACTGATTATTTCACTTGATTTAATCTTTAGGTTTTTTGTATTTTGGTGGTTATAAGACTCGTTGGCTTCCTTCCTCTGATGCACATCTATTAAGTTTCATTATTTCAGATCTTTCACCATTATGTCTGAATTGTGCAAAGAAATAGACAAATTTTGAGGAGATAAAACTAATAATGAATTTGCCTGAACTCAAATAATCATCGATATTCTACAATATCATTTCAGTGTCATCCCAGAAATAATTCACTGATTTTAAGATCGATTGGTGAGTAAAGATGACTGTGTGGTCACAGGTTTGATTCCAGCTGCTGCCACTGCAAATTTCTGCTTCAGCAGCCATCTACAGGTGAAATTGTATCAAATACCACACACTTGTTCAGCATCCCGTCTGTACAATTTTGTTGAATATAGTCACCATGGAATATGGAATTTAAGAGATAGTTAACTTACTGAGTAGTACTGTGGTGTTTCATTAATGGCTACATATTTGCAGCATGTTTCACTGTGATCGTGCACATTGACATGGAGGACTTGTGCATCAAGTTTCATTTCAAGACAACAGAACTGTGGAAATATCATGTTATAGTATTACAGTAGCGCCTCCTGTGAGTAGAAGTATATCAAATTTTACATGATGATGCACTCTCATCATCCCACACAGCTTCCACACAATAAATAAATAAACAAATAAACAAACAAATAAATAAATAAATAAATAAATAAATAGCGACGTGCATTTGAGACTGATCCAACACAAGCAGGGATCTAGTCGGGAGATAACTAGGGCTGTAGTCAACCAAAGAAAATCTTGGTCGACTAAAATCGTACATGATCTTCAACTAATTGATTAGTCATTTACATTACATTTATTAACTGACACACTGTAGTTTGTACTGTACATTTACAGACTGACAATTCACTACTAACCTTTTCCTCTGCCCCGCTCGCATCCACCGTCACTTCTCTGCCGCTCACTCTCTCCCGCTCGTTACGCAAACATACTCCTTAACGGAGCCACGCTACCAGTGGTTTCCAAGGCAACGATAGAGGTTGACTCACGTACCGGAACAGCGCTGCACAGAGACTCCCAAACGCTGTCGATTTCAAATCAAAATCAAATATTAAATTTTTTTTTTTTTTTGGCCTGGAGGGGGTTCTCGTTATGTCATTATGGAGAAATACAGATTCAGTGAACGTTGAGTACAGTTAGACCCAGCAGTCTCCGTTAGGTTGGGCGAGACAAGAGCATATTGACCAGTCAACCAGCAGACTACAGCCCTACAGATAACAACACGAGTAAGTTCCATATAAGAATTAATTTGGGCCTGATAGCATGTAGATGCCAACAGGCAGTGCAACAAGGCAATGATTAGAGTACATAGATTGCAGGTTTTTGAGGTTTTCTTTGTCCTTTTGTCTTTTCTCTACCTACAGTTGTTCACGAAAGAGCTGGGTCTTTAGTGTTTTCTGATGTTAAGTCATCAGACAGGTGGATTAAGTGGCTACATTGAAGGAACGGTATAAGACCCATTTTTCTGAGGAGGATCTGCAAAAAGAAAACAAAAGTATAAATTACATAAAGTCTGTTCTATATTATGGTGACTCATCCAAATAGATTTTTACTCACACGCTCTACGTTACACTGAGGTCGACCATCAAACACGTCCTCGTCCTCTCTGCTCTACACCTCTTTAACAGGAACACTGTACAATATTCTCTATTGTTCTCCATAATAATCAATCAATCAATCAATGAGATCGTTTATTTGTTTGTATAATATTAAACACAATTAACAAAAAGACAAGATTTCATGTCAGACTGCAACTTGGATGGATTTTTTATTGAATGTTTAAACCAACAGAATGGTTCATATCTGAGACTTTCAAAGTATCTGTCATGTTGATGCCTGCATGAATACATTATTAAAACTTACCTTTCTTGCAGTGTTTTTTGATGTACTTTGCAACTTCAAACAGAACCAAAACTGCAGCAACAGTTAGAGCTCCAGAAAACCACCCACCTATCAACGCACCGGCTACTGGGCAGGACTTGTCCTCAAACAGTTTATCTGAACATACAAAAGACTGGTGTGACTCTCAGAATGTAAATATCATGAATGAATATACTGAATATCATCTATAGCACATTGGTTATAACATTTACAAAAGAGAAAGAAAGTTATTTGCAGATTAAAAGTCATCAATACAGCCAATCTCACCTGGTAAAGTGATCTCAGCGTTAACAATATGGCTGATATCCTCCTGTTTGACCACACAGCTGAAGCGGCTGGTTGTAGTCGACGTCACAGTACTATAGAGGATCACGTTGTAGTGACCTCCTCTTTCAGAGACCTGCGGCTCCTCAGCAGGAAGGACGTTTCCATCACTGTCCTGCCAGTGTAGCTTCGGCTGTGGGAAAGCACCTTGAACTTGACACTTGAGCTGCACCCCGTCCTCTGTGACATCAACTATAGTGATGTACGGCTCTGCAGCTGCACCTGTGAACACAGTATTAAGAAACAGACAGTTACAGCACTAGAAGTAGCACGACTCTACTGGCTGCAAAAAGAAGTCTGATTGTATGGAGGCCTATGAGAAAATGCCCCTACTTGTCTCTTGATTTATTACCTCAGTAAACACTTTCCTAATGAGTTTATGGTCTCAATCACTAGTTTCAAGTCTTCTTCAATACAGCATGATGTTCATTTTGTAAGTTATGGTCCCATTTAGAGTAAAAAAGATGATAAAGCAGCATATGCTTTAGGGTGTGGCTACGTTGTGATTGACAAGTCACTACCACGGCGACAAAGTTGATTACGTAACGTAACCATTGCGTTACGAAGGTGGGACCTACGGCTAGTTCTGGTTAGAAGTCTAGCTGCTGTATTTTATTTTTTACTGTAAACATTTTAAAAGACTGACTGAGGCGGGTGTAGAGGGAGTTACAGTAGTCTAACTGGGAGAAAATGAATGTGTGGATTAATTGGTCAAGAACAGTAGGGGACAATAAAAGGTCTTACTTTCACAATATTTCTTAACTGAGGAAAACAGGATTGGACAAGCTTATTAACATGATCGTCAAATGTCATATACTGGTCGATGATGATATCGAGATTCTTAGCAGTGGATTTAATGTTGGGGTGAAGTGGGCCAATAAAGTGAGTAGCAGCATTGACAAATATTTCAGGACCAATTAAAAGAACTTCAGTTTTGTCAGGGTTTAGATGGAGGAATTGTAACATTGTGGTCGCCTAAAAAAATAATAAAAAAGTCTTGTTCAGCGTTTGGTTTTAATAAAAGACCCATCAATGAGTTGGATGATTAGTTTTTCCTGTGAGTACATTTTGTTTTAACGGTTTTCGGCCTGTTTTTGCTAGAGAAAGTTAGCATTAGTATTAGCATGATCACTGTTAACCATAGATTGTAAATCTATAGTTCGAGATCAGTGACATCACTCACCTGTGATTTCTCCTGATCTGTCTTTAAAGGTACGTTCTAAAAAAAAAAGAAAAAACAAAGATTGAAGCCCTGGTTTTTGACTTGCAGGCAGCATATTAATTGTTTTATGAAAGCACTCACCAACAACAAGCTTAATGTGGAATATTTGTCTTGGCTCAAGACGTGAAAAGTCACAGGTGTAGTCTCCACCGTCCTCCATCCTTGTATTTTGGATAATAATGGAGGCGTTGCCGGACTTCAGTTCTCCTGGAAAATGTGAGACTCTTCCTTTGAACTGCTCATCTTGACCTGAACGGCCGTTATTGTAATGAATGCCTGCATCATACATGAACACCTCCTGACCACCTTTCTTCCAGTCAAACAGCTTTGACGTGATTCTCTCCTTGGTGCTGAGTGAACAGGGTAAAATGACGTCATTTCCTTGTTTCACGATCACCGTGACGACATCTGGCCCTGAAAGATGAAGCAAATCACATAATACAGTTTGTTGATCAGTGATGATCAACAGACTCAGAAAGACCTCCTAAGGACAACTATTTGAATTACGGCCTGAACTTAAAGCATGAACTGACCCTAAAGGCCACTTGGACCGGAGAAAAACAACTCCCACCTTCGATGGAGCACAGACTCTCATCACCAAAGCCATAAACTAACCCACATTCCTGAGGACTTTGTGAAGCCTCCCTACAAATCTGAGCCCAACCTGAAATTCATGTAAATTAGATTTCTAATCATTGTGCCACTTATATCATGTTATTTGTCATGTAAATACAAGAAGAATGGTATAACTTTCATAGATGCATCTTAATACCAGGTGTAAACAGAGGCTAAGGCCGTATTCAGACCAAATCAGACGGTGCTGTGAAAACGCCAGTCCTCCCGTTCATAGTGCATTTAGGCCAGTTTTGGTCACAGAGGTGCTGCAGCGGCCTGCAGTGAGAAAGTTGATCCATAGTCAACTTTTGGAGAAACGCAACCTGACGTCACACTGCAGTGACCAATCAAAGCAGGTGATCAGAGCTGTTAAAAAAAAAAAAAAAAAAAAAAAAAAAAAAAAAAACTGCCATGAGGGAGTACAAAGATGTTACTAAGAGGAGGAGAGAACATTTCTCTTCGCTTCATAAAGTAAAGTTACACTTTGCTGTCGGCTTCCAGGCTCATTTTAAGAGAGACAATGGAAAAAGTCTGAATGTGAAAAATCTCTATGAAAAATTATATTATCCTTGATGCTTTGGCAATATTATTCATCTGTAAATGTGATTATTAAAATTGACTGTAACTATATAGACACGCAAAGTCGCAGGCGTCTTCACCATAGCAACGGTCGCTGAGGATCATGGGTAGACTAATGTAGCCGCTTCCGCTATCGTACAAAACTGACAAAAATACTTGATTTCCAAACCAAAATTGCACGGTCTTTTGAATTTGGTTTTCTGTTTTTTCGTTTTGAAACAAAAGAGGAATCGATCACGTGATTTCGTTTTTGGTTTAAAATGAAAAAAGGAAAAACCCCTGTGATTTCCATTTTTGGTTTAAACTCAAAAACGAATTGGCTTGATGTCCGCAGACCTGTGCAATATTCAATCCAAAAAGGAATGACGATAAAACGAATCGGCAAAAACCAAAAACGGGCCGGCTTTGATTGGTTTTTCGTTATTTAATTCTGACACCAAAAAACGTTTTTTTTTTGTTTTGAAACAAATAACAGATTTACCGTTTTTTGGTGTTTGAATTACAAATGAATTACGAATTATCCAATGATACCTGGACCTACCTGGACAATAGACATTGGTAAGAAAATAAACGCTGTAAGTTATATATGAAATATCAGAAAAGACTGAATATCGTTTCTGAGTAAGTTACACGTCTAAACAACAGCAACCAGTAGCTGCTGAAGTGTAGGATTTAGTCACTACAGAATGAAAAGGAACGGCTCCTCAGCAGTAATGACAATTTTGCATTATTAATTTCTAATTGACATTGTGGGTGTATGTGACTGCTTTCACCAGGCTGACTGACAGAACTATTCGTAGGCGATTATTCCGCAATTTCGTGTCGTTTATCGCGTCGGTGTGTGTGCTCTGAGCTGACTCAGGTGCAGTGCATCTTTAATGTTTAAAAACTGCACACTAATCAGCCTCGTCATAGATGCTAGCGTTTCTAGCTAACACCGGCGCGCCAATTAACAGTTACTGAAGATGAACATTAGCTTTCTTACCGTTTTCATGTCCAAGTATTCCTGTCTGAAGACAAAAACACAAGAGCAGGAGCTCCACGGTTGTCAACTTCAGTATAAGGCACGACATTGCCTGTCTGTTGTTGCACGCTGTGTTATGGTTAACTGGAGCTGGTGGGTATCTGACGTCTTGTTTGCACAACAGGAAGTGAACACTGACGTTATCAGCGCGCACACGCGTTGTGGTAACCCATCCAAAACACAGGCAGAAGGATGGGGACGTGCTAAACTCCTTGGTGATTGGTTGTCACTGAAACTGATGAAAAATACGAGCCAATTACAGCAGCGGAAGGGACTTAAATAACCGGAAGCACCACGTTAATGGATTTAGTCAATTAGGACGAATTGAACTATAATTTTGAACTCTAATAACCTCTGAAAATGAAAAATATAGATAGATAGAGTTAGGTATTTGGTCGGTGATTCACTTAGTTGATAGTGGCTGTAACATGTCATATGAGAATTTCTGCCTTGGATATGATTTAATTGGCAATCGTAATACATTTAAATCTATAACTAAAGCCATCTCGACTTCTATTATATGTTTAATTAAAGGAATTTCACAAATCTATTTGAAAAATATTAGTAACATGTTACAAACTAAATATTTTAATTTCCCCATAACTCCCAAGGCAAAAGAATAGTAATAATTAATAAGAAGAATTGTCGGTGGTGGTGGAAACTTGAAAAGTGTTACTAATATTTTGTCCACCACATTGACATACATGTGGGAGGCAAAATATTAGGAACACATCAGTATAATGCACTCCAGTTCACCACCACCCACTACGACCTAAATGATAAACATAAAGTAGAATTATCACCTTTCTGACAACAAAAACTGAAAGTGTATAAACTTCATAAGGTAGATTTTATTACAGAGCTGTTGTATTGGATCGCATTAGACAGCATAGGTGTTCCTGATAAAGTGCTCAGTGTTGATTCAGTCATCATTCATTATTTAGTTTTTTTAGTCAGTCTCCTAAAAGTCTGTAGAATGCATATTTACATATTTACATAGTGTTGAGACAAAAACACACACACAGATGTAAAGTCATCAAAGAGGTAGATTAAGTTGCTGCTTTGAAGAACTGCAATGAGACTCATTTGTCTGAGAACCCGCAGAAAAGAAAACAAAAGTATAAATTACATTAAGTCTGTTCTATATTAAGCTGATATTTTTTTTACTGTCTTTCAGAAGTCTGTTTTCAAACAGTTAATAGTGACCATTTAAAAGTTTGACTGAATGGTTTCAGTTCGCTCATGAATTCAGTTTTATAGGTGACTCTTAATGCTCTTCGTTACACTGAGGTCGACCATCAAACATACATCTTAAACCTGTGAAATATCATATTTAACAATATGTGATGATTTTAGCTTCCACCGACACTGACCATTAACAAACTGATGATAAACATCTAATTGAAACCCCAAATGAAGAACATTTACTCTTAAACTATTATGAACAATGACCACTGTGTCGACTCTGTTCCTCACAGCAGTGACTGCTCAGTTCATTGATCTCCACCTACAAACATGACTACAAGTCACTTCAGCTGCAAAGACACTGAAGAAACATTGAAGCTTCAGCTTGTTCAAGCTGACTAGAGAAAGTTTGGCATTTCTGCATGATGAATTTAATGATTTAGAGTGTCAATGGAGGGCAAATAAAAAGACCAACAAGAACAATAAGAACAAGGTGTACATGGAGTGCAATTAAAAACAAGAACAAAGTGTATAGTGTCTTAGTTGTCAGCGTCGTCAGTTTTTTTTTTTTGTCTTTGTTTCCTCCCACTGTCTCCTGGTAGAAGTCTGGGTTTGTTGTGATTCTCTTATAGCCGTTGTAGCCCTCGGCCGGATATGGCCCATCATCCACTTCCAGATGTGGGCCACATCTTTGCTGTTTCTCTGGCCAACATCCATGGAAAGGAAAGGAAATTTGCTATCAGGGATGTTACACCCATAGAGTGTTAGCTCACTCCAGGGGTGACATATTTTAGAAAATCGTTTATTCTGAAAGAACAAATTGAAAACTCAATGTGAGTCTGCTGATCCTCGGTGGCTTTACTGGTTCATACGTTAACTGTCAACTGAAGAAAGCAGCGCAGACTCACAGCGTATTTACCCCCAACTGATCTCGTGCCTTTTACACTCCAAATACAAATGTATGAAATTGAATGGGGGGTGTCTGTTAACGTGCAAAATAAAGTGCATACATATAGGCCTACAAATAACACATTTAAAGTAAGTGAGCAATTTCCTATGTGCCACACATACAACCTCTTAGGCTGAGGACAAACATGAAGATGTGCTGAAACCTACAAAGACTGGACAGACCACATGAAGATTGTTTCCACCAACTGCCACTATGTTTTTAGTCTTTGACAGCCGGAAGCAGGGCCAGCTCATAGGCCATATAGGCAGTCGCTGGTCACCTTCAAAGGAAAAAATAAAATAAATAAATAAAAAAAATAGATATATAAAAATTCACCAGTGGGCGCCCCTCCTCATTTTCTGCCTTGGGATAAAATATGAACAAATACACAAAGAAAGACAGAAATATGCTTTGCACCCCTGTTCCTCACAATGTTTCATCTGCTCTGCGCCTCTACTGTGCTCACTGAGACAGAGATGATGCATCACAAAGTCTGTGACGAGATGTCAAGAGGAAGATATTCACATTTATTTCATTCTGAAAAGTTCCAAACCTTCAGGTGAGAGGAAGAAAACGGACAAAAGAGGAGGAGGACTGAAAGCCCAACACAGAGGTGTGTCACGTTATGTTAAAATTAAAAAGTCGTTTTGTGTGTAACATTAGATGTTTCATTTGTAGCAGCTAGCTAGCTAAGTAACAATAATACAAACAATCAGGCCAGTGGTGCAAATTTCTAACAAATTTGCAATTATTATTCAAGTTATGTGGACTCAGATGAAGTGAAGAAAACCTGGTCTTGAACATCTTGGGTCGACTTGACTGTAATCCTTATTTTACACTTTAACACTTCAGAGTTCACTGCAGTCGACACTAAAGAATCAAACCTAAACATGGCTCAAAGTCACTTTTAGCTTCTTTATTCAAAGATCTTGTGTCTGACTTTTGTTAAGAATTTGTCACTCATGAGTCAAAGTTTAAAACATTTCTAAAGACCTTTTACTGTAAGTTTTACACTCAGTGAGTTCACTGATTATAACTACAGTCTCTGTGATCAGCAGGTGTTTGCTGACCTCTGGTGGCAGAATGAAGATCTGCTCTCAGGACCTCAAATGTTTTTAACAAAGCAAATGATGAACTATGAATGTTTTTTTTAATGTTTCTTTTAACTGTCCTTTTTTTTAAGGTTCATTTCATTTTATTTGTCATTATACAATATAAGATTGAACAGTGGAATTCAGCTGTAGACAATGTATTTACAAATATTAAGGTATTTTAAATTAGAGTAGAATAAAACTAAATTTGACTAAAAAGATCAACATATTTAAGGAATATACAGTTAAATAAGTACATACAAATAGTGTGTATATATATATATATATATACACACACACATACATGCGTTTTTACAGTACGTATATATATTCAATTCAATTTTATTTATATGACGCCAAATCATAACAAAAATTATCTCATGACACTTTTCACTTAGAGCAGGTCTAGACTGTACTCTTTAAGTTATATAATAGAATATATAATTTATATAATTGCAATATATACATTTTTACAATACATGCAGAGTAATGGTGTATAATGTGCGTATGAAGACAAAAAATAACAGATTACAGTAAAATATAAATAATATAATCATAAATAGTTTCATCTTTTCTGCTTGGTATTTATAATTTCACTTGATTTAATCTTTAGATGCTTTTTGTGTTTTGGTGGTTATAAGACTCGTTGGCTTCCTTCCTCTGATGCACATCTATTAAGTTTCATTATTTCGGATCTTTCACCATCACGTCTTAATTGTGCAAAGAAATACACATTTTGAGGTGATAAAACTAATAATGAATTTGCCAGAACCCACAATAATCATTGATGTTCTACAATATCATTTCAGTGTCATCCCAGAAATGATTCACTGATTTTAGGGTCAATTGGAGAGTAAAGATGAGAGCAGATGTCGTTACTGATTAACTTTAAAAAATAAAATAAAATAAAAAAAAAAAGTCTCACAACAGCAACGTGAAGCTGTAAAAAAGCTTCTTTGACCTGCTGTTGTATCTCCTCAGTAAGAAACACTCACCTCCTGTAGAACAGAAAATGATGCAATATGAGCGCCATGCAGAAGCAAACACAGTGACACTGTAGGAAGCTGCTGCAGGCAAAATGTTTTAACCGTTATCCACTTTTAGCTACTTTGAACTTTTTCCAGCTATGAGCGACTCTCCCATTTCATTTGTGCAACGCATTGTGAGAAAATAGAGTCCATCCACAGCAAAAAAGGATTTAGTCTTCTGGTCTGAATGTGGACTTTTATACGTCTGGATCTGATGTTCTGGTAATCACAGCAGTCACCTACAGATCTACAAGCTGCGTTTTACAAAAGAGGTCCTGTAGAAGTGCGACACCTCTACAGGACACTGTAAATGGTGTCTGTTAATTAAAGCCCACAAACACTCGTCGTCCAGTCACTCAGGTGTTTTGGTAGATCAGACCTCTCTGTTCAGGTCTGTGACGACGTCTTCATCAATCCGTCTTCTAGCTGCAGCTCTTCAAGTGGGACAACTGGATCCTTTGTAGAGTTTGTTTGTTTTTTTTCTTCCCAGCTTTAACTGGAACACACCTGTGTGTGCTGCAGGTCTGATGGTGCTGACTGAAACTCCACAAAAAAAACACTGAACAGCTTCCTGCAGCACAGACCACAGTCGAAACAACCCTACTTGTAGTTTAAAGGAGTCTCACGACAACCAGCAATCAGATACAAAAACATCTGACATTTTAAGACTTTTTAATACCTTCCAAGGCTTTTTCTTTTCTTTTTTTTTTTTTTTTGAGGAAACTAAATTCAAAACTAAATTGTGTAGTTTTGGACCAGGACCACTTAATTTTCCTTTGATGGAAGTTGACTTTTATGACCATACAAGTACAACAGAGTTTCTCTTCTGTCTCCTTCCCTCCTTCATTTACTTTCTCCTTCATTACTTCCAAGATGTGATGAAGAGAAAAATGCCAAAATTGGATGAGTCCTTGTTCCAACATCTACAAATAATATCTGTGCATGTTTGCAGATGCAGAAGCATGTTTCAGGTTTAAATCAACATTCACACATTTCTACATCCACACCTGTGAGGACCCTCGTTGATATAATAACCCAACACACATCATAAAAGAGCGCTCTTCTGATTTAGCATTGCACCTCTTTAACAGTCAGACTATGTGCAGTTTTTAAAAAAAGGATAAACGTTGATGCAGCAGAAGCAGAGATTTCATCTTTTTTTCCACACATTTTTCTTCCTTGTCAAAACCTGGCGCCTACATTACCCACAGTGCAACTCGACTACCAATAGTTCAGTCTGAGATTCAGGTGTGTTATGCTAGTAGCGGCTAATGTAGCCCAGAGCTAGCTAGCCTTCAGCAGCTACAGAGGTCTGATAACCTCACATCTTTTTAACTCCACATCCCCCAAACTTGTAGTTTTCACCCCCAACTGACACTTTATCAGATTTCACACTTTATATACAGAACACCAGGAAACAACTATTTTCATAAGTGATCAATCACTTTGGATGTTTTTCATACAAAAATGCCAAATATTTCCAGCTTTTCAAATATGAGTGTTTGCTTTCCTTTTCCATATATGATTGTTAATGAAATATCTTTGTGTCTTGGACTGTTGGTCAGAAAAATCAGTTGAAGAATCCACTTTGGTTTATTAGTTGCAGCCCAAGTTCCCCTTTAACTCTCCAACAGAATAAATGAGAACTATTAAAGGGGACGTGCACATTTCCAGCTCTGTATTTATATTCTGGGGCTCTACTGGAATATCTTTGCATGATTTAGATAAAAAAAACTCCTTATTTATCCAATACTGGACTTTATGCAGCTCCTCAGTCCAGCCTCATGCACACAGACAGCCGTCAGCGGGACATCACCACGAGGAGGAAGTGGAGGTAACTTTGCAAACGAAGCGTTCAGAACAGATTGAAGCCCTGAATTTTGACTTGCAGGCAGCATTTCTACATACATTCACCTCAAGTTTTTGAACTTTGACCATGTTTAACATCTGACATCATAAGAGGACATAAATAACAGAAAATCACAAAAAGCAGAATATGTCCTCATTTGTGTCTCAAACTCCGATGGTCCCCACAAGGATAGGATAACAAGCGCACACACACACACACACATACCTGAACCCAGTAAATAAAGCAATTCAGCATCTGGGCTTTATCACAAAACAGGTTTAATTTAATATCTCTTTATTTTTTAAAATAATTAAACATTTGTATTTCTCCAACCCTTTTTTATCTTTTTTTTTCAGTTTTTAAATCATATTATATCTGGGCCGTTCTAAAGCACACATTAATTCTGCGAGGGAGGGGGGAGGATCGCTGTCAACATCCCAACAGGGCAAAAGCTGTCTTGCTCCGTGCCTTCCCTCTCTACAACCCCCCCTCCCTCCATCCCCCCCTCTGACCTCTGACCCCTGACTCCCTGCCTACCTGCCCCAAACCCCCTCACCCCAAACCCACCTCCCCTCCCTCCCTCCCTCCCCCCCCAACTAAAAAAAATATATCCAATGGTCAAAAGAAACTTCATCAAAATATCCAAAATGAGATAAAAACCAAGAGAAGAGGGAGGAGTGAGACAGAAAAAGAAAAAACAGACTAAAAGGGGGGAAACACTATCATAAATACCAGGAAGTCTTGTTCCATAATACCTCTTTATATACTGGATACTCCTCTCCACAGTTTCCTAAGCAAAAAACATAGGCTAAATTACTACAAGATACAAGATTATCAGTGTACTGCATTCAATAACAATGTACAGGGTTGTCTTTTTTTGTCACTGTTGTCGTTGTAATACTGTGAAAAGCCAACGCAGCGCCCCCCGGTGGGCTGGGGGAGGAGAGGGTGGGGTGGGGGGGGGTGAGGTGGAAGTAGGGCGCTCGTCTTTCACAACAGGAGGAAGATTTTTGGCGCTCCCTCTGTAGACTTTTTTTTTTTTTTTTTTTTTAAATGTTTTTATTTATTTGTCATCTTCCCCCCCCCAGTTATGGCTGGAGGAGGGTACCAGTGCCAGACTGATACCTGGTACGATGGGTAGGTTGGGAGGTAAGAGAAGTGGGGTCAAAGGTCAGAAAGAAAGAAAAGATGGAGAAAATAATCCAGTAGTGAAAAGCAAGTCCATCTTTTTTTTTTTTTTTTTTTTTTCAGAAGGAGGAGGAGGAGGAGGAGGATGACAGCGAAGAGGTGGTGAGAAAATGAATCAAGTGCGTTGTGTTCAGGAAAACTTTTTATATTCTCGTTTTAGACGTGTCATCAATAATCCGGCTCACAAATTAACGGCCCCGTGCGTGAGCAAAGATGCATCTCCAGGGGGGAAACAAAGTTACACAGGGCACAAAAAAAAAAAAAAAAGGTAAAATAAATGATAACAAACAGGATGGAGAACTTTTAAATAACCAGGATATGAGTTCGTACGAGCAACAGGAGACGACGCTGATGCTCTGCGACTCTTTCACGTGTGATCCCCGGTGATACAGCCACAGAGTCGGGGTGTCAGGGGGGAAAAAATCTGGTAAAAAAATGTCCTTAAATTACTAATTTGTGCATTCAGTATATTTATTTTGTTCTCTCTGTTTGTAATTTGTCCCCTTAGTCACTTAATTTAGCGCTTAAACTGCTCCCTTTACTTGCAGGTACTTTGACATATTGTTCTCTGAATGAGCTTTTTAAATTGTATTTCTTTACATTTTTGTGAATCTGCACAATGAAAAGCCGTGCTGCATCAGCTACACAAGTCCCCGCTTGTACTGTGATTATTGATGTGCTGACAGTTATCACCTGGATTAGTTTTGATATTGAAGGAAACCTCCAAACATTACAATTACTGGGCAACAACCCCCTCTAGTTTATACGCCTGTTTAACAAGGTTATCCAAGGTAACGGAAACCTGAGATATGTGTTCAGATTGAACTAATCACAGGTTGTTTGTCTATAAGTTGTGACCGATTCAACTGAAGAGAGATTCTCTTTTGTCCAAGTGATTCATTCGAATCATTTTTAGAGGCCTGAAAGTGTAAAAAAAAAGAGCATTTCACAAGACAGGCGCTGAGAAAAAAAAGCCCAAAAAATAAATGCAATTTTGTGTATCAGAATTAAGTTTTTTCTTATTTTGTAGGTGAAAAATCCTGACCCTCACATTAGGAACAAATGGCAACACACACTACTGGAGTTGTTCCACTTTTAGAGAGATAATATTTCAGTATTTTTGGGAGCAAAAACTTCAAATCGAAGGAATGAACTGTGTGATTTGAGGGTAGAAGTTTAAAGGGAATAAAATAAGTATACTGAGTGCACAAATTCCTACTTTGGAGACATGAATTATCAAAAATGTACCCTTCTTCACCTTACTGCTCGACTGTAGAACAGACGCACTCGAAAGCAGATGGTTTAAATGTGTGTGTGTGTGTGTGTGTGTGTGAGAGAGAAAGTCCCTGTTGTTGTTTTTATGTTTTTTTTTTGTTCCCCGTTTAAAACAGGGAGGAGGAAAACCTGTATGCAGGTGGGCCAGAGAAGAGAGAGAGAGGCGGTCCATGAGGAACCTTTGCAGGGGAAAGAAGGGAGGTGGGGGGGGGGGGGGTAATCAGTCTGGATGTCCCACATGGGGGGCAGAAATTACAGACACACCATCAGAGAGAAAGGAAGGAGGGAACAGAAAGATGGAGGCAACAAGAGGAAAAGCAAAGAGGAGAACCAGGAAAAAAATAAATTTACATACGGGACTGTACTGAAGAAGATCAGGATGAAGAGTTAAAATCAATCTATCTTCTCTTTTTTGATGTTTTTTTTTTTGTTTTTCAAGAGTTCATTTCATGTCCTACAGTCCAAAAGTTTTTTTTTGTTTAAATCCCCCTCCCACACAAGTCATTTTCTCATTTTCTATTTTTTTCTTCCTTTTTTTATTATTATTGTTTCGTTTTTCCGTTTTGCAATAATATCAGTTTAAGGGAAAAAAAAAAAAAAAAAAAAAAGAAAAAAGAATTATTTACAGTGTTGTTGAAATAATGAAAACAGACGTGATGAATCTACTGTAAAGTAAGTCGCACAAACACAGGAGAAAAAAAAAAAAACATAAGAAAAAAAACAAAAAAAAAAAAACAAAAAAACAATTAAGAAACCAGCGGGCGCTCCGTGTCCATCCAGAGACGGCCTTTATCGGGGGGATTTCTTGGAGCTCTGGGCAGACATGGCTGATGTGGAGGGGAGGGGGCGGGGGGAAGAGGGGGGGGGAGTCGGGGTCAGGATGGAGGGATGGGGGAGTCAGAGGAGGGAGAGGAGAGGATGGGGGAGGGGAGATGGGCGGGGCAGAGGGGAGCGTGGCGCTGTCTTTGTTAAGTTGGGATGATCCCGTCGCTCCTAAGGCCCCTCTTCAGCTCCAAGTCCTCCAGCTTCTTCCACAGCTCCTCCCGCTCCTTCTCCTTCTTCTTCTCACTGGAAAATAAAAACACCACACGGAGGACCAGGTTTTATCGTCTGTTTGAGACTCGGTAGCTCTGTGATCGGTTCAGTGAGTCAGACGGATCTGCCGTATCCACCAGTAGGTCAATAACAGCGTTATGTTACTGCCGTTGGGTCGGGTATTGTTTGGGTTTTATCTGATACTGGTGCTTAAATGATACAGTACTGGTTAAAATGGTGCCTGAACTGATACTTAATAAAAATAAATCAAGCACAAAACAACAGTCGACGACATTAAAGAGCAAATTTGAGCTTGAAATTGAACAAAATATGAACTCTTAACAGTTTAACAAATTCACATAATCAATAAAACTAAACTCAGCACTAATAACAGTAGAATAAATGTTGAGCTGGGATCAATAACACCCACGCTGCCGGCCGATGTGCTCCGTATCGGGTCAGAAGTTATAACTAAGAAGTGATTTGTAGTTAAAGCCTCATTTCACCTTAAATATACTGTTGAGGAATCTGATCGACAGTAACATTTACAGATTATATGATGACAAAAGAAAAACAGGACGCTGATCAGTAATCAATAACCTGAATTTGGGAATCAGGATAATAAAAGTGGGAACTGTACGTCCCTTCAACTAAACTGTTGGGCAACTCTGAATCCTGATTGGCCAATAAACATCAAACTTTATGACATAATCAGGAAGTTTCACTTTAATGTTTATATATTATTATTATTACTGCTGTGAGTTCAACAGTTATTACTTACTGTTATTATACTATCAGTCCTTTTATTACTGCTGCTGTTATAACCACAGATAATATTAATCCTGATATGAAGCAATATAATCAAGAGAAAACACATAATAATAAATAGTCAATAAATATATAAATATTAATAAGTGTGAGCTGTTATTAACACTATCGGTCATTTTATTGCTGCTGCTGTTATAACCACAGTTAACATTAATCCTGATATAAAACATGATGATAGTAACACTGTGTGTGTTAAGCATCACATTATTCATGAATCCTCAGTCAGTGATGATGATGATGATGATGATGATGATGATGATGATGATGTGAATGGTAACAGTTTCTTACCGCTGGCGGTCCGACTTGTAAGTGGCTGTGAGTTCATCGAATAAGGTACTGTTCATCTCCATGAAGGCCTTCAGTACGTTGTACACCAACGCCACGATCGCCCTGCGCACACAGAGAGAGAGAGAGACCACACAGTTCACACCTGATCACCACAGCTTCACTGAACTCACACTTTATGAAAATGATGATGAGTTCATAAATGATTTTATGTGTTTTATTAGTGATTAGTTTGTTTAGTTTTTCGGGACATTTGAGTCCAAAGTTTTTCTAACATGAAAAGAAACATCACTAACGTCACTGCTCAGGTGTATTTTCTGTATTTTCTTGTCACATTTCAACTTATTTTCACACTTCTGGATGTTATTTTTCCTCATTTATACTCCCAGCAGACTCTAGTTTATAAGTCCGTGTCTGTTACGAGCGTACACACGTCTGTTTTCAACCTCAATGTTAAAACTGGCGACAGAGTCCATATTTGTTACTGTAAAACTTTTTATTGTCCACATTAATGTGGTGTAAATGTGGATATGTAGTTTTTTGGTAAATCCAGTTCATGTTTCCCTCCGTTTTATATTTTTATTTCCTTCTTTATGTTCTTTGTGCTTTCTTTGTTTGGATGTCAGTGTCAGGATGTGAAGTTTTCTTATGTTTTGATGTTTTTATTATTGTTGATGTTTTTTTTATTTAATTGAAAAGCTTCAAATAACATTCTGTTTTTTAAAAAAAGAAAAAGAGGATCCAGTTTCTACAAAACTAATTCACTAAAGACGCCAACCTTTACGTTTCTCTTTAAATTCATCTGTTTAATTTACAAGCGTTATTTTTTAAATACCTGGATATCAAACTCTCAAGTTCATTTTCCAGATTTTTTAAAAAACTTTCCAAACTTGCCAATTTAGAAGGAAGAGTCTTTTTTTAAATATCACCAAAGCTGTGCTCATCATCTGATATCATTAAATGTTTCTATCAATATCAGGATGTAAACCTTATTCAATGATAGAAATATCAACCAGAATCCAAATACAACACAACTTTCAGTGGGAACATAAATTTGGGGCCAAAATCATCTAAAACCAAACGACACCTTCTGAAATCTGAACATTTCTTAGTAAAAATCTGTATCACACAAAGCTGGCGAGGAGTCACTCACGGGTTCCAGTGCTCTTTGGAGATCCTGTAGAGGCTGGCGAACATGATGGGCAGGATGACGCTGGAGTTCTCCTCGATCAGACTCATGATGTACTCGTTGTTCCAGTAGTACAGAGCTCGCTCCGCAACCTGGGACGGGAAGAATCCACGTTTAAAAACAGGAATTACTTTTACTTCTATAACTCAATCGTTCCACCTTAAAAACTCTTTAATATACAGTAGATTTAAAAAAAGGTCATTAAAGGTCGATCACAGTGATACCGAGTCAGTCTTTTATATTCTGACGTTGACGCTGGATCGTCACTGACCTGGAAATGTGGGCTGGAGACGCATCTGGAGATCTGTTTGAAGAGCGGCTCCTGGATCTTGACGAACTGTGTGGGTTCGATGACGTCCAGGATTTCCTCCAGCTCCCCTAGAAACATCACCTGCATCGCAGCAAGCGAGGGAAAACGTTACTACACATAAAATAAAAAACACACAAACAAACAGTTTATACATGAAGAAACTGCAGCTTCACCTCTTTTTGACTGCAGGTTTTTGGCCAGAACTTCAGTAAGCCTCTGATGACCTGATGATGAAGAGGAAGAGGAAGAGTTAGTCAAACTGAGCCGACTTCCACGTCCACAAACAAACCGTCTAACTGTCTATAGAGAGTCTGCTGCCTGAAGACATAAAACATTTCAGAAAGTAGATTTCCTTCCAAAAAAAGTCACCAAAACTATCTGATGAATCATACACAGACGATACTTTTAGTTATTGTGGTTTTTGGAGCTTTTATGATTTGTTAGTGTTGCTGTGGTCTCGTGGATCTCAGGAAGACCAGAGACCACTTTGTGGAAGCTAAAGAGGATCCCAACAAAGAAGGAAGAACAATCGTTTTTGGTTTGTTGTTTTAACTTCGACATCAGCGGTTCGAATCAAACGTTTTAACTACGTTCTTCAAAAACAGTCTCAGCTCTCATGTGGTCGCTCAGCGGCTGCGGCTGCATATTTTCTACTCTTTTATACTGAGATAAGGACTGTTTGTATAGTTTTAAGCATTTCAAAACACACAACCGTCATCAGCACTGACTGACTGACTGTTTTTTCATGAACAAATTCATCATATTTCAACTTTAACTTGTGTTGAAATGTGTCTTACAGCTGCAGAAACACACACGCAGACGTAAACAGAAACTGTACACGAAGAGATTTTATATATATACAGGACGTAACAAATGAAAAGTACTTACTGGTTCTGTTAATGTTGGGTCTTTCTCTAGGAACTGTACAATGCAATACGCCAACTGCAGGAGGTCAAAGGTCAGAAGTTAGAACTTTATCTCAAGCACAGAAACTCAGAGAATAAAACTTACAGTATAAATATATAAATAAAACTGTCAAGATGATTCAAACCTACATATTTGTCACAACAGAGCAACATTATCATTCATGTGGAGTCGTGTTTCTGTCTGTATCTGCTCTTTAGCTGCTAAACGCTCCACTATGTTCACCAGCTTGTTTGGAGCAGAGCAGGTAGTGAACAACGGCTTTTTTTTTTTTTTTTTTTAGAGCTTTTATTCTGAAAACAGCTGCCTGCTTCCGCCCCAAAACGACACTACGAGAGCGCTGAGAGTGAACCAGAGCAGTAAATTTGCAGCCGGACAGCGAAGTGACTTTGCACACATGCGTTCACAATCAAACATATATTACCTGTGCGTGGAAGAGGGACAGACTCCTGACAGTGTGGAGGGGGATCAACACTTTGACCAGAAACTGTTTATGCTCCGCTTTCAGTGGCAGAGCGAAACCATTGATTATACTGGAGACAGAGAGAGATCAAGAGTGAGAGTTAGAAAGGGGGGAAAAAATATAAATATCAACATAAATTAAACATGAAGACATGAAAGAGCTTCATTGTGACCCTCTGAAAGCGAGTGGAAGATCACTGAGCTGCGGGACAAAGAGCCGGCTGTTTGTACAGGATAAATGAAGAGATGGAAGTGATGAGCTGCAGGAACCTTCAGACACGATGCTGCTGCTTTAAACGACGGCTGCAAACATCAGTCCATCCACTGCTTTGATCAACAAATGATCGTTTTTAGTTGATTTTTAGCTGGTTGCAGCTTCACGAACGTTTCTGTGTCGTACATGATGGTAAACTGAATATCTTTAGAGACTGAACAGCTGATCGGATAAAACAAGACGTCATCATGAGCTTTAAGGAACTACAGCGGACATTTTTGTAGTATTTTCTGATATTTTACAGGAAAAAACGCTCAATGCAATGCCGCCCCACTTAAAACTACAACTACAGTCAGCTGTGGGATTGTTTACACTGTTGTTTTAAACAATAAAAACACATGAAACTCATCTTTTTTTTTTTTTTAGATTAATCAAGTAAAGATTTAGTCTAAAATGTCAAAAATACTAAATTTCATTGGACATTTGAATACTTGGGCTGTGGGAAATTATATATAATATATATGTATATATATTAATATTAATTGATAGTAAAATTAACGGTTAGTTGCAGCCCTGCTTCACTCTGAACCTCCTCTGGTCTGTGATGCTGATTGAAGGAATTATTAAAAGGTGTAAATGTGAGTCTGGCTCAACTTGACATTAAATATTCAGAGCACAGAAGCAGCTCTAAAGGGATTATGCAGATATATTTCAGACGTCTTTCATTTATTTTTATATATATATATATATATATATATATATATATATATATATATATTAAAAAAAAAAAAAGCACAGACAGTGATCAGTGTGAGATGATCATCCTCGACCTCGTCTGCATGTCAAATGACCCGACGCGACTCCTGACATGAAGCTGATAAACTGTCAGTTGGGACTTTTTTTTTTTTAAAGGATTAAACAAGACTGTTGAGAGAATTAATTTATTTCTTATCTTCAAGTCAAACTGCTTCTGAACTTCACATCTCTAACTCTGTTCAAATCCTCTTTTTATGGTGCCGAATCATCTTTCTTCGCCGTTTCTTATCGATCTTTTTTTTTTGAAAATGATAGAAATCTCTACAAGACCGCCTGATTAAATAAAAGATGAAAACATCCTCGTCGTGAGCACTAAACAAAAACAGGCAGATATCGAGGAGGGGGGGGGTGGGGGAGGGGGTGGGGGGGGGGCTGAGCTCAGTTCTGCTGCCGTCGCTAACAGAGCAGAATGTAAATGTGCAGATGAAGGTCGGAGGCCTCTTCACATACCTCCCCAGGATCTCCAGCAACTCAGCCACCCCGTTGAAGTGCTCCGTCTCATAAACAAAACTGCACGACAGACAGAGAGGAGAGAGAGAGAGAGAGAAAGGTTAAACAACTGAAACACATGAGCTAAGTGGCCCAAAAAAAACAGATGATCTGGAAGTGAAAATACTGACTGGAAACTATAAATGACGAGCTTTATAAAAAGAAAAAGACAGCAGGGACTATTTGATATGAGTCACATGTGTTTAACTCACAGAAACCAGGAAGTCCAAAATTCAGATTTTCTACT
The DNA here is from genome assembly GCF_914725855.1 of Thunnus albacares. NCBI lineage: Eukaryota > Metazoa > Chordata > Actinopteri > Scombriformes > Scombridae > Thunnus > Thunnus albacares. The sequence continues at coordinate 26,735,618 of NC_058120.1, read as the reverse complement.
TAAAAAAGAAACACGATGGAGCACTGAGGAAGACTTCTCAACCTCAAGGTTTGGTTTATAAAGCTCCTTTTCATTACAGAAATGAGTTTAAATGTGATGGAAAAGTTACATGTCGCTTTCTTCACTGAAAAGAAAAGAAGAATCAAATCTGCAACTATTTAATAATCATTTTTTTCATTTTTCAAACATGCTAAATGCTAAATATTGTCTTGTTTCAGCTTCTCAAATGTGATTTGCAGATTTTCTTTGTCATATTTGATAGTAAATTGAATATTTTAACATTTTAGGCCGTTTAGTCAAACAAAGCGAGCAAATTAAAGACGTTATCGTCGCTTCTGAGAAGATGCAAATGACATTTTTTTCACTATTAACATTTCAGAGACTAAATGATCAGTTGATAAAATAATAAAATCGTTAGTTGCAGCCCTGAAGCACACGAGTCACTTTTCATCACGACAGCAAACTCATGAGGCCGGACTGTAATATGTCCGACGCGCCACAGTCTAAACCGAACGCCGTCAGGTTAACGTGGAGACGAGCGTCGACTCACCGTAGAAAAATATTATTGATCTGTTTTCGTATAAAAGCCCTCAGCCCCAGGAATTTGCCGTAGATTCTATGCAAGACTGTCTTCAGGTAGTCTCTCTCCCGAGGATCCTCGCTGTCGAACAACTCCAAGAGCTGGACGGAGGGACGACACACACACACAGACACAGACAGACGTGATGAGGATGTTGGGAGGGAAAAAGTGAAACCAGAGGAGAAAAACAGCAAAAAGAAAAGCAAGAAATAAACAGAAGAAATAACAGAAATATAAGAAAGAAGCAGACGGCGTCAGTGACTCACCTGTAGGACAAACTTCTGGTCTATGTACTTTTTGGCAATGCTGGGCTGGAATTCCTGACTCTCCAAGAATCGGATGAAGAACTCGTATACCAACTAGAAAGTGAAGAAGAAGAAGAAAAGGATGGAGTAGGGAGAGAGAGAGAGAGAGAGAGAGAGAGAGAGGAGGAGGATGAGTGAGTTGTTGATGTTTAAACAAACAACAACAACAAAAAAAAGTCAAAATCTGTCCTGAAACAAAGAGAAAAAGTTTTCTTCTGAGAAATGAGAACTTTTAAAGTAACCCCGGAAACACTGGGACTGGACTGGATTAGAGGTCAAAGGTCACAGAAGGCACAGGGGTAGAGCTGGGTAAAGAGAAGTGTCTGGACTGGCCTGGATGTGGGTGATAAAATGGGTTTGATTGAAGGGGGGGGGGGTTTAAAAAAAAAAAAAAAAAAAAGTTGTTCATGATGTTGGAAAATTGGGCGAATGAGACAAAAACAAAAAAGAAAAGAAGGTTTTACCAGGAAGCTTCTCCTTGAGATTTGCATCTCATTTCTAAAGGAGTCCTGGGCAGCAGGCACACAGAGAAGGAGGAGGGGAGGTGAGACACAAGAGAGCCTGGCTCTGAACCTGGACCCGAACCACTAAAAACCCCCCGGAGCCAAATGCAACAACACACAACAAACACACACACACACAAACACACACACACACACATTACATCTCTAACTGTGTTTACCTGTAAGTGTGGCCAGGAGGCCTCAAGTGTGGGCTCGTCCTCCTCTGGGTCAAACTCATTACTGTCACTGGGCGGAAGGGTCCGGAATATGTTGTGAGACACCTGGAGGACGACAAAGAGGACGCTCGGACTGTTACGACTGCGTTAGCCACACGAAAACTGTACAATTACCTCGTTGAAATCCTTAAAAATCTACTCCTTCTCCCTCACTCACAAGTCCAGAATCTATGCAAATATTTTCAAGACGTCTCCTACTTCGCTAGAAAAAGTCTGATCTCAGTGTTCACATTTGTGTAAGTTGCATACTGGACCCACGATTGGCTCCAGACCAGTTGTGATGTCACAAATCATGCTGGTAGGTTCACATAGTAAACTGAGATGATTGTGAAAACAAACTCTGCACGTTCAGGTGAAGTTTTAGTAAGCGAAGCACATTTTTTTTGAGCTGGAGAATAATAACTTTCAGGACTTTGGAGACTCTGTAGTATCCGGCTACGTCACAGTGCAAATGTTTGCCCGCCTTTTTAATACAATTGTGTCCACTGAAGTGTTTGTGTCCCTGTTCTTTCGCTGCACACAGGTAATACAACAGTACACACACACACTCAGTTCTGTTATTTTCCTCCACTGTCTCTGTTCATTGAGCCACGAAGCCTCGCTAGACTCTTTCCATTGACCACGAATGAAACTGTGACATCATTTAGATCAGCTTCATATTCAGTCTTAAACCCGTGTTTATCAGTCACCATCAAGAGTTCTCTGCAGAGGTTTGTGACACCCTGCAAGATGTCACAACACACCAAGACACCAACTTCCTGTAACCGTTTCCTCCTGATTTCTAAGAATGACTACACACACACACACATGCAAATAAAAACACTGAGAAATAAGACTGATGTGTTTACTTTTTAAAAGAAATGTTTCTCTCGTTGTTTACAGAAGACTGAGTTTATGCTTTTATGGGCGGATTGTGAATATTTTTGTTATTCTGTGTGATTTGTGTTTTGAACTATTACTTTGGCTTCGGCGGTGATTTAGTTCACAGATATTCGAATGTTCACACGTTAACCTCAGCTTCCAGCTGCTGCTGAGGTTGTGTTTACATTTCGTCAGCTGTTCTCTGAAGTGATGCAGAAAGTGTAAGTAAAGCTGTTAAAATCTACAATATCTTTGTATTTGTATTTGGAGTCATTTGTTTATTTTTCTGTTCATGTTTCATTTCTCTTTTGCAAAAACTCTAAACGTGACAATGAAGGGGAACGAGACCCCAGTACAGGTTTGAATGTGTTGAGTTTAAACATCTGTATTTCATCCAAAAGTGTCAGATGAGACGGTTCCTCTGAAGCGTGTTTAGACCTTCAGACCTGTGAGGGAGGCAGATATACAGATTGTGACTCAAGCTAAAAGATTTCAAGCATTTTTTTTTCCCCAGAGTGACTGTGTGTGTTTGTGACTTTTTCAAGAATTTCCAGAGAAATCGCTATATCACTATACGTGAATATATCACACTACGCTGGAAGATTTCCATATCACCCCGCATATATACATGAGTCACAGTATGAACTTCTCAAATTTGAATATTTTCTGGTTTCTTTAGTCCTTTATGACAGTAAACTAGACATCTTTGGACTGATGGCTGAGACATTTGAAGACGTCAAATTGGGCTTCTCACCATTTTCAGACATTTAATAGCCAAACATCTAATCCATTAATCAAGAAAATAATCAACAGATTAATAAATAATGAAAAGAATTGTTATCTGCAGCCCTATTTGAATTTAATCTCTCATCTTTTTATAGGGAATATCAGATAGTTTTACCTCTTTGGGTCTTGAAAATGTGTTTAAATGAGACAAAAGAAGAGTTTAACGGTCCAAACTTTTAACTCAGACTTCTGACGTCTGTGTGTTTCATTAAATTAAAGAGTCATTTGGGTGAGTCCAGCGTGTGTGTTCCTCTCCCTCCTCACCATTTTGACGACCTCAGGGTAGGCCTGCTCTGTCAGGTAGCCCCGGCTGACGGTCACGTAGTCCACCAGCTCGTTGAGCGTGGAGCGCTTGTACTCCTTCATCTTGAGGTCTGACAGCGTGTCCATGAAGTCAAAGACAGTACAGCACTGCTGCAGCTTCTTCAGGAACAGCTCCGGCTGCTCCGGCGCTGGCACGTCTGGATACGTGAAACAAACACACACACACACAGAGAGGGAGAGAGAGATGAAGAGAAAAGTTAGTTACATTGGTATAGAAGTAAATTTCAACCATGCAGATTTGTTTCTGACTCCTGATTTACTTCATTTTTTATTGGTTTACAGTTTGTCTTCCTTTATTTAACTTCTGCTTTACAGTATTTTTTTGTCTTGTTGGTTCAGTTGTTTATCTGTAACGTTTCATTTAAGTGGTGTGTTTGATCTCGTCTTCATGTTCTTCCTGTGTTTGTTGTTTCTTTTGCTGCCAAAAAAAAAAGACTTGCTAGCTTGTTCCAGAGCTTTCAACTGTGTCTTCATCAGTCAGCAGAGTTCACTCAGTTGTGACCATATGACAGACGTGTGCAGCTTTAATCACATGATAACAGGCGGTGTTTGGATCTTCATCATCATATATAATACACATGTTACACTGTGATATAAACTTTAGTGAAGCCTGAGTAAACTCCACCCGCTGATGAAGAGAGTTAACAGCTCTGCAAAAAGCGAGTAAGTGGACCTTAGATTCAAATTTTCCTACAGTCAAGAATGAACTTGAAAGAGAACTGCTTGCATGTTTAGAAGCAGATAATACTTTTAATATTATTTTGTGGGGTTTTTTTTTTTTTACACTTCCAGCAGCAGCAAAGTCAGTCTGGTATAAACAGAAGATGATCAGTTCTATAAGCAAGAGTGAAGAAACAAACAAAGGATGCAAAAATGCAGGTTAAGCAGCGGTTTCAAAGTTTTCTATAAGTGCTTTCAGACGGATCTCGACAAAACTGTTTGCCGCAGAGAACAAAAGGATGCAACAACCGCGGGTCTCTGGTTTCCTGCTCTGCGTTAGCTTTTTACTTATTCATCTTCCCCGCTAAGCTGCTCCGTGCAGACAGGATGAATGCGACAGCCTCATTATCCGGAACAGTGAATGTTTCTGTCGGGAGCGACGGAGGCTGAGCTGTCGCAAACCGTATGGATGTACAGGCGGAACGAGGCGGCAGGTGTCTTTTGTTATGATCTCACGGTGACAGACGTGAGCGGAGGGGTCACGCGGAGTTCAGACCTGCTGGGAGACGCGCGGCGTTCCTTCCCTGATCGCCACAACTCAGACCTGATGTTCCCGTCCCAGCAGGACTGGGCCGTTATTATGTAAGAGATAAGCTGCTCTCTGTGTGTGTGTGTGTGTGTGTGTGTGTGTGTGTGTGTGTGTGTGTGAAGTGGGAACATGCTCCAAAATTAACTTCAAAGTGCCCGTTTGTCATTTTGAATTCTGTTGCACTTTATATGTTGAATCCCAACCTGCATGTTAACATCTCACCTTCTTCACCTCATCATGACATGAAGCTGCTCAGATCTGAAACAATCAGTTGATTGATCGGTTATTATTGATCGACTGAACATAAACCTGCAGCTATTTTGATAACTCATTTACTGTTATTTATTGACAGGAGTCTACGGCTACACTAGCAGCTCTGTGAGACTGTACTTACTGGCACAGCAGTGTTTTGAGCTAAATGCTAACGTCAGCATGCTAGCACCAAAACCAAGTTCAAAACCCAAAGATACTGAATTTTACTAATATGTAAGATGATGAAAAGCAGTCAGTTCATCCATTTAAGATGCTAGAGTTGTCAAAAGTTTGACATTTTTGCCTGAAAAATGACGATTATCAAGTTAAGGGATCACCAAAGTCAGTAAGATTTATCCTCTGGACACCATTAATACGTCCAATAAATTTCATTTGTTGAAATGTTTCAGTCTGGACATCCACGTAGCTAATAATGCTAAACATTCTCCATTTCCAGCTTTTCAAACATGAGGATTTACTGCTTTTCTAACTGAATATCTTTGAGTTTTGAACTTTTTTGACGTCATTATGGACTCTGGGGAAACCATGACGGATAATTGTTTCACCATTTTCAGACATTTTATAGATTAAACCATTAATCAAAAACCAAATTACTGGCAGATTAATTGAAATCAAACATAATTTATGTGTTGCAATCCTGTACTGTTCACATCCTGATTATGTAACGCGGTATTTAACTCCCTTGTGAAGGGCACCTTTTAGTCTGCACAGTAATGTACATGTATGTCCACACATGCATGACCCTGCACATTCATGTCTGAGCGTATGAATGAATGCATCCATACAGTTTGTGTATCAGGGTGTGTTAACTGCACGGCGAGTCTGATGAAATCTGGTTGCTACATTAGATCTTTTGACTCGACAAGTTCGCAAAATAACCTTTATAGAGTCATAAAATCCACTATTTTGTGATGTAAATGATTAAAATTAAGACTTCATAAGGGTTAATTCTGGATCTTGTCAAGAAATCTTGATCGTGCAGATACGTTTCGCTAAATATGACGATTAAATAATATTTCTGGAGGACGATTCTTTCTCTAATAAACACAGTTTTAATCATTTTGCAGACTGATGGGAGCTTTGTATCAGTAAGCGTCTTCTTCTAGATCAAAAATCGATTCGGCTGTTCAGACTGAAACGGGTTAAATAGTTGAAATCCTCTTCTTGAAGCTCTGACCGCTCAGAGAAAAAAAAAAAGTGCAGCTTCCTGTCCTTGGAAACAACCCTCAGCAGATCTCATCAAGCGCATTTAAAGTGATTATTCTGAACATGTTTTGATCCAAATGCCACTAGTTACTCACGACCTGCTGACCTCCTGCTTCAGCTCAGCTCATTGAGGCTGCATCCAACCAGGCCAGCCACAAACAAACGCAAAAAAAAAAAAAAACCCTGATTGACTGGCTGGAGTCCTGGTCTCTGCAGGGCTCTGCAGGGCTTTAATCCCTGCTGCACAAACTTAGTGGGATGGAAGAACCGGCTCCTCGCTCCCACAACACTCACAAACATCATTTATCAGAGGAAAATGCACACTAATGTTTGACTTTTACCAAGAATTACGTTTCAAACAGAGACGTTAACTGACCTCACTGTTTATCCGAACTGTTTTCATCACTCAGTGATCTAAATACCTAAAAAATAACAACACATGTGGACCAGAATGTTTAAGTAGCTGCACGGTCGACTTGTCCTTGAGAAAGATATTCAACGTCTCTCCTGCTCCTCCTCACTCTTTTTAAGCTGCCCTGAATAAGAGCATCATAAAAAAAAACCTGCCACATGTAGACGGGGAACTAAAAGCAAGTGTTAAAGCCTCAGTATAATTCAAACAAAGTGTGTGTCCAATCATCTAACAGCACACGAAACCTTCCTGATGGCAGAATAAGAGGACGACAATCATGCCCACTTTAAACTGTGATAAACAAAGTAGTAATAATTCTATTTTAAGCACCTCCTACGTAACCCGAGGACACTTTAAATACAGAAAAAAAGCAAAAAAACGACATTAATGAAAAGCCTGGTTAAAAACATGAGTCTTAAGTCAAGATTTAACAACAGGAATCTGCTCAGCAAGTGTGTAAATGTGTAAAAGAGTTTGAACTTCTCTCTCAACATCTTTTTTTTTTTTACAGCTACTTCCATCACTTTCCTTGTGAACAACCAAGTGAAACACCATCAATTCCTTCAAGGAGAGACTGACTCAAAGTCCGCCCCAATTTATCACATCTGGCTTCCTCCCTGTGCTGGCCCTATTTTTCCGCCACCTTCGAGTGCGGCCAATCAGATCAGTTTTGCCTTTAGACACGATCAGGAAACACGTCATACAAGCTAGTTTAGGCCTCATCAAGTACGTTGTATGTTTTGTTTCTGTGCATGGTTGGCGATGCAGATGAGGACCGGAGCGGACCCCGATCACGCTCATAGGACTCAACGGGGGGGGGGGGGGGGGTGTCAGGAAAGGCCTGCATCCTCTAATAGCTGCCGTACAAGTTAGTCAATACAAAAAGCACGAAGAAGAAATTGCGCCGCCAAACGTGACAATCAGCCACACGTGTGTTGCTGCTGTGTTCAGCCGTTAAGTCACATTATGGTTCATAAAATAACATGAACTACTTTCATGACATTCAAATGTGATATGGCACAACCAGTATTATGGAGTCTTATGTATTGTGACATGTGGACATGGAGAGGTGTGTGAGTACGTGTGTGTGAGAGTGTGTGTGTGTGTGCATTTATAACATTCAAAGGTTTTATGAGTCACATGTTTATACAATATGTGCAATAAAATACAGCGTGACATATTCTTGAGGCTATAAAACCTGTTATTGCACACTAAACCTAAAAAGATCAATGTTCAATAGTATTTAGAATTAAAGTACAAAGAATTCAAGGGATAAAAAAACCAACATGAAATCTAAATATTAAGATGTTTAAGTGTATAAACTGGCCGAGTGTGAAGGTGAGCTGAGCCGTTTTTCACTTTATCACCATGAAAAATGTACAAACAGTTATAAAGTAAACTACATAATAAAATGTAATAAAATAAAAATAATAAACAAATTTGAAGGGTGGTGCAAAAGATTAGAGCTGCAACCGTTGAGACAGAAAATCTATCGGCAACTATTCTGATAACTGATTGAAGGAATTTTTCAAGCAAAAAAGCCAAACGTTTGATAGATGAAGCTTCTTAAAACTGACAATTTGCTGCTTTTCTACATCTAATAACCTTATAAATTAAATATTTTGGGGATCAAAAGAAGTCATTGGATGTTGTGATCGTCATTTTTTAAAATTGTTTTCTGATGTTTTTAGACCAAACAATTAAATCAACAGATAATTGAAAATAATCATTACTAGCAGCCCTACAGAAGACAAAGAGCTAGAGGTCAGAGGTCACCATCCTGATGACCTGAGAAGAGGAGGGTTTTTTTTTAAAGTCTCAGTTCAGAAGGTGCAATAATATCCAAATTATATCTCGAGTATAAATATGCATATAGTTGCTTTCATTTAGTGCAGTGAATGTGTGCATGCTTGTTTTGTCTGCTGTATATATGTGTGTGTGTGTGTGTGTGTGTGCGCGCAGGTCCTCGTGTCTCTCTCTCACTACAGTAGTGTACAGTACGCTGTGGTTCATTACAGTAATTACTGGCTGCGGGCTTCGGGGGTCGGCTTGTGTTGCGGAGCCCCGGGGCCTCAGGATCCTGCAGCTCTGTCGCTATAGGAGCATGTGAACGGCCTTAAAGGAAGCTATTAATAGACAGATAATCACACAGGACACAGTAATCCCTCTACAGAGACACAGAGAGCACAGCTAACCGGCTTGCAGCAGGGCGAGAGAGCACCAGTGTGAATGTGGGAGAGAGAGAGAGAGAGAGAGAGAAAAAGAGAGTCGGTGTGCATGAAAGTGTGTGAGAGGGAATGTGAATGTGAATGTGAATGTGAATGTGAATGTGTGTGTGTGTGTGTGTGTGTGTGTGTGTGTGTGTGTGTGTCTGTAGCCTAGAATAACCCAGAAACTACCCGTCTTACACATCACCAAAGAAGAACCCTGGAGAGGAACTGCTAACACACACACACACACACACACACACACACACACACACACACACACACACACACACACACACACACACACACACACACACACACACACACACACACACAGCAGCAGCCTTTGGTGTGATGCTGGCCGTCATCCATCACATGTCAAACCTCTGCACAGGGGCTGCAACTAACCATTATTTCATCTATTTATCTGTTGATTATTATCATTATAAAAATGACTTATAATTTCCCAGAGTCAAAGCTGCGGCCTTTGAATGTCTTGTTTTGTCCGACCAACAGTCCAAAACCCCCAAATATTCAGTTTATTACCACATATGACAAAGAAAAGCATTAAAAATCATATTTGAGGAGCTGAAACCAGCAGATTTCTGGCATTTTTGTTTAAAAAAATAAATGACTCAATTTTCAAAAAAAGTTGCAGATTAATTTTCTGTCAATCAACTACTTGATTAATCAATCTCTAATTTTCACATATTTCAATAAAATTTCTGTAAGATGGTAGAAGAAATTGTGAAAAATGCCTGTCACAAATTCCCATAACTGAAGGTGAGATATTCATATATAATACTATTTTTCCTGGCCAACGTTTACAATGATACAAAACAGAGAAAAGCAACAAAGTCTCACAACTCGGGCTGCAAATAACAATTATTTACATTATCGATTAATCTGTTGATTACTGTCTTGGTAAATCAATAGTTAGTTTATAGTTTGGTCTATAAAATGATGAAAAATGTCGATCACTGTTTCCCAAAACCCGAGATGACGTTCACACAGTCCACAAGATATTTACTTTAATGTCATTAAAGACTAAAGAAACAAGAACATAGTCACATTTAAGAAGCTGGAATCAGATCATTTTGACATTTTTTTGGTTTTTAAAGTATGACGCCAATTATCAAAATAGTTGGCAACTAATCAATTAATCGACTAATCGTTGCAGCTTTAATTTGGTCTGTGTTTCATTGTTATTACTTATTGAATATAAAGATAAACCTCTCAGTAAAAGTCTGTTAGTGGCCTTAAAGATTCTGCTACAAGCTGAAAAGTGATGAAATAGTTCAGTTTCATATCAATATGTTGTTGAGTACGTGACAGGCAGGAGAGTTCAAGAAGTTCAAGGTCATTACCGCAAATGGAGACTTTTGACAGCCTATAAAGTTATTTAATTATTGCTCTGCTTTATTGCCAAATCACATCATTTCCTCTCTGACTTTTTTTTGTAAACGATCCGCGGCCGACCACCAGTCCACAGCTGCCTGGTTGGGAACTGGAACCGTCACTCTGGTATTAAGCTTGCTGTTGATTATTTTCTCTGTAATATACTAATCGATTAACCATTGCAGCGCTTAGTCGACGTGTTCTTTCCATCAGTGTCGGTTTCTGGGAAAACACGACAACATAGGCAGAAGTTTGAGGAATTAACCTTCTGAGAACAACGCCAACAACTTTTTTTTTTTTTGAATCCGTTAATGGTGAAAATATAATATAAGGTTATAAGGTTTCACTCCACAGCTTATGTTAGGAGCTAATTTAATGCACAGCAAGGTTATCCAAGCACATGCTAGTTAAACACTTGATGAATTTTTGCATATATTTCTGACCAGGTTTTGACACATGGCCCAATGTCAAACCACATAACACCTATACGCCTATAAAAAAAAAAAAAACACTTGACCTGCTGTTCCTGCAGGCTGTTCATGCTTGCACACACAAAAAAAAATAGATAAAAAGCAGGAGGGGAATAAATATACCCGCTGCAAGCTAAGTGCTGACAGTTGTCATGGCAACAAGCTACTTCCAAAAAAAAAAAAAAAATCACAGGAACTCTGTATGTCACGGCAAAGAACAGGAAGATGTCTCTAAAGTTAAAAGGGTCAACTCGACACAGGAGACTGAAGTTAAAAGACGTAATGTAAAAATCATACTGGTGTCATTATAACCTGAACCTGATGATCATGACCGACCGTGTTCGAAAGTTTATACGTGTAAGATTCATAATAAATGTGGTTGAAGGCATTCAAATGAACCCACAGTGGAGCTCTTTCCTGTTTAAAACTACCTGTAACATGGAGGGTTTCCTATACATCCATTTATTTGAAGTGGCCCGCCACGTATCTGGGCTCTACAGTGCAAGTATTTCACAAGCATTTACCCCTAAAAATACAGCAGATATGTGCGAACCGGAAAAATAATCTAGAGCGTGCGAGTTAAGATTACAACCTTACGAAATGTGACGACCAAATACAAGACAACTGTGGTTATTAAACATGAGCAGGGTGTGCAGCGCTAACGTTACCACACGCCTACAGTTACAGCCGCTAACAGAGTAGCACAAAATATCAGTTATTACTAGCATGTAAACACGTAGCATTTCCTGTGGAAAGCTTTTATGAAACATGAGACAACACACACACACACACACACACACACACACACACACACACACACACAGAGTGAGAAGAACAACCTGTACTGCAGAACCAGTACGTCTGTTAAAATGTATTGTCAATATTTTAAAAACTGTTTCAATGTTTAAAAAGTTGTTTCACTGCTTCAATGTTAAAAAAAAAAACCCAAAAAACTTTCAAATGTTTTAAAAAACTTTTGCAATTGTTTATTTGTTTCAACATTTCAGTGTTTTAAAAAGCTTTGTCGATGTTTTAAGGCCCATGTTTAGTGTCTAATAGATACTTCCACTGGTTTCACATCACAATTACACACGAGGAAAAGGAGCTCAGTATAAATATGTACGTAATAAACTGTTTGTTACTTGAACATTGAAATTGCTTTACATTGTATTTCATTTAGAAGCACTAAATATACTCTTTGAGAATAAAGTTAGCACTGAAGTCTGCATATTGATTTTCTATTTTTGGAGCTGCACACCCTGCTCTCTCTCTCTCTCTCTCTCTCTCTCTCTCTCTCTCACAAACACATGACAACAGTCTGCCAACAGCACGATGTTACAGCCTCCGGTACAGCAGGTGGCAGCACGCACATTTAACGTTTGTTTGTAGTCCACCAGTAAAACCAAAGAAGAAGAAGAAGGAGAAGGAGAAGACAGCTGGCTGAATCAATCCAGAGATGAGGCACAGTTAGTATCATGAACACCTCTGCACAAGTTTGTCCAAAACTGATGCATTCAAGTTAACTCTGATAAGTTAGTCTATGTTCTTAACACAACCTCAGAGATCCAACTCTTCAAATATGTCATTAGGGGGCATGCAGGGCTCAAACAGACCTCCTGCCTTCCCGGGGAGGATGTAACATTAAATTGAAAAAATTTAAAAAGGACAAAGTGTGCAAAAACTGAACAGGTCCAACTCCAGACATCCAGGCACCCCAAACTTGAATTAGCAACTACTGATATTTGATTCATTGTTAATGACTTTTCAGGAGCAAAAATACCAAATATTTGATGGTTCTGGGTTCTCAAATGTGAGAATTTGCTGCTTCTCGTTGACTTATGTTGTAGTAAATAGAATATTTGGGGGGGGGTTTTGGTTGTTGTTCGGACAAAATAAGACATGTGATGACATCATCTTGAGCTCCAGGAAACTGATGTACTTTTTCTTTTTCTGAGGTTTTATAAATCAATAATTAACCTTCAGATTTTTTTTTTTAAATTAATCAGTGATGAAAATGATCAGGTGTGGCCTACAATAAATGTATTTGTTTTCTGTAGTAAAAAACTGATGTCATGCCTATAAGATGTATAAGGGAGTGTTTTTAATGTTTTTATGGCAGCTCCAAATGATAGCTTAAGATAACTTTTCTTTCTGTTTAGGTTAATGTTAATGATCCTCAGGGGTTTGGTTATGATTTGGATGTTAAAGATTAGTCTATGAATCTGGGAGGCGACTGTGTGTCTGCATTTAACTGCAGCGGATCCACAAGAAATCAAATCTGACTGGTTGGTAACCGAAAAAAACAAAAACAAATGTCGCCAGCCCAACTCTCTCACTCATGAATGTGCCGTTAGTTTCCAGGTTACTTTTTGTTTACCGAGATTCTGAGATTTGTCCGACAGCGTTGATTAACCGGCTATCAGCCTCTAAAAACTCTCTGCCGTCTATTAATAACAAACTTTCAGTTGGCAAAAGGCTAAATCTTCATTATTATAGTAAGGATGAATCCAGCTCAATATAAAACCTCAGTGCAGAATTAATATTGTGTTCTGGGAAAAGAGTGTCAGTCGAGTGGTGACCCCCCCGGTCACATTACTATAAAAGCATCGCCATATCTTAAGAAGCAAACTGGTCTCATATCAACACGACTATTCTGAGATACTTTATGAGTGCGGCCCCAGTCTGTGGAAACACTGATGCTCTGCTCTGGCTTCAGCGGCCTCAGCCTGGTTTTCTCCATCCTCCCTCCCCGCCTGCCTCCCCGCCTGCTCTGTTCTGTTTCTCAGCTTTGGAAGAGACTCATCTGGGCTCCCTTGGCAGACGAAGAGAGAAGTCACTGCTGCTTAATTAATGGTGGAAAAAAAAGCTTGATGACTCACAGCGCCAGAGAGAGAGAGAGAGAGAGCAGTCGGAGGGCTCACCACAGGAACTCCTTTAAGTTGTACTAATTACATAACAGCGTCAACGTATTGCACATAGGGTCAGAATTTACTGCCTTGTTGGCTAGACTGGCCACAGACCATTGGTCAAAACTTCCCAGTGTTGGAGTTTCCCCATTGGCCGTTGCTCTTTCAAAATGACTTGGCGCAAACAGTTTCTATTACGTCCTCAGGGTTACCCGCGGATAAATACAGACACGACAAATCTATTTTACCAGCCTGGACGGCAGCTAGCAGCTAGTTAGCATGGCTAGCATCGTTAGCATAGCTGTGCTGTGCTGTGCTGTGTGTGTAGCCCACAGACTGTATAAAAATAAGGTGTAGCCGTGGTGGGTTTAACGGCACTGTGCTGGGCAGGTGACAGGTGTGTTTACGGTGTTTGGGTGCTCTGAAAGATGTCACCGCGTGGATATAAGGTCACACAGCTGACGGGCTGCTGCAAGATGATTTTGGTCAGAAGCCAAAAAGTTTGTCACTGTCTAAATTTGCAGATATTAAATGATGCATTTCAGGTCCCCCCCCTACCACTTATAAAAAGTAAGCTTTTTTGTAATTTGGTTGAACTTTTAGGATATTATACTTTTATATATAATCGGTCAGCATGTAAAAATGGTTTAACGCAGAATGGTTCACTGCTGTGCTTCACTATTCTTAGATTATAGTGTTCTGCAGGCAGAGAGGTTTTAGTGGAAACACAAGTCTGGGAAGGTGTAAGATGACAAGGCAACATACTCTTTAAGAACAGTCACACACACACACACACACACACACACACACACACATACACACACACATACACACACAGTGTAAAGGGGAAAGCCCCTTGTCACTAAAAGCAGTGAGTGTGTGTGTGTGTGTGTGTGTGACCGGGCGAGCGGGCTTGAGTTACGGCAGGAAAGAGAGTGAGCAGCTCCAGCAGATGGACTCAGCAGGTGACAGGACCCCAGCCTGAAGGTCAATTTGTAGGATAATATGTACGAGGTACGAGGATATTATGTACACACACTCGCACAGATCTCCGCCATCACAGACACCCTTACGTACAACATAAAAAGGTATAAACAGTCGAGGCTGGGGATTAGTTGAACAAATCAGGCAGACACGCGGGGCTACTGATGGAGGAATGTCAGGGCGCCGTGGCTGTGACCTTTGCTCTCCTTCCTGCTGATGGCTTCTAATTAACCTCATTTAATCAGACGGAGTTGAGGTTTTATCAGCCGCGCCCTGCTTCACCCACCCCGTACAACAAATCACTCTTCTAGCGTCGGTCACTGAGTAATCTGACGTTACAGACGCCTCATTAATAGTTATAAACTCTTTTTAAAGTTTTGCCTCTTTCTCACGTCTACAAAAGCAGCCTTCTTAGTGGTTGAACTGCAGGTAGATGAAGCTTCTAATGACGTTTGTCTGAAAGTATTAATTAGTCTTGATGATTGTTGGCATCGTTGCAAAACTCCTCATGCAAGAGTCAACTTGCAGTTTAGTCAAGTTCCAGTTTATTTCCTCTAAAGTAGAGCAACAAAGAGCAGCAAAGTCAGCTGTTTAAAGCTGTGCATATGATACAAATAGGCACATGTACATATGACACCATCTGTTATAATAGTCAAAAGCCTAAAACAGACAAGAGCTGCAACTATTCAGTAGATTTATTTATTAGTTGATAGTCAGAAAAGTGATAATATACAACTATTTTGATAATTGATTAATGGTTTCAGCCAAAAAAAAAAAAAAAAAAGCCAAATATTTGATGGTTCCAGTATCTCAAATGGGACCAGTAGTAGTTAAATTAATAATAAACAAAGTAAAATAAGTTGTTTCCTGTTGGAGGTGTGCTGCTTGTCTGCAGCTCTTCATCAAACATCATCATCACTGAGGCTGTTTCTGCTTGTACTCTTCCTCTCTGCCGTATTTCTATCTGACCCACTGAACAAAGAGCTCCAAATATCTCCAAATCTTATTGTGTCGACTTGTTTTTTTATTGAAGAATAGCATCTCTAAACGAAGATCTGCTGCTACCTCTGTGATAAACACATTTCATTTCCTTTAAGTTACAATAAAAGCTTTCTGTTAGTATGTCAGTGGAGAGCTTTTAATACGAAGCAGCAGCAGCAGCAGCAGCAGGAAATGTTTTCATCAGCAGTAACTTAACACGACGCAGATACAGCTGAACTTGATCAGGAAACAGTAAAATAAGGCTGATATCTGAGAGTACAAACAGGAACACGGGAGAGAAATTTCAGGCGCACATGTGTCGGTAAACTGGGAGGGATGTTTCAAAAGGCTCATTAGGAATCTTGTCGATATTTATATGACTTCACAACACAACCTGCTCTCAAGGTACTGAAATCTGGCACCGATTGATCTAACGTGAATAGGTGCTCGGTAGTAGTGACGTAATTCAGTCTTTACCGTTAAGAGTTCGGTACTAAACTCTAGTTTCTGGTGGACAGACATGTCTGCCTGCTGAGCCCTGTTAGTCAGCACGAGTGACGATTAAATTTTCTAAATCGTAATTACAAACCGGTTTGCCGTTTGGTTGCCGTGGATCCGACACCCTGCGTCTCCGTTCTCCATATGCCTGCTCACCAAAACTTTGCTCTGCGCTCCATAAGAGTAGTTAGCGTGTTGGATATGATTTGGATTGTGATATTAAAGATAAGATGACGTTAAACAGAGCATGGCGCTGTAATCCATGGACGCGTGCTGTGACATAACTCCCACCACCCCCTCCTGCTCTCATCACCTCTGATATGATATGAAAATATTTTCTAAAATCACCTGGATTAAAAATTCTTTTAACAGATTATATATTGTCAGATTATATATTTACTATATTGTCGTATATGTTGGCTGATCAGTAACACAAATTTGCAGCAAAGAAACCGTCTCTATTACAGTTTAAAGTTTATATCGTCTCATTTTGCATTTGCATTTTAGTAGAAACAAGAAAGACGGATTCTTTAAAAAACTAATTTGGTTGATCCTTATCAAAAATGTTTGTTATGTGTTTATCTTTTTAAAAAGGAATGCATGACCAATATATCCGTATCAGATTTCTTTAAACTACAAGATAGCCTGAAACTCCCGTCAATAACGTACTCGCACATCAAATCTTGTCTCCATTTAAAACTTGATATGTTTTCAGTGTATTTAATTGTATTTCTGAAAACTGCCACAAAAATGCACATTGAAATGGGAGAAAGTGTCTCTGAATATCATGTGAAAAGTTTTATTGAAAAGAGAATTGCTTTTTTTTTTAACACAACTTTATGAGTGCACAAACTTTGGAGGTCGGTATCAATAAGTCATTAGTGTTGCTGCAGCTGAAGGTACTTTCACATCGACTCTGGCTTTCACCCAAACCCTCTTCTTCTGCAACAAATTTTTATCAAACTAAAAATATAAACATGTGAGCACCTCCATTAAAACAGAAAGTGTGTGTTTTTCCTGTTGTGGGTTGTGTGCAGCCGCTGCTGTCACTACTGGGCCTAGAAGCCATCGAGGTTAACATTACATAAAGGATTACAGTGATAAACACTGACTGTCATAACATCTGTTCCGTTTGGTCTTCAAACCGGGCAGATAGACGTGACCCAGCAACATGGCCGTCATCAGCTGTCCAATGTTGACAAGCTGGCTGTGTGCAGTGGATTCGCACTGAGTCGGACTACTATCGCAGGTTTAATGTTACTTGATTACGATTCCTGCGCTGTTAGCACACTTTAGCTAAATTAGCTAACAGTAGCGACAAGTGCGCAGCGCTCCGTGTTCCCAGCAAGCTAGCGTTAGCTTCGGTCCGAGGTAGCGGGGCGTGTTTCCAGAGCGTGGAAGGCAACACCTGGAACTCCTTATATGGAAGGTCCTGACTCCAAACGGACTCTGCGCCTCAAACTGACTCCAATACAAACCAAGTGTAAGTTGTACAAATAAAACCTTTCAAAACAAATATGGAATACTCCCCTTTTAACACTTTCCATGCCAAATATATTCAACAAGCTGTAGCTCTACTACGATGCAGATTAAAACAGATCAATGGAGGAAGAAGCGAAAAAGTGGACTGTATAAGTCAGAGAGAAACACGCGTAACCTTGCCAACCAAGTCAAACACGCGTTGCACTAGCATAACTCACAGTTAGTAGGTCAACATTGAGCTTTGCTGCATTCGGAGTGATTATTTCCTGTTCCAGTTACTCTCAGTAATGTATAGAAGTACTCCTTCGTATACTGTACATACATATACTGGACCAGTAGAGGCAACAGGGCAGGATTTGTGTAATGGAAGAACTAGAACATATAAATACATATTCATGACCCAGATACAAACCTGAGCCCATATCTTCGTGTTCTCAGGTCTCATATAAGCGGCCCTGCGCGGCGCCAGGGTGCTGTCAATCATTAACACATGCCACCGTCCTGGGTAAACTTTGCTCCCTGTTACTGTAGCCAACAACACGGCAGATGGCAGAGTCACTTTCACTGTTCAGTGTTTAGCTAACAAGATGTCACAGGTACTAAATGTTTGAAATATATCTTACTAAGACAAACTTCTCATGAGAGCAAAAACCTGCAGGAAGTACAAGCAGTGATGACAAAGACCTTTCACGTCTGAATGCATGAATGTTCTCTGAAATAAGAGAGTTGTTTTCAATATTTCCTTTTGAACTACACCTGTAAATGACACCATTTTGGAGCATTTTTAATCCCAGTAACCTTCAACCAATGGTGGAAACTAACTAAGTGCATTTACTCAAGTACTGTACTTAGGTATAATTTGTACTTTACTTGAGTATTTCCATGTGATGCTACTTTATTCTTCCACTCCACTATATTCCAGAGGAAAATATTGTACTTTCTACTCCACTACATTTATTTAACAGCTTTAGTTACTTTTCAGATGAAGATTTGACACAATGGATAATATAACAAGCTTTTAAAATACAACACATTGTTAAAGATGAAACCAGTGGTTTCCAACCTTTTTGGCTTTTGACGTCTTACAAAAAGCAGTGTGTAGTCGGGGTCACATTTCACATGTCTATGAGTTGTTAACAGCTCCACCAAATTTTCCCTCTAAACTTCTCACATGGTTTCATTTCAATAAATGTTCAAATGATCCAATATTTCAGCAAAAATCAAAGATTAGAGAAAAAGTCCAAAAAACTGAAAACAGATTTGTGTATCAGAACTTTGCTTTTTCTTCTCTTCTCTCCCATTAATCATCTCAATAATCTAATGATGTCATATATAATAATATATCAGTCAAAGGGACCAAACCACTACTTTTGCTGCAATACTTTAACTACATCAAGCTGATAATACTTATGTACTTAATCTACTTAAGCAGGATTTTTCATGCAGGACTGTTTTTACATTGCTGTATTGGTGCTTTTACTTAAATAAAAGATAAGAATATTTCTTCCACTGCAGCCTTAAACCAAAGAAAACATTTAATAAAGACTTTCCTCTCTAAATACCCCAACAGGAGAACTCTCTGTCCTCTCTGCAATCAGCGCTGTCTAGTTTTGCTTTTTTGTTGCCTGAGTCTGGTATTAACACTCAGAGGTTAGAGGTGACATTCCCTGTACAGATAAATGAGTAAACACAACATAAAAACATCACCAACCCTTCCAGCGTGATGGTTTTCATTCCTGTGTAGGCGGTGCACGCTAATGATGCTCATGGCGTCGGTGGACAAACACCTCCATGAAAAGATGCATCGTTTTAAAGTATTTGCTAATCATGTGCCCAAAAGGGCAATATCGTCTATTCACAGGGGTTTATTTGTTTTATACAACCTCTTTCACTACGCGGTGAAAAGTACCTGAAGTGGTGCTTTAAACGCTATTCGATGCCGATCACCTGTTCGCTCACAATCACCTGTTGTGTGCCCAGCAGTGATGGCTGTGAAGTAGAGGAGCAAAATGGTACAAGTGTCAAGTACTGTGCTAAAGTTACTCCATTATAGAGTTATTATTAGATTAATACACTGAAAAAAAAGGCAAATCTGCTAGTTCCAGCTTTTCAAATGTGAATATTGGCAGTTTTCTTATGTTATTTCTTATTTCACTGTTTTCTCACATTTCAGACACTTAAATTTAATGACAGAAGTTATTGTCTTATGCTGCAACAAATAATTAAACAATCAGTTATGTTTTGAGTAATCAATTAACTGTTCAGCACATAAAACTGTCAGAAAATGTCAAGCTGAGCGCAAAGTGTCACCTTGCAATCACTTCTTTTGTCTTGAATTGAAAGTTAAAATCCTGAAGGGATATAATTTAAAACCTGATAATCCTCACGTTGGAGAAACTGATAGCTACAGATGTTTGGCATTTTTATTTCATAAATTGCTTAAGAAACTCAATAAATTCAAATAAATTCCATATGGATAAACATACATGGGAATAAAGATCCGGAAACTTGAGAAATTAACTTAATTTGCACCATAAAAGCAAAAAAACATGTCTTTAAATAACTTTCCAATCACTGTAGGTCTAAATATACTAACAACACCAGGAGGGCTTACTTTTTTTTTTTTACTTCAAATGCTTCAATTATGAGACATCAGTATCCAGTGTGGCAGCGTATCGTGGTTTGGTGCTGGCTGGAGAGACCCTGCATAACTGAAAGGTCAAAGGTTGACAGCTGATGCGTCTCGTCAAAGTTTCCTTTAGTAAGATGCTGAAATCTGAAATGTAAAAAGCTTTTCTCTGAGGCTCCAGCAGCAGCAGCAGCAGCAGCAGCAGCAGTGGTGGTAGTAGTGGTAGTGGTAGTAATCTGGGATGGTTCGCACAAAGACGGTGTTTCACGAGTCCAGGTGAGCGGGCCGTTACGTTCACATAGCAGGAATTCCACCGGCCGTGAACAACAATGAATCAAACTCAACACAACACAGGAGGTGGCTGTTCTTCACCTCAGTCTGTAACTCACCACCTTCTTCTTCTTCTTCTACTGCTGCTGCTGCTGCTGCTGCTGCTGCTATTGGTCGACTCGTCTACGTGTTTGTTCAGTGTCAGAGGAAGATGTGGCTCTGTCAGCACACGCTAATCTACGCCACCCTGACCTGGATTAGAGCTGGGTTTCCTTTAGATTTTATCGATTAGGGCTGGATGTCAACACTTGTTTGGTGCTGTAAACAGATGACTCAGAGTTACTCTATTCCTTCTTCAACTGAACAGCGACTGATTTTTTTTATGTTGGCAAAGTTTGCATGTGTCAACTTGTGTTTACACTTTTTTGTTTAATAAAAAGATAGAAAAACAGAATATACATGAAATGTGTTGTTTTGTATCCAGCTCAGGGGTGCAAGTAATAAACTACCAAAATTATGTTCTTGACTAATTTATTGATCGATTGGTCTGTATAATATGTCAAAAAATTCCTGAAACCCAAAGTGAAGTCAAGAAATTGCTTGTTTTCTCTGACCAACAGTCCAAAAACCTGAAAATATTGATCTATAATCACCCAACACAAAGAAAAGCAGCAAATCCTGCAAACTGAGAAGCTGGAACTGGCTTTTTTGCTTGAAAAATTACGTATTATACGATTATCAAAACAGTAATTGATTATTTTTCTTCTGATCAACTGATTGATTACTACTTTTTTCAGCTCTGGTATCTTATCAGCACTATTTAAACATTTACCAACCATAATGTTTTATTCTGATTCCAGATAAGGTTTTACTAATCGATTCTGACTCTTGTTGAATCTTGATACAGATTCTTCTCATATTATCTGAGCAATAAAAAAAATTCCAAAACATATAAATCGAAGTCAACAAGAGCGACGAGTTTCTTTGGATTCTTCTAAATTTTGGATCCAATTCAGAACATGTTTCAAACTCAAGTCATAAGTTGCGTCCAACCTTGAGGAATGTCAACATGCAAACCGCACATTCTTCCACATGGATTTCAAAAGAATAAAAATGCAACGCCTTTTTTTTTTTTTAACCAGTGAACTTTCCATTCTCCTCTCAGCTAGTGAAAACACTCGTCTTCTGTTACCGCCCCGCTCCATTTTAAGGCTTTACCTTTCCCAGCTGCCTCACACACGCATGACAGGCTGGGCCGGGTGGCAGCAGCAGCCCTTGACAGCAGAAGCTAACTTTAACCATGCTCCTGTGCTAGCAGTAAGCGCAACCCCCCCCCTCCTCCTCCTCCCCACATAAATACATAAAGCCTGTCACTCACTCAATCAGGTTTCCGCTCCCAGTATGGCACCGACGGTAGAAAAACACAGTCATGAACGTCGTGGTGTGAGCTGATTTGAGCCTAACATGTGGACGACAGAAAGTTTAGCGGACCCCCACGCTTCTCTTGTGGCTTGTTTGTAGCGAGTGGGGCTGGAAAAATGTAAAGAGACACCTCGTGGATCGGGTTTCTCCTGAGAGGAGGACGTGGAGGGGAGGGGAAGACGGGGCGGCGTGTCGGTGGGCTTCATTGGTCAACCGGAGACCAGAGGAAGCCGTGGAGAGAGCCAGGGGCGGGCTGTGCATCATTGTATATCTCAGTCTCTCTCTTTCTTTCTATTTTTTGCTCCTCTCTCTCTCTCTCTCTCTTTTTTTTTTTTTCTTAAAAAGCCTGCTGCCCGGAGAGGTCAGAGACAGATCAGTCCTCCTACACGAGGTGGACATGTGCCCTGGGGGGAACCTAATTCAGCTTGAAAATGCCAAAGACGCGTCCAGCCGCAGGAGGATTTGGCCCACATTAGCCCTGGTTGATGTTGAAATTAGATATGTGCCTCCGACAGACTTTGTTTGTCATGTTTTTTTCTCCCCCCCCCCGATTTACACCAGCGCCTGTCGTAGGGAGGAGGTCGATTACGAGTTACGTTACGGCGGCTAACGTCAGTGTGGCAGGAGAGGAAGGAGAGAACTTCCAGGAGAGAGCTGCAGTGAAAACAATCAAGCCACCGGAGCAGAAGAAGGACAGAAGATTTTTTTTTATTCACAAATATATCTCCTGTCCTCACATGACAGCTGCTGCTGGCATGTGTAAAACTTTTGGTGAGTGTTCTTTCTCTTGTTGGATAAGAGATTGTTTTGTTTTTGCATAAACGTAATCACTAGGTATGATTTGACTGGAGTAGTTCTTTCTTTTTGTTTTATGTTTGCATCTTGTATCTTTTTACTTTATATGTTGTACATTTACATAAAGCTGGGAGACTTGAAAGGGACAGATTTAAATAAAGAATAATGGTGGGGTGAGATATCCTGACTTTTAGCCTCTAGTATCGGTCAAGAAACACAGGATACTACATTTCCCATGATGCAACAACAGCATCTTTCTGTTTCTACTGTTTTTACAAGCTAAACTTCACTCCTCAGGGCTAGTTTGTTTTTTTTTTTTTGTTTGTTTTACCAAAACCAGAATAAAGAAACTTGAAAAAAGAGAAAAACACTGGTGATTTGTGGTCATTTCCCATCATGCACAGGAGGCTGCAAACGAGGTGTTGAAAAACCGATTGGTTTGATTGTCTCATTACATAAATGTTCTGGCACTTTTACACATTGGTGACATGTCTAACTGTGACCGCTAACTAACTGAATAATCACTTACTGCATTATGATTTCTAATTTAAAATGTTTCAGTCCTAATATGCATATGATGAGTGATGAAAAGTGATAAATAAAAAGGGATGAATGGACAGATTCCCGGACAGAGGAGGAGTTTGTTTCTGTTTAGCCGTCGTCTGACAGGAAGCATCTCCTTCCCCTCCTCTTCCTCCTCCTTTCCTTCCTCTGCCACAGAACATTAAAGGACTCCTAATCCTTCCTCCAGGTTTCCCGCCAGCCTCGTCACTTCTCTTCACCTCTCTCCCTCTCTCTGTGTGTTTATTCCGCCCTCGTACCGACCTCCTTGAGCGAACGTCTCTGTGGAAACACTTAATGAAGCTTAAACTATGTCGTGAACTGTCACAGGTATGTAAATGAGATTATATAATCCTCCATCTGTATATATTTACAAACTCGCTGCACAATCTTGTCATAACGTGTTGTGTTCTTGTGAAGGGCGGACTCATCCCGGCGATGTGATGTTGCTATGACAACTCTAGCGGTAACCGGGGGGAGCTTGCTGGCAATTTCTCCTCGCACCTCTTCTGAAGAATGTTTATTACTTTGGGGGAAAACTTTTCACCGTACACGTGCACGAGTAACAGCAGCTCGAAAGCCAGAGACCAAGTAATGGAGGTGACAATGCATGGTTATTATCCAGCATGTTTACAGCAGGTATAAACAATATACTTAATGACACATGCATCTTGGACACATTGTCATTTTCCACCTGACCTTTAACCTGACAACCTTTACATGACTGCTGCTAACCTAAACAATACAACAACAACAACAAAAGAACAAAAAATTCATTTTTTTTGACTTATTTAAAGAGGACTTATGCTTTTCCTTATTTTAAGTCATATATATATATATATATATATATATATATATATATATATATATATATATATATATATATATATATACACATATATATATACACACACACACAACGTCACAATGTTGGATGTTCATATTAAATGTGGCCAAAGTGTCAAATAATAAAGTCAAATTTGTCAAATATCAGTCCACTCAGAGAGAGCAGATGATGAATGGCGGCTTGTGTGAGAACGAACACACCTCTGTTCAGCCAATCACTGCACTGTAAGACAACACACACACACACACACACACACACACACACACACACACACACACACTCCTGCCAAACCTCTGCGGGCTGTTCTATTTAATTACATAATTGTTGGATATTATTAAAAGGTTAGTTTCAGACATCATGAAACCGATTGTGTTAGCACATACGGTGTCAAGCCTGTTCTTGTATGTTCACTACTCTTCACCATGAAGTGACTGTAAAAACATGATCATAGTTACTTTTTCCTTCTATAAAGTCGAATCATTTGTTGTGCAAAAGTGTTTTTCTGAGCTTCTTTTAAATAATTATAAAAGAAAAAATCCACTCAGGTAAGTCGCTATCTGTTGAAGCTGGGGTGTGGCTTCGGTTATAAAAATGACATTCCTGAAAGTGTGCGTCATCGTTTTGCCCGGGATCCCCCCCCCTTGAGGAAACTGCACCCTCCTCGTCTTCCTCTAAACATCTAGGAATGAGCTGCGCTGCCAACCACGGGATTTATGTAATCCACTGTGCCTTACCAAGACCTTGCATGTCATTTTCGGGCTAAAGTCTGACCTGTGACGGTGACTAACGTGAGATGAGGATGAGGAGGAGGAGGAGGAGGAGGAGGAAGAGGAGGAGGAGGAGGGAAAAAAGATGTAATTTGTGCATCCTGATGATGTGCTTTCGCAGCCTGTTAACCAATCGCTCCAAGGATACAGCTGTCCAGATTTATACTGTACTCCCACCTCTGCTGCAGTTTACCTCGGGGGCAAGAGGTTACCACTGACAGATTACGGACACGGAGAGGAAGAGACGCAGCAAAGAAGAAGAAGAAAAATGAACATAAAAATGCACATCCCAATGAGAAAAGGTTAAATGAAAGACAAGTGGAAGAACAGGTTTGTGTTTGTTGAGCGGTGGCCTGAAAATATAAAATAGAGAAAAAGGAATAGAAAGCAGGAAGTCATATTTTCTTTTCTTTTATGTCCTGTTCTATTGGATGTTAAACATGTTTGTAGAAACGCTACCTGCGAGTCAAAAGTCAGGGCTTCGACCTGCTCTGAACGCTTCATTTGTGACATTTTTTTCTCACACACACACACACACCCATAAACAACTATTTGTTGTGTAGGCTTGGTTGCTAAGGTTGTTGCTAAGGTGTTTTTTTTTTTCATGGGTTGTTGGCATTGTTTACTCTCATATTTCAGATGGGTTTCAGGCTCCGACATGTACAGATACAGTGTCTGTTCCCCCCCCCACCCCCCCACCCTCCCGCGCAGAGGCTGCATAAAGGTCCGGTGTAAAGAAAAAATATAAATCATGCAAAGATATTCCAGTAGCAGCCCCGGATTTTAAAAAAGTCCCCTTTAAAAAGGTTTACAGAGACATGTTGTATCCCTGTCTCTCTTCCTGGTAAAAATCAGGCAGCAAACGACTAGCAGACGCGTCTGGGGAGTACTTAAGGAAGACAGATCATACAGAAATAACATCCCTGACGACTGTAAAACAACAAATGCTATGTAATCTAAAAATGGCTAATAAAATGCAGCCTGGAGGCAACAAATAAAAATAGAATTGTCAGTAGAAAAAAAAAAAAAAAAAACAGGAAAGCCCGCTGAAATTAAATAGAAATACAGAGTATATATCCCTGACCTCTTTTTCTGATCGCTGGTGTAAAACACTCCCAAATGGTTTGAGCCTTGGGGCGGCCTCAGAGACTGCCAGCCAGTTAATAAAATACAGCACTGGCCCATACACATCTCCCTGCCAGTTATATAATGCTGAGAGATTAGAGGTAGGAGAGCATGTCGGTAAAAAGAGAGATATTTGTAACAAAAGGCAGCCATTGTTCGGGCGTACCTGAAGGCAACGTATTTGTTATGGTCATCCGAGGTCGACTGTGTCGCTCTACAATGGCTGATTCTATTTATTAATTCAATTTAAGCGCTTGATGATTTAACACGGGGCTTTCGGCGTCGGTCACGGGGGGGAGCCCGCTGTTTATCTGTGCGCTTAAAAGTTCACGACAGACGAGTGGAAGAGGCGAACTTAATCCTCGTTCTTCCGCTTGGTTTTACGTGGACATATATGGGAGTGGAGGGAGGCTCAAAGGTTGTTGTCTTGTGACCGGACG
This sequence comes from Thunnus albacares, assembly GCF_914725855.1. Taxonomy (NCBI): domain Eukaryota; kingdom Metazoa; phylum Chordata; class Actinopteri; order Scombriformes; family Scombridae; genus Thunnus; species Thunnus albacares. The sequence goes on along the minus strand of NC_058120.1, from coordinate 26,709,101 downwards.
GGAAAAGGTATCCTTATCCGAATCCTGGGGAAATAAATGAGACACTCCTGCTCCTTTGGTAACTACGTGCCCCTGGTATGCTTGCAGTTTCAGCAGCTCAGGATGGAGAAAAAAAAAAAAAGGACACAAAAGCATCTGTAGTGTACATGTGCTTACAGTCTTTACATACCAGCCTCTCACTGCGGGAAATCATTTTAAATGTGCTTTGTTCTAGAAAAAAAAAAGAAAAAGGGTCCCTTATTTCCTTTTGACGGTGGTTGTTTCCATCTCTGTGCAAACATCTCATAATCATACTGTAATCCCTCACAAACATTTACCTTTCACTGTGACTCCTTTATAGCAGCCACTGCTGTTGTTGTTGTTGTTGTGAGGATTTGTTAGAGCTTAAAGGAACTGTTCAACAGTTAAATAAATGTTTCTTTCTTTACAACAGTAGTAAACAGCAGGGTCCAAAAGTCTGAGACCGCTTTCCCTTTCACGTATTAATAGCCCTGCAGCTTTTGGCCTGGCTCAAACTTTCCACCATCGCTGCTGGTCGGCGCAAAATTCTGGGATACTTTGCTGTCCCGAGCTTCGGCCGACAAATCGTGTAACTTCATCACTCAGACCGGCCCCTGCGGTCCAGCCAAAAAAAAGGGGAATTTCAACATCTACAATTCTGTGAGTTAAATGGTTCAGCTGATATCAGATCCAGCTCTAAATGGACCTTGAGGTGAAATTGTTTTTGTAAACAGCTGTTTCCCAGGTGAAGAATGAACCTACAACTGCAATAAAATGATTCAGATTCATAAAACCAAACCAGATTCATTTTGTACAAATGATTACAAAAACTAATGATGTCTGCTGATCATGGAATCAACACTCTGAGCCTGTGTGTGTGTGTATGTGTGTGTGTGTGTGTGTGTGTGTGTGAGGGACGGCATGCGTTAAGTAAGCAAAACACACATAAAAACACAGGAAGGTAAGCCCCGCCCTCTGTGAGGGCGGCGGGGCGGAGTCTCAGGCCGTGAGGAGAAACCAGGAAGTAGTTTTTCTTCACAGGTCGTGAATCTGTCTGGTTTCTGTCTGGCTGCATTCCTGCCGTCACCGCTGCTGTATATACACGGATGAAACGTGACGGGGGGCGTGTCACTGTGCGCCTGATTCACTTTAAGCTGCGTCGTGATTTGTGAATGATATGAGGCGATATGTAAATAAACTAACAAGAATCAACATATCATCATGTCAGAGAGTCATCAGCAACTTCAGTCCCTGATAAACATGCATGATAACATTAAATCTGGGTTATAATCAGTTTAAACTGATCTATTATGGTTCAGTAGGTCCCAACCTGTTGGTCAGATACATCTCATGAGGCACAAGATGATCACCAGGATGCTCTGCGACGTTTATTCTTTTCAGACTTCTTTAGAATATCTGCAGTTTTTTTTATCTTTTCATGGCTCTCAAGTTGTTAAAATTTAACTATCTAGTTAAACATGTGATGACTCGCCACAAGTGGTTATTGCTTTGTTTTGAGGGATAACAAGCAAAATAGGATCGATCTCCTCATTCACGGCTGTAGAAGCCTTGAGAAGCTACGTATGAACGTGGCACATCAGGTGGCTCTTTCCCTCAACATTAACAATGAAGGAATCAGAGGATTGAAGATGTAGACATGACATATTTTTTTCCTGTATCGGTGACACAAACAAGACGGCAGCGCTGACTGACCCGTCTCTGTGTGTGATCATGGTGATGATCTACCTGTCTAGGCACGTAGCTAACAGACACAGAGCAGAGGGTACGGAAACAATAACAACACTCAGACGGAGTGAGTCCAACCAGACACTTGACTGGTTGGCGAGGCAGGAAAACAGCAAGCTCCAGTTTTAACACTTACAGTCATCGCTGTACCAATTTCACGATATAATTTCCCAACCCCCCCGGGGCTCCAGATTTACTGACTTGCGAGCGAGAGACAGAAAGCAGACTGACGCTGTCTGAGGGGAGAGGGCTACGTGTTAGAAGAGCAACTAGAGGAAAGGTGAAGCTACTGTTGAAGATTCCCAGCAGGATGTTGACACCACTGGGCCAACGTGGAAGGACAGAAGAAAATTACATAATCCTGTACCAATACCCCAATATTCTATCTATACATTTACTGACCCATCTAGACTCAGTTGGTCCATCTTTATAAACTGATTACTGTTAAAATTCACTTTTTACAACATTTTATACAAAGTAAGGTTGAAACTTAAGGGGGAAATGATGCACAAAGATGCAGAATATTTGACAAAATGTTGTTTCAATGCTTCACCTAGCGTACACATCACCACAGCACAGGCACCGTAAATAAGGGGAAGCAGATTATGTGTTTAAAAGAAAGTTAAAAGGTGGATTTTTTTTTGATAAAGTGACTGTCTTATCTGATTTTATTAATGCAGGAGTCTTAAGTCTCGACTTTCAGAATACCTCTCTGATCTGAATCTCATTTCCTTTTGCGGAATCCGAGCAAAAATAGATTCAAGCAGGTTGACTGATGTAAGTGTTTGACCAGGTTATCACCCCGACATCCCCCCTACACACACACACACACATACATACACATAAACACACACTTACCCTTGAGCAGTGGCAAGGGCGTGAGCTCTATGGGTTTGCCCTGAGAGCGGAACTGGGATGAACTCTGCGACCGCTTCTGCTTGGCCTTCCTGACAGACTTCCGTGAAAATCCGTCCACTTTGTCCACAGATGGAGATGTGGTGGCTGCCGAGGACATAGCCCTGCTGAGAGAAACATGAGGGGGGGGGGGGGACGACGGGTTATTAACACCATCACATCAGACGTGAGTTTAGAGCGAACTCTGACCAGTACATACTTTAAACTGGAGTTATTACATGATGTTTAATAACTACAGATTTAAAAAGTAATTTATGAAAGAAAAGAGTTTATTTGAACTTGATTCCACTCAAAATGAAAAAACCTCTGCAGCAGAATTTAGGCCACAAAAAACACAAAGTAATGAACAGCGCAGCCTTTGGTGAATTAAGTCTGTAAAACTACACATTCTCACAAAATTACACAAATTACTATAATTATCTAGTTGATTATTTTTATCTAACCAACAGTCAAAAACACTTAAGACAGCTTAAGATATGAAATAGAGAAAATAAAGCTAATTCTCACGTTTGGGAAGCTTCAAAGTATTTTGTTGAACCGTAAATAAATAAAACAATCTCAGCGTCAAAAAGCTGGAAGAAATCTACAACTGTTTAGGAGCAAAATGACCTCATTTGGTTATTATCCATTCAAGCTTGTACTTTGTGTTGAATAATTTATAATAAATACACAGTAAATTCATACATTTACATAGAACTTAAGTGCCTACAAACCTTTTAAATGCTGAGCTTTTTAGGACGCTGAACGGCAATAAAAATATTCTTTAAAATATTACAGAAATGAAATGAGTGCTGACGTCCCGGTCGTCTGTGTGACCGGTTTAATTTGTGACTTGAAAGCACAGTTTGCCGCAATTTTTAAAGACTTTATTTAACTGAGTGTAATTAAGGTCATCTTGATTAAAGTTCAGAAGGTCTCGTCTCAGACTAGAGCTGAAACGATTAGTCCCTTAATTGATTCGTCAGCTGACAGGAAATTAAACAGGAACCATTTCAATTATCGATTTATGGTTTTAGTAGCTTTCTAAGCGAAAATGGCTAAAATTAACCAGTTACAGCTTCTAAAATGTCAATAATCACCGTGATCGTCTGCTGTGATTGTAACCTGAATCTTTTAGGTGTTTCAAACTGCAAACAACAAAACATTTATATGATATCTCATTTTATAGACCTGATGAATCGATCTTTATAACAATACTCATGCAGCCTGAAGGCCATATGTTTCTTCTTGGTAGTGAGTTTAAAAAAAAAAAAAAAAAGAGAGAAAAGAAAGAAGGAAAACAACATCCCCGCTGACTGTTTTATTTATATCGGTCCACCTTCCTGCACAGTTTTATTAGTTCCACAACAAACCTGTGCGGCAAAAGCAGACAGCCTCATTTTCTCAGCATGGGAGACTATTTGGGCCTCAAGTTGAGGTCTGGGTACAGTACACAAAAACACACCGCCTTCATACCTGCCGACCGTCACACACACACACATACACACACACATAGAGAAAACACCACGGTCTGACCACAACAATAGAGCGAGTTCTGTGGCTGCGAGCCTTCGCCACAGAGGGAGGAAGCTGAGGAAAAGCCCGCTGCTGTGTGTTTACTGCTGATTACGTCTGAAAAACTTCTAACAAACTGGCTGCGACGAGAAACACACACACACACGCACACGAACACGCACGAGCCACCGCAGAAGTCACACTTTATTACTGTAAACTGCTGCTAAACTGCTTTGCTCGACCACACCCAAGACAAAATAGAGAGTCGAGACGTATTTTCAGCTACCGAGGGGGAAACGATGAACCGAGATACAAACACAAAATACAAAAATCACTGGAGAGATAAAACCAGATATTAGCAAACTGCTGTTCTTACATCTTTACCGCTACTGAGACAAAACCTGTGTTAAATAGGAATGTCAGTGCAGAAATGCCAAAACATACAATATATTTCTGGCCATTTAAAGAAAGTCATTTAAAGAGTTTAATGTCCTGCTTAATACATATGATGACCAAATGTCATGTTTTTAGTCAAAAACTGGCTTCAAAATTCCCTTATTGGATCTAAACTGAAGCTTAAAGGTCAGTTTAGACCAAAGATTCACGATGAGACAAGTTGAAACTTGCAACGCGCCGGTCTGCAACATTCTGAAACCTGCTGGTTTACACCCATGTACTTCCGTTCTAACCGCCAGCTTTTAAGGCGTTTTTTTGTGGCTGGATAATTTGTATTTGTAGTGTCTTAAAATATTAATTATGATAGCGAGTTAAGTTGCAGTTCCAGCATTGATGAAACATTAAAAAACTTCCAAAACTGTAACTGACTTGACCCAGTGACTTCACTACAAGCTGATTGGCTTTTGAAACAAGTGACGTTATAAAACCAGCTACTGGTGACTTGGCAAGCTGAGACGGACCAGTTTACGCCGCTGCAACGTCAGGCGGCCGTGGCTCAGGAGGTGGAGCGGGTCGTCACCCCAAGTTCGGCGGATCGATCCCGGCTCCTCCGGCCCGCATGTCGGAGTGTCTTTGAGGAAGATGCTGAACCCAAAATTGCTCCTGAAGGCTGTGCCATCGGTGTGTGAGTTTGTGTGAAACGCTTTGAGTGATCGGACGACTAGAAAGACACTTTATAAATGCAGTTAATTTACCTAATTACCATTTAACGCTCTAAAACCGTTTCATTTTGTCGCAAATCTTTGGTGTAAACTGGACTTTACAGGCATGTTGTTGGGAACTGCTGCCTGAATAGTCTGAACCAAATTTCATGGTGATCAATTAAACATTTGTTGAGATATTTCACTCTAAAATGTTGGAGCTTCACCGCAAACATGACTAAAAATACTGATGGTGGACTGAAGCTGAGTTAAGTAATTTAAGTGTCGATGTTATGTCCTTAACTCCTATTAGGATTAAATGTTTATAGACAACAACAACAACAGGTGACACTGATGTCATGAGAGGAAATAGATCCTTACGTAGTCCACACTCACTCAGCTGGGTGACATAAAGACGTGAGAAAGAAATGAATTAGAGGCTCGATCGACATGTAATAAGACGCGGATGAGACGCTGCAGGCCGTGCTCTCTAACGCTCTGTCAAAGTCACACAGGCAGTCATAGAGTATGTCCAGCAGGCCTTGTACATAACAGAGTGGACACACACACACACACACACACACACACACACACACACACACACACAGACACACACACACGTCATCCTGCTGCCCGAGGATGTGGACAGCGCTGGCTGGCAGTGAAAGCCTTTTACAGGCTATCTGAGGCTGCACAGCTGATCGTCTATCATCATACACGGTATACTGCGGGATTTAAAAGTGATTCATGACTGCCGAGTAGCAGCGCGTCCATCTGTGGTTAGAGACCGTGGCGGCGTTGATGCCGTATGACGTGTAAACGGAGGGAGATAATAATCAAAACTGACACCTGGGATTAATACGCAGAGTTCCTTAAACTGTTTAAACTTCATTTTTCACTCTCTCTCTCTCTGACAAAACAAGCATTAATGTAAACCAGCGGTGCAATTTGTACACATTTACATCATCAGTCCATTAAAGTAACACCTGCTGACGGCGACAAACGACAGCGTTACAGCCTCTAGAGCTGGATACACATGTTGATCTTCCAATGAATCGTGTTTATTATTTGAATGATTCATAATAGATTCTTAAAGTCCAGAGGTGGATCTTTGCATTTGCGACTTTAACTTTTTTTTTTTTTATTCTTGCTCAACTGTTTTGCACATCTTATTTAATATGAGCCTGTGAGGAGGAAGGAGAGAAAGTTAGCGTGCTGCAGGTAGCGAGGACCTTTTTGTTCAGACGGTGATGGACAATGAATGATAACCTTCATCCCTGAAGTATTCTGGGTTTTATTTGTTAAGCTAAATGAACTGAAAGCAGCGTCACGTCCTGAGCGGTCAGCGTCGAGCTCACTGGAGTTCAGCAGGTTGGAAACCTTCCTGGTTCGTTGGTAACTGAGGTCTTCAGTGTATGTTGTGGCCTGTTAGTGGCTGATATAGTCATATAGCTTAGTGGAAATTAATTCCCCTAAATTATTTTATTAAACTACCTTTGCTGTGATGTCAGAATAACACAATAAGTGAGCAGGAGTCAAATTAATGATGATATCGTTTCCTGTTCTTCAAATATTTCTGTGCATTATCCAAACTTATTAAGTTCTGGATATGACGCTGAATGATTAATAATCTTCAAACTAAATAGTGATTTGGACGTTTCTGATTTCAGCAGCCATACTAACAGCTGTTGCCAGCAAATTCAACCTGCTGCAGCACATTTACATTAACTTAATACCATTAATGCAATGAATGTGAGCTAAACTGATCCTTTTATCTATGGAAAATTCAATTAAAATTGATTTTTCTCTGACTGACTGTGTGAATGTCAACAACAAAAACTCACTTTAAGATATTTTCCTTGAATCTTTCAGATCTACCTGAAAACCATCAAATCTTTGCTCCGTACATTTCCAGACTCATGTATGGAACCTACACAATCACATATGTCAGAAATAACATGAAAGCTATTGTAGGTTTACTTGTAGAGGTGTCACAAGTCTCCAAATCTATGATTTATTTTTCGATTTTAAAGGTCAGGATTCGATTGGATTTTTTTATTTAAACGTTTTTTGCTGGCGGCTTTTCGCAGGTGAAGAAACTAAAGTTAATGTGTTGGACTTTGTAGACGGTGCCTTCATACTCGTCTCACAGCCGTCTGTACGTAGAGACCGATGTTACTGGTCCAGCTGGGAGGACGGCTCGTTTCGGTGAAAATTAGGTTGTAGCTTGTCGTCTATCTTACTACGTAAGGAAAGAGGCGTCGTTTGTGTTTTAACAACATTTCGCTTATGTGTGATTAATCTGGGAAGTTCAACAGCGTGTTCTGGAAAAATGTTACCACACCGGTGACTTCAGGTCATACAGGTAATGCCGCTGTGGGCTACTGGTGAGCTACGCTGGGTCGTCTTTGAAAATGTCACTGTTTTTTTTTTTTTGGGGGGGGGGGGGGGATACTGAGAGAATCGCCGATCCTGCTTGTGAAGGTCGAAATCCAACGTTCATTTCAACCCATTTTCAATTTAGAATCAAAGTCTTTACTTGGAGTAAAGCTCTAGACATCTACACCCGACAGATACAGATTCTCATATGACAAAACCAATTACATGTACATGACAAGAGAGTCAGTCATCTGCCAGCGCGGCTCATTGTCGTCTCTTTCATAACCACACAGCTGTTAATGATCCATCTGTGTGATCCGCTGCCTTCTGTATCGTCACCAGGATGAGAAAATACCTCCAGCTGATCTGTCTTATTGGCGGCTGCTAAGTTTAACTTCTACATCCAGCCGGTCTGGCAGGTAACTCGCCGCCGCCGCCGCCGATCTGAAAATCCTGCTCAGGTTCTAATACTCCTACTGTGTGACAAATATAAGCATGAAATTTAAATTTCCTGTCCAGGTCGACTGTTTTGCCTTTCAAACCTTGGCGCAGGACTATTCAAATGTCATACAAAGTGAGTCCCAGCAGCATCTCAGCCTTATCGGTGTAATAGTGTAAACACAACAAAAAGTGCAAGTTGACACCTCGACACCTGTTCTCTGCTGCTGCTGCTGCTCCTCACAGAGAGACCAGACAAAGAGGGCCGAGGCCTCTGAGATCACCTTCGCTCTGAGATAATCCCGGGCTAATGGCTTATAGTGGAACCTCTACTGACGTACACAACCTTTAACACCTTTCTGACCATCAGGTTTTATTCCTGTAAACAGTTAAAACCAAAACGACTGAAACAGCAGCTGCCAACAATTATTTTAAAAGAAAGTCTCACTCACAGGCTAAAGGTTGTTTTTCTCTTATCAGACACACAGGTCTAAAGATACAGAGAGTCATATAGAGCTGAAACGATTAGGAGATTAATCCATCAACAGAATTAACTGACAGCCACCATCCATGAATAATTACTGGTTGGACAAAACATTTTAAGACGCCACTTTAGACTCTGACAAAAGGCTTTAAAAGGACATTTTAAAGGGCTGCAATTAACATCCATTCATCTGACAAATATTTTTTAGATTCCCTGACTATTAGATGTCAGTAAATATGGAAAAATGCTTGTTATCGTTTCCCAAGCTGACATTTTCAAATGTCTTGTTTTGTCCGACCAACAGTCCAAAGATATTCAGTTTACTATCACGTATGAAAGAAAAGCATCAAATTCTCATAAGCTGGCATCAGCAAATTTTTGAATTTTTGCTTATAAAAGACAGTCAATCGATTAAATGAGAAAATAGACGGCAAGCATGAATGAAAATCACTGATGCTGCTCTAGTGTCGTCTGCTGTACACACTGTAAAGCCCCTCCAGGTACATTTTTGATTTTCGGCTCTATAAATAAAATTTAATTGCCCGTTTTTTTTTGTTTTTTTTTAAATACCGTCCTCATGTTCCTACTACATCTGGATGCAACTCTCAGTCTCTGCAAGGATGACTAACACGGCGAGTCGGCTTCATTCATTCAGCTCAAACCCACTCTGTCTGCAGCATCTTAGGAAGCGACTGGGAAGTTGTACCTCTCCATAAGCGGCGAGGGGGGAAAAGATTCACCAGTGACCGACTCTCTGTGTCTGCCTGCTACATCACCAATGGCAACGCTGAATATTCACAGGCGCTTTTATGCTTTCGCCAGCGGGTGAATGCCAACAGTGAAAACCGACAAACTACAATCATTCTCCCACAGAATTTTTTTTTAAAAATGTACAGATAGAGTTAGTTCAGCTCCACTTACCTGTGCAAAGGGGCACTGGAATCCCCATGTACAACCATCAGTCCCTCACTGTCTATCTCCCCCTCTCTCTCTCTCTCTCCCTCACCACTGACTAGCCGGCTAATGGCGAAAAACACACTCCGGTGCCACCACAGAACAAGAGTAAGAGCAAGACTACGGAGGCTGGTCAGGCGTATGGCACCGAAGCACCAAAGCCATTCCCCTCCCCATGCCTCTTACATAAGAGACCAGATGACATCTAAACAGGCTGAGGGAGGGTGGGATTAAAGAACAAGGAGGAAGGAGAGAGAGAGAGAGAGAGAGAGAGAGAGAGAGAGAGAGAGAGAGAGGAGGGGGCAACGGCGAGCAACAGGGAGAGCAACAGAAAGGGAGGAAGAGGAGGGAGGGGAGGGGAGCTGCTGTTCGACAGGAAGTCAACAAATAGGCAGAGCGAAAAGGAGCTGAAGTGAGGGAACAAAACGCACACACCAATGTGTACAGGAACACACACACACACACACACACACCGGAGATAAAAAAAAAAAAAAAAAAAAGGAGGCTGGCAAGGAAAAGCTTGAGGATTTCGCCTGTGGTCCGAAGCCAAAAATCAAACATCGCTGCACTTCTGATACAACTTTGGCCGTGACTAACACTTCCTTTATACAATAGCTTCATCTAAATTCAGGTACGATCTGTAGGAGAACAAGTTTAATGTGAATATGATGGACTGCAAGAAAGAAACGGCTTCAGAACACTGCATCACCTTTACCCTAAATACAGCCTTGACATTGATATTATTAGCTGCAACTAAGAATACTGATTAACCTGCAGATTATTTACACTATCAGTCAATTAACGGTTTGGTCTATAAAGAGAAAGCATTTCTTTTTTCAATCTTTTTTTTTTTTCTTTAAAAAGCTACAAAAACAGAAAACATTCACATTCGAGCAGCTGGATTCAGTGACTTTTTATGCTTAAAAAAAAAAAAAAAAGACTTTTAGAAGTAATTGATTCGCCCCAAAAATATCTTTCATTCATTCACTTTCTGTCAGCTGACAAATCAATGAAGCGACGCATCTTTCAGCTCTATATACTCACTGTTTTCATTATGAATTCTGCACATATTGGAGAGATTAATACATATCTGTGTTTGCATCCTGTTGTTGTTCATTTGCGGACGGATGCTACATTCATGATCTACATTCATGATCTACACCAGAAACTAAAAAAAAAAAAAAAAGTCCTTAAATTAAGGCTGCAGCTATTTATCCATTAATTTTCCAACTGTTTTCCTAATTAACGGATTAACTGTAATTCCATAAGACGTCAGAAAATAGTTTTCTAAAGCCCAAGGTGACATCTTCACAAATCTTTTTAATTACAAGAGTAAGAAAACCAGCGAATATTCAAATTTGACGAGCTGGAACCACTTGAGTTTACGGCGTCTCTGCTTTAAATAATTACTTACATGTTGACTGGATTATTAGAATTGCTGCAGAGTCATTTTCTGTCAACTGACTAATCATTCCAGCGCTATAAACTGTACACAAACACACACACAGTCTAATATTCAGCATCTCTGTATTCACATCCTGTGGTTTACATTTACAAAAGGGGAGCCTCAAAGCATCATTCACCATGACGTAAATGTGCTGCTACAACTTTGTGGCCGTTACTGACTCGAGGAGCCAGAACCGAGCCGGTATAATCTGAGTTACATGTCTATCATGGCGAGAAAATTCTTTATACATAATAAGAAGGACAGTTTATTTTACATATTAATTTCCAAGAGTTGCTGATGAATGGATAAGTGGTCGCATCACTAATTAAATTAATGCCAGATATACTATTTTAAATGCTTCTACTACTCAGTTCAGAAAATCTCCTGTTGCCACCACTGACTGACTGCAGCACGTCTAATATTAGTATGATTCATTCATGGGATAATTACGCTGTTCACACAGCAGAGAACAAATGAACTCAGCAACTTTGAGACCCACACAGCTACACAGAGCTGATAAGAAGGAGGCAGTTACTCCACCAGCGTCACCATAAACACTGGAGACTTTGGATGTTAAGCTATCTTCGATATGGTGTGACATTCAGAAACCTTCGAGATGAGCCGGCGTGAGCAAAAAAAAAAAACACACTCTGACACAGCAAATACCATCACGTGTAAATATTCAACGCCACACCTGGTCTCTGGCATGCTGCTGTCATTCACAGCTGACTGAGAGAACAGAGGCCAGGTAGGAAGAAAAAAGAAGACGTTTCAAACTGACAGAAGAAGTTTTTCACCCTTAAAACCACTAAACACTCTTATATTTATCTTTCTGTGTGTCTCGCTCATCACCATGTTTCTACCTCTCATCATCCGTGTCGCTACAGTGTTATTATGATGATTTCCCTCCGACTGCTTGTAAACACACTTTCTGAGATGTTGAAACAATGTTTGGCGATACAAGAAAACATGACAGACCAGTCGGCGGTGGCATATTTAGAGTTGGCACTTTGTCAGACACAGTATCTTAGTGCAAAGCCAGTCAAAGTTCATATCAGATTATCGCCACACATTTGACAGTTGGCTTCACTTGACAGGAAAAGCTAAACTTGTCTCGGGGCAGATTCGCAGGGCTTTTTTTTTTTTCAACCCATGAGGATTAAACATCAGCATTTACTTTTTTTTTTTTTTTTTTTTTTAAAGCAAACCTGCCCAATGCTTTCCTGACAAGAGATGTGCCGTTATACTGTTTCTACTATACACACCAAGGTGAAACTTTCTGACGGGATCAATACAACCATTACCGTCATTACCGTGATTGTTGTCAATTTCAGGCGACACCGTGAACATTAGCGGTTTGATTTTGTAAAGCCACAAGCGACCTGTGAGAGCCCAGTATAACAAAAAATGTATTTAACTGTTAACACCAAGCAGATACAAAGAAATCAATCAGTTTCATCAGGAAAAGCCCTTAAATTTCCAAAATATGAATATAGAACTGAAGAGAAACTGAGATGGTGATTTCCAGTCGACTGTCTTTAAACAACCAACTTTTGTTTACAGACTTTAAACTGTTTGTGATGTTATTACTCACGCAAAGTCCAATAAAGCTGCGACATACAGACACACACACACACAGCTCAGAGAACTAAATCCAGAGCAAACATGTTGTGAAGTAACTTCACTAAATTTTAGCACTAATAGTAGGATTTAAGGAAACACTGACAATTATCATGATAATTCCGATTACCGTGATATTTTTACCTACAATAATACGATAATGCACGTCCCTAGTCACACATTTGACAGTTGGCTTCACTTGACAGGAAAGATAAACTTGTCTCAGGCACAGATTCGCAGGGCTTTTTCAACCCATGAGGATTAAACATCAGCATTTACTTTTTAAGCAAACCTGCCCCAATGCTTTCCTGACATCAGCTCTGCCTGGAAAGATCAGCCACTAAGCCACCACCTAAGCCAAATAACACAATAAAGATTATATCCATTTACAATGCAATAAGGGACATTTGATATTACATATTTACTGCTAACCAATGATGTAAAGTAACTAAGTACATTTACTCAAATACTCTAAGTACAATTTTGTATGTCATATATAATAATATATGAATCAGAGAGACCAAACATCTACTTTTACTTTCATATTTTAACTACATTTTGCTGCTAATACTTATGTACTTATACTTAAGTCTGATTTTTCATGCAGGACTTTTACTTGTAATGGAGTATTTTTACATTGCTGTTTTAGTACTTTTACTTAAATAAATGATCTAAATACTTCTTCTAGTACTGCAGTTACCAGTAAAATAGGCCATCAGCTGCATAAGGTCAAAAATCAAGCCGTTTAGGGGAGCTGGCGTTAGTTGGCCATGTTGGGCCTGGCAGCAGAACATTCAAAACTTGACAGCGCGATAGCTAGCTGGCTAGCAACGTTAGCTCCCCGATTAACCGTTACAAAGCGTTTGAATATCAACGCATATATCGTTAGCTACTTGTCTCCTCAGAGCACAGAAAACACTTAAATATTTCTAACATGCAGACAAGCCAGCATTTTATGAAAGCTGCCAAGCTTTAAAGGGAGAAAACGGCGTTTTACTTTGCTAGCAAAACGTTAGTACTACGGCTATCGCGGGTTAGCTAACATGGAGCTAGCCTTTAGCTTGCTAGCCGCCACCAGCAAAAGGAAACACAACAGCCGATATATAAAAACATGTGATTCAAATCTGACTTTTACATGTGTGCTAATGAGATAACGTTACCTGGGCGGACTTGGGCGATCACCCATCATCCCAGATGTAAATACAGAGGGGAGGTGGGGGGAGGCAGTGCTAATGCTGCTACCGTTAGCTAGCGCTCACAGGCTGATAGAGAGCGGCCGGGCTGGGAGACACACACCGTCCCGAGTGAGCCGAGCCCGGCGAGCTGCAGCCGACCGAGCGGGGCTGTTTGTTAGCTTTTTTCCTCGATTCACAGTACTTTACCTTGATCCTCTGCGGTTCGCGACGGAGACGGCGGCGAGGAGTTATCCTATGTGTGTTTTTTTGGGGAGGGGGGGTGATGTACCGGGGCTAACCGTGAGGCTACCTCCAGCTCGTTGCGGACAGCCTCTCCCTCAAGCAGCGGCGGAGCAGCAGGAAAATCTCGGCCTGAAAGCAGCCAAAACCCACGAGTGCCGTTTTTCCTTTCCAACAGAATAACCCTCAAACTCCCATTAATAACAGAACACGGCTGTATAAAACGAGCAGCTCAACGCAATTACATTCCCGTTACTGCTTCAACTGCTTGTCTTCGCAAAACCCCTGGATTTTTGTGTGTTTTCCTCCGCTCGGTTACGATCCGGGGCTGTTTCTTTTCACCCTTTTGTCAACACTGCTGGCTGGCGGACACCACGGCACACATAACACGGACGGGTTCAAGAGCGACGTACGACGACGATTGGCTGCCGGCAGCGATGTCGAGCGTTGTGATTGGCCGACAGCAGACGTCAATCATCACACAGGAGAGAAATGAGGCTCCCCGCTCCTGAATCCGTCGGTTAGGTGGAGGAGGAGGAAGAGGAGGAGGAGAAGGGAGAAAGGAAAGACAGATCGGGGCAGAAAGAGGAGTCTCTCTCCGCCACACAGCATGCAGGAATGAGGCTAAACCTGTCCGAGGCCCAGCCCTTTCGCTTCCACACTTTTATTTTAGCCGCACATTGACGCCCGATTCGTCGCAGCTTTACTGTATATTCACTGTGTTCTCGTCGTGTGCAGGAAGAATGGATTTCAGTGCAAACCGAGAGAGATTACAGAGGGATATATGTTAGCAGGAAGAGAGTTACATAACTATAATATATAGGTCTACTATGAATATAGCTAATGCTGGAGCACGTGGGCGTACATATGGGGAGGTGAAGGGTGGAAAACTTATTCCCATCCAGTATTCCCAGATGGGACCAGTGGTGGAAAGTAACTAAATACGTTTACTCAAGTACTGAACATAAAGGGCGGGTTCACATTTGTTCAACCCTGTCCTAAAACAACACTTAAGAGCCCAAATGAACATTGAAACATGGTTTTTATTGCTGTAATCATTCCTCCTGTTCATACTGACCATTAGAAGATATCGTTCAATGTTACAGTCTTTTTTAGTGCCAAAGTCCCTCTTTTTGTTACTATACTTCCACCTGCAGCTCAACAGGGAAACACTGTCTGAGGAAACACAAAGAGGGAATTTGACGCTAAAAAGACTGTAAATGTGTCAGATATCCACTTGATATGACTAACTCAGACTGATGAAGACTCATATAAGCTTCACAGAGACTTTTAAATGACTGTGTGGACACACTGTGGATTTTGGCCTCCATCACTTACATTGAAAGCACATTTGAAAGATCTTTTAATATCCAGTATGAACAGGAGGAATGATTACAGCGAGGAAAACCTCTTTCACTGTTCATACGGACACCTGACTGTTGTTTTAAGACACACTTGGAAAAATTGTGAACTGCTCCTTTAAGTATAACTTTGAGATACTTGACCTTTACTTGAGTATTTCCATCTGATGCTACTTTATTCTTCCACTTCACTACATTTCAGAGGGAAATATTGTACTTTCTACTCCACTACATTTATTTGACAGCTTTAGTTACTTTTCAGATGAAGATTTGACACAATGGATAATATAACAAGCTTTTAAAATACAACACATTGTTAAAGATGAAACCAGTGGTTTCCAACCTTTTTGGCTTTTGACGTCTTACAAAAAGCAGTATGTAGTCGGGGTCACATTTCACATGTCTATGAGTTGTTAACAGCTCCACCAAATAGTGATTTTTCCCTCTAAACTTCTCACATGCTTTCATTTCAATAAATGTTCAAATGATCCAATATTTCAGCAAAAATCAAAGATTAGAGAAAAAGTCCAAAAAACTGAAAACAGATTTGTGTATCAGAACTTTGTTTTTTCTTCTTTCCTCTCCCATTAATCATCTCACGACCCCATTTATCTGCTGACCCTTTGGAGGGCCCCGACCCCTAGGTTGGGAACCATTGGACTAAACTAGCTAACTGTATATAAAGTAGTGTAAACTAGCTCCACCTCCAGCAGCTACAACAGTAACATGCTGCTCTAACACTGATGCTTCACTATTAATAATCTAATGATGTCATATATAATAATATATCAGTCAGAGGGACCAAACCACTACTTTTACTGCAATACTTTAACTACATCAAGCTCATAATACTTATGTACTTTTACTGCAATACTTTAACTACATCAAGCTCATAATACTTCAGGAAAGTGTTTGGTTCTATCACCTCTGGTCTTCTGTTTTATCAGTATAATTTGTCAAACTTAAAGCCAACGGGAACAATTAGAAACATTAACAATAGTAAAAATTATCACAACCCACACAACATAGTCTTTACAGGCCCAAATAAATAAATAAAACATCCAATAGGGCAGAAAACTATCTAACACTGTTCCCTTCACCCATTCAGTTGTAGTTGCTCAAAATTTTATGTTTTATGCTCCAATTTTTCCATTTTGCTAGAAAATTAAACGTATTGCCTTATGAAACGGCTTCTGGTAGCAGCGGTGGAAGAAGTATTCAGGTCCTGCATTCAAAATCTGACTTAAGTACATAAATATTATCAGAAAAATGTACTTTAAGTGTGAAAGTGCTCACTATGCAGGCAGAATGGCCTCCGTCAATGATGCATTATTGTATATTATTCATTTGTGTTACTATTACTGATGCATTAACGTGTAAGTAACATTTTAATATTATAGATGTCTGCGTCTTTTGACCCATTTTTTTTTCGGTGCAGGTTTTTTAAATCTTTTTCTGCAAAGTCTCACTAACTATAGCTGCAAAATAAATATTGCAAAGTAAAAAATACAAAATTTCCCTCTGAAATATAGAGGAGTAAAAAATATAAAGTAGCATGAAATTAAAACATGTTAGTAAAGTACAACAAGAAGCTCAGACGTGTATTTAACTACAGTCTAACCACTGGTCCCAAGTACAGTTTTAATTGTAATCATGTTTTCAGTAGTTTGACAAAATTATATTGACTCAACGTCTAACTATAAGCTTTTTCCAGAGCTTTTAATTGCATCTCACTGTCTTCATCTGAGGATGAAGTTTGCACACTTGTCAGTTCAGTTTATGATAGTAGGTTAATAAACTGGGAAAAACACAAAAAGCTGTAATTACATTCAGTAATTTCAGTGTCCATTAGAAAATACATAATTTTTTAAATTTAGGAGTTACTCACATCTGGCAAAAAACATGACGATAAGTGTCACAGCTCTACCGACAGAATGAAACCTTGAAAAAACATTTTTACTTGTTTAATATTTGATTTACCATCAATTTTAAATGCAGTTGTCCTTCACTTTAGAGGTCTTTATGGGTCCACTCAGTTCATGGTATTTGAATTTTTAACTGGATCCCACGTCAGGTCAGGTCAGATTCAAATAGTTTTTCAGTGTAATCAGGTCAGTAGCCCCCGCTCCCGCTGTATTACCTCAGGGTTCAGGCGTGTATGTCAGTATGTTTAATGCCCAAATAGATCAGAGAAGGAGGGCAAATTCAACATACATTAATCAAAAATGTTAAAATCCTCCATAGATGTTTTTTGTAAGAATTATCTCATTGTAAACTGTAACCAGGGAACAAAAAGCTCTCAAACACTTAAAGGACCAGTCTGTAGGATTTAGTGGCATCTAGTGGTGAGGTTGCAGACTAGAACCAACTGAATACCCCTCACCTTCACCCCTCCCTTCCAAACATGTAGGAGAACCTACTGTGGCAACAAAACTAATGAAAAACATGAAAACACAGCCGTCTCTAGAGCCAGTGTTTGGTTTGTCCATTCTGGGCTACTGTAGAAACATGGCTGTGCAACATGGCGGACTCATTCTAAGGTAACGAAAACACAAAAATTCCTATTTTCAGGTGATTATACATTAATTAAAACATACTTATGCCAAGTCTGTTCTGTTAGATGCCACTAAATTCTACATACTGCACCTTTAAAAAAAATCAGAACTATATTATGAATAATATTGTTATATACAGATATTAATCCTACTTACTGTCATGTCTGAGGACATTTCTCAAGTTAATATGTAAGTTGCAAATGAAATAGAACAAACTTAAAGCCACATTTAAGCTTCTGCACTATTACTGACTACACGTTAGTGTGATTTTCTGCTCTGAATGTTAAACGTTCAAAGTGATCTCGGCTCCTAAAAGACAAAGTAAATATCATGAGATGAAAAAGGTTCAAAACTGAAGATTTATTGGCAATTATTTGGCAAATAACTGCAGCACACAAACAGCATATTTAAGAAATATTAAAGACGGGCAACAATAAATTAGAAAAACACAAATATTGTTCAATATATTTTCAATATCAGCTTTAAAAACGTATAGTTACACTTTCTTTTAGACTCACTATTTTAAATACATGTAAAACACTTTGACAAAGTGTATGAATTATACTATATAAATAAACTTGTTTTGTTTAAAAAAGCAATAGTCTTGTATAGTTCCAAACTTATTTTATTGCTGCTGCAGATTTGGCATATTTGAGACAAAGTAGTAATAACTGTATCATAAAAAACACTGAACTGACATGTGATGTCTGTAAATCTTCACTTGATTATCTCAACTTTTGTCTGCTAGTACGAGTAGAAAAATATTAGATTTTTGCTTTAAAAATCAAACATGTGCACGAGCCAGTTTGTCTCATCATTAACGTGCAAGTGTGTGTTATTTTTCACCTGCGACAAACTCATCAATAATTAAAAACCCCTTAAAGATCAACGAGTCACCATAAAGATTCTTTAATGTCTCTGTGACTGAGATCGTTTTCCAACAGCCTTGATCGCTGCGGGATTTCTCTCCAGTCTTATACACACACACACACACACACACACACACACACACACACACACACTTGCACTGCCAATCATGTTATTCCACTCTTTGCCATTTGAGAGCGATGGCTGCTCTCTCAGCGTGTTCCCGCTGTGCCGGGAGGCTCCGGTGACTTCAGGACGTGATGCAGTAATAACAGTCCTTCTCAGTTTTAAAAGGAGAAAATATTACAACAATTACACTGTCACAATAATGGACATAAGTCATAAACTGGTAAAAAAAAAAAAAAAATCTTAATTTTAAAACATCAAAGAAACCTTGAACTGTGTCTCAATTTCATACGTACTGTACTTGTTTACAGTGATGAGGGAGTTAATGGTGTATAGTTTTTTCAGTTCATGTACAAGAAATGACAGGAAGTCAAATTTAACTACTGGCAGCTTAAGAGAAAGTATATATTTATATTTATTCAAATATTTATTCAAATAAAATTATAAATCGAAAAAAAAAACAACAATGAATTGATCTACTGACAAGTATTTTCTGTTTATATCTTGTTCCTCTGTGTCGTAGACGTCTGTTGTTGTATAAAATCTATTAAAAACACATCAGTTGTTCCTTCATATACACAATCTCACACACACACACACTGTCCTGCTGCCACAAATAGAGAATCAAATGTGGATTCATCCGCCGCTGAAAATAGTCCCCAATAAATACATTATTTCCTCCAGTTTGCTAAAAAAAAAACTACAGAGCCTGTTTTATAAAATTAAACAATAAATCTGTGAGGTGTTTTTTTTAAAGGTTTACATCTTCAGTAGGAACCAATGAGCTCGGAGCTGAGAGACACAGACAGAATAATCAATAACAAAAATGCAGAACAGTATTACATCACATTCATGTAAAAACAATCATATAAATATCTAATATTGCTGTAATATTGCTCCTTAATTTACAACATTACCAACACAAACACACACTCAGAGATGCTGAAGGAATCTGATAGTTGACAAATTTATATATTTTCACTGTATTTCGTCACATCACTGAACCATAACAGTGTCCATCAACAGTTCGCTCATAAATAAAACAGATTTACCGACATGTTTGAGTTTATATGTTGTCATTTTTCAGGCGTGATCACAAAAAACACAAAACATGCTTTGACTGATATGAAATATTGACACAAGGCTGCTTCAACCTGAGAGTTTATGAGTTTCTGTGTGTTGTCCAGAATGTGTATTTATGTGTATTTATGTGTTTATGAAGCTGTTTAGAGTTTGAACGTGTATCCAGTGACGTATAGTTCAGTGTGACTCAGAGCTACGTTGCCTTCTTGTTCCTCTGGTAACCGTGTTTTTTATGCGGCCTGGATTTGAGTCTCAAAGCTGAATCGCTCTTCATCGACTCCCTTTTCCCCGCCGTGAGCTCCTCCCCTCCTGGTTTCCATAGCAGCAGCTGAGCGTCCTCCCCGCCGGTGACCAGAGCCTCCCCCGCCGCATCCCACAGGAAGCAGCGCACCGTGGAGGCGTGGCCGCCCTCGAGGCTCCTCAGCAGGCGGAGCCCCCCGTCGTCACACTCCATCAGGTGCAGATCTCCGCTTTTCTTCCCGCCGACCACCAGCAGCTTCTGGGCCTCCTCCAGCCACCTCCCCGCCACCAGGTAATCCACGCCGGACCCGTCGGCCAGTGGCGTCAGGCTGCGGGCGTCAGAGGAGCTGAAGATGGTCAGCGGCTCGTCCGTGTCCAGCTGGCCCAGATCCCACAGGTGCAGCCCCTCGTCATGGCTGAGGCACAGCAGCCGGGTGAAGTCGGCGCCGCACCAGCAGACCGAGCCGGCGGAGGAGTCGCTGTTACAGGTGGCCAGCAGCGCCTCCTCCTCCGCTCCCTGGCTGAGGTCGAAAACATTGACAAGGCCGTCTGTGGAGCCGGACGCCAGGCGGTCTTTATCCCGAGGGTGGAAGCGTACCTGTGTGATGTCATCGCTGTGAGACTCAGAATACACCCCGAGGAGACCGCCGCCCGGCTTCCTGGCGTCCCAGAAAACCAAGAAGCTGTCCTCGTCGTTTACCTGCTCGGTGCCAGCGCACAGGAGCGTGTCGCTGCAGCTCAGGTCGAAGCTACAGAAGCTGTGGGACGGATCACTTTTAAAAATCTGGGCCGCCGCCGTCCCGGGCCGGCGGACGTCCCACGCCCGGACCGTCCCATCAGCAGACCCAGAGTACAGCAGGTCAGGGGAGGTGCGGGCAAAAGTGACCCCACACAACGGCCCGCTGTGGCCCCGATACTCTCCCACCAGGTTCAGAGTGTCCTTGTTGTGCAGGTGGACGGTGAAGTTGGAGCAGGACACCGCCAGCAGGCCGGCCGGCTGCAGGGCGACGTCCAGCAGGTAGGTGGGCTCCTCCGGACGAGACCGCCGGGCGATGGAGAGACCTCTGAGCTTCTCGTCCAAATCCTCCATGGAAGCTCAGCGCGACGAGGTTCAACCACACTGCGCAGGAAAAAGAAATAACCTCATTTAAAGTTGCATTTCAGCCTTTAGTGCATTTATCAGGAAACTGATGGACAGACGGAGGAAAACAATTCCCAAATGTTCCCAAATGAGGTTTGATTCAGTTAGTTAGAAGAAGTTCAGACAGAAAAGTTGGAAATAATCTACCTCAAACATAAAAATGGGCACTTAGGAAATGAAACTATACTTTTATGTTAATGACTTTATTTTAATGGCATTATTGACTGATTTTATTTGGTGCTTATGTTGAGCTGAAATAGAACTTAAGTACATTTTTTTCTTTTTATATAACTTTGAGCTCATGATTCTCATGTTTAGAAAATACATCAGCACTGAAATATAGTTGTTTCTGTGATATGCAGGATGCTTTTAATCGAAGGAAGTGATTACATATGAGTCTTCATTGGTGGTAGTTTTTTTTTTTTCAAAAATCACATTATTTACCTTTGCTTGCAATTTTTCCCCAATTCCTGCAATTTTAGCACAAAAAGAGCACATAAAACATCACAAATCATATAGCGATTTCTGAGAAAAGCTGCTACAAAATCAAACATTTGGAGGAACTGACAGCTGGATAAACTTCACCTGCTCTTCTGTGGCAAGACTCCATTCAAAAATCTGATCATTTAACGTTTCCTTGCTTATTGTCCATGTCTGTATACATGTTAGGACATAATTTATGCACTTTTTCGAATCACTAGCAACAGCTTTGTAATCCGGCCAAGAGTCAGTAAAAAATATCAGTAATTATTCAAGTAAATCTTTCATGTTTACCACTGATTGGTTATTCTCACCTCTGAAAAATATGCCGAATCAACCACAGCATCATATTATATTTGAAAACGCTATAAATTACATGTAAACTAGATGTTTATATGTGAGATGAAGCAAGGAAATGTAAAATATGCTGTTTTTTAAATGGAGTCTGGTTTAAATTCGTCTCTTCAAAGAAAAACGGGCAGAAATAGTGCCAAAATCCTCACCGTGTCATCAGTGACTAAACTGTGTTCATAAATATTATGCGTGTTGTTTTTATCAACCTACCTACTTTCTAGAAATTTCCCCGAAAACAGCCGCCAAGTTTTTAGCCTTTTATCGTACAAAAAACCCGCAATGTGCCGTGACGTCTCACGAACTACATGAACGTTAATCAATTATCCGCTACAAAAGATCAATAATGTAGTTTACGTTACGTTACTAAAAACCAGGCTGTACTAAACGCATGGAGGATGTACTGTGTTACAGTATTTACGGCCCGCTAGGAACCGTCTCTTTCAATAAAAGGTTCCGCTGGGTTGCTGGAAAACAACCAGATATTTAAATAAAGTTAATTTGATCGTATTTTCTCCATTTTTAAAATCTATTTGTATTTTTTGGAGGGGGGTGAATGTGTGTTTTCACCTTCAAATAATTCCTCTGTAGATATAGGAAGTAAATAAGTTTAAATACCCCCAAAAAAATCTAAATCCAGGTTAACGGCACCTGACTTAAGGATAATTGATGGTATTTTCACACTGGGCTGACCTTTATCATGACAATTTAACATTTCAATGCTTATTTCACTCTAGAGGGATTTTGATATTTTAAAAAAATACTCAAAAATTATATATTTTTAAAAACATACAGTATATTTGGCAATACCAAGAGATGACTGAGCAATTAACACAGGGAGACAAAGTATTAGCATTAAAATATACAGAGAAAAACAAAAGTAAAAGTAACCTAGTCATCATATTTTATTTTGTCTTAACCTATAAATGTACTTAAATGTGTTTTTTAATATTAATCTGAATCTGCAAAATAATGTAAGTTATAAAATAAATGCAACTGAGTAAAAAGTATTTGTATTAGTACTGTACAACTACTATTAATACTACGTCTAATAATAATAAACTCTATTTACAGTATAAATGTCATCCTTTAAAACAGTGTTATGAAGTGCTTTACAAAGGAAAAACAAAATTAAAACAAATCAACTCAACAGTACGATAAAATCCAGCAAATAAAAGAATAGAGAAAATGCCTGTTTTACCCTTTAAATACCTGACAAACAGCAACACATCACATTGATGTAAAAAATTTAAAAAAAAAAAAAAAAAAAAAAATTGCTTCTCATGAATTTGCAAATTTTTTCAAGGGCAAAAATTCAAAGTTGGTGCAAAAATGCAATAAAAAAGTTTAAATTGATAAATTAATACAAATGAGCACCAAAATATAATAAAATCCAGCAAATAAAATAACAGAGACATAAAATGGAATAAAATAACCAAAATACAATAAATTAAGTACAATACATAACTAAGCACTTTGTAAATAAGTGAAATAAAAACAATAAAATAAACAAACTAAACACATTAACAAGTGGAACTGGAAGCATAAACACAAATATGTCATTATATTACTTATTTATTATTATTTATTTATTATATAACTGCTCTGAGTTTAGTGCAGGTGTGAGTCTTCAGTCCTCCAGCAGGCGGCAGCAGCTGCAGCTCTTCTCTCTCCAGTTGACCCAAATCTGAAAAAGCACAGTTCAGTCACACAGAAACAAAGTAAATGAAACCTCAACTTCAGAGAGAAGAACCTCCAGACTGCAAACAAACACAGAGGCTGAAACCTAGTGGAGTTTTTTTGGGGGGGGGGGTTTGTGGTCATTTTAGGTTTAAACCAAGCAGGTAGTTCCAGGTCTGAAAAGTGAGGCCAATGTAGAAGTGCCTTAACCTGCATTCTCTCTAAAGACCAGCAGGGGGCGACTCCACTGGCTGCAAATAGAAGTCTGATTGTATTGAAGTCTATGAGAAATGGACTCTACTTCTCACTTGATTCAATACCTCAGTAAACACTTTCCTAATGAGTTTATGGTCTCAATCACTAGTTTCAAGTCTTCTTCAATGCAGCATGATGTTCATTTTGTAAATTATGGTCCCATTTAATTTAAATTTGACAATACAGCAGGTTATGCTCTAGGCTGTGGCTATGTTGTGATTGACAAGTCGCTACCACAGCGACAACGTTGGTAAAGTAACATAAACATGGCGTAATCCCAGATTCACAGAGTATTTCACTATTTCAGTGTGTTTTCAGTTCATGAAAGTTAATTGTAACATTTTTGGTTGCCTGAAAAGTCTTGTTCAGTGTTCAGTTTTACTAAAAGACCCTCTTATGAGTTGGATGTTCAGTTTTCCGGTAAGTGCATTTTGTTTTAATGATCTTCAGCCCGTTTTTTCACTAGCAACAATTAGCATTAGCATAATCAAAGAAGGTGTAATCATTGTGTGTGTTTGTAATTATGTCGGCTAATACAAACCAATTCACACACTGAGGTTTTTGGCAGGTTTGGGAACACGAAGCTGCTCTGGAGGCTGAAATAATCTTACAGTTTGATTTAAAGGGGACATATTCTGCACATTTCCAGCTCTATATTTATATTCTGGGGCTCTACTGGAAT
The DNA here is from genome assembly GCF_914725855.1 of Thunnus albacares. Taxonomy (NCBI): domain Eukaryota; kingdom Metazoa; phylum Chordata; class Actinopteri; order Scombriformes; family Scombridae; genus Thunnus; species Thunnus albacares. The sequence continues at coordinate 26,684,291 of NC_058120.1, read as the reverse complement.
ATCTTTACATGATTTCCAGTTAAAAACTCCTTATTTATCTTATACTGGCCCTTTATGCAGCCCCTCAGTTCAGCCTCTGTCTGAAACAGGCCGTTTTAGCTCCTGTCTCTTTAAGGCCCGCCTCCTGATGAGCCCACTCTGTTCTGATTGATCAGCTTCAAGAAGCTTCCTTAAGCTGCCTTTAGGCTACATAAACAAACTGTAGTAGCAGGATTTCACTTCTTTTTCTCCTCTTCTACTCAAAACGTCAACTTCCCAAACACATTCGTACATGTTGGAGCCGAAATCAGATCTGAACGACACATGGAATGGGTTATTTTTTGCCAACCACATTTTGCAAAGACCTGTCCCTACTCTTCCTCTGATTGGCTCTGACCCTGATGTTCTTACCCTAACCCAACCATTTCCCTCCTCATGCCTAAACCTGACCAACGAAGGCAATGAGTACTAGCCAGTCAGAGTAGGGCGGGTGGGAAAAAAATAAGGCACATGGAACAACTTTAGCAACAACCTTAGCAACCAAGGCTATGGAACAGACGGCCTGTTTATGGACATGCATGACGAGCCAACGTCAGTTTGTCAGCAAGGCAGAAAAAGAAATGGTTGCGACGAAGCGTTCAGAGCAGGTTGAAGCCCTGACTTTTGACTTACAGGAAGCATTTTGACATATGAGTTATGGGACTTTGACCGTGTTTAACATCCGACATCAGAACAGGAAATAATTCACAAAAAGCACGATGTGTCACCTTTAAACTTTTTAAAATTGTGAGCCTACCCTTTAATATAGATACAAGTAGGATTCAAAAGGAGATTTGCACAAACTTCCAATCAAGTCACAAATGATATAATAGAAATAAAAATACCCAACACTCATTTTACATGAGGTTTTTTGTGTGTTTTTGTATCCAGCACCTGTCCATCTGAGGTTTTGTGGATGTGCATGTGACCGCTGACTTCGTGTAAGGCTGACAAACGGACACACACTCGAGCCTCAGTGGTGTCTTTGATTGAGCGCTACTTCGGTTATTTCCAATAAAACACTCACAGAAGTTCCCCCGCAGTCCCGTATGCTTTCACTCACTGCCACTCTGGAGAAGAAAAAAAACAAAAATAAACGTCTTTAATGTTCAGGCCAGCAGCTGCAGTCTGTCTCCTCTGCTGCAGCCGGGCAGCTTTGGCAGAGCGAAGTGGAAAACGGACACACCACATCATCACCACATCATCAGCACATCACCATCTGTGGATGAAGAGTGGCTCAGCAGCGGCAGCAACATAAACACCGAAGAGAATACGTCATTAAAAACCTTTATGGTCTTATTCAAACACACAGCTCACATGTGCTCTGTCACATATTAGAGGAGGTTAAAGTAGCTGCAAATAACCAGCCGGATGAACTCAGCAGGGGTAGACAAAATAGCACGAACATTTCAGGAAAAAGGGTCTTAAACTTTGAAGGAACTCTGCTCCATGTTGTCATGATTTTTCTTTTGACGTCTGAAATAATTTTTTTTACAGTTTTTGAGGTTGAAGCAGCTGCAGTTCGGTTAAAGATGATTAAATGGTCTGTTGGTTCTACCATCATTGGATTCATTTATATATTTATACGTCCCAGAGTTCAAGATGAGTCATCAAAAATATTTTATGCGATTTACAGGGAGAGAAAACGGAGGGATTATGAGGTAAAAATACCAAAATTAAAAAGTAATTAAAACATGGACACAGCATTAAAGGTTTGGAAAATGTCATTTTTTATTTCAAAGTGTCTGTAAAGGAGAGCTAGGCTAATATGTTAGCGCTTGGCTACATGAATCAAACATTATCAACAACAGACAGATATGTGGTTGATGCAGCATGTTAGCCAAATAACTAGCAGTGGATACTGACCCAAAACATTTTAACATGAATACACTGAACTTTCAAAACCCAAAGTACTACAGGAGCTAATTTAAAGCTAGAGTGTGGGACTTGACTCTGATTACTTGACACAAACTTGCAGCAGCTTTCATTCACACCCTGGATGACAGGCACGCAGAGAGGGCCAGTAAAAATGTATATCTTTTGATGGTCCACCAGCTGAAAAATGTATTTTTTGATGGTCTACTGAGATTTGTCCCAAAACAATATGCCTGTTACCCAGTACACTACAGGCCCTGACCTGCTGTTGCAGCTGTAAAACAGTGGATAAATTGTTTTGAGCATCACATAACTCCCACAAAATAACTCATTTCACTATCAGAATTTGATTTATTTAGTCTGATAACATTTGGAAAGTCTAGAAGAACCACACGATTAAACAGCCAGCGCAGGAATGTTGAGCCTGACATGATATTTAAAAACTCCTGTGAAATACAGAGAGATTTATCTGGCCATGATAGGCTTTATCAGCATTGTGTGAACTCGTTTGTCAAAGGCTTCAATGTAATGGATGTTATATTTATATGTAAAAATTCCGCTAAAACTGCCTCAAAACTCAAAGGCGATTCTATGAAGGTGGGTTTTTAGCTTTGATTTAAAAGTGGTGATAGATGGGAAACAATCTGACAGTGAGGGACTTTTTGATTTTGACCGGGAACGTGCAACAGAGAGACTGATCAGAAGATCTGAGGGGTCTGGATGTAGAATATGGACTGAAGAGATCAGAGATGTCGGCTGGTGCCAAACCACTCAGAGCTTTAAAGGCGCTATATGTAAGAATGTGAAGCAATTTACATGTATTAATCGCTTTTTATTGCCAGTGAGTGAACGGATCGTAACGTAACTTAAAAAAATGAGACCTTCCCCGACTCTCTCAGCTGCCTTTTGCAACCTGTGGACTGATTTCTCTCCGGTGCCAACAGGATGCAACACTAGCTAACGTTAGCTTAGAAATGGCGTCCGCAAACATCAACAAACGAGTGGCAACCAGCACAACACAGTCAAGTAAGCTAACATTACTGCAAAGCATGTGGAATATATTGTGATATTGTGGTTTTAGCTGGTTAATTTAATTTAATTTATGAAATTTACATTTAGAACCTTTATAAACAAATAAAAAGAATCTCAAAATCAATTCTATATTCCAGTGGTAACCAGTGGAGGGAGGCCAGTACGGGGGTGATGTGGTCTCTCTGTGTTCGGTGCCAGTGAGGAGACTCACCGCTGCAGACGAGACAGGGAGGACTGTCTGACTCCCACATAAAGGGAGTTGCAGTAATCCAGACGTGAAGTGATAAAAGAGTGTGAAACTGTTTCTCCAGATCGCCAAAAGAAAGAAAAAGATTTTATTTTTGCCTTATGTGAAAAAAGCTACTGCTGATGACTCAAATGTTAAAGCAGGGTCAAAGACGACACATAGATTTCTTACATGTGTGTTGAGATTTGAGGACAGAGACCCCAGAGAGTTGGTAATATAACAGGGGACATTTTCAGGACTTCTGTTTTGCTTCTTTCATTTAACATCCTCAAGACAACTTAAAAGAGACTGAAGATTTTGAGCATAGTTTCAGTGGGAAATACAGTTGTGTGTCGTCCGTATAGCAGTGATACAGGATGTTGAATTGTAATAGTTATTACCCTAAATGGTGAAACTTTCCCCCCTATTTAGCATTTAGAAGTTACATAACTTTAATGCTTAAAACAGGGGAAAGTTTTACTGCCAAAAATTTTAGGCATTTTAGATGTTTAGATTCTTATCCATCGTAGCATCAGGGAGGCGTCTGCTAGTCCCAAATGTATTCTGCAGCATGACAACGAGCCCAAACATCCAGCCAGAGTCAGAAAAAACTATCTTCAGCAACAAGAAGAACAAGGAGTCCAACATCTTGGAGTCAGTCTGGGATTAAAATGAAGAGACAGAAGCAACAGAAGAAGAACTGTGGCAACGTCTCCGAGATGCAGGAACAACCGACCTGCCGAGAACCTGAAACACTGAGGAGAACTGCTGCTGTTTTAAAGGCAAAGCTGCTCACAGAAAATATTGATTTACTTTAGATTTCTGCTGTTTAATCAACTTTGTATCAAGTTAACTGATAAATAAAAACTATTCATGGCATCATGTCTTTACTTTTACTGCTTAAAAGTTTTGCACAGTACTGTAAGCGTATAAGAACACAACTGAGGATAGATTTATGGAAGAGTATTGATGTCAGATAAGTACATCAAACTTTTTTTTCCCAATGTTGTGTCTACATGCAATACGGTGACAATTCAAATATAGCTGTTTGGTATATAAACATACATACATAGTGAATCTACAATATACAAAATATTCAAATAAAATGTAATTGCACATAATTATAAATATTCCGACCTGGTGCCGGTGTTTACTGAGCAAGTGATTGATAAATGAAATATTCATGAATTCTCTCCACACAGTGTAAACAATCATAGAACACAGTCATATATCTAGTAAATGGTTTATAACACACTATAATGTAGCTGTAAGCAGACATATGTGTTTATTAATGTATTTGTCAACAACTGTAACGCCTCCTGTGGACATACTGCTGTATGGTAGTAAAACACAGTTGTAATAATATAAAAGAAGTCATAATTGTTGCCAAATATTCAACATTAATACAATGGTTCACACACTTTTTTGGACCCTTCATAAGATTTTTTTTGGTCATGTGTCACAAACCGGCTCAGAGTCAGTGACAAATAAGGGAATCACACATGAATAAAGCTTCTAAAAATGAGATTTATTGTCAACTTAATGTTAGATATAATAATGTCAGTCATGAAGGAAGCGTATGGATGAGTGAAGTATGCGATGTGTGCAAGCAAAACAAAACAAAACCAAAGTCTAACCCATCTGGCTGGTGGAGGCCCGAAAGGAAGAGGGAGAAAGAGGTTAATAAAGAAGACATTTAAATAGTCTGCAGGTCTAAACTACCCAGGTGCAGGTAATTCCCTGATGTCCTCTCCAACCCGCCTGCTGGCTCCTGAGCAACGAAAGCAAAGCAACCTCTTAAGCAAAAGGCAGAGAGACGGACATCACACATGTAACCCCTCCTGACAAAACATGCAAGCCACAAAGTGTGTTGTGTGTCTGTATTCTTCTACGTGTATTTGTTAAATGCTCAAAAGGAGAAGTTCATCTAAACAAACCTCACATAATTCATATCACAACGAAATGAGTCCCTGTAAGCCTTTAAGAACCAGTGGAGGATTTAGTGGCATCTAGTGGTGAAGTTGTAGACTGCAGCCAACTGAATACCCCTCCCCTCACCAGAACTGCCAAACACTGGCTGTTTGATTTGTCTGCTCTGGGCTACTGTAGAATCATGGTGGTCCATCCCTCTGTAGATATAAAGGTGATTATACACTAATTAAAACATACTTTCTGCCAAGTCCTTTCTGCTAGATTTCACTAAATTCTACAGACTGCACCTTTAAAAAAAAAAAGGCAGTTCATTATTTAATTTTGTCATAATTTTATTTCAGTAAATTTCACACAAACAATCAGACAAAATACAGCCTCATTTTGAATCATAGATCAAATCCAACAATAAAATCTGCAGATATAAAAAAATACTGTGAAACTGCATAAATGGTCCTCTGACGTTTCACACCTGTCAGATCAGGACACGACGGAACAACTGAAACTGGTTTAAAAGTTGAAAAAAAAAAAGGGAAACATGAAGGATTTTTATCTCAAAATGAGAAATCTGACACGTCTGCTGAAAAGCAGCTGAACTGATTTTCCTGAAATAGATTTGTGGCATTTTGGAATAAAATCCTTCAGTTTGACAAAACAAATGAATCAATGGTGGATTTTTCTTTTCTTTTCTTTTTTTTTTTGGACAAAGACACAAAACTCAGTGACTCATTTACACATTTTTTTTCTCATGCAGACAGTCAGTGAATGCAGGTTAAGATCAAATACTTTTGAATTCAGTTCACATTCACATAGAAACGACTCAATGACTCACTCGTTGCTAATTTAAGAGGCAGTAATTAAAGAGCAACAGTGTGAGGAACCGAAAAAAATCTGCTCAACAGGCAGGTTTGAATTTATAAAATGTAATTATCAACCAGGAGAAAAACATTTATGCAGAAACAAAGTGCAAAAGGCAACATGACAGGAAAGAAAAAAATAAAAACAAATGTCAGGACCACAGTTTTCACACAAAAGATGAAATCTTCACCTTCCTGAACGACAATAAAGGCACTAAAGGGAGCAGAGTTCAGCTAACAGAGCTACAGCTACACAGTTCAAACACTTTAATATTTGGTCATTGTAAGAAAGAATTTATTTAAAAAGTCATTTCTCTGAGATCCAGTATTACAAGAAGAAAGAAAATGCCTCACAAGACACAAACACGTCCATGTTTTTTTCCATTTAGCACAAAGCCGGTTCCTCAGCAGCCAAACTGTGACTTTTCCAACAAAACATCATTTAAGTATCTTACTAATAAAACTAATAAACTCCCTGATGGTTCATAGATCATGAGCATGAGAAAGGACGTAGTGGTGTTACGAACATGTAGGTAATACAAGCGCTTTAACAAACGTGGTGTTTTCTAAGCGCTGAGTGGTTTAACAGATGTTGGGTTTATAACAACAGAGTTTTGGGATTCTACAAAACAGATCAAATTTAGAATTACAACAAATGAAATTTTTGATTTTTACAAATTTGGGGATTCTACAAAACAACAAAATTCTACCAAATAACAACCCACCAAATGAAAGAAAACTGGGATTGTAGCATAAAATGTTTTGATTTTGACACATTTTATATATCAACCAAATAACTAAATGAAATTTAGGTTTATCACACATTTTGGAATTATATCAAATGACAAAATTTTTGTTTTTTTAAACTAATTTTACTGGTTCTAACAAATAATTTAAACTTGGGATTGTATAACAATCTTTTGAATTCTACTAAATAACATTTTGGAATCTAACAAACAACATTTTAACACAACATCTTTAACAATTTTTTTTGATTCTGTCCAATGACAAAATTTGGGATTATTACATGAAATGCAGGTGTATCACAATTTTTGGAATTATAAAATACCAAATGACAAATTGTAATGGGATTGTAATAAACAATCTTAGTAAATTAAGATTATGACAACATTTGGAGATTCTAAAACTTCATTGGTATAAACATTGGTATAAAAACTTTTTAAAAAAAGGATGCTGTACAAAATTTTTGAATTACAACAAATTTTGGGATATGGGAGCTCTATAACTATCAGGGAGTGTATCTTAAATTTATGTCACAGGTTTTTCCGTGTTACTGTTGCCAAATTTAATTAATTATGACTATTGTAATAAACTATTTAATTGCTGCTGTGCACATCTGCATTATACATTATAAACTTAATTGTGACTTTTAACTGAACAAACACACACAATGCTTTGAGCCGGCTTCAACCAAACAGACACAGGTTACCACAGTTTTGCTCAGTTCAGTCTAAAACACAAACACACACTGGTGAACTTGAACGTGAGTAGTGGTGGTGATCTTGTGGAAACAGTCCTCTTCACAATAGAAACATAATCATCATCATCATCATCACCGTCAGGAAGTTTGGTTTAATCTCATTTATCAATCTCATTTCCCAAATCTCTCCTCCATCTGCGGAGGAAACATCCTCCTGCCGGGATATAAATACCAGAGCCGGCACATGTTTAACCGCTTACAGCTTCTCCCTGAATAGATCACTGCAGTCCTCACTTCATCTGATCAGTTTAGATGAAGGTAAAAAAAAAGTGTTTTGTGCCGGAGACTGGACAGCAAGGTCAAATATCACAAGACATGAAAAGGTTTTGGATGTGAGGAAGTGGAACTGGAAGTACTTCCTAAAAATCTAGTGATATTTTAGACTGTTTACACAAACATGAACCAACCACAGGATTTACAGAAGTTGTGTTTTTGTTGATCAAACAAACAAACAAAAAAAAAAACAAGCGAAAAGGGACAAACTTCCCTTTTCGCCGGTGCAGAGAGGAAACCACATTCAGACAAAAAAACTCCAAAAACAAACACTTCAACATACAGAAATATGTTCGTGCACGAGGCAAGGCCACAGGATGTGAAAACGAGCCGGGCGTCCTCCTTCCAACTGACCAATCGCAGCCTGACAAACGCCCAGGTGACGCTGATCGATCAGCCAATAAAACTCGAGTTCAAGTCGTTTTTTTTTCTTTACGATTTAAAACACCGAAACAACTGAATTATTAATGAGTTGATTGACAGAAAACAGATTGTAGAGAGTAACTACACAGTGATGTCACAGCGTCCTTGGACGCCGCCGCCGCAGCAGCAGGTGACAGAAACAAGATTATCAGGAGGGTTCAGTTACGTTTTTAAATGAGGATTTGCTGCCATTTTCTCTTTTACATCAATGCAAATTGAGATTCTTTGGACAGTTTAAGTTGTTATTGCGGTTTTTTTTCATCTCACCACCACAATCATCTTTTTTCTCCTTTAGTGCAGTTTTCTTGTCTCGTGTTATTTGTGCAAATTAAGAAACTAATAAAAAGTAGTTGGTCGGACAAAACTGTAATCAACAGATTACTCAAGAATAAAAACACTGCTAGTTGCAGTTCTAAATTAAATATAGAAAACAAGCTATGTGGCATGAATCATTTCATCCTCTTGCGACATTGGCAGGACTTAATTACGTTATTCATTAATCTGCTGATTATTTTATTTGATTAATTCGATTAGTTATTCAGTTCCCACAACTTGAGATGTTTTCAAATGTCTTGTTTTATCCGACCAACAGTTCAGAAATTCAGTTTACTGTCTCGTATGTCAAAGAAAAGCAGCAAATCTTCACATTTGAGGAGCTGAAACCTGTGAATGTTTAATATTTTGACATTGACTGATCGATTAATTGACTAATCGTTACAGCTCTAGTGGGAATCCTTCAAATCCTTTAGCCACGTTTAGCATTTTACCGACTCAATCAACTTTTCTTTGCAGTTTTTCAAAACTTTGCACCAACTAACCTGCAAAAAAACATTTATGTGACTGCAGGTAAATTACACATTAATCTCCGCTCTGGTCTTCAATTAGACTTTAACTGTTCTTCTGGAAGAAAAATACAAAATCTGACCTCAACTTCACCTTCCTGCCCGGCTCGGGGGAGGGAGGAGGAGGAGGAGGAGGAGGGGGTGCAGTGCATTCTGGGAACAGTGCATTCATATTAGGACAGTACCGTACACAACAACAACAAAAACAACATCATACAAGTCACCTTGTAACACACAGCTTCCTGCTTGAACCTGCCTGCAAATTAAGACTAAAGAAAAGTTTTTGTTTTCTTGGGACTTGATGAAACGTCGCCAGCAGGGGGCAGCAGCAGCAGCAGCAGCACCTGGACGTGCCCACGAGCAAGGCACTTCACCCACAACTGCCGCAGTGCATAATAAAGCAGGGAACATCTGTCTGTGTGTGTGAATGAAAACATCAGGTCCAGATGTTCAGTCATTATTGCCTTTGAGGAAAGTGATTTAACACTCTCGGAGCAGCTGGACAGCGAAATGCTCGACACCAAAACGAAATGAAAACATCCCTCTGATAATATTCTGCTGAAATTCAACTTATTTTTACTTATACATATTTATATATTTTTTATATTTAAAAAAAAAAAAAAGAAAGAGACAAGCTAGAAATCTTAACAAAAGGTTCACTTACGAGCTTTTTCCAGGGCTTTCAACAACAGTTAGACCAATATATTTATTAGTCTTGAGATGATTAGTTGATTGACAGAAAATTAAATTGGCAACTATATTATTAATCAATTCATAATTTCCGTCTTTTTTAAGCAAAAATATCAAACATTTTCTGGTTTCCAGTTTCTCAAATATGAGGATTTGCTGGTTTTTCTTTGTCGTACATGATATTAAATTGAATATATTTCTGTTTTGGCTAAAACAAGCGAGTTGAAGAGGTTAACCGATTAACTGAGAAAATAACTGGCTATCGTGTTAGTTGCAGCCCGAGCTGATATACAGTATATGTCACTAGTAGCTTATAGGATACATCGGTATTTCAGTACGTGTCGCTTTATAAACAAGAAGGAACCGAAGAGCAGAAATGCCGAAAATGTTTGAAACTGTTAATAAACAATGACGCCGTTACATAGTTCGTCCACTAGAGAGCGCTGACAGGTGTTTCGCTCATCTTGGTCACAATTCTTTAAAAAGAAAATGTTTTTTAAGGGATTCTTATGAAGAGTGTTTGTACGCTTTATATTAATGTAAAAAAATATTAATATCAGCTAATATATTTTTATTGGATTTTTTAAAAAAAACTCTCCAGTATCAGTCAGTCTGTACTTTCAAATGCGTCTCATGATTTTCATCTATGCAGTTTGCTTACGTAACATCCTGCAAAAAGCTAAACGAGCCTTTTTTTTCCACCAAACCTGTTCTGTTCTGAACTCACTTTCACACTCAAATTTCTCTTTGACTCAACTCTCTTAAAAAGGAAAATTCAGGTACTTTCCAGCCTTCAACAGCTGATCCAGATGAGTTTGATCACTGACAAAAGTTTGAAATGATTCCTGTAAAATTTCAGTGTATTTGTAAAGCTTCAGGAGGCGGAACGGCCTCGGTTACGAGAGGAAGAAATAAGTATTTTTTTTTGAGCTTTTGTCTGTTACTAACGTGTCACTGAGCACGGCTCCGGCAGTGAAGACTGATGAACTCATGAGTGGAAATCCTGCTCAGGTTTTAAGATAAAAAACCCTCAAAACGACTGACAGGAAACATCATACGTGCTGGAAAAAACACATCACTGTGACGATGACGATGATGGTTTTCCTCGTGTTCCTTTACGGTTACAGCTGGAGCAGTGAACTAAATGCAACGTTTGATGCCCATTTTTTTTGTTTAAAGTGACGTTTTCATGACTCTCTGATGGTCTTTGAACCTTAAAGAAATCCTACAATTTGCAGAAACTGTTTGCTTTTTTTAAAAAATCAAACAGCAGCTGCGTTATCATCTAAGAAAACCAGAGAACTCTTGGTCACTTCTGAAGAAATATATATAAAGCAGGCACAGGAGAAAAAAAAACTATCAATAAAAGTCTGATTGGTCCTTACAGGTATTGATCAGTGAGTTTACACTGGAGGAGGGTTTATGTATCATACTGTGACTCGGCGGTAGCGTGGGAGGACGACAGCAGGAGTCGAAGTCCACACGGACGCTGACGGGGGCCCAACTATGAATGAAAGCAGACGTTTCCTGAGGTCAAACTGTGGTTTAAACACCTGATAAAAATGTTTGTTTTATAGGACTCGTTAATCTTGACAAATTACACCCAGACCTGTTCTGTAACAGAACAGAAACTCTTACATAAATAAAACGAGCTCTAAATATAGATTCGGTTTATAAAAACAGATAATAATAATGTTGCAGTACTTTACTAGAGTGAACTGAGTTCATACTGGCAGATGAATAACAGACACTTGTGTTTGATTATAATCCATTGATAACTTGGTGAATTAATGAATCAATATTGAATTTAAATTATGCACCTTAAACTCAAGTTAAAATATAAAATAAAATAAAAAAATCAGGAATTATGATGATTAATGATTATATTTCAAGTCATTTTTAGATTTTTAGGTGCTACAATAAAACTTAAGCTTTCTGGCAAATTGAATGATTTTTGATTGTTTTTCTCTGAGTCATCAGTTATAAAGAATTAATAAAGTTATAACAGCTTTTTAAAAATGTATCAATTTCGTAATTGATTGTAATTAAACACACTAAAAGTCTATAATTATTCCTGTTGATTTGTCATCAATACTGTTTCAGCTTTTTGCAAGCTTTTATAAATGACATAAAACTCATTAATGAAATTTATCTTTTGCTCAAACGTCTGGTTATTATTGATTTAAGCAGCTGGAGCTACAATATCTGACTGTTCTGCATTTACTTAACAAGAAAAAAAACTTCTGCGCTGCCTGTTTAAGAAAGCTACAAAATGATATAATTTGAAAAATATTTGTTTATCTTTTTGTTTTTTGCCTGAGTCTGCGTCATCTTCCTCCCTCCCGTCGTCTCGACCGTCAGCGATCCACGCGTCTTCCCTCCTGAGAGCAGCGTTATCTGCGCCACTTCCTCCCCTCCTGGCACGAGGAGATAAAAAAGCCCCTCTGCACAGGAAGTGGACGCATGCCATCGAGAGCATCTCCATGTTCGCAAACAGGAAGTCAGATTTACAGTGTTGCAAAAAAAAAAAAAAAAAAAAAGCTGAGCCAAGCCAACAGATTCCTGTCATCCTGACACTCTTTTATATATAAAAAAAAATATTAAAAACCTCTCTGTACACTTCCCAAACAAAGTGACGCTTCCTTCCTTCCTTCTGGATCATATGTGCCGGGTCATTGTTGCTTTTCCTCCCATCGGCTCACAGGGAGAACGATCAATCTCAGAGCGGAGAGAACAGACGATACATTTGTTGGAATAAAGAGAGACAGAGCGGGGAGAGAGCCCTTGAGGAAAATACTGTACATGTGCGATCAAACACCTCGAGAAAAGGATCTGATTTCTGTCTATTTCAGTTACGCAGGTAACTTTAAACACAGGGGTGTCCGCTGCACAGGGAGGGGAGGGGGGGGTCAAAGGCTGAAGTCCACTAGGACAGGAATAAGGTATATTATAAGGATCTTATTGCCTTGAGAGGAAGATAAAATATTAAAAAGCTTCCAGATAAAGAACCACACAAAATTTAAACAACTGACGCATCAGTTTTAAAGAGTTTTTTTTCAAGTACAAAACCTCCTCTGAGTGCAAACGCTGAAATGTTGCCTTTAGATGCTGCAGAAATGTCCAAATCTGTACTTGTGTGGTTCTTTGCCTGAACTCTTAATAATAATAATCATAATAATAATAATAATAACACTAATAATATTGAAAATACTAAGACACAGGTAATCTATCAGTAGCGATCAGTGGCGTTTCTAATCTTTCAGAGGCCACTTTTTAAAAGTTTTTTTTTTTTTTTGCAATTAAGCTGGTAGACGAGGAGGAGGAGGAGGAGGAGGAGGAGGAGTGGATGTTCAGCTGTCGCAGTGTCTTCTGGGAGATCAGGAGGAGCAGGTTCGTTTGATTTTTAAATAAATCTAAAGAACAGAACAGAGAGATATCACCTCTGCCGCGGGTAGAAGTGATCAGCCGAGGCCGTCGGGAGACGCTCGGCTGCTCCTGGTTTCTCTCTTCCTGAACGCCGAAGCGAGCCGACAGATGACGAAACTGAAAAACATCCAGATCTGCGTTTAGGCTTTAATTCACCTTTTTGTCAGTCCCGACCCAGCGACCTCTGGCTAGGAAAAGGGGTTCTGGACTGAAAAGGAAAACTGATCTGATAACAGCGTTAGGTGAAAACTCGGGAGGGTCACTTCACTGGTTTTCTAGCTGGCGACTGAACAGGCAGCCAATCAGGAGAGCTGCATGTAGCTGAAGAGCAGAGGGACCAGGAAGAGGACGTTGAAGCCCACCGTCCCGTACACGATGTAGCGGTAGGGCAGCTCCACCTCCATGTGCTGCCTGGCCTTCCTCACGTCCCCGCCGGGCAACCTGACCAGCCGGCACACCAGCGGGATGGTGACGGCCTTCATCAGCGCCCGCGTGGCCACCAGCACCAGCACGCCCAGGAGGAAACGCAGCATGGCCGCGCCCATCAGGCCGGCGCTGAGGGCGGGCATGGAGAGCGGGAGCTGGTCCGGCGAGGGGTCGGGCATCACGCCCAGGTAGTGGTTGACGTGGGAGGCCAGGGCGACGCCGGCGCCCGTCCCCAGGATCTGAGCGGTGTCGCCCCGCGAGGTGCTCCAGGTGTCCAGGGTGAAGGAGAAGAGGCCCAGGCCCAGGTGGAGGGAGATGATGATGAGCGGGGCGTAGCGGCACGTCAGGTTGAAGCCGTCGATCAGGTCCAAGGCCGGCAGGAAGAAGAGCAGGATCAGGACGCTGTACAGGACGCCGGCCATGACGTCCTGGAGGACAAACAGACACACACAAGGTTACAGGATTCAACTGACACGATCATCCGGACTGAAACACACACAGACGAGCGTCTATATTTAGTGTTTAGTGTCACACTTTCTCAAAGGAAGACAAACATCGCTGGCGTCCTGACAGTGACGGTTCAGGTGTTTTCATTTCTCACAATCATTCTTCCTGACAGACTGTTATTACCACAGAAAACACCAAACTCTGACACTAAAACCACGGCTCATAATACGATCATCAGGCTTTGTGAGTTTGCTTTATGATGGTCCTGAAAGATGATATTTTTGTTGTCTTGTATGTACAAAATAATAACTTCTATCCGGAGTTTGTTTTTTCTTTTCTTTTGTCTTTCATTTTTTCTCACACTCAAGTGGTTTTATCTGTTTTTTAAAACCTAATGATTTTATGATTTGTCTGTTTTATTTTGCTGCCTTTGTGAAGCACGTTGTAATGTGGATTCTGAAATGTGCTTTGTAAATTAAGATTATTATTATAATCTGAGATCTTGTGTGCAAAAGATAACTTGGATGATCTTGTGTGAGCGAGATACTGACTGAGCATGAACTGTGTCTGTGTTGTATCGACTGACTGCAACTAACATTTATCTTCATTATCAATTCATCTTATAACAAAACATGTCAATTTCTTTAAGTAGAAGAAATGTTTCTGGTTTTGTTTGAGCAACAGTTCAAAACCTGAAAATGTTGAGTTTACAATGATGTAAACAAAGAGCAGGAACTAGTGAATGATTACTTTTCTGCTGATCGACTATTAGATTAGTGCTTTCGGTATATTCGGTATATGTAACTAACTGATGTCACCTGGCTGTATGCTGAATTTACCCTGGAAGGACAATAAATAAGACTGATTGATTGATTGATTGATTGATATCCTGCGTAAACGTGGACGCTGACAGACACAACGAATCAGCTGATTCTGTCATTTAATTTCATTCAGTCAAGTTCAAAGACAATTAAACTTTATTTAAACATATCAATGAGACACAAGTTCTTCATGTTTGTTTGTTATTTCCTGCTGATGGATAAAAGGAAGCTGAAACAGGAAATCAGCGAGTTCAACACGGCGGTGGACAAAGGTCATCACGGCCGTTTATTTATTGACCCCAGTAACAAACTGACAGTCGGCTTCCTGCGTTCATTTCTACTGTGAACTTTTCAGATTCGTTCCTTAACCTGCTGAGTTCTTACTTCCGAACTGATGAGTCAGAGATGTTCTGCACTTTTTGCATCTTGTCAGCGTCTTTGTTATTTTTAGCAACAAGTTTTTTGCAAGAAGCAAATGTTTCTGTGCTTTTATTACTCACATTAATATTATTGTGCAATTATCAAACCAAATCTCCACTAGAAAGAACTCATTTGAGGCCACAACTAACCATTATCTTCTTTATCTATTAACCTGCTGATTATTTTCTTGATTAAATTAATCGTTTTGTCTGTAAAAATCGTGGCGTCTTCACGTCTTTTTTTTTTTTATACAATCAAAAGTCAAAAATCTGAAGATATTCAGTTTACTGTCATGTGTGACAAAGAAAAGCTTAAAATCCTCAAATTTGAGAAGCTGCGACCAGTAAATATTTAGCATTTATGCTTAAAAAAATGACTAAAGTGATGAGACGATTATCAATTAATTTTCTGTCAACCAACAACTTGCAGCTCAAGTATTTATGATTTAAAACTGATAAAAATCAAAAGGCACAAGGATAAAATTTTCTATATTTTCATATTGGGAACGGATCTACTAGCAAGTATTGTGTGCGTATCAAAGCCTGATATATCTTCTTCTTCTGTGCCGTAGACCTGCCGATGTTGTTAATGTTCCTTCATTACGAAGATTACTGCACATGCTCAGTAGCGTCTGTCTTACACAGAACTTCTCTCCGGAGACTGAAAACGTGATGCTGTTATTAGTTTTTGGAGCCGTCTCTAAACAAACTAACATGAGCGAACTCTCCACTGCAGCGGTGTGACTCAGTGATGTGTTTTTAATAGTTTTTGGACAATACAGAGGAATAAGATATAAGATATCAGGCTTTAATACACACACAATACTTGTTAGAAGATTGTTGGTTTGGATCCAAACATGAGATTTGTTTACAATAAGAACTGGGACTACTTTCTACTGAATATAGTTGTGCACTGCAAAGCCTCTCTGTAGGGGAAGTTGTTATCATGTGTGTGTGTGTGTGAACACAGTTGGGTGGGGACAATAAAAGCCTGTAAATCGACCTTCAATAGTTCCTCTTCATGCTGAGTTTGGGAGCGTGAAGTGTTTACTTTGTTTGACAGCGGGTGTCTAATCACTGTTTACTTTCCCTGGAAATCAATGACTGTTCCTGTAAGATTACACCCGACTCAGTCCACCAGTCCAACGCTGGGACCAGTCAGCTCTGCCTGACAGGTTAGTCCACTTGGACGTCCTTATCAGCAGGAAACCCGAGGTCCTGTTACAGTTTAAACATCTATTTGGCTGCTTAAATACATGTTGTGGTGTGAATGAGCGTTGGTTGGATCGTTGGTTGTGCACGTCCTCAGAAATTAATACTGCACGTCCGCAAGATTTGGACAATACGCAGATGAACAGTAGGGGCAGTTTAGGGGCGGTGTGGGGATGTGATGGGGTCAGAGGTCAAAGCAGCGACAGCGATGGCGGAAAGTTTGGAAGACAAGTTAACAGACCAAGTCAGCAATTACTCACATCTGTCTGATGTGTCATTAAAGTAGTAACAAAGTGTTTATTCTTTACATCAGGCTTCTTCTTCTTTGCATTTTTTTTGGCGTATTTTACATCATGCAAATCCAGAAGTTCTATTCATATCCTTAGTTTGCTGGTGCGCCCTCTAGTGGATTCCTCCAGTAACACACAAATATGTAGGCGAGTATGTTGAACAAGCAGCCGGTCGTCTATGCTGACGCGTGGTTAAAAAGCGTAAAGGCGACTCAGCAGCAGCTCTCACAAGGTCATTGATTGATCACCTTACTGCTGGCGTCGTCTTAATGACACACACGGAGGATGAAACCTTTAAGCTGTCTGTAATTTTCTCCTCGACTGACACGAGTGGAGGGAGCTCTGAAACAACCAGCCGCCTGATCTAAAAATGTCCAGAGAAGAAGACGAGGAGGCGGCACAGCGCCCTGAAGACACCAGACGAGACATTTAGCGCCTCGTGATTACAATGAAGTGAAGAATTTATCCACTTCAGGAAGCTTCAACAGCACCACAAACTACAGCCTCCAAAATGACTCTCCAAGAAAGAAAACCTGCCAGCTGAGCGGACGTCAGGCTGGGTGGCCGACTGTAAGTGGAAGCAGAACCACTAATGACCCCGTATGTGACCCGATGTGACTCCTGCCTGCTGTTCGTCTGGAATCCTTAATGACTTAATGGATCCAGCTATCGCGTCCATCAGGCCAGTGTACGAGGTCCATTTGTGCAGCAGTCGTGGACATTTGGAAAGCAAGTGAACGAAGTTGTTTTCTCTCTCAGTGCTGCTGAGCGTCATTAACTGAGGCAGTAAACCCTCGAGGGCCAAACCACAAACTACTGTAGCTGGACGGTAGCTCTCAGATGTAGTCAAGTCTGGAGCTGCAAAAATTAGTTGATTAATCGATTCGTCAAATGAAGCTATTTTGATAACTGATTTATAATTTCAGTCATTTTTCAAGAGAAAATGCCAAATTGTTCTTTTGATTCCAGATTCTCAAATATGATGATCTGCTGTTCGTCATATTTGACAGTAAACTGTATATCTGATGGTTTTGGACTGTTAGTCAGACAAAACAAGCAAATTGAAGACAATTAATCAAGAAAATAACCGTCAAGTCAAATCAATTCTAATTGATTCAGTTGTAATGGTGAGAGGAGGTTGTTCGGTTGTTTGGCTGCACTTTGAAGCTACTTGAAACCCTTCCGATCCTATTCTTCATATATATATTATCAATCTAGCTATAATTTTATCATGCTGATTTTCCATATTGTCATTTTGCTTTCTGGTCTACATCTATTGCATCTGACCATCCTGGAAGAAGGATCCTCTTCCATTCTTTTTTCTTGTTGAGTTTTTCCTTATCCTAAGAGAGGGTATTGAGGTATATAAATAAAATTAGACCTGATTGGATTATCAGGGCGGCAGCTAACAAAATGTCATAAAACAGCAAAAAATCTGAAGTTCCCAGAGCCAAAGTTGATGTCCTCAAATTGCTTATTTTGTCCAAAACATGAAGATTTTCAGTTTTTTTTTATCATAGAAAAAAACCAAACAAACAAATAAAAACCTGAATCCACACATTTGAGAAAAATCAACTAACTGTTTCAGCTTTATTATCTATTTATGTCTCAACCAGACGGCCTTAAAATCTTTTTAACATACAACACCCTCTGTGTAGAACTGTATGGAGGTAACGCAGCGTCGTGTTTACAGTTTTAGTTAGTCGATTAGTCGTTTGACAGAAAATGAATCAGCAGAACTATTTTGAAGGGCTGTCCAGCTGTCAGATGTGAGGATTTAATGATTTTCTGTCATACATGATGGTAAACGCAATATCTTTGGGTTTTGTACTGTTGGTTGGACAAATAAACTCTGGGAAAGTATAAGGGTAATTTTCACTATTTTCTGATATTTTACAAACAAAATGATTAATTGATTAATCAAGAAAATAATCGTCAGATTAATCGACAAGGAAAATAGCTACCTGTATTGAAGCGCTATTCAACAAACCGCCACAGGAGAACCAGCGTTTAGAACATAGCTACTTCCCATTTGGACAAATTATTTAACTATGTAAGAAGCAAAAACACCGAAATCTGAGTGAAAGTGTTCAGTTAGCCGTCTGATAAAAGGTTTGCAGATGTCAACAACGTCGTAAGAAGCACAACAGCTTTTTGTCTCCGAGCTCTTTCCTGCAGAACAAAAGAGGAGGAAGTAGTTTCATTGGGCGTGATGATTTCCAGAACACATTAAGTGCCCGGCGGGCCCGGTAGAGCAGACCGCTAATGGCTCACCATGTGTTCAGCTCCACTCCCTGAAAACACAACATGGTCCCATATGGCTGGAACCTCAGAACACACATCAGACTCTGTTATCAGGTGGAAACGAGCTCCGTGCATGCAGACAAACACACACACACACACACACAGACTGTTCCATCTTTATAACCTCGGCGCTGAGGTTGCGACGTAAATGTTGTGTTTCTGAGGTCATCGTTTTAGTTCATGTGGTGGTGAAATAAAACACGAAGCTGCAGCGTGTTTGTGTGTGTGTGTGGTGATTTATGCTCTTAAAGCCCAACACATGAAACACTCCTCCATCCCTCTAGACTTCCATTTAAATTCTTGCCAAGATCCTAAATTTTCCAAAGATACCAAATATGTCTGAGTTGCGGGGATTTGTGTCGAACAACGTGCAGGACATCAGGATTTTTCCCAGTTGATGTAATGATGCTGCCACAATAAATAGCATGTATGGTCTGAAATATTGCCCTTGTATAAGTATGGAATAGTTTGACTGAAGCATTGGAAGAAGCAGATACACATGTGTAGTGTGGAAAAATATTATGTGTAACTTTGAGCTCAGTGGGAAATTTGAGGGAATGCTGGAGTTTAAAAGATGACCAAGACAGATAAACTGACAAGCACTGGTTACCAGTTGCGAGTAAATTGAAAACACAGGCAATGGTTGTCACGTTATTGGTCTGCAATTAAAAAGGTTTCTATGGTTACAGACATTATTTACATCCACTGTGAGTGCCAAGAAAAACGAACGTGAGGAAGAGCAGAGAGTTTTTCAGCTGTGGATGACATGCGGGTGAAACAGGAAGAGGAAGAGGAAAAGGATTCGAGGAGCACAACGTGTAACAGGAAGAAAAAGTACATTGTGGAAAGGAAACATGTGGATAAATGGTTTCTTCTGTTAGTAAACAAGACAAACAATGCACTCAAGCGTGTTATATATTTTACCGATGGGTCGAGTATGATATCCTCCAGACCAGAAGTTGAGGTGCACTTCACCAATTTAACAAGTGAAAGTCAATGTATCAGTTGAATAAAGTCACTGGAGTTATCTTAGTCTAGGCTTGGAGACAACTTTTTTTTTTTTTTGGGCAGAAAGCCTGTGTTACAAACTGAAAATATTTACTTTTGCCAGAAATCGTTATGTGGTATTTGCAACCTTCAAAACATTCAGCAGTATCAGGAAGGGCACCTGCTGTGTAAAGTGAGTAAACGGGGTTTTCCCTGCCTATCTAACTCAAAGGCGGGCCGTCTATGTATTACTGGCTGCCGCCTTTGTCGGAAATTCCAGCGTGTGATGTTGACGAAATGAAAAAGCGTAGCGCAGCACTCGGACAGCCTACAGCGCACACACTCAAGTTACCTTGTAGTTCATCTTCCAAACAGGCAGCAGTTGTAATCATCTTTTGATTTAATGACTAAATAATTACTTTTGCAAGATGAACATGAGGTATTTTGTGAACTTTCTACGCTGTCACTCAGACACGTTAGTGGAGCAGAGCAGAGATCAGCTGACCAACACACACTGCAGCACAAACGACTTAAACCGACTCTGGAGGTGAAGAAAATAACTCGGTGCTCGGTCTGTTTCACCTCAGAAACCCTGCTCAGCGTGTTGGACAGCGATGTCTTTACCCGGAGTTAACGGTGCAGCAGCAGAGAGGCTGCTCTCTACTGCTGGAGACTTGACGTTAATAACAACACAGCGGAGCACCCCGCCTCCCCCTCAGTTTGTTATTTCTATACAGGTTATTTCTATAATTGATTCATTAGTTAATGCAGTTAGCTTTTTAAAACATTTATCTTACCTGCCAGCTATGTTTATATTGTATTTCAGTGGACTAAGGACCCCAGCGAATGGTTTGGCACATAATATACTGAAAATAGAGCCCCGTCTTCTATCAGTTACAGTTCAATAAAATAACTGATTTGTTGCTCTTGAGGTAACACAGAAACATGGAGGCTATCTTAGCTACAGTTTCAAGTGTTTTTCTTCTGAGAATATACTTCTTATCATTATTACATATTAAAAATACCAGGAAGCTCTTGCTGTTCTTATCTTGAGAAAACAGCGTCTGGTTAAATGTCAGCACAAATCAGACGTGCCTCAAGCTGCTCAGCTCCAAACGGATGACTCAGGCCTGCCTCCTATAATTTGCACACTGTGAATTGTAAATGTGATTAACTGCTGAATTAATCATCTTAAAAACTCTTTCTAGGTCAGAGTTAGTATAAAATGTCTTGTTTTTTTTTTTTTTTGAGGAGAGAACAGGGATATATATTTTTTTTAGAGAGCTCTGGTGAGATGCAGAGTGATGTGGGCCGGCAGATGTTAATGTGGTTACTGAGGTGGAAGTCTTAAACACGACACAACCTGTGGGCAGCCGCAGAAAGCCCTTCAAGAAAGTCTATGATGTGGAATTAACTTCTAAAGTTTGTCTGGGAGGACAGCCAGCGTGCTGCAACGCCCGCTGGTCTGACACCCACTTACTCACACCATCGTCCACCGATCCCTCTGATACAGCCATGAGACGGTTGCCCTGGCGACAGACAACCCAGCCCCAACAGTGCACTGAGGCTGACATCATTTACCAGTGAGTGAAAATACCCTATATGAGCTTAATGTGACCAACTCATGCACAGAAGAACCCACACAAACATCTGTGATCACTGTCTGAAATATTTGCCAGAAGATATTTTCTCTTAAAATAACCGATGGGCAAAAATATCTAATTTGTCTCATTCCAGGATATTGAACCAGGGTCCACGTCCCTCTAGAGGTCTGAGGAGCTACTGCAGAGAGTCTGGAGCAATTAGTATTAGTAGAATTTGTAGCTTTTATTCCAAAAGTTTCATCACATTTTCATGACACAATTACCGTGGCCAAAAATATCACAATGTTAATCAAACTTCTCGGAATTACTCCTATTAGGGTTTGGTTTTTGGGTAAGTCATGCCGAGCAGTTGAGCCATGTCGGCTTCTTGCCAGGCAAGATTAAAGAAGTTGTTTATCTTGATGACATGTTGGAGGTGTCCTGGTTTGCTTGCTGTGGCTGTTTCTGTGTATACTATTCCTCCCTGCAGTACTTACAACTGATCTGCTGACCAAATATCTCTAAATAGCTCCATATCTTGTTGTGTAGACCTGTTTTATTGAAGAATAGCACCGCTAACGAAACTCTGCTAATTTGGTGATAAACACATTTCATTTCCTATAACTTCTGTACAATAAAACCATTAGTTTGTCAGTTGGAAGCATTTAATATGAAGCAGCAATAGCAGGAAATATTGGGTTTACATCAGAAGTAACTTAACACAGCTCTGATATGACTGAAAGAAATCAGGAAGCAGTAAAATAAGAAGATAAGCTACAAAAGCATTGAAAGATGAACACAAACTTAAAAAAAAACATCACTTTCTCTCTGGTCTCCAGCGCAGACACACAAGTTCAGTCTGGCATTACAATTAGTACTGTTTGATTAGGGATTTTTATGCTTTTTTGCACTGAAGTATTTTGTTTAATCAAAATCTACTTCTATAAAACGTTTAGCCTTTTCTTACTTCTCTGGAGTGACAATGGAGTGGACTCGAGGAGCACAAAGTGTACAAGGAATCAAAAGTACATTGTAGGACGGAAACATGTGGCTAAATGGTTGTTTCTTCTAGTAAACTGACAACAATGCACTCAAGTGTATTACATATTTTACTGATGGGTCGAGTATGAGATCTTTTGTTTTTATTTGCTTTTACATGTTTCGAAATAAAGTTTATCAAATGAAATCAAAGTGTTCACTGCTGCTGGAAATCTATACATGGCATTTGCAGTCTACAAAACATACAGCAGTATCAGAAAGCACATCAGTACTAAGGACGCACTGATCCAACTTTTTCAGTCCTGATACCAATACCTGGGCTTTGGATATCAACTGAGTATTGATCTGATACCAGTATTTAATTAATAAGCTGTATGTCTCACTGTGTGGAAGAGACTGGGATCATTCTTTTATGTGTAGACAAAAACCAGGTTTGATTTAAACATTGCTTTCCTAATTTTATAAAACAAGATGTAACAAATAAATACTTTTACTGAATTGTTACTGATTAAAATAATGGCATCCGATACCAGATCGGCCAATTGTCACCATTACCTGATCCAGCTATTTGAGTCAGTATCGGACCAATATTTGATATCCGCATCGGTACATCTCTAACCAATACCTCTATGGAGTGAAAACCACACCCGCCCAGTGGTGTTAGATTATGTTTTTCATGACTGTACCTGTATTGTACAGCAGTGATCTCATCTAGCCAAAGCCCTGCTGTCAGCAAAACAATCTGCTAACGTGAGAGCAGCAGAGAACAGGAGCAGGTTTTTGCAGGCACGAATAAATACAGCTACACTATGGATGCTTAGATGCTACCTACATCTGCACGGTGTAGACGGATACAGGCCCGAGCACGTTTCAGACTAGCCGTGTAGTTCAGGAAGAGGCTCTGTTCAAACAGAGCTGGAGAAGTGAAACCTAACTGAATGCTAAAAACATGACTGCTGAGACACTGTGACCCTTGGAAAACAGCAAAACATCTCGCAAGACTAGTTCCTTTAGACTTTAATTAAAAAACAAATTAGTTCCTTCATCATCTTTGTGTGTTTAACAAGACATTATTGATGTTTCAGCGTGAGTGAACTTCAGATTAAAATGCCTGGAGTGAAACATTTTCTCAGATAACAAAATCATGTCAGGGAGCTGCTGATGTAGCCTTGGCACACTGCACAGAAACATGGCAGTGTGAAGAGGTTCATCGATAATAACAAAAAACACCTGATGGCTGTAGATAAGTACCAGACGCCTGACAGATACTGGTAAACTTTAGAAGCAGTACGTTGGTTGGTTTTCTCTTCATCTCTGCCCTCTGAAGCGGGAAAACTATTGTTTGGAGGTTTAAGTTCAGATTCCACCTCCTGCTTAAGTTAATGAGTGGAGAAGTTTCCTGTTTCACACCCTGTCTGCTGACTGTACCACACAAATAACACTTGAGTTTAGGATATTTAAGGTCAACTCGACAATGTAAGGACACTTCTAGTTGGATAAACCTCATCTGTTTTGCCTTCAACGCAGACTGCAACTGAACTGCAGGAAAAATAACTGTTGCAATCAGCTCCTGTAAGGGGTTTGCTCAGGGTTTCCTTATCCTCCTTACCTAAATCCTTATTTAGGAGAAGCAGCAAAGAGAACTTTTGGTGATTTTTTCACTATTTGTGCTCAAAGAATGACTGAAACCATTATTCAATTATCAACAGTTGACGATTATTTTTTTGTAGACTGACTACTCAATTAGTCGTTTCAGCTTTCTCGCACACACACACACGCACACTAAGCCATATTACTTGATTAAATTCATTAGCGCTGCTAATGGTGATGAACACGTTTCATTTACTGTAGATTCTTCACAATAAAAATCCCCCCTTGTGTAGTCATTTAAAAGCTTTTAATGCGAAGCAGTAAAGCAGGAAATGTTGGGTTTGCATCAGCGGTAACTTAACACGACTGATACAGCTGCGCCTCAGCAGGCTTTCTGAAAGGTGGCCAATCAGAACAGAGCGGCCTCATCGGGGTGGGGGCCTTAAAGAGACAGGAGCTGAACTGAGGGGCTGCATAAAGGGCCAGTATAATAAGGAGTTTTTAACTGTAAATCATGCAAAGCTGCTCCAATGGAGTCCCAGAATAAAAAAATATAGACCTGGAAATGAGCATAATAGGTCCTCTTTAATAAATATGATAAGTTGTTACTGTGTGATGTATTTCTGAGGTTACACAGGTGATTTGTGTCGCTGACACCAGAAACTGATGCCGTCCCCTTTCTGCAGTTGAAATAACTGCTGTTCGGATACTGTTTCCTTCAGTTCAGCTATCATGTTCAAACAGAGATGATGACACCACACTGGCGCTGCAGGTGACAGGGCTGGCATACTCTCTCTCTCTGTGTGTGTGTGTGTGTGTGTTGACTTACCAGGACCGAGTGCATGCCCATGTAGATTCGGCTAACACAGACCAGCAGGCACCAGCAGAGAGCCAGGCTGAAGCCCAGTGTGACCGGGTACTGTTGAGGTGAACGGAGACATTTTTAAACACAAGATCACACACATCAAGTGTTTAACAGCATTATAACAAATGTACGTATCATCACTGCAACTCTGTTTCATTAATGAATACTAAAACCGTGCAATATGGATTAATCTATCCATTCATGTTTATCAGTTACTGATTTTAATGTTAGTTATACAACTAAAACTAAATACACAATTGTTAAGAGCCCCATGGGATGTTTTCAACTTTTGTATTTAAGAAGCTGTAACCAGTAAATATTTGATGTTTAAAATTTTAACTAACAATTACTCAAAAATTATCAAAATTATCATTAATTTTCTGTAGGGCTGCAACTAACGATTATTTTCACAATCAATTTATCTGAAAATTATTTTCTTGATTAATCGTTCTGTCTGCAAAATTTTAGCAAATATAAAAAAAAATGGCCTTTATAATTTCCCACAGCCCAAGTTGACGTGTTTAAATGTTTGACCAACAGTGCAAAACCCAAAGATATTCAGTTTACATATAACATATGGTGAAGAAAAGCATCAAATTCTCACATTTCAGAAACTGGAATCAGGGAATATTTGGTATTTTTGCTTTCAAAGTACTTCAATTATCAAGATACTTGCCCATTAACACAGCTCTAATTTTCTGTTAATCATCTAATTGACTGACGAGCTTTTAGCTTCAGCAATTCTTAAAAGAAACCTGATTTTGATGTTGCTCTCAGCAGCACCCTCTAATTTCCCAATTTCATCCGGGTTTTGAAACTCAACTGTGTTGACAGAAACTTATTTCCCAAAAGAATCCAAATGAAAGGTATCCTGTGGGGTTTTTGACCACTAGTAGCTCTACAGAGCAATGTTTTTATGAAAGGGGCCCCGTTTTGTTTGTTCTTGTGCATGTACATCAAGACTTGTTACATATTCCTGCCAATGGTTTCATGCAATTCCACCAGTCTGTGGCTGTAACACGCAGAGGAATGCAGAAATATGCCAGAAAAGGCAGTAAAGAAGAAGACAGCTAGTAATCATGGATGTAAACATGTACTAAAGGTTTCAAATCAAATGTAAATGTTTTATTACGATGGAAATGCATTCAGCATGTTTTGATGAGTAACACTGAATGTAAATAGAAACTTTGAACAAGAAAGCACAGACGACCTTTAAAGGTACAGTACAAAGTGTTTTAAAACATCAAGGCTGCATTCATTTAAATGCATAAAGTCTACTGGGCTTTGTGTGTCTCCCATTGGCTTTCGATCTGCACTAAGCGACCATGTTTCATTTACATAACAGTATTTGTTAATGAGTCTCTGCATCAAAGCAAACATATCAAATTCCTGCATGTTTAGTGTTCTGACCTGGAGATCTAAATGATTAAAATGAATGTGTGCGCTGAAGTTAACCTTTAACTACGCTTTGTTCAGTGTGCAGTCGGTAAGCAGCCTTGATAAAATGTTGCTGTTATGTCATGGATATGATAATCTGCTAATGTGTACCGGACACATAGCACCTCATAAATATTTCAGCAATTCTGCTGTTCCTTATCAGATGTACTTGGACTGTAGCGAAGAGACGCAGGAGGAACAGGCCGGGTTCACGCTGCAGCTTAATGTTTCCAAAGTCAGATTCTTTTCCCTTCATGTGACTCAGATTATTAGTTTTCTAATCGGTGTAAAATGCAAAAAGCTGCAATGAGTTACAGTTCTGCAGTTTTGATCTGGGTCACATGAATATGAGCCTGAAAGACGTGTAACTGAATGTTCACCTT
The DNA here is from genome assembly GCF_914725855.1 of Thunnus albacares. Classification (NCBI taxonomy): domain Eukaryota; kingdom Metazoa; phylum Chordata; class Actinopteri; order Scombriformes; family Scombridae; genus Thunnus; species Thunnus albacares. The sequence goes on along the minus strand of NC_058120.1, from coordinate 26,657,436 downwards.
AGTCAACAAAGAACAGTAGATCTTCTATCATTAAGCTGTCAGCAGCTCGATGTCAACATGATAAACAAAGAGATGCAACAAAGGCAAGAAAATCAAAAGGGAGGAAACACAAAAAGCAAAAAACAAACAAACAGAGGCAACACACAGACCACTTAAAGGCCTGACTCAACTTAGAGACTCTGGTTCGACTACGCTGAGAAAATGCAGCATCTTGACGCTGGTTTCACATTAAATGTGCAAACATGTGCGCAGTTTGCATGAGGTAGAGCATATAGGATGTCGTTATGCTGATCCTCTCCCTCTGAAGACCCGGTAGGATCAAAGAGTAGAAGAATGTAACTTTCACAATTAAGAGATGCATAAAATTTACATTTATATCTGCAGTAAATATCACAGTGCTGCCACCCAAATGTTGATGCATCAATGCATCAGTCAAAAAGCCTCCGTGTTGAGTCAAATCACTGTATGCAATAACACAGAAAATAAAAGAACAATAACACAGAACAATAAAAGGCAGAGTAACGCAGGGTGGCAGCGTGACAAGATATAAACTTTTACAATCTTGTCTCAAAATGACCCAGAACAGAGCGACTCTGTTTCTTGCTGATGTTCTCAGCTCTGGTGTTAAATATTAGCAAAGTCGACTAAACTACTTTTGACCCAGAAGCTTGTAACAACCTCCTCTTCTGCTGACGGCGCCGTCTGCAGCGGGGCAGGAGAGACGCTCCGTGGTGCGTTAGGATTTTATTACTGAACTAATACCAGCATGAACACTTTTTTATTTCCCTGACTGTGTGGAAATCTGACATTTTCACATCCCAGATGATGAACAACAGCATTAAAACATGACTCTTACAGGTTGGAACTGAACACTGCCTGAGACAGAATGTGGCTGGTTTGAGTTAAACACCTTCCCCACAAAGGCACAGATTTTAGGACATTGCGTACTAATGTTAGTATGAACTATCCAGATATGAGCAGCAGGTCTGTGGTGTGAAAGCAGCCAGAAAGATGAGTAGAAAGAAAGAAGATGAGTGACAGCGGAGGAGACGGGAGAAGAGTGAGCTGCTGAGGTTTGCACACTTGCTAAAAGCCCTTTGTTCTCTTCATCGTGGCTCCTGTGTGTTGAGATGGCTCAGATTTCCTCTCACAGACCAGAATTACATTACAACCATCAGTGCACCTCCAGCCTTCGGTGGGAGGAAATTACGCATCAGAGCGGTTTAACGGCGCCGGATGGATTCTAATTAAACAGAAATAAGAAACTCTTTCATGGAGCGGCCTCATGTCACTGTGATTTTTAGTTAATTACTTCTGTGGCGACGGTTAAGATACGTGTTGTCTTGTTTACCATAAACAGATTTCACAGTTTAACTACTTATCTCAACACTGAAATATTATTACATATTACATATATTAGTTGATCGACAGAAAACTGATCACCAGCTATTTTATTATGAAAATATCTGACAGATCTGACAGGTAAAAATGTAACTTATCGTTCATTCTGACATGATAACTGTCAACTTTAATATCTTAGTGTGAGAATTTTGTCACAGCATGAGCAGAAACACTGAATTATTGTCCAAAGTACATCATTTGCTGTATAGTAATCGCACAATGATCACCAGCACAGAATGACACAGCACCTCCAAAATAAAATGAGAACAAGAGGATTTGTTCTCATTGTTTTATTATAGTAAAAAACAAACAAACACTACAACGTCTATAAAAATCAAAATTGAATCCCCCAATTTAAGTGAAGCTTAGGCTCACTCCATCATGAAGTAATAACTCTCACAGTACACATGAGGTTTCAGTAAATGAACACAAACGCATCATAAAAGCTGTTTTTGTGCATCGTGCCGACAGTAGCTGCTGGACTGCAGCCTCTCAGGGTGAATATAGTCCTGGAACGCAGAGAGATAACCTTTGTTACAAACATCTGCTTATCTGCCACGCTAGGTGTTGTTGAAGTAGACTAACTAACCACCGCTTAAGTCTACCAGCATTTATATCCTTTTATTGGTGCTTGTTGTAGCTGCGTCTATGTATTTTAAAGCGGTGTCTTCTGTTAACTGCTCTCGAATAGCGGTGTGGTTCTAGGAATGGTACACCGCTGGTTTGTCCACCGCTTTGATCCGTGCTGAAATATCACAACAGCGGTCGGAGGATTGCTATGAATGTTTAGACGGACATTTATGGTTCACAGGATCATAAATAATAGCACCTTAATAACTAACGTTGGTGCCACCATGAGGATTACATCTGTGGTTCTGACATAAATGTCTCAACAGCTGTTGGATGGATTACTGTGAAATTCGGTTCACACAGAATTCGTCCCGCTAGGGATGAACTGTAATAATCATCATCAGTACCAAATACCTGCAAAACTAACGACATTCCTATCGTCCCTAAGCTGTACTGACATTGTAAACATTACACCTGCTAATCAACAGCTAGTTAATACTGTCATTAGGTGCATGTTAGCATGCTGACATTAGCGTTCAGTTTAAAGCACCGCTGTGCCAAAGCACAGCCTGACAGAGCTGCTAGCATGGCTGTGTCTGCAGTCGTTCCTCCTGATTGCTGTTTAAACCGACAAAATAAGCTGATTTAAAGCAGCAGTTGGTATATGAGAGTTGCAGACACTCAAAATAATTGAGCGTTTAGTCAGCAGGTAGAAGCTGCAACAGTTGATCACAAGCTGTTGCATCAAATATGTGCGCGTCTGGTTTCAGGAGACTCTCTTACAGGTGTCTCTCTAACCACTAAGTATCACTTAAAAGGTGTCAATTATAAACTCAACAATGAGGTCAGTGCAGAGGGAGGTGCCGGTTGGGGAAACAGGCGTCTTTATGTGTGTGGATTAGCTGTGCAGCCAGGTCAGGCGCTGCAGCTCAACATGCAGAGGTCAGCGCTGTGTTTGGGAAAGACTAGCTGAGAATGGGGAGGGGGAGAGGAAAGAGGAGGAGGGACTGAGGAAACCGTTCTGTAGAGATGTTGTCCAAACACAGGGCATGTGTCACTCAGTCCCACACGGCCGTGTTTGCGAGCTGGCGTTGGCCTCGCGTCTCTGACCGCAGTGGTGCTGCAGCGGTCGCCTTATGCAAAGTTTTATGGACGTGGTGTTTTTTTTTGTGTGGCTTGTGGTTCTCTGCACACTGCTTATTGACTGTTAACCTCTGTACCAGCTTAGCTCTGCACTCCCTTCATGTTATATGCTGTACATACCGTACATACACACACACACAAACCACACAGATCCCAGGGTGCGCTGTGTTTGACTTGCAACGCTGCCAAGATGTAAACTTGTCCAGTTTAAGGCGAAGAACAAACCAAACTGTGAATATTTTTCTTCTGTTGGAAGTTTATAATACCACAGCAAAGATCTAATTACTTCACAATCGCTGTGACGGCATGTTTCATTTGGAAACTGCAGCTTCACACATTTTCAGCTGCAAACCCCAACAAAAGAAATCAGTTTTCAGTTCTTTTTTTTAATGTGAACTTCAATACTGATAAATCCTGTAATGGTGACATTTGAAAACTGCACAAATCACATGAAGGCTGCAGCTAACAATAACTCTTATTATATTAAATAATCTGGCGACTCGTTTCTCACATGTTTGGTCCATAAAACAAAGCAAAAAAGTTTCCCAGAGCCCAAGATGCATCTTCAAATGCTGTTTTGTCCGAACAACGGTTTAAAACCCAAAGATACTCAATGTGAAGTTCTATAATATTAGATTTTTGCTTGAAAAATGGCAATTAAATGATCAAAATAGCTATAATCATATAGACAAAAAGAAAGGAACAATACAGACATATTTTTCTGGAGTTTTTGTCTCTCTGAGGTTTGAATTTGTCTCTGTGTGCTGAGCAGCAGCCTGTTACAACAGTTGGACATAAGTCTGATTGTAAATTTCAGTGTAAAGTCCAACACTTACTACTCTGTAACACGTTACTTTCATGCTAAACACGCCATTTTATTCAGTGCAGCGTTTAGGTAACATGTGAGAAAATATGATACAACATCGATATGTTACCTCATGTTGAACTTTGACCTCATTCACTAAGGTGAGGATGGCTGTGACACATAAAAATGGTCATAAATAATAAAAAACATTAACAAAAGTCTCCAGAGAACGAGGAAACATTAAAAAAAAAAAAAAAAGGCCATGTGGTGCCAAATACGGCAAATCTCATCGCCAATATACTCAGCAAAAAGTCTCACTCGGGCCTCTTTGTCCTTTAACTCTTAATAAAAACTCATAAAACTTCCTTCTTTTGAATGCAACAGAGGAGATTTCTGCCTGATATTCATCAACGATTTGAATGAAAACACACAATGCAACACTCACGACGGGGATTGAAGTTGGGGAAACGCTACGCTGTTAAACTCATTCATGGCTCAGGAAAGAGCTGGAGGTGTTCCCACCTTACAGCTCCTGCTCAGGGGAGGAAGTCTCACACAAAACCAGTCTTCAGTCTATTTTCTTTTTCCACCTCTCGTCCTCTCCTCTTATCTTCCTCCTCCCCCTCGCCTCTGAGCACTTCTCTTCTCTCTCTCATCTCATTTCTGCATCTCTTTCCATCTCATCTCTAACTGTGTCTTATCTACTTCTCATCTATCTAGTCTAATCTTGTCCCTACTTCCTCCCTCCCTCCCCTTCTTGAACTGCTCTTTTCTGTCCCCCCTCCCTTACTTCACTCTTACGAGTATCTTCCATAGCGAGACATCTGGCACCAGTTACCGTCTGAGCTGGAGGAGGGCGGTGGGATGGGAGGAGGTCCGTCGTCTGACTTCATCCCATCCCGACATTCCTGCTTTGCTCAGACAAGTCGGCCCTCGTTCGACAGGAAAACCTCACAGCGAGGCTACGGCGAGCAGCGAGGGATCCAGGAGAAAAAAAAAAGCATTAATAATTAACAACTAAAGAAATTAGGTTAAATGCTTTATGCTCCCTTGAAACAAAGATCTGCTGCTTCAACCAGTGTTTCAAAAGGCTTTCTGCCAAAGCACATGAACCGATATAGAGTAAAGCTCTGAATGAATCACCAGTCAGACAAAGGGATGGAGAAAATTACACAGAAAAGACTCAGATAAGACTGTAATGATGCAACGTGACGACCAAAACTGGTGTGCAGGGAGAAAAAAAAAAAAAAAAAAAAAAAGAGGCTTGTTCTGTGTGATTTGGAAGAATCTGTCTAATATATCTAATCAATAACTTTCACGTGTGTCCAGTGCAGCAGAACAACAGTGACTTAAAGTTGGAAGCTACAACAGGGAACATTTTGTTCATTTAGAAAGTTAAAGAGGCTATAAATCAATATTATAATAATACATGAAATGACTGTGAATAAGTGTGTACAGTAATGTGGCTCTTATTGATGAACTCGCAGAGAATTATCAGTGACTCTGCAGATTTACGGAGCTTTATAGCAGAGCTGTAGTCAACCAAAGAAAATCTATGATTATGTATGACTCAAATCGGGGGGGGGGGGGGGGGGGGGGGGGTGTTACGGGACAGAGTGCACAGTGAACTCACATTTCTCCGTTTTGCCGTTAGGCTAACCTATTGTTGCTAACTTTGGGCTAATGAGCTAACCCCATTCACTTTTCCAGCACTTGGGGAAACAACAGACCTGACTTTTTAGCATTTGTTAACTGTTACACTTTAGTCTGTACTGTACATTTACTGCCAGACTGAAAACTTACTGCTAACCTTTTCCTCTGCTCCGCTCACATTCACCAACACTTTCCTGCCGCTCTTTCCCGCTCGCTACGCAAACATACTAAGCACTGCCCTATTCCTCAACGGAGTTACGCTACCGATGTTTAGCGTTGTTTTTGGCATAAAAAAATCTTTTGGTCTGGCGGGGGTTCGTTGATATCATTACACGAGAAACGCTGATTCAGTAGATATTCAGTCTGTTCAGTTAACACTCAGTAAACGTTGAGTTCAGTTAAACCCAGCAGTCTGCATTAGGTTGGGCGAGTTCAAAGCTGTGAAAACAACGGGGGTGTTTTGAATACACCCCCGTTGTTTTTACAGGTGATTTGTTAGTCTGTCCCTCCCGCCGCAGGAAACAATGGATTAATCCTGGAAAGTTATTGATGTAGCACTTTTCTCCTTATGAAAGTAACACGGAGATTATTCGACCGATGAGAATTTAGTCGGACGAGAGCATATCGACCAACTAATCGACCAGGAGACTACAGCCCTACTTTATAGCGAGTTTCAGCTCATTGTTTATATGTCCGGCTGCAACTTTACTGTTCTGGTTCACTCTCAGTGCTACGCTACCTGCTCAGCACCAAATGGCAAACAGACACAGTTAGCTGTAGACTAGCTGGTGAACATAGTGGAGCGTTTAGCAGCTAAAGAGCCAGATATTTCCCTCAGGAGTTGGCAAAAACAGAGCTAAGAGGGAATTAACGCAGGTTTAACATGATGACATGATGTAATTCAGAACTCGAGCCTTCAAAAAAGTGCAACATGCTGGCCACATCAAGTCGTTTGATGCCTGTAACACACACAGTAGATGAACCGTAAAGATATGAAGAAATAACTGAGATAAGGCTCCCACCATCGACAAGATTCTGCTAATGTGTGTTGCCCTTCAGTTCTTGCACTATAATCCTCCTACTTTCTCCTGTTAAACACGTTTCACTCGTTAAGTGAAAGTGTAGTAAAAGTTTAAGTAATCAAGTTAAGTAATTTAAAGCTCAGTCTGGCAAAGTTAAAGGATGACATCTGAAACTAAAATAAATATGACAACATAATGTTCAGAAAGAGAGACAAAGGTCAATGTTTTATCTGGGAGTCCCACACTAGCAGTCGCTATTTTAAGACCTTGAAAAAAAAGAAAATGTTTAAAGTGTTAATCTGGCCATGAAGAGACTCAAAAAACCCAGCAATGGGTTTACGCTCTCCATGTGTCATCAGGCTGAAGTAGAGAAAGACATTTTTTGCACAGAAAGGAGAAAGGAGAAAGGAGAGAGAAACACTGAATTAGTCTTATCTTGGAGTCACACACTCGTAGGTCGGGGGGTCGGCTCTCTTATCTCCTGCTCTGGCAGACAGATAAGGGGGGGGGGGGCTGTAACATGTTGTAAATCAATCCCACCTCTGCTCTCGCCTGCCGTGATTCAAGCGGCACGATACCGGGATCCCACGCATTTTCTATTTCATGTCCTTTTTTTCTCCCCCACCCACGTGGTGTCACACACACTGAGGAACTTTTTTTTTTTTTGGGAGGGCTGGAAATGATGGGATTGCAGAATCACAGCTACAGCGGCGTTTATGGTCTCTGCTTAACAACAAGTGGTAATCAGTGCAGCACTTGTAACTACAGATAAATGCTGCTGCGCTGCAATCAGAGACAAACACTTAGTGTAGTGGAAGCACTCTGCATATTTTTAAGCATACTGGATTTTTCACCAGTGTGGATGTGCAAAATACAGTTAGAATATAAAGCTGCAATCATTATCTGAGCAAAAATGATCCAACTAATTATTTTGGATCATTCTTTAAGGAAAGAAATACTGGTTCCAGCTTCTTAAATGTGCAACAGAGGATAATAGCACGGCAGGGAGTATAAATCTTCTCTCAAAATCACCTAACTGCAATTGGATCAGGGATGAAATGGAAAAGGAGGGCAGAGCTGCGCGATGCATGCCTGTTTCTTCGCTCCGGTGCTGAACGCCAGCAAGTGCAGCGAAACTACTCCTGAACCTGGATCTCGCCGCTCCGGCTAACGGTGCTTTCAGGGGCCAAGCAGGAAAGGCTGCTCCGCAAGATTTTAATCACTTAAATATGACCAGAATGTTTTTTCTTTATGTGACCGTGTGGGAATCTGAGGCCTGATGTGTTACATTTCTGATGTTTAAAAGCGATGATGATGATGGTCTACAGGCTCCTGCGATGAAAACTGAACTTCTTCGTTTGTTTCATTAGCAGGTGTGAAGGCCGGTGGAGCAGGCAGCATGTTGATATATGTGTTTATTGCTTTTTGTCATGTACAATATTTTAATGCTTCCTTTCATGTGACATACAGCTATGTTTTTGGGGGATATTATTTAATATATCTTACATATTACTGTCTCTACTGACTGATGTACTTGTGTTCATCGTCTACTGCTCGGCTTGTTAATCATTTTGCGACGTGAACTTCCTGAAGCTTGTAAATCACGTCTCTCTGGCGGTGAGAAACAGACAATGGAGGTGGACTACACAGACTTTCTCTTGGCTTTTACAGACCGGACACAATGGAGTGTTGTTCCTCCTGAGTGAAAGGGAGGAGACAAAGAAAAGAGCAACAGAGAAGGGCTTGTCAAAACAAAATTCCTGCATGTATGTTATTCTAATGATACGGGACACTTCAGTCGGTTTCATGAACTATAACAAAGCTGGAAACAGAAGCTATAATATGACCCGCCATGAAGAGACGCTTCAATGACCAAAGCTGAGAACAGGAAGAACGTTTTTAGCCACATATGTTAGCCACATATGTTAGCATACTAAACTACTATTAGGGATGTCAACGGTTAACCGTTAATCCGTTAACCAGTGAGAATATTTTTGACTGGTGACGCGTGTCGGTCTATAGTTTCATTTGCATACATACACAGTCTGCTAACAGGTTCGCTAGCTAGCAGTCTGAGGTAAAACATGAAGCGCGCTAAACGAAGCTCAGAGTGGAACCGTTGTGATGCTAGTCTTCAGTTTAGTAGTAACAGTATGCTGTACCACATTTAGAACGAGCATCAGGCTGCCATGTCCGAGGATTGGCTCGCAGTCGCAGCCAGAGATAATGTCACTGTTAGCCGGGGCGAGAAAGCGTGACGCGCGCCGGTCTGAGGCCGAATGATTGAGACTGATATGCGACCAATAAGAGCTAGTTCAGTACCACGAGCCCGAGTACGTTACGCCATGGAGAGCTACTGTGACTAAACGCATTGAAAACACTTGTAAATCTGAGCCTGACATGATTATTTTCAGTATCAAATACGACACTTTTCTTGGTCAATAAATAACTGTTTAGTCTATAAAATGCCCAAAACCCAAATTGTTGTTTTGTCTGACCAAAAGTCCAAAACCCAAAGATCTAGAGATACAACAATTAGTCCACTGACAGAAAATTAATGGCCAACTTTCAGTCAGTTCATAAGAAAAAAATAGGAAAGTTCTGATTCCAGCTTCTTCAATGTGAATATTTTCTGGTTTCTTTAGTTCTCTATGATAATAACCTGGATATCTTTGGTTTGTGGACAAAACAATGTATTTGAGGACGTCACTTTGGACTTTGGGAAACGGGCGATCAACATTTTTCACATTTTATAGACCAAACAACCAATCAACTAAAGGACCAGTGTGTAAGATTTCAGGGGATCTATTGGCAGAAACTGAATATAATATTCATAAGTATGTTTAATTAGTGTAAAATCACCTGAAAATAAGAACGGTTGTGTTTTCCCTAGTATGTACCTTAGAATGAGCCTGTAATAGCTACATAGGGAGCAGGTCTTCTTCCACGTAGCCCACCATGTTTCTATGGTAGCCCAGAACAGACAAACTAAACACTGGCTCTAGAGGGGACCTTTCAGTTTCACGGCCACCGTAGGTTCTCCTACATGCTTGAAAAGGGAGGAGCGAGGCGAGGGGTATTCATCTGGTTGCAATCTGCAACCTCACTGCCAGATGCCACTAAATCCTACAGACTGGTCCTTTAATCAAGAAAATAAATCGTCAGATCAATTGATAATGAAAATAATCTTTAGTTGCAGCCTCACAAAGTTCAGTTTACTATCATAGAAGACCACGAAAACCTGCCAATATTTACATTTGAGAAGCTACCAGACGAAAATTGGCTTTTTTTCTCTCTTTTTACAACAAATTGATGATCAAAATTGTTGCTGAATTGTACAATGAATTTTTTTTCCATCTAATCATTTTATTTTCTAGCGTATTGTGAGCATTACAGCTTCACAGTGGAACCAGTTGTGTTGAATCCAGCTTGATTTCGCTCTACTACAAGCAGTAAAGAGGTCAAAAATGAGCTCGTACAGCTGTGCAGCTGCTCCGGCTGCTGTCATTGTATCCACTGAGCCAACCGCTCATTAATTGTTAATGACGCCGCTTCAGACAACTGACTTCAGAGGGCAAAGTCTCAGTGATCCTGTATGGAGAGCTGGGACATGTTTGTTATTGTAGTGGCGGCGGTTAGACAGTCTGTTCTGTAAACTAAAAGGATCGCAGGTTAAGACCTAAAAAACAGCCGTAGTCTCAATGTCACAGTGTCCTCGAGCAAGGCAGCGAATGCCAGCTGAGCGGAGGTAACAGTGTGGGAAAAATGAACAGCGAGTCTGGAAAAATTCCTCAATCAGCAGGCAGATAATAAAGCCTGTGCAGGTTTATGTGTAACAGGAACCTGCAGTATATAAATGATTTATAGGTTGCAATTTCCGCTAATTGATTATCAAAACAGCTGCACATTATTCTTCTGATGACCCACTAATTGATTAACTGTCTTATTGTTTTGGCTCTAATTTTCTGTTAGTGTCTATTTTTCAACTGTAAAAAGTCTCACCACTTATAGATGTTGGTCTCAATTCCTTCATAAATAAAATTTATGAGATTGTATCAATTTATCTGTTGATTTTTGCATCAAAGCAAAAAAAAAAAAACAAGCATCAAATCGTCAAATTTGAGAAGCTGAAACCAGCTAATTTATGCTATTTTTGCTTTAAAAGTTACTAAAACAGTTATTTGATTATCAAAATAGTTGTGTGATTAATTTTCTATCAATCAAGTAATCGACTAATTGTTGCAGCTCAAATGTTTATGTTAAGAACTAAAGCTCAACGAGTAATTGGAAATAAAATAATCATTTTAGTCATTTTTTAAGTAAAATATGCCAAAAAGTCTTTGGTTTTGGTTGGTCGGACTAAATAAACGGACATTTTTCACTATTAACTGACATTTAACAGAGAAAACAACAGAACAAAATAACTGGCAGATTAATTGAAAATAATTGTTCGTTGCAGCCTTGTTGAGAATCAGATATTTATATTAGCTTCAAGGCTCCAGTATCACATATTTGAGTTTTCGACGGTGTGCAGTCACAGCCGGCAGCAGGTGTAGGCTACACGTTGCCCTCCAGGATGCTGTAACGGTGCATAAAAATCATGTGGAGTGAAGACAAGAGTTGTTTGTTTTGATTTTACCCGCTCGCTAGCATTTCTCAGGAAACAGGAAATCTCCCGAGTGAGATTTCACACAACTGCTTACTGTTTACTATTCTGCAGTTAACCTTGACAATTTCACTGCTGCCATGGAGCTAGGAAACAGGCAAATACAGGCAAATGTTATGACACACCACGAGGGGAAGCTTCTCAGTTTGCTTCGTGGAAATCGGGCGGTAGAAGCTCCTGCTTACTTCTTCTTCTCTCCTGCAATTCAGTTTTATAAACACTTTGACAGCTTGTTGGTACGTTAAGATGGATTTACTGTTTGTCCCACCGGCTGTAGGTAATGAGAGAAGATGAGGGAGAAGAAGACGGCTTCAAATTTATGGTATTTTTGCTTTAAAAATGACTAAAACGACTATACAATTATCAAAATAGTTGCTTATTAATTTTCTGTCAATCAACTAATCGACTAATTGTTGCAGCTCAGATGTTTATGTTAAGAATTAGAGCATCAACAAGTAGTCAATTAACTAGTTAGTCGATCAACAAAAAAATCATTTTTAGTCATTTTTTTAAAGCAAATATGCCAAAAGATTTGCTGGTTTCAGCAGCTCAGATGTGATGATTTTGACATTCATTATAATAAATTGATTATCTTTGGTTTTGGATTGTTGGTCGGACATAATAAGGCATTTAAAAACTTTACTGTGGGAAACTATAACTGGCATTTTTCACTTTTAAATGTTTAAATGTTTAGTGTTTTATAATTTTATGGTTTAATTATTATATGCCTCATTTATTTATCATTATTATTTATTTATTTTAATCTATTTAATTGTATTAACATGTTACTGTTTTCTTGTAATCTATTAATTTTATGTAGTATTTCATAATTTTATTTTTTGACTATGTTTTTGCTTGTATTATCTTAACCACCCATCTTTTATTGTTCTTATTCAATTAACTTTAATTAGTTTGGTGTGCATTGGTCTCTAAATCTAAAGGTGGTTAATTGGTTGTTTCATAGACAAAACGATTAATCGATTAATCGACTAAGTGATCAGGAGGAAGTAGCTCCTGCTTACTTCTTCTGTCCTGCATTTCAGGTTGTTTTTTTTTTAACACTTTGACAGCTTGTTGGTGTGTTAGGATGGCTTTACTTTACCTCCCACCGGCCGTAGGTCATGAAGAACAGGGAGAAGGGGATGGCAGTGCCCGACATGGCGTGTGTGGACGGCATGCTGTACTCCGAGTTGTAAAACACCTCCACTTTGACTACCGGCGGGGAAGCGGGCCGGGACCACCCGATCACATCCTTGGTGCACTGCCCCAGGTACATGACCCAGACCCAGACCATGACCAGCCGCCTGCCCACGAAGGCGTCCACGTTCCACATGAGGAAGGGGAAGAAGGTGATGTAGAACAACTCGTTGCCCAGCTCGGTTCCGAAAGTGAACATGTAGTACAAGAGCCGGTTGTCGATCAGGAACTCCTGCCCGGTTTCACCCGTGAGAGAGTTTTTCCGGAGGGGTTTCACTGTGCTGCTCTTCTCCCTTTCCCCATCTTCGGTTGCCCCTGAAAGGTTCGCACCGGCCCCGCTGCGACCGTCCTGACCCGCGGCGAGGCTCCGACCGTTACTACCCACACCAACGGTTTCTCCCCCGGCTGACGCTGCGGTTACAACCGCTCCATTCTGGGGAGGGTTTTCACTTTCCTCCCGGTGCTTTTTCGTCACATCAGCATCGGTTATCCTCTTTCTAACCCCCATTACTGCTGTTTGTACTTTCTCCCCTTCCCCAGCTCCTCTAATGGCCGTGTCTTCACTCTCATTTCCCCCGGCGCGGTGGTGATGGCAAGCCCCGTTGTTGTGCGAGTGAGTCCGGTCCTCTTCCTTGCTGCTACCGCTGGTGGCACAAACGGTTCTCGAAAATGTCCCGCTTACCCCACAAATGCGCTGAAAGCGGGCGACAAGGTGGGGGTCTTGAAGATAGTAGTACAGCTCTGTGAAACGGTTAGTTTGCTCCATGTTTAACCGGTTTAAACACCAACCACGCAGCCGAAAGAAGGAGCGCGGACTCCGCTACTTTTCCTGCAAAACAGTGGATAATGAACGCTAGCTCTCCGGCTAACGTTAGCTACCAAGCCCGTGCATCCTGGCAGAGTGAACCCCGAACCGTTTTTAAACTATAACAAATTATGACGGTAAGTTGTATTTATCCAAAAAAGTGGAATTACTGTTTACAGTCAGACGAGCTGGGGAGGGCTGTTGTTCGGCCGGGTCCGGGTGCGTTCAGGGTCCGGCTGTAACTGACAGATCGGCGGAGCGGTCAGGGGAGCGCGCCTTCCCCGGTGCCTTCTGGGGCTGTCGGAAATTTCACAATTATACGACTAATCCCCAATTTTGGTCAGGTTCACACGAGGACATTGTATTTAAATTTCCTTCCCGTTTCAGTTTATTTTCTTTAGTGGTTACAAGTACCAATACAGCAATGTAAAAATAAGTATTAAAGTAAAGTAGTGGTTTGGCCTCTGACTGATATATTATTATATGTGACATCATGTGATTATTAATACTGAAGCATCAGTGTTAGAGCAGCATGTTACTGTTGTAGCTGTTGGAGGTGGAGCTAGTTTCAACTACTTTATATACAGTTAGCTAGTTTAGTCCAGTGGTTCCCAACCTTTCAGTTTTTGGACCTTTTCTCTAATCTTTGATTTTTGCTGAAATATTGGATCATTTGAACATTTATTGAAATGACAGCATGTGAGAAGTTTAAAATCACTATTTGGTGGAGCTGTTAACAACTCATAGACATGTGAAATGTGACCCCGACTACACACTGCTTTTTGTAAGACGTCAAAAGCCAAAAAGGTTGGAAACCACTGGTTTCATCTTAAGCAATGTGTTGTATATTAAAAGCTTATTATATTATCCATTGTGTCAAATCATCTTCTGAAAAGTAACTAAAGCTGTTAAATAAATGTAGTGGAGTATAAAGTACAATATTTCCCTCTGAAATATAGTGGAGTGGAAGTATAAAGTGGCATCAAATGGAAATACTCAAGTAAAGTACAAGTATCTCAAAATTGTACTTACTTACTTACTTACGTACTTTCCAGCACTGCCAGTTTATAATATTGTTCCCAGAAGGGACGGTTGTTCGGTGGGGGCACTTGATTGACCTATGAATGCATTTACGACTTGAGTCTGTAAATTTAGAGTTTGGTAGTAGTACTTGAACGTAACACAAGTTCCGGCGCGCACGCAAAACGTACTCAGGATGTCATAGTGTGACGTGACCGCGCTTAGTTTGTCGCCTATTATTATGTGGCAGATAGATAGATGGATAGATAGATAGATAGATAGATAGAGTTGTTCTAGGTTTTGTCAGAAGTGTAAATGCATCTTATTATGACCACAAGTACTGCTACATAAAGATGCATAAAAACCCATAAAAACATTGTCACCTTACTTACATACTTTATTTGATAATCAATCACCTGAAAAAAAGTTGAATTGCCCTTTGTCAAAATAGTTAAATATTGAATATGCATTTTCATCAAAATATAATTTTTTTTGTCATAAAATATTGAACTTCTCTGTAATAGTTGCCTTCAGTTTTTTTTTTTTTTTTTAGTGATTGTTATCAAGATGCACATTTTCAAACCCAGTAAAACTCCTGAACAGAGACTGAACACTCAAAACACAGAAAGAGACAAGCTTCCACTTAAACAAGGATGAATTAAATCACTGTTGCCAAATTAGTGTTGTAGAGCACACATTGTGCCATGTTAAATAATGAAATATCTTCTGACTATTTAGTAAAACTCAATTCCCTGTGAAAACTTGCTGCTGTTTTGAGCAGGACTGATAGTAGGACAACAAATTATTTGGTAGCAGGAAAGAATCCACTGTGACCTCTAAAAGCTGAAGAGAATGAAAAAAAAGATGGCATTTTCCACTTTTGGAAACAAAAAAGTATGACTCCATTCATCATACTGAAAGGGGGAAACAACACAGACAAATAATTTATCTTTTCCATTCACCTTCATTTTCATTGTAAGATTTCAATACATCAGCCAAAATGCTTCAAAGTAAATTCTTTCACCAGCAGAGGGCAGCAACGTGTTGCAAAAATAAAAGAATAACTACAGCACATTGAATGAATACAGGACATCAAATGCAGAGAGGGAAAGAAACAGTCTTCCCACAGGCAGTAAACGCATCTCGGAAAGAGATAGCATGATAATTCACACAGTCCAGGGAATGTTACACAGAATATTTCATAAATCACACCGTAGCATAAAAGATAACAGAAGCATATCAGCGCATATTCTCCACGCAAGCCAAGGTGCATCAAAAGTAGCCTGCAGTCTGTAATCCCTGAATACGCTCATGCTTCACATGAGCAACAATAACAATAAAAATCAATAACACAACAATAACTGCCTGCTCGGGGTCTCTTACATTTGCACGTATAGTAAAACGGCAGTGATGCTGCGATAGAGTTTACTCGTGACCTTTGACATCAGTGTCAGAGACCCTATTGATCCTGAGGCAGGAAAAGAATCAAGGTCTATCAGCTTCTTAAATCCACCCCTGCCTCTTAGCAAGCTGGCGAGAGGTGGCGACATCTTGTCGACGTACAAAACAGAACCCATGACACATTTCCCTCAAAGGTTTTTTGGTGGAAAACCGAGGGTAAACAGCTGCAGCTTTCCTCCCTGGTGATTTTGAACAAACCACATGGCTGTAGCGTGAACTGACATTGCAGTCCCCAGCTTTTAACGGAGGCAAGGTCTGGAGAGTCAGCCGTTGTCATCCAGGTTGTACAGAAGGACCTGGTGATTGGGGGCGAGGCCCGGGCAGGTGCCCAGGCTGTACAGGCAGCCAGCAGATGGGTAACAGGGCACCAGACGGTAATGCTGCAGCTCCTCCAGGCCGAATGCTGGAGAGCAGCAGTCCGTCACCAGCACCTTCACCCTCTTCCTGTCTGAGTACATCAGCCTCTGCTGCCCCCTCTCTCCTATGACCCCCTCCTCTTCTTCCTCCTCGTCTTCTACCTCGTCTTCTTCCTCTTCCTCCTCCTCAGCCTCCAGCTCCTCCTCCTCATGGTGGATCTTCCTCAGCAAGTTGTTGATGAGGACGGAGCGCCTCAGGTAAGCCTCGGGGTCCTCCAGGAACCTCAGCTTCTCCAGGGACAGCTTCAGGATGCAGCTCCGGTCCTCCTGCAGTATCAGGTGCTGCAGAATAAAAACACAAAGGCAGAGGATTAGTTTGTGCTTTTTTCCGTTTTTAGACATGCAGTGGACACTTTTAACATAAGCAATATATAAAGACAATAACAGAATAATCTTATGTAAAATATTTTACATATTTTTTAAAATATTGTGATTCACATAAATTTCTCATGTGGACATAAAAAATCAACAAAGTGGTGAAATTGCTTTGTTAAATGACTCTGGACACAAATGAGCCAGATTTTGCAAAAATGTTTTTAAAAAACAACAACAGCTTTTTAGGATGTAAAGAATGTGTTTCTCCATCAAGAAACAGGTTTTACAATTATATTTTTATGTTTTTAAACGTTCTACACAATCTGTAGGCACACTCATATCCTTAATGACCATCTGTTGTGGAAATGTTGTCATAGCCACATAACCAAGAATCATTTTTGTCATCTGTTAAATTATTTCCACAGGGGAAAGACTAAAAGTCTCAGGTGTGGCAACAACCAGAGACGCCTTAAACTCCAATAATGCAGATTCATTCTCAACTGAATGAACCTGTCAAAGTTCATTCAGCTGTTCATTCATTCTCTGCCTGCTTTTGCCATTTTCTTTAACTCTCTTATCATTACAGATTGTGCCACTCCCACCTGTCCGGCATTAACCCCAGCAAGTTCCCGCCTTCCCAGTCACCTGACTCCCCCACGCCCATGTGCTCACCTGATTCCCCGTTATTCCCTCATTGGCTCCCATGCATTTATACTAGTCCATTTCCACTTACCCTCTGTCAGATTGTATAATGTACCATGCCAGCATTGCTTTCTAGCCTTTGTTCCTATTTTTGCATCCTGCCTGTTTTTGGACTTTGCCTTTTGCCTGCTCTCTTTGCATTGTCACCTGGTTCTACTGCCCCCCGCCTTTCCACCCTACCTGCTTTGCCCGCTCTACCTTTTGAATAAAGGTGAATTGCTTGAACTTTTACATGGTGTCTCTGAGTTTTGCATTTTGAGTCCAGTGTGTACCTGAGCCATGACAGTACCTTCTGTATTATGAAAACATTTATAATTTTCAACACCACTATTTCAGTTTTAAAGGTTCAGGATGTTACCATTGTTATAAAATTAACACTTTTGACACAGTTGAAGTCTTGCTGAAGTCTTTTCCTGCTTGACTTAACTTCTTTGTTAGCACAGAGGTAACAGCGTGGCTAATGTTTGCCACCTAACTGTCTACATTAGTAACTGTTCAGCCAACTTACAGTGAAAGCAGCTTGTGTTAGCTACTGACATGCTAACATGACAAAAAACAAGTGGATTGTAATAGTAGCTAACATGTTTGCTAACTTAGCTAGTTTGCAACTCTTAGTCAGGTTGTCAACATTAGCCTGTCTGTTAAAACTGATAGACTGACACATCTTGTTTAAAACAAAAGAGACCACAAACATGTTTAATTTGTATTTTATCTATATTTTATGAGCTAGAGCAGCGGTGGCTTAAAGGTTTGAGGAGCAGCTTGTGAGGGTTACAGATTCAATATGTGGACTGGTAGGATAATAACCCTAAACCACAATTGCAAAGCCACCATTGCTGGCAGTAATTACAATCCAATATTAACACTAATAACAATGGATTAACTAACTTAAAAGGAGCCATACACTGTTTTTGTATCTGGTTTCACTTAATGAACAACTACAAATATGTAAAGCAATTTGAAAAATTTCCAAATAGCCTATATTGTAGCATATGGCTGGTTGGGGTAACAATCTTGGAGCAATGTGGGAACCCTTCAAAGTCAGGATAACTGGAGGTTTTTCCTTTCTTACCGTTCTACCATCATTACAAGAATACATTGAAGTGGCCAACAGATCAGAGTGGGAATGTACTGGGAAAATAAGTAATTGTCAGTTTTCAATAGACCAGAATTCAATATTTGGGCGTTTTTTGCTACATGCCAACTCCAAAACTGTACTCTTTATTTGCCTCTGAAACAGCATTTAGACTACATGTCCACCTTCAACTGTGAGGAAGTCACAGAAAAACAACTAAGTGGACTTTGAGTCTTGAGTTTAGACCATTAGACACTCAAACTCTCAAATTAAACCAGATTAATCAGACTTTTTGGGGGTTTAACAATACATTTACACTCCTTGATATCAATAGAGGTCCTAATAGCACCTCTACATCCAAAACTTTCAACCACCATTCCCAACAAGTTATCTACACAACAAAAAGGTAAAAAAAAGCAGGCCATAAGTTGTCTGTTTAAGATGCCTCAAACAGATACAGTTGTTCCTCAACCATCACTATAATTCATTTGTGAATTGGATTTGATTGTGAAGTAAATTCTGCCATGAAAGTAGAGGTATCATCTGCATAGAAGTGTAGAAAGAGTGGAGTAATTTGTTTTAAATACTGTATATTACACTCTACAGGACTGTTTGCAGAGTGACAGAAGTTGAAGGACATGAGGAAGGACAATATATAAAGAGTGAAATGAATGTAAAAACACTGATGGAAGAAGACAAAGAACATGATCAAATGAAGCATAAAGACAAAATAGGAAAAATGACTGCATACAGAGAAATGAGGGAGAGCAGAGACCAGAAGATTTGTGATTGAATGGCAGAAACATTTGGAGAATGTGAAAACCTATATGCTCAACAATGAAGAGATCAATAAATGCTTCACATGGGTCAGGGTTTCTCACCAGAAAGTAAATCAAATTACAGTAGGCTACACTTTGTTTGCCAAAGGTTGGCCCTGAACATTGAAAAGGAAAATGTGGACAATAAAAATAAAAGAACAGGGTCATACTTTTTGAAAATATCCTTGTAGGCCTCCGTGCAAATCCTCCTCCTCCGCATATTTCCTCTTGAAGTAAGCAACTTTCGACGTTGTTGAATGGTTTGGTCTCTCTCACAAGGACGGGGCTACTGGATGGCAAAAAAACAGACATTACATGAAAAATCAAGTAGAAGGGAGGCTGGAAAAAATGTTTAAATATTAAAACACCACTCTCCCTACAAGGTTTTGTGGCTCTATAACAATAGATACACATACACATAAACATTTTAGGCATTTGAACCTAGCAGCAACTACCACAACTTGCGTCTGAAGTACCTTAAAGGTCCAATGTATGACCCATTAGATGCCAGCAAACAACTATTTGCTATGTGAAGATATAGTAGAGTAATGGTGACCTGAGCAGAGAATGAAGTCACACCCTCTCTGTGTGTTATAATCCGAGCCTCTCTGTTCTTTGTTTTGATAGCCGGTCTGGCTACACATGCATGTTAGTGCATGTGAGCATGGCAGTCAGGTTACAAACTGTCTCAAATTACAGCTAAACAGTACATTAAAATATGTCTCTGAAAACATCTGAGGCGAGAAATAGTCAATTCAGTAACAGACTCTTGATTCATCAGCACTGCCTTTAACAGTGTGATCTGAGTTTTGTGAGTTGTATTTAAAGATGGCGCTTTCTTTTTTCCCCCAACTTTATTGATTTGTTTTAGTCTGAGATGCCAATGCTATAGTGCGACATCTTCTGGGGCTGAATGTTGTATATTGCACCTTTAAAGTGCCACCGACGGCCGCTAGATGCTCCAGCTGACTCCCATTCAAAAAGCTTCAACTTCACTCTAGAAATACTAAGTCAATCATTTTTTTCATCAAGTCATTCTGGTCTCAATCTCTAATTTCAGACATTGTAATAAACGTGCCGGCAGTCATTTTGGAAATTATTGCTCTGTTAATAAGATTTGACGACTTATAGTAGCTTCGATGTCTGCCATGTGGGCGTTGATTGACAGCTGTGATTGACAGTTGGCTCACCCGCTGCTCTCCCTGGCTCTGGGACTCACACTGGATAAGATTATTGTCGCAATACTTCATAAAATGTAATGTATTTAATTATGATACCTGCTCTGTTAGCACAATTTAGTTAAAGTAGCTAATGTTGGCCCAAGTGTGCAGCGCTCGGTGTTCCTAGTAAGCTAACGTTAACTTTGGTCTGAGGTAGCGGGCGTGTTAGTCCATTCTCAGTATTTGTGCACTGGAGGCTTCATGTTTCCACATCACACTTGTGTAAGTTGCATACTGGACTACCACTGGCTCCAAACTAGTGGTGATGTCACAAATCCTGCTTGTAGGTCCACGTGTTAAATTCAGATTTAAGCACAGAGAAACTTTCCTCCTTCAGCAGATGAATGTGAAAACAAACATTCATCATTCTGCACAGAGAAGAGAACAAACATCCAACTGAAGGAACAAGAAGAAAAACACATTTCTGCGTGGAGGAGGACTTTAAACTTTTATTTAAAGACACATTAAATGGCGACACCTGTGAAGTCAGCGTGGTGACCGTCTGTAAATGTGTTAACAGACAGCAGCTGTGATTACCTGCTGCTGATGGTCCACAGCCGGCGTTCAGCTCTCTGACCGGAGTTTGAATCAGTGCGTCTGAGCTGATCCGAGCCTCCACATCGCCCTCAGACTCCTGCAGAGAAAACAGGCCAAAAGACGAGTGAGGAGGAAGAAGAGGAGGAGGAGGAAGAGGAGGAGGAAGGTGGAGAGACAGGAATAAAGCGTCTGAGCATAAAAACTGAAACTATACAAACCCTGCTGAGACAGGATCTGACTGATATCTGTCAATGTTGCTTTGTCTGAATTTGATCTTTGATTCTCTGCATCCAAAACACATCTCTACTTGCAACCTGAGTATGTTTCTTGACCATTGAATAATACTGACGTTCAATAAACACTCAAAAAAACTATGAGTCATCAAGTTTTTGAAATTCCACTTGACTTTTAAGGAAATTTTGAGGTATATAAAATCAGATACAGAGTTTTAAAAGTGAAAGATTTCAGTGTATGTTCTGCAAATTTCAATATAAAGTATTGAAAAGGATTTTAATTTTAATAAAAATGATAAAAAAAACTACTAGGCTAAAAATCAGATTTTTTACCCGTCTATCCCACATTCAAGAGTGTTTCTCAGTGTGTTATTTTAGTGGGGAATTCAGGTGTCAGATGATGGTATAAATGCAGCTTTTAGAGGCTTTTCTGAATGCTGTGTAGCATAAAAGTGTCCAGATATAAATATACTGATTATCACCAGCAAGTGTCAGCCACCACCTTCAAATCAGCACTTAGAACCTGTGATGATGATGAAAGATGTTAACAGCTAATTCAGGAAAAAGGCAGAAGTAGTGGTTAATAAGAAAGTGAAAGGATCACCTCATAGCTTGATCAATTCAGTGGTTTTTTACTTTTAACTAATGTTTATAGGCACTGACAAATGTATAATGTCTTTATTTTGCTCCCTCAGTATTGCTGTATATGTCATATCTTTGCAAAATGTATTTAAATATCTGTCTTCTGAAGCTTATTTGAATTTAAGAAAGAGCGAGATAGATAAGAAGGTGGCAGTGATATATGTGTGTGAGTGTTATTGAATGTGTGTGCGTGTGTGTGTGTGTGTGTGTGTGTGTGTGTGTGTGTGTGTGTGTGAGGGGGTTGTTCTTTGAAATGCCATATATCGATCATAATAAACACAGAGTGGGAAGCTTTATCGCTGCAAAACATTCACGCCGGCTCCCGTGAAGCTTCTGGTGTGACTCACACACAGTTCTTCAACTGCTGCAGCCCCGAATATTTCATCTGTGGGAGAAGAGTGATGCACGATGATGGATGCATGAGCGGAGAGAGGCTGCGTGGGAAGTGTGTGTGTGTGTGTGTGTGTGTGTCATTCAACACTTGCTTCTCTGTTTCCTTTTGCAGCAAATATTTTCACTAAAAGCAGAAGTACGTGTGTATGTATGAGGTTATATTTTTATACCTTTAAAGCACTTTTAGCTTTATAACAAGATTCAAGTGAAATGTGTTAGAAACTTTAAGAGGTAAGAGACTTGATTTAAGTAGACTTTTTATTTTCATATATTTCTATGTGTTTATAGGTTAAGATGAGTGTTTTTAAAGACTATACGGAGAGTTAGGTATCTGTATATTTTTGTTTTTGTCCATTTTTGTATTATATTTTTGTATATTCAAATTTAAATTGACTTTAATTGATATTTGTATTACGTTAAATGCTGTTCTGATTCATTTCTTTACCTTATGTTGAGCACTTTGAATTACCTCTGTGTTTAAAAGGTGCATTAGCTTACAAAAACAAACTAAATGCCCATTTTGGAGACGAGTATCTGCTTTTTAAAATGCAAAACTACCACAAATCAGTCGGTTAAATGCCCATTAAAGCTTCTTACCTTTAAATAATCGTGTCCAGCAGTTCACAGTAAATCCCACTTAAAGCCTTTCTGTCTGTTGATGTCCTCCTGTCCGTGATACCTTCCCGCTCCTCGGCGCGACATCTACCGTCCTCACACCGATTCAGCGACGCTCCAGCTCGGCCTGAAGTCTGAGCCTCGGTCGGTTTCCCCGCAGACAGGCAGGCGGACAGACGGGCAGACAGCTCCGGCTCCTCCGGGGGTGAGACGCTCGCTGCTCTCCAGCGCTCCTAAAATATCCCGTTCACACCGACATCAGACAACACACACACCACTCTGCGCGCGCCCTCATTGGTCCTCGCGGAGGCAGATGTTTCCTGTTGCTAGGAGACTGAATAAGCGCGATGATGAAGCGCCAGCATCCATCCTCATCTCCCCCCATCCAACGCTGCTCTGGTTTGTTTCCTTTTCCCAACACAGTGACAGGCTGAGACAACTTTTCTGCCACCAAAAGTACAAAATTATATATTTTTATTTCTGTCACATGTTGTTTTGAGAAACTTAAATAAATATAAGAAGTTAAATAATCCAGTTTTTATGGAACTGGCTACTTTAATAACTCATTCATTAATTGTTTAGCAGTCAGAAAGCACTGTTCATTGCTTGCTTTTTGTTTTTACTAATTTTTATGTTATTTTAGCTTTATTAAGTTATTTTTATACTGACTTTTGCTTCTTTAATCCATTACCTGATGATGTAGATGCAGTTTGCTTGTGTTACTTTGAGAGATCTGGAATCTGTGCATTTACATTGTTAAATTCAAATTATTTTTTGGTTTACTGACAGCATTGTGGTGTATTTATAAAAACACAACATTATCCATCTTTGTCATGGATAAAATGATAAAGTCTTTCCATCGTTCAAAGTCCACAAACCTTTGAGAGATGGACATATCAGATCTGACAATAAGAAATATTGGAAAATGGAAACTAGAATGTCAAATCAGACTGTATGAACAATCAATACATTTCTTTCAATAAACAAACAAAATAAAAAGTATCACAGACCTTAAAAAAGGGAGTGGGGTAATCACATCACTCAATTAGAAAACATATGAAGATATCCACATTTTATCAGAGAATACTATCAATAAGAGATATTGTTTAACCTTTATGTTAAAGAGAAGAGGATTTGACTCTTTATGTTTGTTGTTCCCTCCGTGACAACACGCAGAAAGGAATCCTAACCCGTCTCAGACCTTCATCTATTAATATTTAAGTTTCAAACTCTCACTCTGGTGTTATAACTACTTTTATATTCTTCATAATAATCTAATGATTACCTTCATTTTGAAGATTTTGAACAGAAAAGCAGAAAAAGTGTGTAAGTAAAATGAATTAATTTTGGGTGAAACAAGATAAAAACAGAGCAAGTGTTAAATACTTTTTAATTTTTGTTAATTTTAACACTGCCCATTATGTAATGTATCATGCTAAAAATTAAATAGGTACAAATATTAGTAATATTATTAGTAAAGTGATATATAAGGGATTAAAAATGTCATTAGGA
This sequence comes from Thunnus albacares, assembly GCF_914725855.1. Classification (NCBI taxonomy): domain Eukaryota; kingdom Metazoa; phylum Chordata; class Actinopteri; order Scombriformes; family Scombridae; genus Thunnus; species Thunnus albacares. The sequence goes on along the minus strand of NC_058120.1, from coordinate 26,633,215 downwards.
GTGATAAGAAGACTGTTTCTGGCTATTAAATACAGTCAAGACTTCCTGGTGAGGTTGTACAAATAGATTATAGTGATACTCTATACAGTATATAACCATATTCATTCATTAAGGTTACTGTGAATGAATCATTAAATGTCAGGGACATTTAACTGTTAAAAGACACCACACATACAACAACACCATAGACTAATAACAACAACACAATAACAAGCTGAAAATCCACATTTATCAGCTAAAACTAAAACTAAAGCATCTGTTGCCAAAGATTAGACTAAACTCTCCCGAAACTACGAGATACTTTAATCTCTAATCCACTCTGCGAGCGTTTTGGCTGAAGACTTCAAACTGGAAAGCTCTACCACCAATCACAGAGGGATGAACTGTGTTGTTGTTGTTGTTGTTGTTATTAATTATGCTAACAACAGCCTTGTTCTCAGAATTAAGACATTTGTTCAGGAAGAGAGAAAAGGACCCAAGAAAACAGATGGCGGACAGACGTTCCCACAGCAGGGATCTTCTGGGTTTTATTGGCAACGACAAAACTTGGTACAAAAAGTGATTTCTGGGTGCCACAAGGGCTCAGCATGCACGGACCGGACCAGGGCTGCAGGACGATAGTCAGCGTCAGTATCTGCGACTCAAGTCAAGCTATGATGTTTTGTTTCAGGCTGACAGGAAGGTTCCACTTTGAGTCAATGATGATCTCATAAAAGGGTCTTCCAGTTAAATTCATTAAAATAAAACAACCCTTTAATAATATTTGATTCTAAAAGGAGAATTAAAATATCAGAAAACACACAAACCAACTGTCAATAGAGTTGTCAATATGTTTTTATATGTATGTTTGAAGACAATATTTAAAGGAATAATTTGACATTTTGGGAAACATGTTCATTTGCTTTCAGGTTTTTTAGGAGGCAATTAGCTTAGCTTAGCTTAGCATAAAGACTGGAAGCAGGGGGGAAACAGCTAGCCTGGCTCTGTCCAAAGTTAAAAAATACAGTGACAAACACCTTTTAAAGCTCACCAGTTAACATGTTGCATCTTGTTTGTAAAAATGACAATTTGTAGTTTTAGGGGGAGTGCACATGCTGGACGGGCAAAGAAGATATTGTTTGTGAAGAAATTGTTCAAACAAACTCCCCTTAAAAAACAATAATTGTCTTTTTTTCCTTTCCTTTTTTTTGTACAGATTACACAAATAAAACTCTGAGGAGAACCAAGCTTGCTGTTTCCCCTTCCTTACAGTCTTTATGCTAAACTAAGCTAACAGCCTCCTGACTCTACCATATTAGTAAAAAGTAAAAGTTAAGCTAACTTTGCCGAGAGCTGGGATGACATTTCTGCTGAGTCCATATAAAGCCAATTAATGGGAAATTATTTTTTTTAAAATACATTTAAATTATATATTTAATAATAAATTGTATCCCCAAATTACAAATAATACCTATTGTGTAATTAATATACTCAATTCTGTAACCTAGATTTGATAATGTCACTGTAAAAAAGAAAAAAAATCACTTTTCAGAAGTTTAGAAAAATATGTGTAGTTTTATATTTGGTGTCTGAATTGGTGACTTTGTTTTAGATTTTGACCACCTTGAATCTGGACTGACTTAGACCCGTACTCCAGCCCTGGTCCACGCAGGCGTTGACATTAGGAAACCAGCTTTGACTTCCATACATGCAATCCTACAGCAGCATTCACAAGAAGGCTTCATGCAAATTTGGATCATGTTTCTGTTATGGTGGATATGTTTCAACTCCCGTAGAGGAAGAACAAAAGTTACAGGCACTTCATCAGAGTTTTACAACTGTATTACATCTGCAGCACAATCTGATTGTCTCACATCTGTAATACAACCTGGAATCTAGAACTGAGCATGCAGATGTGGAAATACCATAGAAATCCTGGGAAATACTTAAAACTTAGAACATTTACTATTTTAAAAAATATAGAATAGATATGATAGATTCTGTACAGCGACTCAACATGCATAAAATATATCAGTCTGTGCAGTATATATAGTTCATATCACTATTCACGCTCACATGTATGAAGCCTGTAGAAAAGGAGTGCTGATGTCACATGATTCATCTGCCAAATGTTATTAAGTGCAGGTCAAACGTTTAGATGAATTCTTGGCAAAAAATACCAATCAATAAATACTGTTACTGTGGACAAAAAAGTGTTTTAGTACAAGTTCTTTATTTAAAAGTAGATTTTTTAAATTAACATTTCTGTCTAGGGCTTTTATTATTTTATACGGAGCCCAAAAGGGGCCATGAAGAAAAAACAAATCAAATCAATGCTCTTGATTTAGTGATTCATGCTGTCAATTTAATAATTAGTGTTCTCGATTAAATTATTTGTACTCTCAATTTAGTAATTGATGCTCTTGATCGAATAATTCATGCTGTCAATTAAATTATTAGTGCTCTCGATTAAATTATTCGTGCTCTTGATTCAAGTATTCATGCTCTCGATTTAATAATTTGTGCTTTTGATTCAATAATTCGTGCTTGTGATTTAATAACTCGTGCCCTTGATTTCATTTTTCGTGCTCTTGATTAAATTATTCATGCTCTAAATTTAATTTTTTGTGCTCTTGATGCAATTATTCGTGCTCTTGATTCAATTTTTCGTGCTCTAGATTTAATTTTTCGTGCTCTCAATTTAATTTCTTGTGCTCTCGATTTGTGGATGTCATTCAGTTCATAAAAACAGAGCTTCAGGGTTGTATATATTTGTTATTTTTTTCTCCATGGCCCCTCTCGGGCTCTGTAAACACCAGGATTTAAATAACTTCTTGACAAAAATACCTATCAATAAATACTGTTATTGTGGGAAAAAATGTTCTTGTGCCTTAAAGTCTATTTTTATTAATGAAAATGTCTGTCTGGGGCTACCGTATATTTGTGTTATTTCACTAAAGCAAGAGGAAAATTCAACTTTTATGAAGCAATGAATTTAAGGCATCAGTGCAGACATTTTGACAGTGGCTGCTAACATCTCTAAACCCTTACATTTTTTAATTTGTATTAACTGTATTTTATTGAATTAATTGTAAACCTCAATGGCCGTAGCAAAACAGACAGTTTCTGGAACTTTTTTATCTGCGACCTGTGATCCTTTAGTCTTTTTAGCATCATTACACTGTGCTGAGTTAACTTTATATCATATATGTAGCCATCAAATGCATATTTAACATGCTTTTACAGTTAAACATTAATTAGCTAGCTACCTACAGGTGTTAGTTACTGTCTAAAAGTGTCTACTTCTGCCTGACCAACTGTTTAAAAAAATTCGACAAATTTCAAATGTTACATCTGCCACTGTTATTATTATAAACTGTTCAGCTCTACAACGGAAAGCTTGATAGACAAAGCAACAGTAATTAAGGGGGCATGGGCTTAACAAACAGTCAGTTGCTGTTTTATTTTGGGTTAAATATCAAGAAACAAACATTTTTACCAATAAGTGCTGCAGTGAGATACATTCACCTTATAATAAGCGTGTGAAGTCTGAGGTGCCGCTGTTCCAAAAGTGTTTTTCCTGATTCCGTTCAAAAATTCCCGTTTCAAAAATTTCTGTAAACAATCTGAACATAGAAACTCAGGACTCTCCTGGATAATGTAACGATTCAATAGATTTATATTATGACCACCGGTTTCAATTATTTTAACTTTGTTTCTGAGAAAACACGTTTTGTCCGTGATTTTGATGGATGACTAAGAATAATACCCATGAGCCTCGGCCGCCGTTGCCATGGAGAAAAAGCCAATCAGAGGTGTGAATCAGAGCGTAATGAGTTCAAAATGCTTCGTCGCTGAAGCCGTAAACAAACTTTGGCGCCATAGTTGCTGAATTCACTCAAAAGTGAATCAGAAATGAAAAGTCTCAACACCGTAATCTTTAGCTTCTGCTCGCTGTTAGCGGCGCACGTGACCGAATTTTATGCAAAGTGATTGGCTGTTTCTGAAATGTTTGGCTTTTTATTTAACACGGTTGTTGCATCTTTTGTAATGATGATTTAAACGGGAGATTTTCATGCTAATCAGAGCTACAGAAGAGCTCAAACTGTGAGTCACGTGACGTTGTATATTGGATAAATGAATGGGGGCTAAGCTCTGGTCTTTGGAGAGAGTTAATATACAAAATTAATAATATTAACAATTAAATAAAAATAAAGATGATCCAGGAAACCCCAGATGTATCAGCAGATTTTTACAAAACATCAAGCTAGTCTCAGCACTCCTTCATCGGCGCTTAATTTATACCTGAAGTAGTCGTCATCACATATCTGCAGTTTAAACATGATACAACACTTAACATCTTGTCAAGTTTTCTGCTTTTTAACAGATACAGAATGAATCCATTCAGTTGTGCCCTTCAAGAAATATCAAGTATCAAGAAAACCTAAGTTTCAGTCTTCAGTAATAAAAGCTTCCCCTGAATCACTTAAGACATAATAAATCATTTCAGTCAGGTCTCAGCGAGCAAAGAGAAGTGGTTCTGATGTAGTTCAAATGCTCAAACATGTTTTCATCTGTGACCTTTTGTTTGACTAATCAAAGAAAACTAACACAAATGTCTGACTCAAACTAAAAAAGTCTGAGGGTTGGTGGAAACTATTCAAAAAACAGTTAAACATTAAATTAAACTTGATTCACTGTTTTTTTCTTCATGGACAATAAATAGAATGACATCTTGAACATATATGTGCTTGAAGTGTTATATTTTCTTGAAAAATAGTTAATTTTACTGAGACAAATCTGTACGTACATCCAAAAATAGTTGTGTATTTTTTTGTGCTCATTGTTGTATTTCACCTTCTCTGCTGTACCTACCGGTAGGTACAACTTTGATAAATTATACTGTTTGGCAAAGCTTTGTACAAATTTACACAACTTCATTATTTATTCTCTTAAGGTTTCCAGTGATGTCAGGTTGAATTTTTTGGGGGGAAAGTGTTTAAAATGATGCATGAGACATCTAGAATATGTCCCTTTGATGGAAAGATGCAGTCACAAAAAAATATTGGCTTCTTGGGTGTAAATATTTCATTCAACATAACATCATATCGCTTCACTGACATGCTGAAACAAGAGAAAATGGTTTGTAGATTATCCAGAACACAGACAGTCCTCAACAGAAAAATACAGCCTTGATGATTTGTTCACACAACTAAAACAACCTATAATTTCATATGCTGAAGATAAGATGTGGCTGAAAGCTCTGGAAACACTGAGTAAGTGGACTTTGTGATGGGAACTTTTTGATCAAATGAGCTTTAATTAAGTTTTCCTGACAAGATTCCTCTTGTGGTCATGTGAATAATGGACTTTAGGAACCAAAGTTTGCATCATGTCTCCCATCAATAGTCAATATTGGTTAATTTTTAACCTCAGATGAGCAGATTTAATGGTCTAAAGCTAAATTATGCTTGTTTGATGTCCAGTTTGAGGAGGGTTATGGCGCCTCGTTAATTGCCCAAACGATCTAGCTGCTGGATGATCAGACGATGGTCGACTGTCTTACAATCTGAATAGTTCGAAGACGCATTATAATCTCTAATGAGCTTGTTTTAATGTTACTGGAGGAGTGTTTTACATGCTGTGGCCTTGACTATGCTGTGATTTACATAATGTAACGCTGCCTCTCTCTCTTTTTTTCAACGTTTTTGAGGGCATCTTTTGGGAATAAAACTACACTGGGATTGTCAATCGGGGCTCCGTGTTTTCATTCAATATGAGCAACATCTGTAGAGATCTCTGTGTTTCCATCCTGTGTTGTTATTATGATTCGAAGCCTGAAAACCTTCATGGATGGAAAATATTTTTTGGTTTTTAACTGACTCTTTAAGACACATTAGGAATTTGAATTTGTTTTGCTTGTCTTTCCAAAAGTAATATTATCCCAATGAAACCTTACACTGTTGAGTCATTTTTGAGTCATTTTCTTGCAGGTACAGGTCTTATGGGCAGGTGCGTCGGATCACGAGCTCTAACTGTGAAAACACCACAAAAATCCTGCAAACTGTCGACCAATTGTGCTCACTTTATTAACGATGTTTCAGTCCTCAGACCTTCATCGTCATTATGAGCCAAACATCATAATGTGAGTAAGACCACAACTAACGATTACTTTCATTATCGATTAATCTGTTGAAACTCTAAGATGACGTCCTAAAATGTCTTGTTTTGTCCACAACAGAAAGATATTCAGTTTACTGTCACAAAGGACTAAAGAAACCAGAAAATATTCACACTGGAGAAGCTGGAACCAGATCATTTGGACTTTTTTTGGACTCAAAACAGTTGGTGAAGTTGGCAACCAATCGTTGCAGCTCTAAAGTGAGTACAAGAGATCGACTGTGTGTGAAGTTTTTTGTTGCTTTCTGAGTCATTTTCTTACATTTTCAAACAGAGCTGCAGTTCAAGGTTTCTTAACAGGCTTTGTTGTCACCTGCCCAAAGGAAACTCTGATTAACACATCTCTGCTCTCGGTGTGTGAACCCCTGAGGGGGTTTTTGAAGGTACAGTATCTGTCTACACAAACAAATATAATCCCCCCCCTGCGGGCTGAACCGCTGCCTTATGACTCGATGATGCTCAGACGGGAAGAGGATGAGCATTAACAGCGGCATTACCGTCATCTCGCTGCACGATCCTACAGCTGTAACTACAGTACCAATTACCACAGAGATAGAGAGAGAGAGAGAGAGACTGTGGGAGAAAAAAAAGAAACACACACACTTGCAGGGTAATTCGTTGCATGTTATTAACAGCTGCAGTGAGATATTTAAAGCCTCTTTTCAGCTCAGCGTTGATGGGTGATGAAATGAGCTTTGCCCTGTGAAGGAGAGCGAACCGAAGCCAAATAACACCATTCAGTGAGGATGAGGCAGAGGAGGAGGAGGAGGGGGAAGATGCTCTCATCCCAAAGGGGTTTGAGAGTCTCCAGCTGTTTGTCTTCCTGCCTGTAGTAGCACGTGTGTGTGTGTGTCAGGAGAATATGAATGAGGGCTGAATATGAATGAGACGCCTTCCTCCTCCACTGCAATCATAAAATATCTTCTGCTCTCATGTGTGTTTCTTTGACATGATCCTTCATTAACGGGAACGCTGACTTCACCCTTCATCGTCCTTCCATTAGTGAGAGAATTAACTGATGGAAACTTTACATTGACTTTTTCCATCATTTGCACTTGATGACATGTAAAGATTCACTTGATTTTGATGAACTGAACCGTCTTGTGTGTAGTTTTATTTGCATCTGTTCTGATTTGCTCTGCTGGAAAGTACATTTTGAGGTGCTTGTATTTTATGCTACCTTATACTTCCACTCCACTATATTTCAGAGTGAAATAATACACTGTATTGTTGAAGATTAAACCAGTGGTTCACAAACTTTTTGGCTTGTTGGCGTCTTTCTCATGTTTCATGATGTCTTTGAGCTGTTTGCAGTTCCGCCAAAGAGACATTTCCCCCCCTCACATGGTTTCAAATACATAACTGTTTGAGGCCCAAAGAGGTAAAACTCATGCAAAGATGAAAGAAAAGTTCTGAAATATGTATCTAACTTATGTAGCAGAACCGTCTATCGTCTCTCGACCCTTCAGATTTATCTTATGACTCTCACATAGTTCAAACTATCTCCACCTCCAACAGCTGCAACATTAAAATGCTGCTCATGCATTGACTCATTGGTATTAATAATGTACTTGGTTAAATGTATTTAATATATCAGTCTGATTTTCTGCAGTACTTTAACTTTAGTACTTTAAGTGAATTTAGCTGCTAATACTTCTGTACTTATCTTTTACTTGTAATGAAGTATTTTAACATTGTGATACTTTTATTTAATTGAAGGATGTGAGTGCTTCTTCTATCATTGTTGATTTGCCAGCCAGTAAAAGAACAGCAGGACTTTGAAATAACAAGCGCCTTCTGTCACACACACACACACACACACACACACACACACACACACACACACACACACACACACACCTGTGATTTGCGTGTACTTTCTAACACAGCATTTCACTAGAAAGAAAAAAACCTGCAGTCTTCTCGTCCTACAACTGAGCTGCTTTAACAAAAATCGGAGGACATTGAATGAAGGACAAATTCTCCGCTCCTCTCGAAGGCCGTTGTATATTCTACAAAGCTTTTCTTTTTTATTGAGAAGGACGAGAGCATTTCTGCAGGAAACCTTCAAGTTTACACGACAGAAATAAGAAATTAATAATCTTCATCTGCTTCCACTTCTGTCGGCCTCCGAGAGCAGATCGTTTTATTCTTCACCAGCCAGGTCTGATGTTTATGTGGGTTCATCCAGATGTGACATCAGGGGGAGCGTGTGCTTAGAGAAGTCAGAATCCTTCGTCTTTGAAACTTTGTGCATCGCCTTCCTGTCCGCGAATCAAATCAAGGCTGTCGTTGCTTTCATCAGTACTTTCCGACCTTCTAACTAAAGAAGAAACTCTCCTCCGCTTCAAAAAGAAAAAAAAACTAAATCCTGGCAGGCAGGTAGCGTTACGCCTCCAGCAGGACGTGCCAGCGGCAGACCTGCTGTCCTCGACTCTCCTTCATGTCCTGCCAGTGGAGCTGCTCCTCCTCGCCGCTGCTGTTCTGACCCAGAGCGATCCAGCCAATCATCTCTTTGCGCTTCATGCTGCGCCGGTTGTAGATGGAGACCAGCAGCGTGACGTCCGACAGCTGGAACAGCGCCACCTGGAAGACGAAGGTCTCCTTGTACACGGGGTTGGGCTGGCCGCGACGCACCGACGTCTTGCACCGCGAGATCTCCTGACCGACCGAGTTCAGCAGCGACAGACGTCCGTAGGTGTCTGGAGAGAGAGGATGAAGAGGAAGAAGAAGGAAGGAAATACACAAATGTCAATGCCATGCCTTTTAAGTTTCTTTACTTATTTTCCTGTTGTGTTGCCAATCGAGTATAAACTTGTTTTCCCCTGTTATTAGCTAGATTTTCACCCAAATTTAACCAAATTTCCAGAAAATCAGCGAAAGAAAATTCAAATTAATGCACATTTCCAAATTTTGCAAATATTTAGAGTTGGATCTTTAAGATAAACAGTTGGTGGCGCTATGATTCGGTGCCGTTACACTGTTGCAGAAGAAGAGGACACAGCGAGATGATGTCATTAAAAGGGCGGCGGTCAAAGCTCAAACGATGGAAAACCATGTGGAGAACGTGACGGAAATATGACATTTCTGACACTTCTGTCTGTTATATCTGAGTGTATATAAACACGGTGTTATGTGTCTTTGGGTGCGAGGCTCACTGCAGACCTGGTGGCCGGTTGATAGCCAGGTTTCTGAAGTGGCTGCCCTTGATGAGCTCCACAGACATGCGTCCTGTGGTGGCGTTGTAGGACAGTCCCACCAGCAGCTCGGGGACGCCGCCGTGGGTCAGAGACTGAGTGGAGGAGGCGCTGTCGCTCTGAGACACGGCAGACAGGCTCAGCTGGGAGCCCAAACTCTGTAAACACAGAAACATCAGGAATCAGGAACAGCAGCGTCATGGTGTGCATTGCTGCTACTTTCAATTTGTCATTTCACTTCACATCCAAACTTTTTCTGACTGCATCAAACTGACCTTGAGGTTACTGCGAGGCTCCAGAACCAGCGTCGTCTCCATCGTCCCTCCGTTCGGGTCGAGCCCACCTAAACGCAGCATCTTCTCCCCCATCATGCGCTCGCGGGACATCCTGCCTCCGAGAGCGTACAGCCGGAACCTGATGGCCGATATCTGCAGGTCAGACGGCTCAAGGCGCGAGAAGCGAAAGGTCTCGTTGAAGTGCGGCAGCGAACCTTTCTGCACCGAGGTCTTGTGACGTTGCTTCTTGGAGGGAAGCAGGACCATGTGCACCTGCCAGGAGTCCATCCCGCTGCGCGCCTTGTCGGGAATGTCCCGAGCCGCGACCACAGAGACCAGCAGCTTCTCTGAGTCCGGACGGTACTCCAGAGAGAGAACCAGGTCACCGCATTTGGAGATGGGGGGTCGAGGGGAAGAGCTTATCGGCTGAGACGCGACGTCACCGTGGGGAGGTTGCTCTTGCTGAGAAGGAAGGAAAACAAAAAAAAAGTTTATTTATTTAAAAAGCTATAAACTACAGAAGAAATGAGACATTATACAGACTTTTCTGTTTGACACTACCTTTTATTGAAATAAATCTGGGACTATTTATTCATATTTCACACTGTACTTAAGTTGGGCTGTAATTTTTTTAATATTGTCTGTCTTGTCCAAAAGCATTTTATGCCTTATGTAAAGTACTTTGTTTTGAAAGATGCAATACAAATACAAATGCCTTACCACTGTAAATAGATTTTTGGCTCTTGTCCCACACATTAACTGGAGATACCAACCTAAAATATGCTCTTTAAGGGTTTATCTTGTAAAAATATGTTAATCATGATGCATGCATGTATGAAGAGTCAAGAGACAGAAACTGAGAAATCCTGTCATGAAGGAGAAATAAACCCCCCCCCTTCCTTATGCCTCCTCCTCCTCCTCCTCCTCCTCCTCGCTCTGCAGCCTCCTATACAGTCAGCAAAGACAACATTGATTGTGTCGAGTGTTGACGGAGCGGGCCTGAGTGTCGGCGTTCACATGGCAACGGCGGAGGAGATAAGATAATCACCGAGCTCCTGCTGAGTCTATTGAACGTGCGGGTCAGGAAGTCCACACAAGAAGAAGAAGAAAACACAAAGACAGACCCTCACCTAATACACACTGAGGATACTGTGGATGTTTACTACAACTTTATATCTTTATAAGTTAGGAGGCAGTAGAAGAAGTAATCATTACTTCTAGTAAAAAAAGATCGTAGAGGCAGCAGTAGCAGTAGTAGTAGCTGTAGTAGTTGTAGTAGAGGTACTTGTATGAGTGGTAAAAGTGACACTTGTACTTGTACTGGTAATGGTAGCAGTGCTAGCAGTGATATTATTAAGTGTTGTAATGACAGTAATAGTGATGGTAGCTGTCAAGTCAAACTGGGGTTTCCATAAAGAAAAAAAAAAGGAAAGTGTCGGGACTAGAGGGGGAAGAAATTACATGAATAGATAATAAGGAAAATAATGAAAAATCCACAGACATTCAAAAGCAGGCTGGACAGTACCTTTCTGCAGAGCACTGCCCGGAGCATTAAAAGTGTAACACGCAGCGTTGCATGGAAGAGGGGCAGAGCAGTCCGGAAGAGAAAAAATGGCACGCTAAAAACACAAAGCTAGAAGATGCTATCAAAGGTCTCAACGGTGTTGTGATGAACAGAAAGACTGTGTGGGGCTGATATGTCTGAAAAGTCCGGAGAGGCAGCCGGTAAGATGCAGAACTTTAAAGTGACTCGAGAGAGTTTCCCTGTCGGTGACCACTGCTGCTGCTGCAGAGCTAAACTGGACTCATGCTAGTTTAATAGTATGGGAATAATTTAACTGTTCAGTGTCCAAAAAGAGAGTGTTTAGTGTTTGTTGGTTGAAAATCTATTTGTGAACCTGTTAATGCTGGAAACAAGGATGATAAAAAGCATTAATTTCTGTTTGTTAAACGCATTTGAAGTATTAAGGTTGCTTAAAGGGCTGCATAATTTGATATTATTTTAAATGAATATACGTATAAAGTACTTTGTGCTAAACACTTATGTTGAAATGCAGTGAAATGCATGCAGGACCTGATATTGAGCCAAGAGTGAGTCAGCATTGGGCTTTAATTTTATCCACATTTAGTGTGAGACAATGTTTTTACAGGTGCGTATATATTGTTATATATTTTCTTTTCTGTTTGGTTTCTAAATTCAGGTTTTTCACCTGATGCAATGACAAGCTAAATTGCTGAGCCTACCAAAATAAAAGGAGGAAAAAGAAGCAGCCGTTTGGTCATTGAGTAGATACATCAATCCCTTTCAAGTGGGGGAGCCGCACAGAAACTAAGAACATAACTTGACAGTAGCAGCAGTTGTCAAAGTCCAACTGAAATCATATCTAATCATCCCTCTTTTCAGTCAAACGTAATGTTCAACATGATTTTTAAATGAAATTTTATGTATTATTAAAATGAAGAAAAAAGGTCTTTGGAAAAATATCAGAAATGCTCCTTTTTGTCTCAGCAGGCTTGGGGGTTGGGGTAGTTTATTTGTGATCATTTCCCCATTATGTCATTTTATTAAACTTTATTACTGTAGGAGAAAATGTCACCCAAAAGTGAATTAAGACATCAGATCATTTAGGGGACATATTCTTCTTTTGGTGATTATCTGTTATTTATATCCTGTTATGATGTCAGATATTAAACATGGTTCAAAGTTCCAAAACTTGAGGTGAACGTATGTAGAAATGCTGCCTTTAAGTCAAAAGTCAGGGCTTCAACCTGCTCTGAATGCTTCGTTTGCATTGTTTTTTCTACCTTCTTGTCACACCTGCCCATAAACGACCGTCCATTCTTTAGCCTTGGTTGCTAAGGTGGTTGCTAAGGTGTTTCCATGTGTTGTTCATGTTGTCCACTCTCATCTTTCACATCTGATTCAGCTCCATCATGTACGGATGGATTTGAGAAGTCTACGTTTTGAGTAAAGAATTATAAAAAGCTACTATAGTTTGTTTGCGTAGCCTCCAGAGCCGGAGAAAGCTTCCTGAAGCTGACCAATCAGAACAGAGTGGGCTCATCAGGAGGCGGGCCTTAAAGAGACAGGAGTTAAAACGGCCTGTTTCAGACAGAGGCTGAACTGAGGGGCTGCATAAAGGGCAATATAAGATAAATAAGGAGTTTTTAACTGGAAATCATGCAAAGATATTCTAGTAGAGCCCCAGAATATAAATATAGAGCTAGAAATTTGCAGAATATGTCCTCTTTAAAGAAGAACCAAAGTGTCAGTAACATCTAAGCTTAGCGAATAAGAATGTTCTGTAATCAATCCAATATTTTATCAGCTTGTGGAAACTTGATCTGTCACCAAAATCAACAAACTGTAAGAGGAACAGAGCTAAAGAAACTCAGGAAGGATTAGTAGTACATAACCTACTGGTTATTATCCATTTATGTTCTTGTAACATTTACTGTGAATCTATCATGTGTCAATTTGTGTAGTATTAACTCTACAGCAGCATTATTAAGACTGTTATATAACTGTATAAATAAACTGCTACAACATGGCACTCCCTCTCTGCTGATCCACTGATCCAACCTCATTTGTTATTTATGAAGCGTTTCTAGATATCAGTGTGTGTGTGTGTGTGTGTGTGTGTGTGTGTGTGTGTGAGAGAGAGAGAGAGAGAGAGTGTGTGTGTGTGTAGGAGGTGTGTACTGCACAGATTGCTCCCAATTTCAAAGTGTGATTTGGTGACTGAGAAGTTGTTAGATTCTACATTTTGCAGTCTCCTACGTGCACAAACACAACACAATACACACACACATATATACACACACACAAACATACAAACACATAAACACACACATATATACAATGATTATTATTCATGAGCTTCTGTTTGTAAGCCAACAGAGCGTGGAGAGCTGAAGGAAATATATCAACTATTTATACGAAACCTCAAGGCCTCAGAGCGCCGTGTTTGTTTTTTTTCCTCCAAAATGAACCTGAGAGGATAACATGGCAGCGTGATAATCCTCTCACAGCTGAATGATGATACCTCAGCCAAGCATGATGGGTAACAGCAGGGCTGCGGTCAGCTCACTGACCCTGTTAAGTAATCCTCAATGCCTGCCTTGTTTTTTTTTTTTTTGTTTTTGTTTTGGCTGATTATTGTGACCAGAAAAGTGTGAAATGTTATGATTTTTAAAGTTTTTTTGAAGGATTTGTCATGAAGTCAAGTCTCATTTTTTGTCTACTGGTTTTCAACACAGGGAACATATCTGTATATAAATGGATAGAGGAGAGTGTCAGTGCTCTAAGAATATCAAATTCTGGGCATTAATGATGTCATAAAAATATTGATAGTGCAACATGAAAAAAAAAAGTTTTTGATCATTGTGATAATCATGCTCTCTGGTTTTGGAGCTACAGATCCCATAATGCTTTAGGGACATAAACAAGAAATATAACAATATTGATTCAGTGAGTTAACTGCTTGGGTGTATTAGGAGAGCTGATACGGCGCCACCGCTCTGCCAGTTATTCCCAGTGGCCACTCGCAGTATTCCCCACAGACCAGCATTATAAAAGAGACATCTGTAAAACTGCTGACTGACACGTCGAACTGCAAACAATTATAAGTTTTTATGTTATGAATTTATAATCCATGAAGGTTTTATATCTGTAAAACCTTGAAAAAGCAATTTAAAATCAGTGACGTCATCCCAATGTAAAGTCAATGAGCCAGCGAATATTCAGTGGACCACACAACACAGAAGCAAATCGGAAGCTATAAAACTTTTTTGGCTTATGCGTCGATTTAATAGATGAATAGATCTCTGAGTCTGGTATCTAGTTCTTATAATTTTAGCTGTTAGCTGTGGGCTTCAACTTTTATATTTTTACAAATTGGCACCATTAAAAGTATGCCGAAATAGTTATTAGCAGTTTCTGTTTGCAATGTACCCAATAATGTACAGACGTCTATCGCTGGATTACTGAAGAGAACCTAAAAACGTGCCGACTCTCAGGGGAGTTCTGGAGTTTTGAGGATTTGGTCTTAAATTTTTTGACACTGTCAGAATTTTTCTGCAGGCCACCAAAGCTCCAAATGGGTCTTCAGTGGACCTGTCTCACAGTGCGATCTAGCAACACAGTTTTGGATTGACGACCAAAGCGTATCTGTTTTCTTGTGATGAACAGGTAAGATAATGATGGATCTTTTTCAGGTCAGGTACAAGTTTTAACACTCAGAGGTTTACTTTGATTATCACAAACACAAAATCTAAGATCCCTGCAGAAACACTTAAGTGTCTGCTACACTAAATAATACATAAAATATCTGAAATGTCAGGCTGCAGTACCTCAGGGCTCCAGGCGGAGGAGCTGTCTGTCTGGTCATTTTTGTCTACAGCCGTCTCCACGTCCTCGCTGCCATCTGCGGCCTGCCGGCTTATACTGAGTGTGGGACTGTCCTTGGCGCCTGATGGGGGCGCCTCGACTCCTGCGGGTTTGTCCGGAGAGTTTGCAGACGCCCCCTCATCCTCTGCTGCTGCTGCTGCAGACAGCGGGTCCAGGAAACGCTGCTGCTTCTGTGCCTCCATGTCTGCAGAAGGGAGGCAACAGAGTAGGAAAGTCAGCATTACACCCCCTGCTGGCCGGTTTTAAATCTGCGGGTGTGAGGACAGAGTGTAGTTCTGAGTAGATGTGCAGGAATGTGGTTCAGTTTACAGCTTCGCTAGCTTGTTGCAGAAGTGCCAAAAACTGCAGTTCCTTGAATGGCCACTTGAGGCTTCAAAAGCGAGTCAGTCTCCATAGACCCCCATGTTCAAATGCCCAACTTTACAGCAGAAATAAACATGTTTACAGCCTGGTATAAAAAATGGTTTTGGTCTTTATAACTAATTTCATGACAACTGTATTGGGGGGTGAATTTTTTTATAACTCATTTTATTAAG
This sequence comes from Thunnus albacares, assembly GCF_914725855.1. Classification (NCBI taxonomy): domain Eukaryota; kingdom Metazoa; phylum Chordata; class Actinopteri; order Scombriformes; family Scombridae; genus Thunnus; species Thunnus albacares. Next base: position 26,617,638 of record NC_058120.1, on the reverse strand, counting down.
TCATAAAGTTATGCATACTTAAGGATGTGGCTGTGACATGTCGCTAGCCGCTAGGTGGCTTGTTTCAGCATCCAGGCTTCATCCGGCCTGTCTCAGCTCCACCTCTTTGCCCATTTTGGATTAGCCGGAAATTTGGCGGAGTCAGGCACTGCCAAGATGGCGACTGCTGGAGCCGCCCACTTTGAGCTTCAGAACCACTCTTAAGAAACCAGTGGGTGACATCACGGTGGCTACGTTCATATTTTTTCTATATGTAGTCTATTGTGTTACATATCACAACCTCTTGACTTTGTACAGAAGCTCTTTGAGAAATTTGCAGTGTAGCACAAAGTCATGAGTAGGGCTGCAACTGATGTCGCATAATCGATTAATTGATTAGTTGTTTGGTCTACAAAATGTTCCAATATGGTGAAAAATGTTGGTCACTGTTTCTCAAAGCCCAAGGTGACTTCCTCAAATGTCTTGTTTTGTCCTGACCAACAGTCCAAAACCCAAAAATATTCTGTTTACTGTCAAAGAGGACAAAAGAAACCAGAAAATATTCACATTTGAGAAGCTGGAAACAGAGAATTAAGACATTTTCTCTTAAAAATATTATTCAAAACAATCAAAATAGTGAATGATTAATCCTCTGTCAATGACCTAATCAATTAATCGACTAATCGGCTCTAGTGAAGAGGTTGTGATATGTAGCACAACAAGCTAGTGAAGCTCTGTAAATGGAACCACGTTCATGCACATGCTCAGTAGCGTCTGCCTCACACAGAACTACTCTCCAGAGACTGAAAACGTGATGCTGTTATTAGTCTTCGGCGCCGTTTCTAAACAAACTAACGTGACCAAACTGCTCATGACGAAGGAACATGTCACCCAGTGCAGCGGTGTGACTCACTGACGTGTTTTTAATAGTTTCTGGAACAACAACGGAGGTCTACGGCACAGAGGAATAAGATATATCAGGCTTTGGATACACACACAATACTTGTTAGTAGATCAGTTCATTGTTGGTTTGACTCTGCACTTGAGATTTGTTGACAATCTCTGACTGATCCTTTGAATGAAATAAATAACTCACATATCATTTTACCATGTTGAAGGGTGGAAACAGACAAATACTTACAAGCTGACCTGGCTGTACATGATGTGACAAGTCGTTCTGGTTGCCTCTCTCTGGTATAGCATCTAATTTAGTCTTAGAGGTCTAAAAGAAGCCCCCTAAACCTTGTTTAGGACTGCTGTGTGTTAACAGAGGCGATATTGTGTAATCTGTTAAACCTTGGCCTTTTCCTGAGACAGAAACACTTGGAGAACAAGCCGTACCTCAGACCAATCAATAGCAATTATCTCCTATTCACCGTCATTAATGTTGGTCTTACTGTTATATCAATGGCTGCATTGAGTGCTCGCCATGGCAACAGGCTGAGGTGAGTCATCAGCCTGTGTGTGTGTGTGTGTGTGTGTGTGTGTGTCACCTTGTTCATTTGTGGGTTATGTCACTGCACCGCTCACATGTTGGTTAAAGATGGAAAATAAATACCAGGCAAGTCACGGAGACAGAACAACCCCTCCGACCAAACAATGTCACCGCCCACCAACCGACCAGCTGCTCACCAAACCAAAGAGGTGCGTTCAAGTCCATACAAACATTTGTGTTTGCTCACCGTGATGAACGTGAATGTGATGTTAATCGGTTAACAAGTTAAGTGGTGTAAAAACAAGCTCTGAGGCTTTGCTGCACACCTGCACACCACACAGATTTACTTTTTTTTTTCTGTTTCACTTATAAACATTTCACCTATTCATCATGTGACCAATAAATCACCATATATGTATATAAAACATCACAATCAATCACTTCTTCAAAATGATCATATGCAAAATACACAATAATAAAGAGAAATGTCCATTTAACTAGAACATCTTTTCACAATATCCTCCAGAAAATGTACTTTTTCATCTCAAGCCATCGATCAGTAAAGTTAAATATTCATCTTCCTCTTTCTGTAGTATAATCTGTTATTGAGGGTTTCATTAGTCTTTCTGGAGAAGTGAAGCTGTGTTTTTAAGATAAATGAGAATTTAATAGCTTAAATATCAGAGTGTTGTTGTTGTTTTAGAGGCTGCCAAAGGGTTAGTCTTGTTATTCTTCCTCTGTAGTGATAAATCAGTGTGACAAATGTTTTACTCTTTTTATTTATCCACATTTATACATGTAAGTGTGTGTGTGTGAAGCAGAGGAGAATTTGCTTTTGCCTTTGTTGGGTGGGAAAATGTCACTTCAGGCTCAAATGATAATCCAGATTATGTTTTGCTGGATGTTGGAATTATCATTAACCACAATTTTTTTAGGAAAGAACATTTGAAGAGCCACAAAACTTAAACTTTGTCAATGTTTGTTTAAAACTCAACTGCAGACATTTCCTGAATTTCAAAGTCTATTCAAAATAAAAAGCTTTTCTGGTAAAACAACAATTACGATGTGAAAAAATAAATCTGCTTGATTAACATAGAATCAAGTTGATCCAACAGAATTACATTACAGTAGTTGGAAACATCAATCTCACAAAAAAAAAGCAGAGTAAAAAATGAGCTCTGTGTGCTGCTGAAGTCATTCTTCAAACACCAGAAAACAACTGTGTACAAACAAGTGTCTTAATTAAAGCTGCTGTCTGTCCACAGCCACAGCGGTCCAATCACACTGAGCCTCTCTGAGCTCTTTACAGCCTCTAATCTGCAGTAAAAACATTATTTGGGGCCTTTTGGCTCACTGATGCTGCGATGGATTAGTGGAGGGATCTTTCAGATTTTCTGTTTGATGGATTTTAGGCTTCCAGTTTGACAACGATAAACTGATGCAACTGACAATCACTTCTCCCTTATATAAGATTACAGACAGTTACTCTGTACTCACAAGCTTAGTCAAGACCTGTTGGAAGCAGCAAACAGCAGAAATACATGAATATAGTGGAACATTTAGCAGCTAAAGAGACAGATGTTTCCCTCAGGATTCGGTAAAGAGCAGAAACAAGAGCTAAAAGAGACTTCAAATGAATCATAATGTTGCTCCGTAACTGCTGGATGTGGAAATAAGCAACTGTTTGTTCAACAAGTTCAACGTTATCAACGTAATAAATATGTTAATTTTGTTTTTTGCAGCTTGTTTCTGCTGAGCCAAAGTGGTAAAAAAAAAATCAGTTACTGCAGGTTTAAGCATCTAAGCTGTCACTCTTTGCTCTCTAGCAGTCAAAAACCACTTTATACAGCTTAACATTTTAGAATTGTTTTACGTTTTCATATGTAAATACAATAACTCATTCAATCAAACGTTCCCTTCAAACACATTGTGCACTTCTTTTTGCCTTGTTTCTATCAATTGGCCAATCAATGCTTATGCTATAATGTTGGAGTTAGTGGGTAATATTGATAAAATCTTGAATGTTGAAACTCACAGGAATGTCTTTTTTTGTCTTGTCTAAAAATATGTACCTGCATTAACTGATTTTTGGCGACTTGTTTTCAGCAGAAACAACACTGACATGTCATCACCTTTTAAATTGATATGTTAAACTTGTTAGCAAACAGTTGCTTATTTCCACATCCAGCAGTTACAGAGCAACATTATCATTCATTTGGAGTCGTGTTTCTGTCCACCTGGTGAATATAAGTCCAATATTCACTCTCTTTTAGCTCTGTTTTTGTTCTCCACCAACTCCTGAGGGAAATATCTGGCTCTTTAGCTGCTAAATGCTCCGCTATGTTCACCAGCTAGTCTACAGCTAACTGTGTCTGTTTGTTGTTTGGTGCTGAGCAGGTAGTGTACAGCGGCTTTTTACAGCTTTTTCTCTGAAAACAGCTGCCTGCTTTGGCTGAAAATGACGCTATGAGAGCGCTGAGAGTGAACAAAAACAGTAAAGTTGCAGCCGGACAGATAAACAATGAGATGAAACTCGCTTTAAAGCTCCGTAAAGCCAAGAGGAGCTGCAGAGTCCCTGATAATTCTCTGTAGGTTCATCACTACAAGTCACGACCAACACATTACACACTGTTGGCTCATACATTGTTATTATGAAAATATCAATTATAGCTGATTTAAATACTTGACATATCTAAGAACCTCCTCAAATTGATGCAAAATGCAATTAATACATTAATGGGATGGTTTCATACATACTGTCATATCACCCCATCCTACTCTAATGTGCGCTGAGGAAAACAGTGCAAAAAGTAAAAAGTTTGACAGCACACCTTCACAGTCTGACGGCTCAGTGCTGCCCTCCTCCTGGTCCGACAGTCGGGTGAATTTGTGGCGTCGGCTCAACGCCAGCTGAGTCGTCTGAGACTGCTGTTCACTGCCGTTAGCCGCCGCTTTACGGAAACTCTGCGAGCGTGACACGGAGATCTCAAACTGCTTCAGGACCTCGTCCTCGCTGTCAGAGGAGCTGGTGCCACCATCGTCACCATAACTGTTCACTGGGCGGAGACAAACACAGGGAAACAGAGGGATTGACGAAGAGGAAAAGCTGGAGGAGTTCAGGAGAGGAGAAGAGAGGAGAGGAGAGGACATCCAGATGGAAGGAAAACATTAAAAACACTTGAGTGAATTGTCAACTGGCAGATCCAGCTGCATTACTTTGGTCCTTAAATACCTCAAATTTCTTTACAATTTGCACCTGGACATACTGTTGGATGTTGGATGATGTTCAATGGGTGTTCTCAACCCAACTAAACATCGATAAGAGATTTTAGTAAGACAACTTTTTCACCACAGTCATCAAAACACCAAATATCTTTTGGAGGAATGGTATTCATCTCTCTGGTAGAATAACATCTGTAGTTGTGGTAAATACTGAGGAAATCACAAGGAACTTTTTACTAAAAAAGCTGCAACTTTGGAAGATAAGTTGATTTGACTAACTTAGATGGATAAAGCTTCATTTGATCTTCAGTTTTGTGTGGGAGCGTCATTCCATTTACAGAGCTTCGCTAGCTTTTTGTGCTACGTATTACAACCTCTTGACTTTGTACTGAAGTTCTTTGCGATGTACAATATAGAACAAAGTCAAGAGGTTGTGATATGTAGCACAACAAGCTAGTGAAGCTGTAAACAGAACTGCGTTCCCACACATGCTCAGTGGTGTCTGCCTTACACAGAACTACTCTCCGGAGACTGAAAATGTCATTGCTGTTATTAGTCTCTGGAGCTCTTTCTACAAAAACTAACAGGACCAAACTCTTCATGATGAAGGAACATGTGACCCAGTACAGCGGTGTGGCTCATTGACGTGTTTTTAAAGGGGACATATTACGCTATGCTAAACATAGTTCCAGAGCTTGAAGTTAACGTATGTAGAAATGCTCCCTGAAAGTCAAAAGTCAGGGTTTCAACCTGCTCTGAACGCTTTATTTACGATTTTTTTCTGCCTCGCAGACAAGCTGACGTCTGCTTGTCACACATGCCCAGAAACCGCCATCCGTTCAGTAGCCTTGGTTGCTAAGGTTGTTGCTAAGGTTTTTCCATGTGTTGTTTGTGTTTTCCACTGTCATATCTCGAATCGGATTTAAGCTCGAAAATGTACGTTGACATTTGGAGTAAAGAACAAGAAAAACTAGTGAAATCCTGCTACTATAGTTTGTTTCATGGTTTGTTGACATATGACGAGCTGGCCAATCAGGACAAAGTGAGCTCATCAGGGGGCGGGGCCTTAAAGAGACAGGAGCTAAAACGGCCTGTTTCAGACAGAGGCTGAACTGAGGGGCTGCATAAAGGACCAGTAGAAGATAAATAAGGAGTTTTTAACTGTACATCATGCAAAGATATTCCAGTAGAGTCCCAGATTAAAAATAAAGACCTGGAAATGTGCAGAATATGTTCCCCTTTAATACTCTTTGGACAACAACAGAGGTCTACGGCACAGAGGAATAAGATATATCAGGCTTTGATATGCACAGCAATATTTGTAATTAGGATTAAATCCTTGTTGGTTTGGTCAGCCTTATCCTTTAAATCACATGCAGAAAGCTTTGCTCATTAAATGCATTCTGAGGTTTTTTGTCCTGGAACATAATCTAGACTAAAAAACACATTTTGAAAACCAAAGCTGTCAGCAGCTGACTGAGGAATCAGGACTCACTAGTGGAGATCAACAACACCATCCACCTCCTCGCAGGTACAGTGTATTAAAGTCATTTTGTGCTGCGTGGGAGTAAAATTACCCCTCGTTTATGGGATGTAAATGCTTATAAAATAAGCAAGAAGACATATAAAGCCGTGCACTCCTCTTCTCTCACACAGCCTGAGAGAAGGAAAGAGCGTCAGCTGGGTGGAGGGTCACTCCACTCACATCATAATTTCACCATAATTGGCTAGCAACAGCTGAATGAGTGACGCTGCAGTGGAGCGATCAGCCCCTCCTCTCTAAAGTGCAGGTCACTGGCTCTACCTGAACGATCACCATGGTTACCTGCCGAACACGAAGCTGTTCTGAGTGGGCGATTGGTCTGTTAACGTTTGTCTTCTAAAGCTCTTTACAGGCGGAAGCTTCCATAGTGGAGAAATGTGGCTCAATGAATAAATTGACTGCATTTATACAGAGCTTTTATGTAAACTGCTTTACAACGTGCCTTTAAATCACCCACTCACATGGCTGGATTAACCTCCTATAGTAAAAATTTGTTAAAGGGGATATATTCTGCACATTTCCGGGTCTATATTTATATTCTGGTTCTCTACTGGAATATCTTTGCATGATTTACAGCTAAAAACTCCTTATTTATCTTATAGTGACCCTTTATGCAGCCCCTCAGTTCAGCCTTTGTATGAAACAGGCCGTTTTAGCTCCTGTCTCTTTAAGGCCCCGCCTCCTGATGAGCCCACTCTGTTCTGATTGGTCAGCTTCAGGAAGCTTGCTCCGGCTCCGGAGGCTACGTAAACAAACTATTGTAGCAGGATTTTGCTACAACACATGGAAAAACCTTAGCTGCAAAGGCAACAGAACAGACATTTGTGGGCATGTGCAAACAACCTGATGTCATCAAGAGGAGGAAGTAGAGGTAGCTTTGCAAATGAAGCGTTCAGAGCAGGTTGAAGCCCTGACGTTTGACTTGCAGGGAGCATTTCTACATACAAGTTTTGTTTAACATCCAACATCGTCACAGTATATGAATAACAGAAAATCATGAAAACCATGTTTCCAGTTTTGGATGATAGTAAACTGTTTCTGTTTTTGACTATTTGCCAGACAAAATAAGTCATCTGAACATATTAACTCAGGCTTCAGGGAATAATGATCGCCTTTTTTTTGTTGTTGTTGACATTTTAAACACTAAAACAAAACTTAACAACAATTGAATTCAATATAATCTACATCAACAATTCAGGACTTCTTCAAGACCAGGGCCCCAAGATGAAAGATGGAGGATCTGTCCGAGTTGATATCGTACTTCAGTGGTGCAAATTTCTATGACAAATTTTCAGTTTATCAAATTATGTAAACCTTAAATGATATGGAGTAAACATGCACATGCACACACATATGCAGGTGTAGAATAAGCAGTTGTCAAACCATAATGGAAAAGAATACTTTTTCATAAGTAAAAGACGTGAATTTAAACATTTATAAAGCAAAAATATTATCAGTAGAAATGTATTTGAACTGATGAATGCACATGCAGCATGAGCTCATCGACACAGACAGTGTTTACGCCATAAATTGCACCTGTTCAACTACGGGATTAGATTTGTTTCATGATAACTGAATGACTGAAAGAAAGAATTAAAAAAAAAATGTAATTGAAAGTGAATAAAAATAATTTGAAACCAAAAAATGACCTCAAAGGCAAAACTTTCAGTAAAACTATACAAGATTTTTACATTTGATTACAATATTCTCAAATTTTCTTTCACTAATTAGGATTTAATTTCTTAATTTTTCAGTTTTGTACCACTTCCCGACCATTGATCTGTTCCTCCAAAAGTAATTGGCCAATTGGGACGCAGCCCTGTAACACCTGCCTACACAAGAGCTTTGTGTCAGAACTGAAAGATTTAGCTGCAAAACTATAAAAAGTGACAGCAAAAGAGAAAGGAAAAAAGAAAAGTGGAGAATATTGTAATCAAATGTTTCACTCTTGTATAGCTTTAATAAAACTTTTGCCTTTGAGTTAATTTTTTGGTTTCAAATTATTTTTTATTCACTTTCAATTACATTTTTTTGTCTGATTCAATAATGAAACAAATGTAATCTCATATTCATTTATAATCCTGTACATTATATGGAAAAGCATCATGAGTGTACAGTATATTGGCTCATTAAAAACATCACATCCTGACAGGAAGTACAACCAGGGCTCCTTTAGTGAAAGTAGCAGTACAAGAACAGAAAAAATATAGATGTTTAAAGCCCCATTGTGACATTTTTTGTTACGTAAGTACACAGGTTAAACAAGTGATGGATTACATACTCCTTACTCATGAAATATCCCTTTAAAACTGCTCGTATAATGCTGAAAATGTAGTGTTATTTAGCTAAAAGAATGACATTTAGCTTAGTTCCTGACAAATTAACATTTTGGACACATAAGATCTCCAAACATAACAGTGTAAATGTATGTTTTGTCCTTATTTGTTATATTTTGTGTACAGAAAGTCAAATTCATTAAAAGTGGCGCATCAGCTTTTCATTGTTTCTTGCAGAAATGAAACTATTTTAAGGTTTAAAACTACATTGACTGATATTATAGATGAAAGCAGCTCCTACCTCGCTCTTTGAAGCTCCAGAGGATTTTGAGTTGTGAAAGTTAAAGAGAGAGACTCCAACCAGGATGTGTTGTTTGTTCAGGAAACCGACTGGAAATACCTACAACAGAGCCGCAGCTGCTCCACCTGCTGCAGGTGAGAAACCAGCTCAGTGTTTGCTCATTGTTTGACTAGTGGGGCAGGAAGAATCCGGTCTCCAGCTTGATCCAACCCACCAGCGTATTTAAAGTAAAATACTGAAAAAAAATCTGTTCATTCCAGCTGACCAGTATGTGTCATCTGAGCTTCATTCCAGTTTCAAAGCTACAAAACTTGTTTAAATACAAAAGCTTTTCTTTGCAGGTTTCGAAATTAAAGTGACACATTTAACTACTAACTGGTAGTTAAATGTTTAGTCCAAGAACAGCAACTGAGGTCTGCTTAAACCTGCAGCAACTGATTTTTTTGAGCCAACATTCATTTGGAGTTGTGTTTCTGTCCACCTGGTGAATGTAAGTCCAATATTCACTCTCTTTTAGCTCTGTTTCTGCTCTCTACCAACTCCTGAGGGAAATATCTGGCTCTTTAGCTGCTAAATGCTCCACTATGTTCACCAGCTAGTCTACAGCTAACTGTGTCTGTTTGCCGTTTGGTGCTGAGCAGGTAGTGTACAGCGGCTTTTTACAGCTTTTTCTCTGAAAACAGCTGCCTGCTGTGGCAGAAAACGACACTATGAGAGCGCTGAGAGTGAACCAGAACAGTAAAGTTGCAGCCGGACAGATAAACAATGAGCTGAAACTCACTATAAAGCTCCGTAAAGCCGATGGGAGCTGTAGAGTTGCTGATAATTCTCTGTAGGTTCATCACTACGAGCCACAACCAACACATTACACACTGTCAGCTCATGTGGTTTTATTTTGTCCACCTCATTAACATACATGAGGACAGAATATTAGGAACACTTTTCAATATAATGCACTCCAGTACACCACCACCACCCCACTATACCTCAATAATAAAGTAGAATTATCACCTTTCTGACAACGTCAACAAAAACTGAAAATGTAAAAAGTTCGTAAATGTTGAATTTATGGCAGAGCTTTTGCATTGGTTACATTAGATTGCACAGGTGTTCCTAATAAAGTGCTCAGTGAGAGTACATTTGAAAATACTAAAACCCAGACCTGAAGCTTCACATAGAAAACTGCCCACCTGGTCATGTGTCCGGTTGGGTTCAGGTCAGGATGCTGAACTTTATAATAAACATGCAAAAACACTGTATGATGCTTTAAAGACACATTGAAATGAAAAATACATTTACATATACATTATTCATTTATCTCTTGTTACATGATAAACATGTGTCCATTAGCATCCGCCCACCCACTTTGGCGGGTGGCAGTCTGTGCTGTGAACTGTTTTGTCATGAACTGGAGCAGCGCTGCGGAGGATCGATCCAAGAAAAACTGCTGTCAGCTCGACTCCCAGCAAGCATTGCTTTTCCTACAGCCACTTAGAGGGCTGATAAATGCAGATAAATGCCTGCCCCTGTCTCCCTGCCCGCTGCAGTTACCAGAACATGCACACACACACACACACACACACACACACACACACACACACACCAAACACACACACACACACACACACACAGAGCTAGCAAGAGGAAAAAATAGGAGTGTAGGATTCTGTCATTTTGAATCAGGAAACAATTGAATTGATTAGACAAAAATAATTTGTTCTCTACTGCAGAGATTTTCTTCTTCTTTGTATTATTTACTGTTGTTGTTAATAAATATTTAAATAGACAAAGTTTTTCTCTTGCTAGGTTTTTTCATTTCAGTTTTTATCTTTTCAATCTTAATCTTCTACACCCCTGCATCACTTTTATTCTATGCAATAAGAAGCCACTCTTAGTATGTCTTTGCGGTTGCATGTTTTCATACAAAAGGAGCTTTACACACAACCTTATCAGAGCTGAGTATGTGATGACTGTAGTGTTATACAATCTATTTGAAGAACGAGATTTACAACCCTTTAAATGTAAATGACCACTGTAAACACCCAAAGCACACAATCGTCAACTTTAATGAAATAAAACTTTCCCAACAACAAAATTGCGGCTTGTGACATCGGAAAACCACTGGCTACAGTTAATGTTTTAACTGTCTTTTCCTGTAAAATATGTTGACGACTCATCTTGAACTTGTGGGCGGTTACCTAAATGTATCCAATCAAATGCGATTTAGTTATGACAAGCTAACCCAGCCCGTCATATAAAACCACACTCAACTGTTAGCTCGTGTGTAGCTAGAAGAGCAGGATGGTGTGTGTTTAGATTCCAGTTGGCGAAAACTTTGTTTACATTAGATTTGATAGATAGAAGCTAAAGATGCTCTAACATTTAGTTAGCCTTCGGTGACCTTTACTCTGGGCGTTAGCGGTGTTTGACAAGTGGGAGAGGACAGACGGACTGAACAGAGAGAACAAAAACTACAAACCGACTTGTCTCATTCTCTCTGTTCCTCTCCGAATGTGCTCTTTCTCCCTCACTGCTGAACTTTTCTCCAAGGTTTTATAATGTTAATATTTTTTTCATGTGAGCTGCAGCAGAGCTTTGTGGCGGTATGTGACTGACTCACTCGACTCTTTCTCTCACAGACACACACTCGCCCACAGAAACCGCTGCACAAATACAAACCTGCCCACGCGCTCGCTCGCTCTCTCTCTCTGTTCCTGATGAGTTTAATTGGAGTCTTACAGCAAAGGAGTCACGTACTCTCTCTCTGAGGTGATTCAGGTTATATAATCAATGAACCTTGACTAGAAAGCTGCGGCGCTCATTCGGCCAGCGTTCATCTTTAAGAAATATCAAGACAGACTTGTCTTACAGGTTTTCAGTGGTAGACTCTTGGATTTAGTTCAACATTTTGGGAAATAGTCTGACTATCTTTCTTTCTGAGAGTGAGATGTTCAGATGGACGTCAATCTGGAGTCTGGATGTGTTTAGCTTAGTGTAAAGACTGGAAACAGGGAAACAGCCACAAACAAACAGAAATCTAAAAACATCAATATGTGGTTTAAGAAGGAGTTGTGGTGGAATTAGTGTTTCAACTAACGATTGTTTTCATCATCAAACAATCTGCAGATTATTTTCTCGATTAATCAATTAATCATTTGATATAAATCAGATGATTAATCCCTCACTTGGAAATGTTTGGCATTTTTGCTAGAAAACCTCATGACAAATGAGCAAACTCTGTCTGCTGAAGAAGATCATGTGACAGGATAAGAAACACCAGAAGAACTCCAACTCCAACTCAAACAAAACAACGCAGAGGGCTTGGCAAAAAAACTGCAGCGGTCACCTAGCAAAATAGTTGCACCTGGTTCGACTTTTGCAACAATGTGACGAAGGCGCTGCATCGGCCAACCACATACATGGAAGCTCATGATTAGTTTGTGACGTCAACGCCGTGTATCTGCTGTTAACCACGAGATCGTTGAGACGAAAGATAAAACAGTTGCCACCACAATAACTTTCGTGAGTTATAAAATCCTGATTTTACAAACCGCTGTTCTGTGTTTTGACATCCGATAAGCTTGTATGTCATCGTCTTGCTGGTACCTTAAACAAACACACCTCCACCAGCACATCCCCTTGCATTGTTTTAATGCAGGGCTGTTTTCGGTCTGAATGCAGTCTTAGTTGATCCATTCAACCACCTCGACCTCCCCCCTAAGGAGTGGGTTTGCTGCCAACGAGGTTGCGCTAGATTCATACCTTTTGTCTTTGTCTCCCTGAAATAACGTATAAGACTTAATTGCAACAGCAAATATGTTTAGAAGGAAACGTAATGTTGCCTGAATGACGTTTTCTGTCGACATAATGAGAAAATGTTGTTACTTGACAGATCTGGTAACTCGTGAAAATACTGATACTGAACGTTTCAGCATAAACGTTCAGTGACAACGCATTTCTTTTTTTTTTCCCACCATAATATCAGATCTTGTGGTACAATATCCACTCAGGGTGACTACGGTGAGGCAATATTAAACGATGGGGTGGCTGTGACTCAGGAGGTAGAGCGGGCCGTCCACTAATCAGATCGGCGGTTCGATCTCCGGCTCCTCCAGTCCGCATGGAAGTGTCCTTGAGCAAGATACTGAACCCCAAATTGTTCCTGCAGGCTGTACCATCAGTGTTTGTGTGTGTGTAGATAGGAAGCGCGTTGAACGGGTGAATGTTGGCATGTAGTGTGAAGCACTTTGAGTGGTTGATAAGTCTAGAAATTAGAAACATTTAAACTTTTTATGGTTGTGTTTAGACACTGGCTGCACTTTGTTAAGGTTAGAGAAAGATGATGGTCTTGGTTTAATACAGAAAAAAGTTGTCATATTATTAACATTAAACCAAAACCACGATCTTTCACTAACCTTAACCGACTTCAGTGCAATATATAAATGTTAATAAAAAAACATTACCTGTGAAATTATGTTCACAACGTAACATGACTGGGAAAACAATTTAGTAGTATACAAACAGAATTTCTAGCAGACAGAGTTGATATTAGGAGTCCTTGTCAGGTTAATGTGTAAACATACTGTGAGTACAATCTCCCTCTGTCGGTCACTCACCGAGCCCCTGGCGGATTCCCGCTCGTCCTTTCCTGCGGCGACTGTGCGGCTCCAGACAGGGCAGTCCGCCAACACGTGAAAAACACAGCTTCTTGTTGATGAAGAGGAAGAGGACAGCCAGCGCCACGATGAAGACGCCCACCGCTGACAGGAAGCCGATGGCCTCTGGGGTGACTGGCAGGAGGAGGGAGAGGGAGAGAGGACACACAATGACACACTGATCAGACCACACAAACAGACAGCCTGGATACACACACACACACACACACACACACACACACACACACGGTACGCATGGTACATGTGATACACACAGACAGAACGAGTGATACTTTAGTATTTGTGCGACCCTCAGTGCCTTGCTCAAGAGCAGAGTCAGTGTCAGAACAGCTGCTGGAAAAACAGTCTTCCCACAAAGTTTGCTGGGCTGAACCAGCAAGTCGATGCCTTTCTCAAGAGTACTCAACGGGTAGTTTTATAAATGAAATTCTCTTCTTTGTTTACTGTTCACAAATACTTTTTTCTTTTAACGTGATATCATATTTCTATGAAACATGTGGGTCACATATTTGCCTGTCTGTGTCTCTCAGCTACAAGCCCATTGGTACCTGTGTAAAATATTTGTTGAGGACTACTTTGAGCAGCGGATTAATACACATTTGGTGTTCTAGTGAGTATTTCTGGCAGCAGGATTGTGTGTGTGGGACTGAGTGACAATAAACTACATTTTGTGTTCATAGTGATGAAGGAACATGTCACCCTGTGCAGCGGTGTGGCTCATTTACATGTTTTTAATAGTTTTTGGGCAACAACGGAGGTCTATGATAGGCTACAGAGAAAAAAGATATATCAGGAACTAAGAAAAGAAGAAGTAAGCAAATCAATCAGAATTCCACTGACATTTGTAGTGATGTAAATAAATAAAAATCCAGCCTTGGAATATAACCTTACTCAGTATGTCGTATTGTTCACTTCATGTTAACGCAAGGATGGTAATAAAAAAGAAAAGATCCGTATCGGCCTGAATATAAGAGGATATCTTCTTCTGGATATTACATTTGAAAAAGTGGGGGTTGTCACAACATCAGATCTTCTTTTTGAATGAAGAGAGTACCACTGCTAACACCAGCTCCTACACAGAATGTTGCATTATGGGTTGTTTTTAGTATTAATGTTGCTAGGCTAGCAAGTTTCTTCCAATATGTTTATAGTGAGTCTGTGGGGAAAAAGTGAAGAAGTGTTTTGTCAGCTCACTTAAACCTACAGGAGTTTCTGAGGGCTCTGGTAATGTGTTTTTCTGCCATGTAGGACATAAATAAAGTGAAAATGAATCTGAAGTGTCTTTTGACGTCTTTACTGCATAAATGAACTGCTGTCATAAATGATGAAGAGCTCACAAAGACTTAAAGTCTGCAAGTATTTTTCCAAAACAGGTGTTGGAAAAGTTGGGGGGTCGTCTTACAATCAGAGTTGGTTTATACAGAGATTCAATAAAAATCCCATTGACATGTATGACTCTGCTAATGAGTAAAAATACAGCCTTGGAACAGAACCTTTGACAACAGTATGTCGTGCAGCTCGCTTTATATATCGTTTCCCGTAAGTCACAAAGGTTTGCGGGCTAAACGTCACAGCTTTGAAGTCTCTTGTACTGAATGGAATTTCTGAATATACTTAAAAATGACCTTGCAAGTCTCTTATTATTTTTGCTCAACTGCCTTGCACACAAAGTCCTAAAAAATGCGATTAAGTCTTTCTGCATTTTACTGAAAAAAATACAATGATCTTGAATCGTCCTCAGGGTTGAAAGATTAAAATTATTTGACGATATTGCCCAAAACCTCAGACAAATATATAAAAGAAAAGGGAGAAGAGGAAAGAGGCTAAAAAGTCTAAAACTGAATGAAAACAGAGAAGAAAATAACCACAGAACAAAAGAGAAAATGCAGCAGAAATGTGGAGAAATGAAAAGAGAGATGAAGTGATAGGTGTATGACTCTGCTCTCCATTAACGCGGCTGAGACTCCTTCAAAACGAAGATGAACAGAAATGCATAAAGGGGGGGGGGGGGGGGGTCGTCGTCTCCCGTTTCCACGGTAACAATTCAGAGTGGAGAACTGAATCAACGGCAGCAAACAGAGATGAGTAGACATCCTGCTGAGAGCCGACGCCATAGAAAGGACTCTGCGTAGGTGTGTGTGTGTGTGTGGATGTGGATGTTATACTATTACTTATTTTATAGGCCACCTTTTTGTTTTTCACACCGTCTCGAAGCTCCCACGCTTTCCAGATGTACCGTATTAATCTACACTGAAAACGTCCACTCACATCGCCAACCAACAGCGTGTCCGTGTGGTGTGTTTGGTGGTAAAATAATGAGCAACAACAGCAGCCGGATCCTTAAGTGAAGACGCTGTTTTGCTTAAACTGTAACATCTGTAATATTTTAATCCTGTATTTGTATCAGTAAAAGTCAAACCCCCAACAGAACTGCAGAAAAAGTTGCACTAGTTGTTCATAACTTCAAACTTAGCAAAGTTATGTTTGTTAAGAGGAGATCACACAAACTATTTCTAACATAGAGATTTGTTAATAGAGCTGCAACAAATACTTGTTGCTGTTTCAACTTCTCAAACGTAATTATTTAAGGGGAACATATTCTGCACGTTTCCAGGTCTATATTTATATTCTGGCGCTCTACTGGAATATTTCTGCATGATTTCCAGTTAAAAACTCCTTATTTATCTTATACCGGCCCTTTATGCAGCCCCTCAGTTCAGCCTCTATCTGAAACAGGCCGTTTTAGCTCCTGTCTCTTTAAGGCCCGCCTCCTGATGAGCCCACTCTGTTCTGATTGGTCAGCTCCCAGGTAGCTGCGTTTCAGACGACTTCCGGCGGCTTGGGAGGCTACGTCAACAAACCATGAAACAAACTATAGTAGTAGGATTAAGGCTAACTACTTTTTCTCGTTCTTTACTTGCAACTTCTTAAATACATCTGTAGATGTTGGAGCTCAAATCTGATCCGAAATATGAGAGAGGACAACATGAACAACGCATGAAAAAACCTTAGCAACACCCTTAGCAACCAAGGCTACTGGCCATTTATGGGCATGTGCGACTGGGTAGTAAAAAAATGTCACAAACGTGTTCAGAGCAGGTAATTTTTCACTTTTTCTTTGGTCTACATCTTATAGACCAAACAATTAATTGAGAAAATAATCTACTGAATAACCAATAATGAAAATCTTTAGTTGCAGTCCTATTTGTTAATACTGAATATTTACACTTACTAACAGCACAACTGTCAAAACTAGCTGCTCACTGTATGACCTATAACAGGCAATATGGAATATGGTCATTTTATCTGAACAAAATGCTGTTTATTAATGATAAAACTTTGGAAGATTTTAAATTACACTTCACAAAAATAACCTGCTATTCTGCAAATTACAAAATGTTAGACAAAATTACCAAATAATAGTCGGTCAGTTTTGCGTAATTGGATAATTCCTCCTCATGCTAAACTGCATGAATAATACTTACTCTGCAATACATATTTGTACAATTTACACCATACAAATACAAAAAATATCGCTAATATCAATATATAAGCAAATATTGCTCATGTATCGCTTAACTGGCCTCCTAAAGCTGTTATTTTAGAAAGTTAAGTTAGCTTGTGATGCTATTTCCTGTTTACATGCAGTAGTTGATTGCTTTTGAGTAAATGGCGCCACAGATGTAGTTTTAAGAGCTTTTCAGAGCTCTTGCTATAAAAGTCTGATTGCAGTTTCAGAAGCTTTTCTTTGTTGATAAGACAAGTAGTCTGAATACTGGGAACCTGAAAGATATTAAAACTCAACACAAAGTGCTACCTGCGAACCTCAAACCAAGCTACACTGACTTTTTAATGGGAGAAGTTTTCTTTTTAAAGCACACTGCTCTACAAGTTGAGCTGCTGTTCACTCCCACATCTAGAAGAGACATCTATAAGACGCTGCAGTGCTAACACACGACAGATGCAGCACAGGAACACTTCTGCGCTGGTTATAACACTGTCCAAGTTTCACTTTAAAAAAAACCCATCCCCACCACCTACTCCTTCCTCACCTACATGCTTATGATGACAGTGACAGAGAGGATGCGGCTGTCTCGTCTGGAGGTGGAGATCATCTTTGTTTTGTTGATGTTCTTTTTTATCAGTTTTTTGCTGCAGCATGACTCGAGAGATGGCAAAGACGGCAATGCCAATGTCTGTTTTTTTTACTGAGAGTGAAAAATCTTTTTTTTCCTTTTTGAATATTCATTTAACAACAAAAGTTGTCAGCCCAGTTTTTCTCCTTCTTTTTCTTTAATTTCCACAAGTCGGGAGATGTAACTGAGAGAAGCAGGTACGCAGATGCAGTGTCCAGATACATTATTTAGTTGTTCTCTGTGGTTTTATGACTCCATTACATTAACATAACATTTATTTATTTATTTAGGGGGGAACCCAATCTACTATTTCAAATGTTAAGGATAAACTTCCACAAAATACTAGTTTGGATGAAAGTCCAGATTTGATTTGGGAAAAGTGTTAGCATGACACCTTTACAATATTCCTGCTGTATTTTACCTTATTTTAATTTATATGTTCATATGGTTATTTCAATACATTTTAAGTACAGTGCATAGGGAAAGAAAAACAGAAAATGATCTTCAAGAAAACACATTAGAAGTTGGACACAACAAAGTACTGGGGTCTTAAACTTGTCTAAATTAAGAGCATAACAGCAAAATGAAGGTAAAAATGTTTTATCTGGTGCTATAATGCATTTAAGAACTAGGAGCTGGTTGAAATAAAATTCAAAAAGCCTGTGGATGAGACTTAAATTAATTTAAAAAAAAAAGGAGAGAAAACTCTCCTGCTGAAATGAGCACAGTGCGACAGTAAATGTTTGGACGGTGTGTTCGGGTGCTGCAGTAAAGTGGAGTTTCCCTCTCAGCTGCTCTGACAGTCAGACACAGAGCTCAGTGTTGGAGACTCAGAGACTCCCACTGTCTGCACCCAGATGGACAGGAAGAAACCCCGGGTCAAAGTCTGGCTTCACACCTGCTACACACACACACACACACACACACACACACACAGGACTCATGGTCGCATCAACACACACACACACACATCATTATACACAAACTACCAAAATCTAAGTAGGGCTGCAACTCATGATTATTTGTTTATTCTCACATTCATACATTGCTTATACAAAAAAATACATTTAAAAAGTGAAAACTGCACGTCAAAGCACAAGGTGACATCTTCAAATTGCTTGTTTTGTTGACCTTATGTATTTTTACTCTTTTTAACAAAATTATGTTTGCATGTGTTTGTCTTTGTGTTTGTGAATGAACTGTATATGTGTACTTTGTTTGCAAACTCACTTGCCTCAAATAGCCCCTTGAGGCATATTAATACTCGCTAAAGTTTGATATATTTAGAGGTACGAAACTGGATATATCGAGGTAACACAACACTCAAAGCTTCCACGCTCAATGCAATTTATCATTTTATAGATGCAAAAATGATCATATCCAACTCTACAGCTGTCAGTGATGAGGAAAAATGACAATAATAAATCAGTGTCCGAAATCTCAATTTGCTGCTCGCTATAGAGAAAACTGCTGATTGACACATTCTGTAACTATTCACTTCACAGTTTATGGGACTGTTGTGACTCAAGTGGACTAATATAGCCAGCTGTCATCTATGTTATTTTTTAACTTAAGATAATCTTTTTGTGTACGCTGCAATAACAAGATTTTCACAAAGTAGACACAAAAAAATTGACCAAAATGTCCATGAAAACATCTCAAACCACTGCAGCATAATTCAGTTCTTGTCTGTCCATATGTATGCTCAACGTTTCACTAAAATATGGCTGATTGAAATGTTTCAGGTGAAGTTTTGGAACATTAAAGACTGAGAACAAATGACATAGAAGCCATGTATTTATGTCAGTTAAGGATGATTCCTAATGTTTGTAATTTGTCCTAATGATGATGATGATTGAATTTAGAGATTGAGACCATAATGACTCTTTGAAAACAATGATTGACTTAGTGTTTCTAGAGAGAAGTTCAGGCTTTTTGAATGAGAGTCAGCTGAAGCATCTAGCGGTCATCAGTGGCACTTTAAGGTAATGATGAGCTGATCTCTGTTAGCTTGGTGCTACGTTTCCCGGCCCAAATTCCGCCTTTCCATTATCATGTGTAGTTTTTTTTTATTGTCTTAAATGTTGTGGACTACACTGTAAAGTTCTCAAAGAAATTCAGTACAAAGTCAAGACTTTGTGATATGTAGCACAACAAGCTAGTGAAGCTCTGTAAACAGAACTGCGTTCCTACACATGCTCAGTGATGTCTGCGTTACACAGAACTACTCTCCGGAAAATGAAAACATAAAATGTTATTAGTCTTTGGAGCTGTTTCTAAACAAAGTAATGTGACCAAACTCTTCATGATGGAGGAACATGTCACCCAGTGCAGCAGTTTCGCTCATTGATGTGTTTTAATAGTTAGTTTTTGGACAAAAACGGTGGTAGGGGACCTATTATGCTCATTTCAAGCTCTATATTTTTATTCTGGGAGTCCAGTAGAGTAGCTTTGCATGATTCACAGCCCAAAAAACTCCTTATTTATCTTATACTGACCCTTCATGCAGCCCCTCAGTTCAGCCTCTGCTCTCTGACAGACAGTCGTAGCTCCTGTCTCTTTAAGGCCCGCCTCCCAATGAACCCACTCTGTTCTGATTGGTCAGCTTTCCGGAAGCCTGCCAAGGGCCAGCCGTATCAGAGTTGTGTGAAGTTACTGCTGATGCAAACCCAACATTTCCAGCTTAACTGCTTCATATTAAAAGCTTTTAAATTACTAAATAACAGCAGATGTTTATTATGAAGATTTAACAGGAAATGAAACGTGTTCCTCATCGAATTAGCAGAGCTTCATTAGCAGCACAAAAAACAATCAACACAACAACATATGGAGAAATTTGGAGCTCCTTGTTCAGTGGATCAGTTAGAAATAACGCAGGGAGGAACAGTACAAGCAGAAACAGCCTCAGTGAGGGTGATGTTTGATGAAGAGCTGCAGATGACCAGCACACCTCCAACAGGTAAACTACTTATTTTACTTTGCCCTGCTGTGTAATGGAAAAACACTCACAGCGTGCCAGCTCGACTTGAGTCACGGCTTGGCATGACTACCCCCCAAAACAATGGAAAAACACCATAATGTTAGCAGAGCAGTGAACTGGTGCGCAGTGCATGGAGCAGATGACCATATAAACGTAGAAAAAGTAGAAAAAAACGTTGGAAACTGAGTGTTCAGAGCAGTCTGAAGCCGGTGCTTTTTGCTCACAGGAATTACATCTACTACCTCATTATTTGACACTTTGGCCACATTTAATATGAACATCTGACATTGTAACATTATATGTATAACTGAAAATAACGGAAAAGCATAATAGAACCCCTTTAACAATAAGAAGATCACCAGCTTTATCCTTTAATAGAATGGTGTCCTCATCATGGAAAACTTGCAAATATTCACATTTGAGAAGCTTCTAGCAATGAATTTTTGGTATTTTTGCATTTAAAAAAATGACTTAAACAATTAATCAGTTATCAGAAAGGCTACCAATTAATTTCCTGTCAACTGACTAATTGATTAATGATCTAATCATGTGTACAGCGCTACTTAATAGGGGCTCAATAGGAAGTTAAACCGGTCTGATAACATTGTTTTAGAAAAGCTTTCCCTCCCACAGTACACAAGACCAGCATTTTCAGATTTTTCTGTGGGAGTTAAAAAACATCTGAATCTGTGTGGATAGAAGACCAAAACATGGTGTTACTCACATACTACAGAGGAATAATCCTCCTGGATCCAGCAGGCTTCAGAGTTAATTAATCTTAAGACTGAGGACAGAGCATTCAGATGTGTGTTATAATAATAATAATAATCTGTAGGCAAATGGCCAGGACACACACACACACCCTGAAACTAATTACCCACATTAATGAGTGACCTTACAACGACCTAAGAGAGACAGCAGGCGCTTTTTTAAAATTCATTGCTAAAAAAGAAGAAAGAAAAAACTACAAAGCGCTTTGTTCGTCTTCTTCAGGATCTCTCATATATCTCGTTAATGAGCGGTAACAACGAGGCTCTCGCCGCCGCAGCGCTGTCTCTCTTTCTTTTTTTCTTTTTTTTTATCCTAATCTAACGCTCACATCAAAGTGCTCTCTTCTCTCCTCGGGAGCTACGCACTTCAAAGCCGGGGTGGAAAAGTCAGCAGCTGCATAGTAATCAGGGGATAAGGATTTAGTATTCACACACACAGACACACACAAACAAGCTTTCACAACCGTATCTGTCACAGATTAGCGGTTGTGAAATTTTTATCAGCGTTGGTTCGATCTCTCCATCTCATTAGCCTGATCTGATGCTTCTCATTGACTTCTGGGTCGCATCGGCGCCCTAATCCTTGTTTGTACATTAATTCATTAGGTGTTGCAGTCAGTACATTTGCACGTTCGACAAACTGTTTCATCAATACTCAACATTTGTGCTATTTTTAGCTCTAACTGATTCCCTGCTGATGCTGTAATGCAATTCGCCTTCCCCAGAGATTATTTTAAATTTATCTTAATCGGATATAATCTGATGGAAATATTGTTGAGAGAGAGATGAGAGAGAAAAAGAAAAAGTGATGAAACTTCTATTTAGGTTTCTGCGATTCTTGTTATTCTTATTCAAGCAGCAGTGACCACGTCTTGAGGCTGAAGTAGCTTAAAGCGCCACCAACGGCTAACGGATGCTCCAACTGACTCCCATTCAAAAAGCCTCAACTTCTCTCTAGAAATACAAAGTAAATCTTTTTTTTTCAATGAGCCATTTTAGTCTCAATCTCTAAATTCAGGCCCTCTAATAAGTGTGCTCGTGGTCATTTTGGAAATTATTGTTCTGTTAAGATTTGACTTCTAGTAGCTTTGATGTCTGCCTTGTGGGCGTTGATTGACAGCTGTGATTGACAGTTGGCTCACCTCATTCACACTATTGTCACAATATTTCACTAAGTTTAATGCTACTTGATTACGATACTTGCCCTGTTAGCACAATTTAGCTAAAGTAGCTTAGTGTCCAAGTGTGCACCACTCAGTCATCCCAGTAAGCTAACGTTAGCTTGAATCTGAGGTAGCGGGTGTTTCCGGTGCGTGAAAGGCAACACTCCTTATTTGAAAAGGTCCTGGCTCCTAACGCAACTCTGGGCTTCAAACCGGCTCCAATGCATACCAACAGGTGACGTCACACCTCGCTACGTCCATCTTTATTTACAGGCTGTGTTGTCGGCAGATCACTTAGCAGTTCCCTGTCAGTCAGCATGAGAAAAACAGCCTCCGTTTGTTATTGGAGCACAGTAAAGACGTCTGTAAAAACTGGACAAAATGATATTGAAAAGTTTAGATTATAACCTTTATTTTAATACCATATGATGACTATATGTCCAACATACACCTGCTTTTACAGACAGATTTATTATCAAAAGTGCCCAAACAGTGAGATCCTTTTATATAAATAAAAGTGTTATAGCAGGTTTACAAGTGAGGCGCCAGCGCAGTGACAGCCCAGATTCATCTGTTATGGGGTGAAAACAAGCTCAGCTCAATTTAAGTGTAAAAAGCATAAAAAAATAAATTCTGTAAATGTATTTATATAAATCATGATCCAACAAACTGTAAGCAATGAAATATAGAATTTAAAAACAAGAAAACAGAAACTTGCAACCAAATCTGTAGTCATGTAATAATTTTTCCTCTAATTATTGTATAAAATAGCTGATTTCCATTCTTGGATCATTCGTTTGCTTTTATATTGTTTTCCTCCTTTGCTCTCAGTTCTCAGTTTTGTTTTCGGTAGAACGACTTCTGCTGCTGTTCCCCGCAAACAACCAAAACAGCACAACGGAGCCGCAATTGTGTAACTTAACTGGGTCTCTAACAACAAACAGAAAACAGGCTTACCTATGGGTTTATCACTGTGAATGTGACGATGAGCTGCCATCTCAGTAGTTTTTCTAACGTTGTAACATGCAGAACTGTTATGTTTTAGCCCCAGATTGTCTTTTTCCTAACCGAAGCGAACGTTTCTCCAGAAAACTGTAAGTAAACACTGACTTCATATATTCAATATAGCTTCTAGCCTGTTTCTTTAAACAAACTGTAAAATAAGAGCCTGCAGGAAGCAAACAGGCTGTACAGGTATATATGTTAGAGGAGACTCTCAAAGTCTCCACGGACAGATACGACCTGCAGGGAGACGATCATGTGATCATCATTTCTGGAACCAGGGGCATCCAAAATATCTCCTCACAATAAGTCTCTGTGGAAATGATGGCATGGATTAGACTCTTCAAATGTTTTGCATCTCTAGTTTTATTGCCACAGACAGGATAAGTGGCTTAATTAAGGCTGAGTATAGCTAATTGTTTGTATGGTGATGCTGCCTTCACTTCTGGCAGACACATTAAATCTACACTGAAATTAGTATATCTAAGTATATCCAAGCTCAAACAAACACAAAAACATTGGATTAGCACTGGATCCATCTTTAGTTGTTCATTCCAGCTAAACAAATATATGAAATAAGTCAATATTCTATGTGACAGATATTATTTTTACTGCTATGTTTGATTTTTTTTTTTTTTTTATTGCCAAATGTTCCTGTTGAAGGCTCAGGGTCCAGGGCTACTGCTGTAAACACTCCTCAGACCTGCATCCCCACTGATCTCCGTTACAGACTCTCCTGCTCTCCAGAGCCGTCATGTGACGTTCACTGACCTCACCGCACTACACGCAAACAGCCGAGCTGTTGTTGTTGTCGGGACGGGAGGTCGAATCCACCCAGAAACATCAGCACACCATGTTTTCAGTTTGACTCAAGGTTAGGTCACCGCAAGGTGCGTTTGCTTAAACCACACACACACACACACACCTGAAAATCATAGTTTCCCTGGAAACAGCCCAGTGGTTCTATTAAGGTATAATGAGTGTGCCTTTTCCCACCCACATAAGAAGGTCTCGTGTTACCATGGCGCCGTCTGTCTGTTCGTCCTGATTGGACAGGATGACGAGAGCATCTCAGGGTTTAGATAAAGAGATGATGATTAAGAAGAGGAAAAAAAAAAACAACAACTCAGAAGGTGGAGAGAAGATTAAAGTATAAAACGAGGCACAAACGCTGCTGGTGTTCAAACTCCACTTATTCTTTACTGGATGTGAGTTGTATTCACTTATAGTTTTATATACCTTTTTTTAGTGTTTACTTGTACAGTAAGTCAAGTATAATATCTTCCTGATGCACTAAATCATCTTTAGGATGTTTTTAATGGGACTTTTGTTGGTTTTCCTCCTTGGTGCGATTCGTTTAGGCAGATCTGAACACAGTGGTCTTGATCTGCTCACTAACGAATTCTGGAGCCGTTCGTTTGTGGCAGGAATGTGACCTGACCTCCATCTGACCAACTACAAGGCTGCAAGTTTGAGCTAAATGGCTCCCGTAGCCAGGAGCGCTGCACAAAGTTCATGAACAAACCTTTAAGGCATATTTCAACAATACGATTCTCTTCAAATGTGCTTTCAATGGAAGTGATGGAGGCTAAAATCCACAGTGTGTCCACACAGTCATTTAAAAGCAGATGTGAAGCTTATATGAGGCTTCAGCAGTCTGAGTTAGTCATATCAAGTGGATATCTGACACATTTAGTATTTTTAGCATTCAAAGTGCAGCTCTAACATTTCATCAAAAGTCATTGCAAACAGATTTGTCTTCAATTTAGATTTAAAAGTACTCAGCATTGTCTCTAGTCTGAGAGCTTCAGGAAGTTTGTTCCAGATTTGAGAAGCATAAGCTAAAAGCAGCTTGATTAATATGAATATGACGGATAAATGATTTATTATTCCTATTTTATGTGTTTTATACTTTATCTCATCTTGCTCAGAAGGAGATTTTAGATTCTTTACTGTTAATTAAATGCAACAAAAAGCATCAAACTATCAGCTTTCAGGGTTTGATTTTACCAAAACACAATCAGTACCATTAAAGGAGGAAACACTATTATAATCATCAGTCCTATGAAGACCACTACCTATCAATCAATCCATAGAAATATTGATCAGTGTGAGTCTGGCGGCAGCGGTTTTCAGATCCATCACCAGAAACCAAAGCTTGATAACACTGATGATAAAGCACCATCTGCTGGTTACAGGCTGCATTACAACTTACAACATGAGATCACGACTCCAGCTGCTAAAACACCTGCTGTGACATCACTGAAGGAGGCGAGATGAAGGAAGGAAGTATGAACGCATACAGAAGCAAGTGCAGCTGCAGCAGATTGAAACACTGTGTGATCCAGAGCGAACACTGGATTCACTCTTTAAATTTCATTATCACAGGTCCTAAAATGGATCACAGGCCTACTGGGCACAAGTTGAACAAGTAATAAACTGATAGAAATCTAAAAATGAAAGATATCTCACTGGGGTTTCAGGATGCAAGGAGCAGAAATAAAACTGCAGGACTGTAAATTGCCAGAAAGTAAACTCCTCCCTGGATAATAGCAGGTAAAAATACACAATCAGAAGAAAAAACTGAGCTCAATCTTCATGAGTGTTTGTTAATAAATGAGCAATGACAGAAAATCCTCATTTAAATCTTTCCAGGAATAAGACCTCCCTTTATTAATGGATGACCTGCATTGAATTACTATATAGGATTCTGTACATTTATTACAGGTATTCTGGTTCTGATTCAGGTATTCTGGACATGAATATGTATATTTTTCCTTGCAATTTCTTCTTGTACATGTGAATCATTTCGGAATATTAATTACTGTTTGGCCCATTTTTAGATTGCCTGTAGTGCTTCTACCTTAAAGACTACAGGCTATTATTACTGGTGTAGTGGAGGCGTTTACTGACCTGCATGCATTAAATGCATATCGTGAAAGGTTGCTGACGTCCTCCGATTGCCGTCTTTATATGAATGGTGCTGTGTGTTTGTATGAATTTTGCCTGATGAAGGTCTGTGAACTAAAATGTGCACCTTGCTGAGGTTTATGTTTAATGTGTTAAAACTCAATAAATAAATAAATAAAATAAGGTGTTGTTAAAGTGAGCTAAAGCGATGGACAGTGAGTGAGAACAGTCAGGAACCCAAGTGTGCATTAAAGCTGTTTTTCTTGCTGTAATCATTCCTCCCTTCATAATGCACTTACAATGGAAGTGATGGGGGACAAAATCCAGAGTCCTCCTTCTGTGCAAAACATATATTTAAAAGTTTATCTTGAAGCTAATATGAAGCTTCAGCGTCCAAATGAGTCAAATCAAGTAGATATCTTTCAACGTTACAGTCTTTTTAGTGCCAAAGTTCCTCTTTTTGTTACTATACTTCCACCTGCAGCTCAACAGGGAAACACTGTCCGAGGAAACACAAAGAGGGAATTTGATGCTAAAAAGACTGTAAATGTGTCAGATATCCACTTGATATGACTAACTCAGACTGCTGAAGCCTCATATAAGCTTCACATCAACTTTTAAATGATGTGTGGACACACTGTGGATTTTGGCCTCCATCACTTCCATTGAAAGCACATTTGAAGGATCTTTTAATATCCAGTATGAACAGGAGGAATGATTACAGCGAGGAAAATCTCTTTCACTGTTACTATGGACACCTGACTGTTGTTTTAAGACACACTTGAAAAACTATGAACCTGTCCTTTAAGAATTTTTGATTCATGTGGTGTACAATGTATTAAAAATTTATTATATCACATTTTGAAGTACTTCCCAGCAGCATATAACTATTATTCCTAAGGATATAATTAGTTAAATGAACACAGCCTGGACCTGGAAAAGTGGCAGAAAATGAATAGATGGATATAAGTTTTTGCTAAAAATCAGCACTTACCCATTATGAGTGAATGAGTTTCCTACTACTGTAGCTGCACTAGTGACAGCGTTTGCTGCAGGTTTGATGGTGTTGACTGAAACTTCACAAAAAAAAAAGGATTAAAAAGCTTCTTCCTGCAGCACAATCCACTGACGAAACAATCCCACGTTTAGTTTAAAGATGTAGAACGTCTCCCGACACCCCGCAATCAGACACGAAAACATTTTATAACTAACATTACTGTCTACGGCAGGTAAGAGGAAATACTTTTTTAATACTTTCTAAGGCCTTCGTTATTTAGGAAAGTGAATTCCCTCGTCTTTCCTTTTCCTTTCTACTCTTCTTTCTGCCCTCTTCCCCCCGTTTCCCCCCCTTGAATAAAAGTTCCCACTTGTTCAAGAGAACAAACTTCATCGCTTTCCCTAAACTCTCTCCTTCATCCCTCCTTCTCCTCTCAATGAAATCTGATTCCTCTGAGCTGCTCTGCATCCTGTGTGAACCGTCAATCATCACGGCTTTCCTGCCTCCCACTGGGCGAGGCGGACGTCCTTTCCTGAATACCAGAAGAGACACAACAACATGGAGGAAGGTGGTGAAAGTCAAGTGCAACGTTTTGACGAAAAAAGGCCGGAACTGAAAATTCAGGAAAAGCAGAGTGATGTCAGGAAGTGTGTTTTTGATCGTTTGCAGGTCAGGAGAAGTTAAAACGGGACTAAATTTGAGCTTGATGGTCCATTTCTGACCTTGGAAACAGCAGTTAACAAACTCCGAACGTACAGTCCACTTGTTCCAGAGCTTTCCACAATATCACACAGTCTTCATGTTGTCATGGAACTTCAGATGTTCATGATGAAGACTGTGTGATATGGTCTGAAGTTGTTACTATCTTCATGCTTATTCTGTTTATTTCAACTTTTTTTTCCCTTTTCCGCTTCCAACTCAATCAGCTGACTCACACTTTTCACTTCAACCAATCAGATTTTGCCACAACCTCCGTGAACCAATCATCTCACTGCTGTCAAACTTTTAAGACTGTTTCTCTCTCTGCTTCTGTCAGCTGTCATTTCAGTTTTCATCAGAACCAGCTGTCCAATGACAGGCTGCATAAAGGGCCATTATAAGATTTAATAAGATGAGTTTTTAACTGTAAATCATGCAGATATTCCAGTAGAGCCCCAGAATATAAATACAGACCTGGAAATGTGAACGATACGTCCTCTTTAAGAGGACTGCTGCCAATATTTGGCTTAAAGTGAGTGACGTCATCCCAATGTAAAGTCTATAGGCTGAGCGGGAACACGGGAGAAACACTAATGAGAGCAACTTCCATTCAAGTGAATGGGTGCACTCTTGTAGCCCAGTATCCAGTTCCTCTCATACATCCATGGGAGCCACTAGTCAACTACAGCGTAGTTACAGCATAACCTCAGAGCTTGCAGACGTAGCCGCTGCAGGTACGACGTAACAATGAAGCTTCAAGCTCAACTTTTAAAGGACCAGTGTGTAAGTTTAGGGGGGCTAATATAATATAATGGCTCTGAGACCATAGCAAATAAGGGAAACAGGAGAGGGATTAACTGAAAGACAAGAATTTTATTTAACAAAGATTGATTTAAATTAACAAATGTAACAAATGGGACTGACAGGAAAAAAACATGCTGCCAGGTTAACTAAGAAAACACCAAATATACGATACAGAAAATCAAAAGAACTACAACATAACACAACGTGGTGCCAGAGAGGAGGGAGCCGCCAGACTACCAGGACGAGGCGGGTTTTGTGCAACCTGGAGACAGTGTCCAGCTGCCTCCAAGTCCAACCAAGAACCAGCAAAACTAAAGACAATACAACACAGCAACACACACAAGTCCTGGCAGAGGCCCTGGAGCTGTCACAATAATCATAAGTATGTTTAAATTAGTGTATAATCACCTGAAAATAAGAATCGTTGTGTTTTCGTTACCTTACAATGAGCCCTTTAGCCTGCCATGTTTCTACAGTAGCCCAGAATGGACAAACCAGCTCTAGAGACGGCCTTTCTGGTTTTTTGCAACTTTCGCAGCCACTGTAGGTTTTTCTTCTACAAATTTGGAAGGGGAGGGGAAGGTGAGTTGATTGCAACCTGCAACCTCACCACTAGATGCCACTAAATCCTTCAAACATGGATGAGAAGTTCTGACACCGCATACCGTGATTTTACTCAACCAAAGGGGATATTTAGACCTCTGAGAAAATCAGTCAGCATGTAGAGCAAAGTAAAAGTGACTGCGATGAGACCGGTTTCCCATCAGGCTGGATGGAAGGCAGCGCGGTCTCGTCATTAGGCCCCAGCGTTCAAATAAACAGGAAAAAAAACACGGATGTCAAGGCGGTTTCAATTTCCTGATACAGCTAATCTCACACACACAAAGCAGCAGCATTAAATATTACTCATGAGTCCCGACGGAGACCCTTTCTCCTCTCTCAGCCAGTTATCTGGCAGTCTGAGATCACAGCGGGGAGGGAGAGAGCCATGAATTAGACATCGAAGCAGTCTGTAACTAGGCCATGATAACCAGAAACAGCATCACACGCACACGGCTGACTGCTTCTTACTGTTTAACGGAGCACAACTAGGAGTTCTTTGATGCTGTTTAGTTGAGTTTCTCTCCCTTTGACAGCACTCGTCACAACCCAGAGATCAGAGCAGGTTAAGAGCAGGTTAAGAGGTTACGTCCACATGTGGTTGACGTTATATCCAACAGGGTATGAAATTTGTCCTGTGGGGCTCGTGGGTATGTTCGTTCCCCATTTAGTTCTCATGGTTTCAATTATTTCTGCCCCATAGTGGTGAGACCTAAAGGCCTGGTCGCACCAGTAAAAAAATGTTTGTGGTGAAATCAGTTCATTTTGTTCGCAGGAGGGAAAGTAAATCTTTGAAATAAACTTTAGTGAACTTGACTTTGATGATCTTAGCAAAAGAAAATGGCATATTTTAAGCAAATTTCCAAAATATCTGCAAAAGAAAATTCCACTGTGCAAATATTTGGAGTTGGATCATCGAGATAAACGGTTGAAGGAGCTATTTTTCCAGTCGGTGCCATTAAACCGTCGCAGAAGAAGAGGACACAACGAGATGACGTCATTAAAAGAGCGACAGTCTCAAACGCTCAAACGATGGAAAATCGTGAGGAAAACATGATGGAAACATGACATTTCTGTTTGTTTCATGTATTAATCTGAGGAACGTTACAGTCTCGTCATCGCTCCACACAGATCTGATGTTTTCAGCTCTTCAGTGGAAGCTTTAGTGACGTTTAAGTCACATGATTGATGTATAATAAAACTGAGTAGTCGTATGTAACTCCACAAAACCTCGGCGGGAAAGGTGCTCGATAGAAAAATCAATTAAACTGTGATACATGAAGTACTCTCCTACTAAATTAAAGCTCCCTTTACTTTTATCTATGACCAGAAATCCTGATTTTGCCAGAGGAACGGTCGAAACCTCGCAAATAAAATGAAAGGGAGCTTTGGCTTAGTGTGCGGCTTCTTGCATCGCAGTAACATGCTACATGTATGTCAGGATTTATTCATTAAGTCTGTTTCCATTGAACTTTTTTTTTTAATTGATTTTCACAGATTTTTCCACTTCAGCTTCAAAGTTTTCTGCGATAATTCAGGGATTTTTTCAAATTGTAAGCGTTTCCACTCAGGTTTTTTAATCTGCAAATTGAGTATGTGAATAAAAACATGAGGGCGGTGATATGTGAGCCGTCTACTCCCTCCACTTAACTCTACATAAAGAATAATAAGGATCATTTTTTCAGGAAGACAGATGAAAGAAATGCCGAATGAGAGACTGTATTGATTTACAGAAGCTAATGGAACGGAGGCTACACAGGAAGTGACGTCATGACTTTGGCTCTCAAAATATCTGCTGTGAAAAATGTCTCCAATAAATGTAAATACTGCTGGTATTTGTATCTGGCATTTTCTTTTGTATTTACATATACAAAAAAAAAGAAAACGGCCCTGCTGACCTTTTAGGGAACGAAGAGATGCCAAACATGTGCTTTTATTTAACCCTCTACTGTCTGAGAAAAATTTCTCCACAACAGAAATAATATGCAAACACACTAATATCTCGCTGCTGCAGCCTCTGCACCTGATTTCCGATCAGCCTTCTTTTATGACCTTTTGCTTGTTTGCCTTCAACCTTTGGACTTGTTTGCCTTTGCCGATCACCTGCCTGCTGCCGGATGCGCTCTCCCTTAAGACTGAGAAAACCTCGTCTTACTCCCGCCTGACCTGCCTGATGAGTTTCAGTTCACACCTCGGATGTCAAAACCGCCACACGAGTGGTGACAAACAAACAAACAAACAAACAAATCAGTACCGCACGTTTTAAAACGTTAAAAAACTTTACGTGTTCAAAAATGTGACATCACTCAAACTGTCTCTCCTGATTGGATGCTACAGCTGAACTGTTCTCCCCTACAGCATGTATGTGACCTTATATAATGTCCTATATGTACTGTATCACGTGTGCCTTTTACATCATTGTCATTTATCTCGCTTTTTTTTTTTTTTTTGCACAAATGATAAATCAATAATAAATATAAAAGAAAATATTACAGGCTACAGCACAACTACAGGTTCATCCTCACTAGGCTGATTAAAGTCATGGAAGACGTACTCAGACTATTTAAGTAAAAGTGCAAATAAAATATATAAATTATCGAAGATTTTTTTTACTTAAGTTAAAACAAAAATACTTGGACTCTAACTACAGATGCATTAATACATAAACAGCATTTTTAAGATGGGGTTAATTTAATTATTTTATACTTTACATGCTGTTAAACAAGGCATCCAGGGGCCCAAAAGACTCAAGGTTTACTGCTTATAAACTGCTTGTATGTAGTTTAAATGCAGTGAATCTCCTGGTTGCTGCAAAGTGACTCATAACTACATCAGTCAGATAAATGTAGAGCTGCAACGATTATTCCACTGACAGAAAATCAACTGTTTTGATAATTGGATAACTGTTTAACTACTTTTTCAAGCAAAAATGCAAAAACATTCGCTTGCTCAAAGCTCTCAAATGTGCTCTCAAACTGTGGTACTATTAAAAATATTACTATAAATTTTATATTTTGGGGGTTTGATGATGTCACCGGATGTTGTGATGGATGTCTTTCACTGTTTTCTGATGTTTTATTGACCAAATGATCAATCTATCAATTCGTTATGATAAATGTCAAATTAATCAGTAATAAAAATGATTGTTAGTTGCAGCTTTAGATAAATGTAATGGAATGTGAGAAAAACACAGTATGAAGTGGAAATACTCAAACTACAGAGGGTTACCTGAGTATGAGTACTTAATTACTTTCCATGAATGGTTAAATAATGTTTATTTTTTATGCAAACAAATTTTTACAAAGCACAGCTGATACCACAGCAAAACTGCAAGCCCCTTCAGCAACATGACGGGAATATTACATCTTAATAATACCATTAAAATGAAAAAAGATGCAGTGTAAAATACCATAAACTCACTTGCTACCGAAGGTTCTCTTTAGGCCTGTATTACAGAGGCACATAAAACATCTTCAAATATCCTGGTATTATAATGACTGTGATGAATTAATGAATAATTAAAGTCTTTAAAAGCACAATATTGTATAACATATACAAAAATATGCAGCCATGAAGTGGCTGTGATGAGGCAACTCTTCAGAGAGAACCACAAAAACACTCTGAAGCTTGCAGGAATAAAGAAGCAATATCATAATTATGTGTTCATGTGGCGATTGATAAAGGCCCTAAAATAGCAATTATATGGCTAAAAGGCAGAATGACAACATTACTGGGCAAAAAGAGGATAAACTGGCCTACACATCCTGTCGCTCTCAGTCAGCCAAACCCCAGAAAGAAACCAGGAGGAGAGAAAACAGCACCAATCTCCAGCACCGACATCGACAAAAATCCACATTTGAGGCGGCCACACGGTGAAGAGACACTCGTACTTACTGTCCGAGGCCATGGCTGCGGCTGTTTCCCTCAGACTGTCAGCGGAACCGAGTGTGTGACCGGCGGATCAGCGGCAGCAGCATCCCCGCCGCTCTTCATCCTCCAGACCCGCAAATCTGCAGCCACACAGCGGTGAACGGTGACGCCTTCAGGAACTGTAGGAGGTTTCCACACTCTATAGGGGTTATAACGACTGCGTTTGCTAAATGTGGTTGTTTAAATCTCCAAATTATGGAATTGTTCCTTATAATTACATCACAACATCTCGATATCATTTGCTTAAATTGATCTGAAATAGAAGGGATTTGGAGAACATGTGTTTAACGCAAATATTTGATGGTCTTTGAACTTATCATTCATCAACCGTAGTAGCTAACCATAGATATATATGGTATATATTTAAAAAATTACAAAGAATTTTATGCCATAGAAATATTTAATTTAAAAGATAAAATATGTTAAATTTGCAGTTAATCACAGCTAAAAACATAACCAAACATTCGAAGCAAGAGAGCCAAATCCAGTTAAAGCTTGCAGCTGCTTAGTCACGGCTAGCCTTGGCTAAAGCTAAATTTACTTGCTTTCCCCGCTCTAAATGTTTCCTTTAATTTCAATAAACACAAATAATTTTATGAACTAAAATCTTGTTTATTTAGTTTGTTATCCCATACATAAATATAAGTTAATAAGGTAGTTGCTAAATCTGGTTAACGGGTTAATAGAAACTGTTAAACTAGTCCTGCTGGTTTGTGCTAACCTAGTTTAGCAGAGAAGCGGTTAACTGCCAACTCTAGTTTTACATCATATATTTAACTGTATTAAAGTATGAATACATTCATTATATTGATGTAAAGGTAAATATTAACAATAAAATTAGTAGATGGAAAGCTAAAAGTACTGTTTTTAGGTGTTATCGAATACCGTTATGTCAGTGTATGTATGTCAAAACTAACAGTTGTTGCCAAGGACGAGAAAAAAACAAACAAATGCAACTTAAAACAAAAAAAGCATGATATTACATCAGGACAATTAAATATTGTTTTAAAGCTAGTGCGTTTGCTCATGTACTGTAATTGTTCAGTTTTGAGATACATGTATTTTACTTGAGTACTTCCATGTACTTACATGTTGCTTCAACAATACTGATCGAATAATGTACTAAATCCATTCTGTAAATTGAATACTTTTTACTTTGGTTGCTGATACTAGTGTACTTTGGCTTAAGTAACATTTTAAAAGACTTTCATATTTTATACGATGATATTTCTACTTTCACATACATAATCTGAATACCTCTTCCCACATTGAATATTTAGTGTATACAACATGTCCACCAATTATTTAATCCGAATCAAATGTAACACAAGAAAGAGACAAACAAAAATAACCTCTGTAAAAAAAAGCGCTTTTTTTTTTCTTTTATATAAAACAGACAGAAACTTGATAAAATATTTAAACACTGGAGACAAACATGAAGGCCGAGCTGCAGCACAGAATCCAGTTTTAACATTTCAGAGAAGGAAAAGAAAAGTTTGTTCCCTGATAAACTATTTTTCAACAAACCATAATCAGACAGGCGCAAAAACATCATCTCAGACTGAACTCAAGTATCAGCGCCTCCCCTCAGCAGGCACCACCGTTTTAAACTGTCCATTAAAGCCATTAACGCCACCCAGGCTGACGAATTGTGTGTGTGTGTGTGTGTGTGTGTGTGTGTGATCCTTCTTGTTGATCAGTTATATATTGTACTGTGTGCGCAATTGATGGGTGAATAATTATTCTTCAACAGCCTAGTTTCTATGTCTCAATTCCATCTATTATGATGTTCAACTCATTAAAAAATGAAAATAAAAACATTTTAAAATGTAAAAACATTCACATTTTCTATGATACAACATATAAAAACATAAAAGATAATCAAAAAACAGCATTTTAAAACAAACTTCAGTGAAAGCTGAACAGCAGCTCCAGTCATGATGAAGGTCGACTGCTGCGTTGTCTTCATCACCACTTGAATCTTTTGTACTGTTTTGGTTTTTCTGAAGGGAAAAAAAAGAAAAGAAAAGAAGCCGGTAATTCAAAGTGTGAACATTTCAAAAGAGAGAAATAAACATTACTGACTGTCTTAATGTTTTATAATAAGATTATTTTGGGATCTACAGTAAAATACGGCTGATGATGAGTTAGAATTAGGAGGAAAATTCATCCTGGTGAATGTTTTTTAAACCAAAGAAGCGGCGTGAGTCTCTGCATTTGAATGTAGAGCTGCAGCTAACGATTGTTTTCATTATCGATTGATAACCTACCAATTATTTTTAAAATTAATCGATGAATTGATTGGTGGAAATTGTGGAAAATGCCGCCCACAGTAAACATTCAGTTTATTATCACATAAGAAAGAAAGCAGCAAATTAAAAGGATGAAACTATCTGTCATTTTTAACTCGAACAATGATATGAAAATAGCTGCCAATTTATGTGTCTGTTGATCGACTAATCGATTAATTGACTGATTGTTTCAGCTCTGGTTGGATGGCGATGTCAGTCTGTTGGTCCAAAGTGAACATAACGTAGCATGTTAGCATGCTAACAGACCCCAAACTCAGGGAAATAGAGCAGAGAACAGTGCACAGACTACAGCAGTAAGGGAGTTTTCTTTGTTTGAATGGAGGGTCTGAGGATAGAGAGGATGATGTATTACTGTACAGACTGTAAAGCTGCCTGAGGCAAATGTGTGATGTTAAGCTTTATAAATGAAACTGACTTGACTTGACGTAAATGTAAAAAGAGTATGAAATCTGTGATGACGTGTTGTACCTTCAGGAACAGAGTCCAGTGTGGTGAGACAGTTGATCTGAGTGGACGTCATGGCTTCTTTCCACAGGTCACCTGATAAAGAGACTCAATCAGTCAGTAAAGATCATTTCACACAAGCTACAGAGGAAAATCCACTAATCCTTATCTACTGTAGGTGAGACGTGGGAGAGTTTTTATTCTTCATTTAGAAAATTCATCACAATTATCATCACAACTGCTTTTACAATCGTCATATTAACTCCTGCGGTGATGGAAGAAGTATTCAGATCCTTTACTGCAGTAAAAGTACCAATACAACAAAGTAAAAATACTCCATTACAAGTTAAAGTCCTGCATGAAAAATCATACTACAGTAAAAGTACATAAGTATTATGAGCTTGATGTAGTTAAAGTATTGCAGTAAAAGTACATAAGTATTATGAGCTTGATGTAGTTAAAGTATTGCAGTAAAAGTAGTGGTTTGGTCCCTCTGACTGATATATTATTATATATGACATAATTAGATTATTAATAGTGAAGCATCAGTGTTAGAGCAGCGTGTTACTGTTGTAGCTGCTGGAGGTGGAGCTAGTTTACACTACTTTATATACAGTTAGCTAGTTTAGCCCAGTGGTTCCCAACCTAGGGGTCGGGCCCCTCCAAAGGGTCAGCAGATAAATCTGAGGGGTCGTGAGATGATTAATGGGAGAGGAAAGAAGAAAAAACAAAGTTCTGATACACAAATCTGTTTTCACTTTTTTTGGACTTTTGCTCTAATCTTTGATTTTTTGGTGAAATATTGGATCATTTGAACATTTATTGAAATGAAAGCATGTGAGAAGTTTAGAGGGAAAAATCACTATTTGGTGGAGCTGTTAACAACTCATAGACATGTGAAATGTGACCCCGACTACACACTGCTTTTTATAAGACGTCAAAAGCCAAAAAGGTTGGAAACCACTGGTTTCATCTTTAACAATGTGTTGTATTTTAAAAGCTTGTTATATTATCCATTGTGTCAAATCTTCATCTGAAAAGTAACTAAAGCTGTCAAATAAATGTAGTGGAGTAGAAAGTACAATATTTCCCTCTGAAATGTAGTGGAGTGGAAGTATAAAGTAGCATCACATGGAAATACTAGAGTAAAGTACAAATACCTCAGCCACAAGGCTCTGTACTAGGACCACTGCTCTTCTCATTACACCTGCTCCCACTTGGCAACATCCTTAGTGAATTGCGGGTTAATTTCCATTTTTTTACGCAGATGACACTCAGATTTATATTCCCAGCCTACTAGAAGATCCTGATCATCTCCCCAGGCTATTAATCTACTGTTAGATCTTGGCTGACTGAGAACTTTCCACACCTAAACAAAGACAAACCGAAATTTTGATTGCTGGGCTAAAAAAACCCCACCAAATACATCAAATATATCCTTCAGCCTTGATGACTGAACCATTCTTCCTAAAAGCAGGAACCAGTTGGTTTACAGACCAAAACACATTCTGGTCTAATTTTCTTCCACTGTGAGTATAATAAGTATATGTATTTTGTAATATTTTCT
The DNA here is from genome assembly GCF_914725855.1 of Thunnus albacares. Taxonomy (NCBI): domain Eukaryota; kingdom Metazoa; phylum Chordata; class Actinopteri; order Scombriformes; family Scombridae; genus Thunnus; species Thunnus albacares. The sequence continues at coordinate 26,579,892 of NC_058120.1, read as the reverse complement.
GATATTCCATCCGTAGTACTTAGTTTCTGTTTTTGTGCGTTTTATGTATTAAAAGTCAGGTTGTAGGAGGAATTTACCTGTGATGAACACACTTTCATTGGTTCTGGCTTTGAGTGACGGTCTGCTCGTCCTGGAGTGACTTAACGTGAGCGCGGGACCGGCCTCGCTGCTGGTGAAATCCACCTCGACCTGACGATGACGCCGGGACTTGGAGGCCTGAGAGCACAAACACAAAATACATTTTAGTGTTTTGCATCCTGATGATCTGACAGGAAATACATTTCATATAATTCCCCCCCAAAAGGGTTTTTGTTTTAATTTATTGCCAATATACATTTTTTTAAAAGATTAAAAACAAGACATTTAATTATATAACTGAAGTTGTGCAGCTGCAGCTCTCTGATAACAGTAATTTTTGAACCCTTCTGCACGTTTTTAAGTTCCTTTATTTATAATATGAGCTTATGTTATGTGTCACCCAGACATGTCATGTGTTGATTTTTTCAGGACTATTCAGAAATGTCATCATTCGGCATGTGAGTTCTACTATACATGCTCTAGGAGACTTTTTGTGAAAAAAAACTCTACCAAAAACAGTTTTTCAATCCAGCCCACAAATCTCCATATCTGAATGAATATAGGGGACTGTCAGGGTTTCAGGGACATAAGAACCATGTTGATGAGACATTCTGAGCCTTAATAATGTCAAAAAAATGTATTGAAACGAATATTTTCATTGATTTGATCGCTCTGATTATTAGTTTAGTGACATTATTCTGATTGATATCAAGTTTCTTGTTGTTCTTTTTTTTAACACGATGGTGAATCATCTCCACAGATTTACACTGCGTCCTCTTACAAACAGGCATTGATGTAGCTGTAAAAACTTTTACTAGAGAAAAAGTCAGAAATTTGAAGAATTATTAACCAAGATCTGGCGTCTTTTTTCTCTAATATCAAAGCTGATTTACTGAAGCTCGTTCTTAACAGATCGCAGAGAAACATCATCTTTGTAAAGGGTAGTTTCCACCGATTTTTACAGTGTGTGTTTGAATCTTGGTGTAGTCGTGGACTCAGACCTGAATTTAAATAGCCACATTAAGACAATTACAACATCAGCCTACTATCACCTGAAGAATATATCAAGGATTAAAGGACTTATGTCTCAGCAGGATTTGGAAAACTACTGTAACAGTGTCTTCACAGGTCTCCCTAAAAAAATCGATCAGACAGCTGCAGCTGATTCAGACGCTGCTGCTCGAGTCCTCACTAAGACTAAGAAAGTGGATCACATGAGTCCAGTTCTCAGATCTTTACACTGGCTTCCTGTCTGTCAAAGAACTGACTTTAAGACATTGCTGTTGGTTTATAAAGCACTGAATGGTTTAGAGCCAAAATACATTTCTGATCTGCTGCTACGTTATGAACCATCCAGACCTCTCAGATGGTCTGGATCAGGTCTGGATCAGGTCTGCTTTCTGTCCCCAGAGTAAAAACTAAACATGGAGAAGCAGCGTTCAGTTTTTATGCTCCACATATCTGGAACAAACTCCCAGAAAACTGTAGATCTTCTGCGACTCTCAGTTCTTTTAAATCGCAGCTGAAGACTTTTCTGTTTGCCACTGCCACTGATTTTTTTTTACAGTATGTGTTTGATGTCTGTGTGTTCTGGTTCGACAGTTGTGATTTTTGAGATTAAGGGGTATGAACTTTGATGCAAAGTGCGTTGAAGGTGTCCATTAGAAGCTGTCATGTGAAACACAAACCTCTGCCGCGTTTCCGTACGCCTTCGACTTGATGGAGGCGACGAGCTCGGCTCTTCTGGAGCACTGAGGGCAGAAAAACAGGCCGCCGGTCAACAGCGTCACTCTCTGGACACGCTTATTATAACAACTTTTACAAAAGGTACAAAGAAAAGCCAAAGTATTTAACATCCTGCAGGAGACGCCGGTGATGCCTTAAACATTTCAACTCACCTCCTGCTGAGAAGACGTTCCCTCGCCGCTGTCTTCATCGTCATCGGTCTCATCCTAACAAGACAAGACACATCATCTTACTAAGGAAACAGATAAAATAAAACCTGTTTCATTTGGTTAAAAGGGAACATAAAAAGACCTGCAGAGACGTCTCACCTTCCTCTGCTGCCACTTGTAGAAATCCACCACGGTGCCGCGTAGCTGAGGGACGAGGTCTTTCCTGATCAGGTTGACAGATGAAGGCGCCTGTTCTGACGATGAAGCGACAGAAACCTTCATCTTCTCGTAGAGATCGTGAATGTTGGACAGTTCCTGCAAGAAGACAAATCACAGCACAACTTTACACTTTGAAATTTTTGGAGTTGGAGTTAGGAGGAGGAAGAGGAGGAGAAAAAGGAGGAGGAGGAGGAGGAGTCTCTGCTCACCTCCAGCAGCTCCGTGTTGATCAGCTCCTGTGGACGAGACGTTCGCTCCATGAACTCCTCACACAATGGCGACCCCTCGATCTTCCTCTTTTTCTTAAACACAAGCTGGCAGGAGAGGAAGAGGAGGAGGAGGAGGAGGAGGAAGAGGAAGCACAACGAGCAGAAGGAGGACTGTGAATTTGCATGATTGTAGATTATGGAAGATAAAACATGGCGAAATAAAAACAACATAAAACAAAAAAATAAAGTGAACTGGAAACGCATTAACACCTGTCATCTAGCATTTATTATCAGTTTATGAACTGTTAATAAATGTTTATAACACATTATAATTTAATAATTTAATAAGTGTTTGCTGCTGTATAAACAGATAATAAATAACAACACACAGTTGTAATAATATTAAATATGTGTGAAGTTATGATTTATGACAAATACTGTACATTAACACATAAAAATGTCCTTTTAAATGACTGTTTATAACTACATTATAGAGTGTTATAAATAATTTATTAAATGTTTATGTAAATGCTAAATAGATGTTTTAATATTACTGTATATATTTCTTTTTCATGTATACATTTGTTGTGTCAATGAAATGAAAAAAATATAAATTAAAAGGACAATAAGTGGTCTAAACTTTAAAATATAAAATACAAGATGTATGCTTGGTTCAATTTTTTACTGTGAATTTTAGTTTCTTATTTTTTTAATTTTTTGAATATTAGACATTTAAATTTTCAATCCGAATTTCCAAAACCTAAAAATAAAAACAGCTTTGAGGATTTCATACCTCATAAATTCAGATGGATGGTGTACAGCAAAACACTTCAATAGTGTAAATCTATTATTTAAATTTCATATATCATATTTGTCAGCTGCTTATTATTACAGCTATTGTTTGCTTCCATATTTTTAGGAACATTCATGGTTGTTTTTTGTCTACAAGTGTAAACATGTAGAATGAAGGAATACTGTGGGAGTTTTAGTTTACATTTAAGACTCTGTAATAATTAAAGAAAACATTTGACAGGGTTGAACATTAATTAAATGAATATAGGAATGTGGCTTTATGAGCGGCCGGCGGCTCACCAGAGTGGGCATGGCGGTGAAGTGGAACGCTTTGTGGAACATCATCTGTCGGAGGATGAAGGTGACGTCAAAGTGCTGAGCGTTCACAGCGTCCTTCTCAAACTTCTTCACGTCCTCCCAGTCCTTCAGCGACAGACGGATCTGTAGCCAGAGACGAAAGAAGAGCTTTATCATCAGATTTCATTCATTTAACAAGCGACTGACCCTTTAACACGCAGTCCAACTCTGCATCCCTGTTCTGTGTGTTTTAAAGAAGGCTTGTGAGTGCAGTGTGTTGCTGACCTGCTCCGAGGGCGACGCAGTCTGGCAGTGAAACAGGCTGTACAGCAGATAAAGTCCTCCAACTCTGATCTGGAAGCTGAACGGAGGCAGGAAGTACCTGTAGGCCGTGTCCAGAACCAGACGACTGAACATTCGCTTCTCATGCTTCATAGTGCCGCTGCAACATGACAACAACATGAGATGCTTGATGTTAAATTATGACAATGTATCTAAAAAAAACTAGTTCTTTTTAAATTCAGCCATTAGAGGAACTTTAAAAAAAGTCATTGAGCTTTTTTCTCAAGAGCTTCTCACACATACATTACTACTTATAATTCTGTTTGTAATTATGCTAATGCTTCCCTTCAAGCAAATATTACCTTGTGACATTTCCTGGGTTACAACTTTTTTTTTTCTAACAAAGATTAATCTTTTGTTTATTTTCGCAATCAATCAATTAGTTGTTTGGTCTTTAAATTGTCAGAAAATGGTGAAAAATGTTGGTCAATATTTCACAAAGGCCAAGATGCAACCAAAATGTCTTCTTTAGTCCCGACCAATGGTAAACAAACAAAATATATTCAGCTTACAACCTTATAAGACTAAAGAAACCAGAACATATTCACATTTAACAAACTGGAACCAGAGAGTTTAAAAAATGACTCACAGTGATTAATCAGTTCCCAAAATTGTTGGTAAGATTATCAAAATTTTTATATACTGGTATTGGCTCCGAAAATCCAGTATTAGTTGGGCCCTAGTTGGAAGAAGCAGTCAAATCCTTAAGTTAAGTGAAAGTGTCAACACCACAATGTAAAAATACTTCATTATAAGTAAGAATTCTGCTTTCAAAATCCTACTTAAGTAAAAGTATAGAAGTATTACCAGCTAAATTTACTTAAAGTACAAAAGTAAAAGTACTACTTTTTACTACAATTTAGAATTGAGAAATTGTAGTACTTTTACTTTAGGACTTTAAGTAGGATTTTAAATGCAGGATTTTTACTGTAATTAAGTATTTCTGCATTACTTAAGTAGCCTAAAACAGTGGTTCTCAAAGTGAGGTCCGGGGACTCCCAGGGGTCCCCGAGGGGGTCCCCAGCAAAATTTCACTATAATTCCGTCCATAAGTAGCACAGTAAGTGGTTAAAGGGCTATTGTGGTCGCGTGCGTGTCATACACTTTCTGTTATAAAACATCTAAAAGCATAAATGTTATCAGATGGGGGTTAAGGGTCTAATTTGCGTCAGTTAAGGGTTCTTGACGTAGAAAAGTTAGAAAACCACTGGCCTAAAGGATCTGAGTACTTCTTCCAACACTGCAGGTCACAGAATGTGATGGGTCACCACATACGGTGTAACACCGGTACAATGACACATAACACAGTGACTGCATGTAAAGACAGTAGCTTATTATGATAAATGACGAATAATGAGATTCATTAGGACTTTTAACAGAAAACTAATAACATTTTGGTCGACAAACAAGTGGCGTTTTGAGTGGAAACCTACTAGAATATCTGTTCGAACTTCATTTCTCTCCAGATGTCGGAGAACAGCTGGAAGCGGACAGACTCGGTCGTCTGGAAGCGGCTCAGCAACTCCTCACAGTCTGACTTCACCTGTTTCCTGCAGAAATCCATCTCACAGCTGGACGGTACAGCTGCTGACAGCTACACTCACACACATTTAACTTGAAAACGGCTCTTCATTGGAGCTACGGTCGGACATGTAAACAAGCGACTCCGCTGCGACTGTCGAGGGTTTATTACGTCATTAGCCAGCGCTGACGATACGTTCAATGACCGTTGTAAACTACTGCATCACAGACTTTTATTAGGTGGTACTTATGTCAATTATAGATTTTCCAAAATGTTCCTTTTAGCACTTTGATAAATCCTTCATTATTTCAGCCAAATATTTTATTCAAAACATAAAATTCTTGAAGAAGTTGCCATTGTATATTATATTTAAACAAACAGATCCAAACATGTATCTTCAAACACTGTCACATTTAAAAAAACTGTTAAAAAAAAAAAAAAAAAAAAAAAAAAAAAGAAATTAACCAAAACTATTAATTTACGCAAATTTTTCAGTATTATGCTTGATTAGGTAAACATTGTGTGTGCGTGTATTTTCCAGTTTTTTAGGCTTGTATAACAAAGACTTTATCAACTAAATGCACAAAGAAAATCTTGTTTGTTAAAAGCAACAAGTGATAGAAAACTCTGCTCTTTTCTCTGTGACAAAGCTGCTTTAGTGAAGAAAGCTGAAAGTACAGAGACTGACTGACAAACGTTTGTTTGCTCTGAACATGAACTCTGTACTTTGTGGTGTTTCAGGAGGAAAACTGCCTCAAATAAACTCTCATTTTAGTTTCACATTTTCTCCAGAAACTTTGAATGAGATCCTGAGATGAAGACAGAAGAAAATACTTTGCTCACTGTTGACAAAAAAATCTTTATTGATTATTTAAAGCTTCAGATTGTTCACACATCCAATCAGTAAAGTCTGTTAAATGACTCTTGTTCAATGATTTCATGTACAGATTCACTTCATCCACACAATCAGTTAGTTTAACCCAGAATGTCAGCTATGTACAAGAACATAATAATTGATTATTATCATGATAATTACAGTTTGATTGTACATTTCTTTATGAATTTACAAAGTGATGAGAACAACATATCTATGATGAAGGAAGTTCTGCTGTTTTCTCTGTTTAAGACGTTGAAGTGGAAGAGAAACAACAGAACACAAGTACATCAATACAAACATGAAACTAACATCTAACAAAGAAAAGTTTATATTTTCATCTGAAGAAACGTCAGTGAAGGTTAAAAACATCATCATGAGCAGTGATAGCTTCCATGGATAAAAACACACAGCAAAAACTGACATTTAAAGAAACTGAAAACATCAACAGAACAACAAATGAAAAGAAAAAAAAGTGTTGATAATCCCAGTTTGATTGACAGCTGATCTCTGTGCAGTTCAGAAACACCACAGCAACGAGCTCTCAGAAACAATGGAGACAAAAACATGAAGAATTACAACAGAATCTGACACATGAAGTCTGAAATGACTTCTGTCTATTTGAGTTTACACAACTCAGCTATGTCTCCATCATTATGAAGATAAAGTCCAGCATAGAGAGGCTGAGTGAATGTGGTCTGGACTCTGTGGAGGAGAGTCATGGTTTTGGAGATGCTGAAGAAGGACAGAATACCTGCACTGTGATCCAGGTACACTCCTACTCTGGAGGAACAAGGAACTGAGATGGGAGTTGAGATACGGTTGAACCAAAATGTAGAACTGTTAGTGTCACAATATAACATCCAAGATTTGTCATTGAATCCAAATGCACATTTCTTCGAGACTCCTGCTCTGCTGATATTCTTGTATGCGACTGCTACATAAACTCCTCCCCTTCTCCTCTTCACCTCCCAGTAACAACGTCCAGTCAGACTCTCTCTACTCAGGACCTGACCCCAATTAGTGAATCTGTCTGGGTGACCAGAATAAGACTGTTCTTGCCTCGTTCGTTCTGCTTTTCTGTTCCCCTCAGATAATAACAGATATGTGTTCGCTGTGTTTGGATCCAGTGTGATATTACATGAATATTTTAAGAACTCAGCTCTGGTCTTGGGTTCTGGTTCTGACAGTAAAACGTCCACTTCAGTCACTGTCAGTGAGATGTTTGTCCTTTTCTCCCTCAGGATGTCCTGTAGTTGATCTCTGAGCTCTGACACAGCTGCTGTCACATCCTCAAAGTAGCTCAGAGGACGGATGTTGATGCTGGATGAGCCTGTAGATGCACTAAGTTGTGACAGTGAGGGGTAGTTGTGTAGAAACTGGTTGTGATCCTCTGTGTGTGAGAGCTGCTTCAGTTCAGCGTCTTTCCTCTTCAGCTCAGTGATCTCCTGCTCCAGCTTCTCCTGAAGCTCTTTGACTCGACTCACTTCAGTTTCCTGCTGGGATCTGATCTGCTGCTTCACATCAGAGCTTCTTTTCTGGATGAGACGGATCAGCTCAGTGAAGATCTTCTCACTGTCCTCCACTGCTTTATCAGCAGAGCGACTGACGGCCTCCACCTCCTGTTGAAGCAGCTTCACATCTTTCTCTCTGTCCTGGATTCTCTGCTGGATTTGTTGTTGACTCACCTCGAGCTCTCTCTGCCTCTCAGTCCTTTCTGCTGCAGCTGAGACTGTGTCGTGGCCTTTATGTTCATCCACAGAGCAGAGATAACAGATACTCTGCTGATCAGTACGGCAGAACATCTTCATCACCTCATCATGACGAGAGCAGATGTTCTCCTGGAGCTTCTCTGAGGGGTCGACCAGCTTGTGTTTTTTAAATTTAGTAGATTCAAAGTGAGGCTGAAGGTGATTCTCACAGTAAGAGACATGACACATTAGACAGGACTTGAGGGCTTTCAGCTTCCTTCCAGTGCAGAAATCACAGGCCACATCTTCAGGTCCAGCATAGCAGTGATCAGCAGGAGCAAGTTGGAGTCCAGTCTTCTTCAGCTGCTCAACTAAAGCTGCAAACATGGTGTTTTTCATCAGGACAGGCCTCGGTGTGAAGGTCTGTCTGCACTGAGGGCAGCTGTAGATCTTCCTCTGATCCTCTCCATCCCAGAAGCTTTTAATACAGTTCATGCAGTAGCTGTGTCCACAGGGAATAGTCACCGGATCCTTCAGTAGATCCAGACAGATCGAACAGCTGATTGTTTCTCGGTCCAGCTGATCTCCTTTCTGCGCCATTTCAGCTCTCAGTGGCAACGACTGTCTGAGTTTCACTTCCTGAGAATTTGAACAAGTTTGAGCTCTGATCTGAACAACATGTGTTTCTGCAGTGAATGCAGCCTGACATGTTGGTTAGACCCATCTTCAAACTGTAGATCTGAAGGGGAGGGAACAAGGAAATATGAGCACAGAGTGGAGCTTGTTGTGTTTGAATGAACAGGGAGGAGTTATCAGGACGAGGAGCAGCATTGTGAATTAAAACTGTGTTTCCTCATTTACAGTGAAGTCTCAGTTAAAACCTGCTCACTATTTGAAAACATTTTTGCATTGCTGTAAAATACTTGTTGGCATGTCAGGGTTTGGTGATGCCTCCATATTTCTCTAACTCTTCCTTAAAATCAGACCAATTTCTATTTATTGGTAATAAACAGCTGACTGACAAAAGAGAATTATTAAATTAAAATGTGATAGTGCAGTAAAAGTACCAATGTAAAAATACTCCATTACAATTAAAGGTCCTGCATGAAAAATCATACTACAGTTAAAGTACATAAGTATTATGAGCTTGATGTAGTTAAATTATTGCAGTAAAAGTAGTGGTTTGGTCCCTCTGACTGATATATTATTATATATGACATCATTAGATTATTAATAGTGAAGCATCAGTGTTAGAGCAGCATGTTACTGTTGTAGCTGCTGGAGGTGGAGCTAGTTTCAACTACTTTATATACAGTTAGCTAGTTTAGTCCAGTGGTTCCCAACCTAGGGGTCGGGCCCCTCCAAAGGGTCAGCAGATAAATCTGAGGGGTCATGAGATGATTAATGGGAGAGGAAAGAAGAAAAAAGAAAATGTTCTGACACACAAATCTGTTTTCAGTTTTTGGACTTTTTCTCTAATCTTTGATTTTTGCTGAAATATTGGATCATTCGAACATTTATTGAAATGAAAGCATGTGAGAAGTTTAGAGGGAAAAATCACTATTTGGTGGAGCTGTTAACAACTCATAGACATGTGAAATGTGACCCCGACTACACACTGCTTTTTGTAAGACGTCATAAGCCAAAAAGGTTGGAAACCACTGGTTTCATCTTTAACAATGTGTTGTATTTTAAAAACTTGTTATATTATCAATTGTGTCAAATCTTCATCTGAAAAGTAACTAAAGCTGTCAAATAAATGTAGTAGTAGATATACAGTAGAAATAATAGTTGAAAGTACAATATTTCCCTCTGAAATGTATAGTATAGTAAATGAAGTATAAAGTAGCATCAAATGGAAATACTCAAGTAAAGTACAAGTACCTTACAATTGTACTCAAACACAGTCCTTGAGTACTTAGTTAATTTCCAGCACTGGTCAGTAGTTTGAATATCTGGGAGCTGTGAGTGATGGACTGTCACGATTTGTGGAGCAGGTGGACCCAAATGCAGAGACTTGGGAGGCACAAGGAACTGAAGAATATATTTATTCACCAAAACAGGAACAGGATACAGAAGTGCAGGCAGGAAACTAAATTAAACAAATGATCCAACAAAAACTGAACAGAAAACCAGGACTAAAAAAACTAAATGAACTAACGAGGAGATGAGGTGCGGGTGGGGAGATGGGTGGAGAAACTGCGGAGAGGGGATTGAGGTCATGAAACAGGAGAACAGACAGGACATCGGGAAGCAGGAAGGCAGCACTCAGGTGGGTGGTCTGGGGGCTGAACAGGGGTGGAGCACGACAGTTCAGGTGGGAGGCCCAGGGCCAGACAGAGGCAGAGTAAGAAGCCCCAGGCAAACAGCCCACGGGACAGGGGCACAGCAAAAAGTCTTAGACAAGCAGCCTGGGGCCAGGACCAAGGGAAAGCTAAAGACCTAGGACAGGCAACCACAGGGCAGAGGCAATGGCTGAAGCTACTCTGAAGGATGACCAGGAGGCAGGACAAATGGGTGGAGTCGCTCAGAAGGGCGACTTGGGGTGTATGACAGATGGTCGGTGTCACTTGGGAGGGTGATCAGACATGGGGAGCCACTCTGGAGATTGGGCAGGGTGCCAGCGACAAAGGCAGAACCCCTCTGGAAGTCAGGCAGTGTGCCGGCGGCAAAGGCGGAACCCCTTTGGAGACTGATCTGGAGGTTGGGGATGAAGGCTAAGCCCCTCAGGAGGTCAACAGCGAAGGCAGGACCCCTCGGAAAGTTGACAGCAAAGGCTGGTCCCCTCGGGAAATCAATGGCAAAGGCTGGGCCCCTTGGGAGGTCGGGCAGTGTGCCGGCGGCAAAGGCAGAACCCCTCTAGGGATTGGGCAGAGGGCCGGCGGTGAAGGCGGAAGACCTATAGGGGTCAGGCAGAGGGCTGGCGGTGAAGGTGGAACCCCTCTGGAGGCTGATCTGGAGGTTGGTGATAAAGGCTAAGCCCCTCAGGAGGTTGACAGCGAAGGCTGGACCCCTTGGGAAGTCAACAGCAAAGGCTGGTCCCCTTGGGTCATTGGCTGGTGCACTGGGTAGTGGAGACATGGGGAGCTGAGCCACTGGGGGTGTAGCCATTAATGTATGAGGTTAACTTTAAGTAAACATTATTTAACAGTAATTACAAGCAGCTCTCCAATATATTTTGAGGCTTTTCCCATAAATGTATTGGGTATACATTAGATAAACATTATGTGACAGTAATTGCAAGCAACTCCCCGATATATCTACAGACATTTCACATGAATATATGGAGTTCTTAATGTACAAAAACCAGGAGGTCTATGTAAAAGTATCTTTATATCAACTTTGACACTGAATAAATATATAAATTTTTCTACTGACATTTTATAATATTGTGCAATCCATTCAATACAGATCCCCATTTAAGATGTATGAGATTTCAAGATGTTTAATAACCAGAATATATCATAAAATTACCTTTTACTGCTTGCTTTACAAAGTAGTTCTGTAGACATTGCCCAAGCTTAGTATACAAGTACATTTTATGTTTCAGATATGAAAGTTTACCATGGAATAAAGCTTATTTGGGTATTAAAAAATTACTACAAAATTAGTTTCACATTCATTGTATATGAAGCAGCTCCACTACAATTTGTTGACAATTTATGTCAACATAAAACTAAAGAACATCATACAGGTTGATTAACTTTATGAATTTACTTAACACATTAATTAACTATTTGTACAAAAATAAATAATCTGATCTAACATGTTTTCCAGGATCTAGGGTTCATAATTTTGTATTTTATGCTGTATTAATGTGTGTGGATATGTTGTATGACTTCTGCCATTCTGCCACCAGGTTGTGCCTTTGGGTAAGGTGAGAATTTTGAAGCAGAAGTGTTAGAAGAAGAGGAACTTCCTCCAGTTGCAGTCGTTAGCACAAAGCTAGTGGGTCTTAACAGCAGCAAAAATATGCTGATGGACTGTAAGCCACACGTACTGCTTTCTTGTGGTTGTAAAGTGCGCAGATAAAAAAAACTGCGAGTTATACTACAGCCTGAGTCCCTGTCTGCAACACATTACTACTTTGGTATATTTACTCACCAAATGAAAAATCTACCTGCATTTGGCACTTGCACAACGAAACATAGTATTCTATCTGATGATTACTTTTTTCTGCTGTGGATTGTGTAGACTAATACAGCCATTAATTTAGAACACTGGAATTGTTCAAACATCAAGCATCATCAAGGAAAAATATCATCTTGTTTGCCTGATCTTGAAGGATTGCATTTGTCACACAGTTGATTTAAGAGAAAGAGACCATTCTGCTGTGGTTAAGTTACATTGACTTTGAACTAGTGAGGGACTGCGAACAGAACAGTGAAGCTCTGTCATGAAAAGCTGTCAATTCATAAGCTGTCTTGTCTGAATCAGAAACGGTCTGGTAATATTAAGCGTGAGAGAATATCAGCACAGGTATGGGAAAATGCTTTCAACAAGCTTTGAGCTCAGTCCTGTCTTGCATTGTTTTCTAGGTCTTGCTAGACACTGTCTTCAAAGCCTGGGTTGCACACACTTCACTAGAAGCCACCCTTTCATGTCTCAAAATGTTAGCTGTTCATGCTCAATATCTACAATAATGCAAACAGGTGATGCAGCTAAATAAAAACTGTCAAGTCTTTTCGAGTCATCTGCCTCAAGTCAAAGTCAAGTCGAGTCTTATAAGTGTTAGTCAACCATGTCGCGAGTCCTCAAATTTGCGACTCGCGTCAAGTCATGCGACGTGAGTCCCCAACCTCTGACAAATATTTATTGAACTTTCCTTAGCCATGGAAATAGGTGAATCTGCATGCTAAAAAAAGCCTCAAGTTCATAGGACAGATTGAAAGCCACCCACTTCCTTTCAGAATTCCAACAATGGCTATGATCCTCTGCAATGAGCCTCAGCAAGCCTTGTCCTAAGAATACAAAAGCAGAAAATATGTATCATGCTCTTAAAAGTACCTGCACACCAACAGGTGTACCGCCCCCAGAACTCAAACGATATCATTGGTCGACATCATCTCCCCACAGCCTAATTCATCCAATGATTGTACAACATTCATTTGAATCTGCTCACATCTTCTTGATCTGTCTGAAGCACAGAGACTATAGAGACAATAGACACATTTTCTATGTTTACATTTGTATGTTTTTTCAACTATTTTAATGTCTTACATCCCATCACCCATATTATCAAAGCTCAAGCCTCACTTGAACTGTTGAGTCCTAGCATCAAATCCCAGTCTTTCACACATCTCTCACCTATTGCTAAAAGAAAAAAAAAGTAAGCCATTGTAAAGCTTTACTCATATTGAGGTCCCTCTTTATTCACCTTATAGTATCTCTGCTTTTTGCTCTTTGTTCCCTTTGACCTGTAGAAATGAGGGCCTTGAATTTCGTTGAACATAGACTGACTGTGACTCACTTTGGGTCTTAATGTTTAGAGAAGAAAAACTAGATCTAAAAATGACACCGTCACAAGGAAAAAATTGCATGGATGCTACATATGCAATTTCAAGTTGTGGTCTAAAACAAATGCATTGGGAGACAGCTTCCAATATTTTTAAGGTGGATTTACAACCTTTATTATAGCTACCTTCAGAATTTGAAATGAAATTACTTATCTTTTTTAAAATAAGCATGTGTTGCACATGTCAATATGTATGATAACAAAAAACACTGTCATGGCAGCATCTCACAAAAAAACCCAAATTAAGTCGTCAGCCCTCACAAATAAGTGTATATCACTTTTTTAATGATGCACAGCAGCAAAAAAGGGTTTCAGCCCTAGGCTTTCCTCAGCATTAGGATGGAACATAGGATACAACAAACATACATTTTTGTCACCATTTGATTTGATATGTAGCCCCAACACCAATATGTTGTGCATCAAGACCTAAATACAATAGCTCTCTTTAGCCTCAAGCACCCCATAAGTGGCAGGTTCTGAAGAATGATGGCAGTGTACACACAATATATAAGAAATATCCCTCTGAAGAAGAGTGTCAGACGGATATGTTGGATAGTTGCTTGTAATTACTGTCAAATACTATTTATATACAGTAAATCTCATACATTCATTGGAAAAGTCTGTAGATCTATTGGATAGTTGCTTGTAATTACTTTCAGATAATGTTTATATAAGGTAATGATTATTAAAATTATGTTTTTGTAAGTCATTTTCGCATGATCCTATTTTTTGTACATGAGACCGTAGTTGAACTTTTCGGCTTGAATGAGAAACATTATGCTTGGCGATGAGCAAACACTGCATTCCAGCATAAGAACCTTATTCCATCTGTGAAACATGGTGATGGTAGTATCAAGAACCAGGACCAGTATCTCTGGACCAGGACGGCTTGCAATCATTGAAGGAGCTATGAGTTCTAAGTTGTACCAGCACATGTCAAGGTATCTGTCTGTGAACTGAAGCTCAACATAAAGTGTGTCATGCAGTAAGACAACAACCCTAAACAAACAAGTTATTCTACCAAAGAATAGTTAGAGCAGAAGAAAGATAATGTTTTGGAATGGCCGAGTCAAAGTCCCACCCTTAATCCTATAGAAAAGCTGTGGAAGGACCTGAAGCAGCCAGTTAATGCCAAGAAGTCCACCAACATCCCTGAGTTGAGACTGTTCTGTAAGGAGGAATGGGCTAAAATTCCTCCAAGCTGATGTGCAGGGCTTATAAATGATTACCAGAAACATTTGGTTGAAAAGGGAGGTCACACCAGTTACTGAAAGCAAGGTTTCACATACTTTTGCCTCATACAAATATGTAATATTGGATAATTTTCCTCAATAAATAAATGGATAAGTTTAATGTTTTTGTCTCATTTGTTTAATTGGGTTCTCTTTATCTAGTTTTAGGACGTGTAAATATCTGATCACGTTTTAGGTCATATTTATGCAGAAATACAGAAAATTCTGAAGGGTTCATAAACTTTCAATCAGCACTGTATGACTGTCCCACATTTTAAACCACATTGTCTAAATTGGGACAAAAAAAAATTGATTGGAATTTAAAAAATATGAAAGATGTTTTCATCATATTATAGCATATTTTGTTATCTTAAAACAAGCATGTTTACATGAAAGTAAAATTTACTCAAGAAGTTGCAGAATGGTTTGATGAATAAAGTAGCTTAAACACACATTTTAATGCCAGTCGACGTTCATCCTGTGTTTGTCTCTTCATGGAGGAATCACTTTTTCCAAATGACACAAACAACAAAACATATGTATAAACACTTGATTTTATTCTCAGCAGAATAATCCAACAAGGGGTGTAGTTTATCATTTTCAGCATAATAAATGAAGCAGTGGGATAAAAAGGACAGTAGTCAGGGACAGTAATCCATAAAGTGCAGGTACAAACACTGGCTGAGTCATGACTTGGTGACGTTACACAAAGTGCAAACTTACAACACAAACTCATCATTACATTTTAACAGAGGACAGACTGTAAAGGCTGCACAGTCAATCACAGTGTGATCATAGCTGGTTCTTAGCTTAATTAAGTTTTAGTGTAATGCTTTTTGTATCTAATTAACAAACAATTACTCATATTGGCACCAGTAATCTCACAATATTCAAAGCTGCATTCAGTGGCAGCTAGCAATAACGGACTGAAACTATTATATTAAATGAAATAACCAGAAATCCTTTAATATCAGTTACCTGCAGAAATCCAGAAATTCAAGTTATCCTTGTTTATTTTTGATAAAACTTAGAGAGAAGATTTTGGCAATATGTCATTGGGATGAGTTCCTGTCATCCAGCTGAGAAAAACAGGGAAGACAAACGGATGCAAGCAAACTTTTCACAATGAAAAATTGTTTTGAAGTCATTGATACTTGTTAATCTTAGCTAAATATAGCATATAGTGTTAGCAACTCAAATACAACTTTACATTTATATAGGCACAGAGCACAGACCCCAAAGCATCAGAGCTGCTTCAAAGAGGAGATATATATCAATACATAAGTGAGAGTACAGAATACCATAAAGGCGAGCTTATCAGTTTTACTGTAAGGCAAAAAGACACTCAGTCAAGCTGGCAGTGATAAATTTTTACCCACATCACCTATACTTAACAAGTTTCAGTTTTGGGTAAAGTAGGCACCATGTTTAAACAAGGAAGAAGAATATATGAATTAAAGAAGAGGATATCTCTGATTCTGCTCAGTAGGAGAGGAGGAGTTGAAGCATCTGCAGGTTGGATAGTTGTAGTTGGACTGGTCTAGACAGCCTCTGGCAGGTGTGTTGACTTTGTTTCTATCTCAGAACTACTTCCAACAACAAGCTCTTGGGTGGTGGGGGGGGCTGTCTTTTCCTTTTCCCTAATAAAAACACAGAACATAATTTGAACATCACACCATTTCAAAATGCTGAGTCAGTATGTCACATCTTATCTCTGCACAGTGATCTTTTACTTTCAGACAGATTATATTCAACATATTTTTCATATTTGTATTCATTTTATAAATAAATCTCAGTTTTTGGTGATTGCCAGATATCTTCTGCCCATTTTTGTACACATTTACCTTTTACATTATATTTTAACAACTCTTGGTAAATCAAATATTGTATTATTGTAAACTCACAATACTAGCCTTCCATCTAACATGAATCCAGCCCCACATCTCAATTAACATGGTGCAAATATATGAATTCCCAAAGAATATCTGATCGTCATTTGAATAAATCTTTTTTTCTTGAATCTTTTATAACCTCATATTCCTGAAGCATAATCCAAAATACAACAAAAAAAATCTATAAACTTTTACATATTTCTATAACCTGAAGTTGATCATCACCAAAACTAAACTGAGCACTGCTTTCTCTGCCTGATTCTTGAAGATGTAAAACTTGTTTTTCTTTCTGATGGAATAGAATTAATATGAAATTGACTGAAATGGAAACAAAATTCTGCTACATCAACATTTGGTGCATCAGAAAAATCAAATAATGGAGGAGAATTTAGTATCACTGACAAGTGATGTAGTGATGATGAAGATGCTTATAAATTGATTATGAATTAAATCAATAACAGATTTATTCTTGATTCTGTGGCCACTGAATGATTTCTCTCCTCTTCTCACACAGAGTTATAATTATGTTGACAGATTCATCAATATATTGCAAAAAGTGTGTTAAAGAATCAATATGTGAGTTACAGGTTTGACTCACCAACTGTCTGAAGACAAGACTGAATAACGATCAGCTGCTGCATCCTTCTTTGAATCTGAGGAAGAAGAATCACGAAAGTCCGGCCGCCTGCAAATAATAACCATTGTTATGTTATAATGTATAAATATATAAATATAGATGAAATTATAGGAAATCGGCTGAAATGGAAACAAAATTCTGCTTCGTCAATGTCTGATATACGTCAGAGAAATCATATAATGGAGGAGAATCTAGTATCACACTGACAAGTTCAGTTGTTTCTTGTCATCAAAATGTTTTATTTTAAAAACATTACTATTGTTTTTCAGACAAGTACAATTATACAAATACACCAAGCTGATGTCCACATAATTTAATGTCTTCACTATTTTTTTCATGGAAGCTGCACTGGCAGGAAACAGTCAGTCAGAGAGCCACTTCTATCACAAAACAACAAAATCCACCTGAACCATTAAATAAATCTACCCACTAATTTGTCATCCAACACATACAATATGTAATGCAGCCGATACAATCTGAATTAAAAACATGCAGAACTTAATACTGGGATGAGCAGAGGATAGGATACGTGGAAAACTAAGATAAAAAAGTTAGATTACATTCAGACAGCTTTCATTTTATTAGCCTTACCAGCGTGCTGTGTTTGTGTAAAACATGCTGGTGGTGGATGGGACACTGTGGGCAAAGCAGATGAAAATGTCACTTTTCTACATGTTGATTCTCATTGAACAGGTGGTTTGATAAAGTACTTACACTGCTCTATTAGATGAACATTCATGATCCCCAGAGGATAAATCCTACTGACTTTGTTGATCCTCTGACTGTTCTTTGAGCGTCACCATGAGGTTGACAGATTTAATTCACAGTTAAATGTCTAAACTGGATGAATTGTCATGAAATTTGGTTCAGATATTCAGGATCATCTCAGGATGAATTGTAACAACTTTGGTTATTTCTTCACTTTTCATCTACTGTCATCAGGTAAAATATTAATTTGTCCAGTACTTTGGTACTAATTAGCAAATGTTAGACTAAGATGGTGAAGATTATAAATATTCATCATCTTACTAATATTATATTGTTTCCTGTTTTCCACCAACAATCCATGTTTGCTTCTTTTAAGTAAGTTATTGATGTTTTTGTCACATTAACCCAAGTAGTGTTTTTAACCCAAACTGCAATGTGACAACTAATTATAAATGGTAAATGACTTCATGTTTTTATCCAAAGTGCTTTATAATTTACTGCTCATTCACTCAGCAGCAAGCTGCCATTCAAGGTTCTGGTCTATTATCAAAGTTACATCCAAACATTTCAACAATGCACACAGTTGGTAAAGGGAAGGTCTGGTTTTATAACTTGTTCCACACAGAAACAAAAGATTTACTATAAACTGCACACAGTTGGTACCAAGATTTAAACTGTGAGTTATGTGTGTGTGTGTTTACAAAATATTTATGAATGCAGTAACATTTTACTGTTAGTAAAGTCTTACTTCTTTTTGAAGTCAATATCGTGCTGATATGAACGTGTCCTCTCTTTCGAGGACACACAGCTGTACAAAAGAAAAGTCACCAGAGTGAGAAATTAGAACATTTGCCATCTAGTCACAGCAACTGTTGGATAAACAGAAACTTTGAAGTAGATATCAAAAAAGATCACTAGAAATTGATTCTCAAAAACTGTGTGAATGATTGTATATACGGGTTAAAGGTTTGACTCACCGCCTGTCTGAAGACCAAAATGAATCCTTCTCTGAATCTGAGGAGAGAGATTCCAGAGAGCCCAGCCTGCAGCAAGTAATAATCATAGTTATGACACTTCTTCATAAGTATGAAAATAAACATTACAATCAACAACAACTTCATTTCAAATATGAAAAGTGTGTGAAATAATCCAAAGGAGGTTATGGATTTAATGTGTGACTGTATATGATTTCAATCAAAAGGATCCTTAAATGATTTTTTCTGGAGAAAATAAGCAACAGAGAAGCAAAGCTGGTCCAGGTCTATATTTATCAAACATCTCAGAGAAGGAAATCACTACCAACTGGACAAAAATTCTCACACTGATGCAAATTTGGTTCCACTTTTAGGACAAAGAGCTCAAAACATTTGATCAACTTTCATAACTGAGGAAATCACTTCTATCTGTACTGATATTTAGGAGATCAGAGGTGTTGTAAGGAGTTGGCAGGAGGTGGCGTTCAGACAGAGACATAAGAACACATGGAAGGAGATATATGATATATTCAGATTGTCTTCAATAGTTAGTTAATATGTATGTGGCTGTAAAAACAACCTCAAATAAACAAGACAATTAAAATGGTTCCATGTAAAAATTAATATGAACCAACAACATTTTCTTCCACAGACTCAATGTAGACTTCAGTTATTGTGATGATGATACACAAGTTTATGTCTCCATAAGGTCTGGACCCGTATTTATCAAACTTCAGAACGCTGTAAAGAAACAACTGAGGAGTAAAACAACTGTTTGCTGAGTCTGAACAATAAGACACATTTATCAAGAGACAACTTAAAGCAAAGTGTAAAAGTAACATTTACAGTAAGAGCAACTCTCAAGTGATCACATGAAGGAATAACCAATCAGAGATATGGATTGATGATATGGATCTGCCATATTGTACATACTTTAAATAATTCTTACAGTTTATTCAGTGGTATGTTATTCTGCAAGAACATATATAATTATAAATTCAATTTATTTGTGGGAAATATTTAAACCTCCAGGAATAATGAATGTGAAATGAACAACAATCTAATATATTTATAATGTATAAATATAAAAAAAAGAATGGCATTAATTGCAAATTGGCTGAAATGGAAACAAAATTTTGCTTCGTCAACGTCTGATATATGTCAGAGAAATCATATAATGGAGGAGAATCTAGTATCACACTGACAAGTGATGAAGTGATGATGAAGATGCTTATAAAGTGATTACAAATAAAATCAAATTTATTCTTGATTCTGTGGCCACTTGAATGATTTCTCTCCTCTTCTCACACAGAATTATAATTATGTTGACAGTTTCATCAATATATTGCATAAAGAATGTATATGTGAGTTACAGGTTTGACTCACCCACTGTCTAAAGACAAGACTGAATCACCATCAGCTGTTGCAACCTTCTTCTTTGAATCTGAGGAGGGATAATAACGAAAGTTCCGCCGCCTGCAAATAATAATCATTGTTATGTTATAATATATAAATATATAAATATAGATGAAATAATAGGAAATTGGCTGAAATGGAAACAAAATTCTGCTTCGTCAACGTCTGATATACGTCAGAGAGATCATATAATGGAGGAGAATCTAGTATCACACTGACAAGTTCAGATAATAAAGATGATTAGAAAGTGACTGCAAATAAAATCAATGTCAGATTTATTCTTGATTCTGTGTCCACTGAATGATTTTAATGATGTTGACAGATTCACCAGATGTTTTCTGATTGTTTGTTGATAAATGCTAAAAACAGGAAAAAGTGATGTAACATCCTGTCAAATGTTCAAAGACAAATAATAGACTAAAACTTCTCTATTTATAATGATGCTGCTTAACATATTATTCATCACAACCAATTATATTTTGTACAATCAGACAGAAAACGGAGGCTCAGCTCTGTTTTCTGTACTGCAGTCATCTAAGATCTACTCTGAACCAACTTAACAGACCTCTGCAGCTCTCTGACATTTAACAGCATTTTATATCAACACAAGTTTGATCAATAATTTTTATTCTCAAGTTTGTCAACTTTTATCTTTCGCTTAAGTCCAAATTTGAACTTTTAGCAGTTTGATAAATACAGGCTCTGTTGTTATTGATTTGTTTTGTCTTGCTGATATCAAGTGCTGGAATAAAACAGAAATTGTAATTATTATTATTATTATTATTACTATTATTATTATTATTAGTAGTAGTAGTAGTAGTATTATTAGTATTATTATTATTATTATAACATTTGTGGTCAGTTGATTTTACTGATTCAAGTGTCTGTCAGTGTGGATACAAGTGACAGAAAAGATAAATGTAAATATGATCAGCTAACAAAACAAGCTGCTGAAACCAGAGATGTATTGAATGGAGGAACAGTTATTCCTTGTTTACACAGGTCACAGAGCAAAGCAGCACGTTAACCAACATAGATACTAATATTATAAAGTAACAGAATGGTGACTTACGGTGGCTCAAATGACTTCATCCTGCGTCTGTGCACACTGACTACCAGAGAGTCTGGTTTCTGCTGCTTCACTGAGCTGTAAACACAACACACATACACACACACACACACACACACACACACACACACACACACACACACACACATCTTTGACTCTGACTAAAGATGGTGGAGTAATGTTGCTGCTGATTTGTGACTCAGGAGCAAACAGGAGAAATCTCACAGAGAAAAAGTCATTTTAAACAGTCAGAGATCCTCATCTCACCTCTGAGCTTTGGTCTGGTTGTCATGTTGCCCACACAGAGGGGTTTCAGAGGGATGGACCCCCTCCTCTGTCTCCTCACACTCATTCATTGTGTGCGTTCACCTGCACACAAACACACCCAACTAATATAAGTAAAATGGCAAACAGAAACCCAATTCATGAGTTCATGAATGTTGGTGTTAATGAGTTGTAATTATCAGCCCACCTTCCCTACAGAAATAAATCTTGTCTGATTGTGTCTATGAAGTTCACTGACACCATGAATGTACTTCGGTTTGTGTCCATTTTGTGTTCTCATGTCAGACTCTGCACTGCCTGATGTGACCACTAGATGTCCTGAGTTCATTTGTCTTTACCAGCAGTAATAACTTCATTAACACACCAACAGGATCAATCAGAATCTGTGTTTTTTTCTACACATTTGACAGATCAGCTGTCAGTCAGACACAACTTCTCTCCATTTCCTCACTAGTCACTGAGTACATGAGGGCTGAGAGCAATAAATCAAATAACATGTTGTGCACACTGATCTGACAGTGAGTGTGAATCAAAAGATAACGTCAACTGAAACATTTGCAAATGTAAGAATTTTCTACATGTATTCATCATCACCTGGGACATTAAGTATAACTCTGCAACCCAGGCAAGTCAGGAGCAGCCTGTTAACAGTTCATAATAGACTAATCCAAATAACAAAGACTCTTGTATAACATATTAAAATCAAACATGGTACAAATTATTGTGCTGATTTTATTTCAAGAAGCAATATTAACTTCAAAGTAATGCTGTGTAACATGGCCTATAAAAAATATTGCAATATTTTTATATTATATTGCGATAAACAATATATATCTTGATATTTTGAAATCTCCTCTAAACTACTGTAAACTACTAAAATACTAAACTACTAAATGAACTGCTGTTACAATAAAGTTAAATAAAGATAAATAAAGTACTGTTATAATAGATACATCGAGTATATTTGATATATCACCCACCCCTAATTTGAACATTTATAAAAATGAAACCATGTGAGAAGTTTAGAGGTAAAAATCACTATTTGGTGGAGTTGTTAACAACTCATAGACATGTGAAATATGACCCCGACTACACACTGCTTTATGTAAGACGTCAAAAGCCAAAAAGGTTGTGTCAAATTATGTCAAATCTTCATCTGAAAAGTAACTAAAGCTGCCAAATAAATGTAGTTTAGTAGTTTAGTCCCATCTTCATTAGACTTAAGGGTTTTCTTATGTTTTTTCACACTGCTGTCAGGTCTATTTTCTGCGCTTAATTACAGTCAAATTTGTGTATTGGGTTTTTCGAAGTTGCGGGTGACCTACACTCACCACTGTACCTGAACGCCTCCTGAGGAGACACACGGGGAAACTATGTTGAGTCTTGACGTTTTGCTGTCATTCATGTTCGCGCTAACTTCTCTGTCCTCTCCTCTGCTCTATTTGTTGGTGTTTGTGTTTATCTTACTTTGTGACGTATATTAAAATTTGTCAAATTCCTGTAAATTTACTTACTGGCTGAAACAGCCCCTCCTCTCAACCAGCAGCAGAGGGAGGAAGAGGACAGGATGAAGATACTGACTGATGTCTGCGCTCTTCATTCTTTCTAAACTTCACTCAGTATTTTAATATCATGGATATTTTCTATTATATTGACATTTTTTATTTCTTCCAAGTGAGATATTATTGAATTTATAAAGTGACTTTGCTGATGGAAACATGACTGTTGCTGTTGCAAGAAACGACATTTCGTCATGTTTAAAACATCTAATCTATTCTAATCTTGTTCTGAATTTTTATTTTTTTAACAATAATTGAAACCCCCTCAATGGTTTAGTAATGAAAAAGAACCGATAAGAGAATTGATAAACACTCGTATTTCTTTCTTCTGGAGTTTCGTTTATTCCACCAATGCAGTCAGCAAAGCAACATAACACATCATTATAACTACCATCTCTACTGCTATCAGATCATTTTAACACTCGCAGACACAAACGTGATGAAAACTGTTGTTACGTTGTCTTTAGATGATGAAAATAATCTGAATCAAGCTGATGAAACAAACATATAACTCACAGCAGGACGTTTTTAAGGTTTGTTGATTCAGAATCTCAACTTTCTGTTTTCATCTTTAACCTGAAGTGATCTTTAAGGAAATCTGATAACAGAACAACAGCTCTGAACTTTAGAACAAAAGTCAACAGATATATTAACAGACTTTATAAATCTTTAGTCTGATGGGTGCGTTTTATTCCAACAAGGAAATAAAAATTACCGAGATGGCATCGATGCAGTCTGTTGTATCTCCGTCCCTACAGCTGGCTGGTGGCTACAGTCTGACTATGGGAGGAAGAGAAAATCGCAGTTCAAGTCCGTTCACTATAAGCCTGTTTTACGCGTTACGCGGTGCTTTTTAAAAAAAATAAATATTGCAATGATAATAGTCCAAAATTGTGTGAAAATGCGTAGTTTTTAGTCAAATAACATCAAATTCAGAGGCGTTTCGGTTTGAAAAGATCTGAGGCTTTTTAAGCAGGATAAATAATGTAAACTAATATAAATACTTTTTGTATATTTACATTGGAAGCAAAACAACTAAACTAACAAAGTGTGTTAAGATGCCACAGTATTGAGATGGAAGCAACAATCTCAGAGACAGAACCTGGACAAATAAGATTACGACTGCCTGAATGGAGAGATACTACTAGAGGTTAGAGAGAAAAGTGAACTGACCATTTAAATGAACCAGTAGGAAACAGGTCCAGATGTATCAGAAGAACTAAAAAGTTCATCAAGTCCCAGAACACAATAATAACGCTGACATTACTGTGAGTGTTGATATGTTCGGCTTATCTGTCCAATCAGGCAACAACTAACTTATGGGGCAACTAAAGATTGTTTCTTTATTGAGTGACTTTAATGATTGAATAGACTTTTAGTTATTTAGAATAAAACGTCATGACAGGTCTGTTGGAGCTGCTTTATCCCATTTTCACTGTATAAACATTGAATCTGTGTGTATCCTAACAGCTGACCTGTCAGATGTGAAGGAAAAACGTAACATTAATTATCGTTAGATTCTGATCTTATTTATGAAGTTACCGTTGCTGTGCCTCGTGCGTAAATGTGCACAGCGTCTCTCAGTTTGGAGACTAAGACTCTGCTGCCGTGTGATGCTGCAGGTATTTCACAAACTCAAAAGAAATAATCACACACAGCCACACAATCCTAGATTACATTCAGTGACACCTGAACAGACATTATTCTTGTGGTTGTGCGTTCTCTTCCAGATTGTATTATGGACAAATGTCTGCGCTGAAATGTGGAGAAAACCCTGAAACATTGCTTTTCTCACCATAAAAATGAACTTGACTGTCTGCATCCTTAATACATTCGTGACCTGTATGCGTCTATTTTGTGCTGAACCATATTTCTCCCCCTTCCTCACGTGCTCCGGGTAAAGTCCAGTTGATACAATAAAAGGTTTTATAGGCGCAAAGAGCTTCTCAAAATCGACCCTAACGACGCTACTGGGACTAAAGTTCATAACAGACCTCTGTTACTTCAACACTAAGATTTGCTTTAATTGGCGATTATTTTGTAGTTTCACGCAGGCAAAAAGTTGACTAAAGCCCTAAACCAATTAACAACGCAACACGGTGTTTCTTTTGATTAGTTAAAATAAACGTGAGAGGAAATCATAGCGATTTAATGACGAATAACGCAAATACACAGGCTTGTATAAATACTAAATAAGATATATTAAGGCTGGTAATAAGAATCATTTAAGTATATAAAGCGTAGTTACAATACCTTTAAAGGATGAAACACACTGCGTGACAGGAGTGACGGTCAACTGCTACAACCCAACGATGTAACACGTCAATAGAAACCAGTGTCTCCTCCTGGTTTATTTCAACACCTCTCCTTTCTTCTGAATTATGGTGTTACCTTCGGCCAAAGTACAGTTACAATAAAGTTATTGAACAGTATTACATATCTGACTGATATGCTGATATTTAAGATAAAATTCTGTGTCCAGTGTGTAAAGGCCTTAAAGGATACTTACACTTATATTCTTTATTTTATATACTTCGTCCAAAAGTGAAAGTACAGCTGGTCCATTTCAAACCGATGATGTCATTGAACAGTACAATGATTTTCTTCATATTACATTTGCAAACAATGACATTTATTATAGCCTGTTCAGCACATACAATTTAAATCTTTCTGGGATGACTGGAACAATATTGATAATATTGTAATGTTAACACACTGTTACCCAAATTCCCTCAAACATTCCTGATTTTATAAGTCGAATTATTGTAATGTGGGACACCTATAAGTTCAAATGTGTCCATCTCTTTAGTAGGATTTTTCATGCAGGACTTTTACTTATAATGGAGTATTTTTACATTGCTGTATTGATACTTTTAAAGAATCTGAGTACTTCGTCCACCACTGCAGACAAGTGCCGAACTAGCCCCAAAACACCAAATATTGCAGTAGAAAAAACAAAATTTGACAAAAAAGAACATAAATTAGGTTGTGTGCAAAACACAGAAACTTGCCTCCTTTTCAAAGCTTTACAAATAAAATCAGCCACAGAACAGGTGTAACAGGTGCTATAGTTGCATAATTTTCACATCCAGGGTGAATTAGAGTAATGTGGGACCATTTCTGCAATTGGCACTTAATCCAATTACTTAATCCAATGTACTTAAATGCATATTTCACCAATTTAATGTAAACAGTGCTGCTTGACAGTTTGTGAACCCTTTAGAATTTGCTCTATTCCTGCATAAATATGATCTAAAATGTGATCAGATTTCCATGCAAGTCCTAAAACTAGATAAAGAGACATCAATTAAACAAATGAGATACATATTTGTGCGTGGCAAAAGTACATGAACCTCTAGGATTATCAGTTCATTTGAAGAGGAAATTAGAGTCGGGTGTTTCAATCAATCAAGTGTGAGTCTGGGAGGCCCTGCCTTATTTAAAGAAGAGAAATCTGGGTCTTCAATATCAAAGTGTGAGCTTCAAACATGGCTCGAACAAAGGATATTTCTGAGGACCCTAGAAGAAGAGTTGTTGATGCTCACCAAGCTGGAAAGGGTTAAAAAAAAACATTTTTAAAGAGTTTGGACTCCACCAGTCGACTGTCAGGCAAATCGTGTACAAATGGAACACATCCAACACCATTGTTACTCTCCCCAGGAATGGTCGAACAACAAAAATCACACTAAGAGCAGGTGCGTAATAGTCCGAGAGGCCACAATGGACCCCAGGGTAACGTGTAGGGAACTAAAGGCCTCTCCTGCAGTGGCTACAGTCAATGTTCATGAGTCCACCATCAGGAGAACATGGAACATCAATGGTGTGTATGGCAGAGTTGTAGGGGAAAAAGCCACTTCTCTCTACAAGATAAGTGGATAAACTAGAGGACAATTGGAAATATATTCTGTGGATGGATGAGACCGTAGTTGAACTTTTCGGCTTGAATGAGAAGCATTATGTTTGGCGATGAGCAAACATTGCATTCCAGCATAAGAACCTTATTCCATCTGTGAAACATGGTGATGGTAGTATCATGAACCAGGACCAGTATCTCTGGACCAGGACGGCTTGCAATCATTGAAGGAGCTATGAGTTCTAAGTTGTACCAGCACATGTCAAGGTATCTGTCTGTGAACTGAAGCTCAACATAAAGTGTGTCATGCAGTAAGACAACAACCCTAAACGGGCAAGTTATTCTACCAAAGAATAGTTAGAGCAGAAGAAAGATAATGTTTTGGAATGGCCGAGTCAAAGTCCCGCCCTTAATCTTATAGAAAAGCTGTGGAAGGACCTGAAGCAGGCAGTTAATGCCAAGAAGTCCACCAACATCCCTGAGTTGAGACTGTTCTGTAAGGAGGAATGGGCTAAAATTCATCCAAGCTGATGTGCAGGGCTGGTAAATGATTAACAGAAACATTTGGTTGAAAAGGGAGGTCACATCAGTTACTGAAAGCAAGGTTTCACATACTTTTGCCTCATACAAATATGTAATATTGGATAATTTTCCTCAATAAATAAATGGATAAGTTTAATGTTTTTGTCTCATTTGTTTAATTGGGTTCTCTTTATCTAGTTTTAGGACGTGTAAATATCTGATCACGTTTTAGGTCATATTTATGCAGAAATACAGAAAATTCTGAAGGGTTCATAAACTTTCAATCAGCACTGTATGACTGTCCCACATTTTAAACCACATTGTCTAAATTGGGACAAAAAAATTGATTGGAATTTAAAAAATATGAAAGATGTTTTCATCATATTATAGCATATTTTGTTATCTTAAAACAAGCATGTTTACATGAAAGTAAAATTTACTCAAGAAGCTGCAGAATGGTTTGATGAATAAAGTAGCTTAAACACACATTTTAATGCCAGTCGACGTTCATCCTGTGTTTGTCTCTTCATGGAGGAATCACTTTTTCCAAATGACACAAACAACAAAACATATGTATAAACACTTGATTTTATTCTCAGCAGAATAATCCAACAAGGGGTGTAGTTTATCATTTTCAGCATAATAAATGAAGCAGTGGGATAAAAAGGACAGTAGTCAGGGACAGTAATCCATAAAGTGCAAGTACAAACACTGGCTGAGTCATGACTTGGTGACGTTACACAAAGTGCAAACTTACAACACAAACTCATCATTACATTTTAACAGAGGACAGACTGTAAAGGCTGCACAGTCAATCACAGTGTGATCATAGCTGGTTCTTAGCTTAATTAAGTTTTAGTGTAATGCTTTTTGTATCTAATTAACAAACAATTACTAATATTGGCACCAGTAATCTCACAATATTCAAAGCTGCATTCAGTGGCAGCTAGCAATAACGGACTGAAACTATTATATTAAATGAAATAACCAGAAATCCTTTAATATCAGTTACCTGCAGAAATCCAGAAATTCAAGTTATCCTTGTTTATTTTTGATAAAACTTAGAGAGAAGATTTTGGCAATATGTCATTGGGATGAGTTCCTGTCATCCAGCTGAGAAAAACAGGGAAGACAAACGGATGCAAGCAAACTTTTCACAATGAAAAATTGTTTTGAAGTCATTGATACTTGTTAATCGTAGCTAAATATAGCATATAGTGTTAGCAACTCAAATACAACTTTACATTTATATAGGCACAGAGCACAGACCCCAAAGCATCAGACCTGCTTCAAAGAGGAGATATATATCAATACATAAGTGAGAATACAGAATACCATAAAGACGAGCTTATCAGTTTTACTGTAAGGCAAAAAGACAGTCAAGCTGGCAGTGATAAATTTTTACCCACATCACCTATACTTAACAAGTTTCAGTTTTGGGTAAAGTAGGCACCGTGTTTAAACAAGGAAGAAGAAAATATGAATTAAAGAAGAGGATATCTCTGATTCTGCTCAGTGGGAGAGGAGGAGTTGAAGCATCTGCAGGTTGGATGGTTGTAGTTGGACTGGTCTAGAAAGCCTCTGGCAGGTGTGTTGACTTTGTTTCTATCTCAGAACTACTTCCAACAACAAGCTCTTGGGTGGTGGGGGGGGCTGTCTTTTCCTTTTCCCTAATAAAAACACAGAACATAATTTGAACATCACACCATTTCAAAATGCTGAGTCAGTATGCCACATCTTATCTCTGCACAGTGATCTTTTACTTTCAGACAGATTATATTCAACATATTTTTCATATTTGTATTCATTTTATAAATAAATCTCAATTTTTGGTGATTGCCAGATATCTTCTGCCCATTTTTGTACACATTTACCTTTTACATTATATTTTAACAACTCTTGGTAAATCAAATACTGTATTATTGTAAACTCACAATACTAGCCTTCCATCTAACATGAATCCAACCCCACATCTCAATTAACATGGTGCAAATATATGAATTCCCAAAGAATATCTGATCGTCATTTGAATAAATCTTTTTTTCTTGAATCTTTTATAACAACAATAACAACATCATATTCCTGAAGCATAATCCAAAATACAACAAAAAAAATCTATAAACTTTTACATATTTCTATAACCTGAAGTTGATCATCACCAAAACTAAACTGAGCACTGCTTTCTCTGCCTGATTCTTGAAGATGTAAGACTTGTTTTTCTTTCTGATGGAATAGAATTAATATGAAATTGACTGAAATGGAAACAAAATTCTGCTACATCAACATTTGGTGCATCAGAAAAATCAAATAATGGAGGAGAATTTAGTATCACTGACAAGTGATGTAGTGATGATGAAGATGCTTATAAATTGATTATGAATTAAATCAATAACAGATTTATTCTTGATTCTGTGGCCACTGAATGATTTCTCTCCTCTTCTCACACAGAGTTATAATTATGTTGACAGATTCATCAATATATTGCAAAAAGTGTGTTAAAGAATCAATATGTGAGTTACAGGTTTGACTCACCAACTGTCTGAAGACAAGACTGAATAACGATCAGCTGCTGCATCCTTCTTTGAATCTGAGGAAGAAGAATCACGAAAGTCCGGCCGCCTGCAAATAATAACCATTGTTATGTTATAATGTATAAATATATAAATATAGATGAAATTATAGGAAATCGGCTGAAATGGAAACAAAATTCTGCTTCGTCAATGTCTGATATACGTCAGAGAAATCATATAATGGAGGAGAATCTAGTATCACACTGACAAGTTCAGTTGTTTCTTGTCATCAAAATGTTTTATTTTAAAAACATTACTATTGTTTTTCAGACAAGTACAATTATACAAATACACCAAGCTGATGTCCACATAATTTAATGTCTTCACTATTTTTTTCATGGAAGCTGCACTGGCAGGAAACAGTCAGTCAGAGAGCCACTTCTATCACAAAACAACAAAATCCACCTGAACCATTAAATAAATCTACCCACTAATTTGTCATCCAACACATACAATATGTAATGCAGCCGATACAATCTGAATTAAAAACATGCAGAACTTAATACTGGGATGAGCAGAGGATAGGATACGTGGAAAACTAAGATAAAAAAGTTAGATTACATTCAGACAGCTTTCATTTTATTAGCCTTACCAGCGTGCTGTGTTTGTGTAAAACATACTGGTGGTGGATGGGACACTGTGGGCAAAGCAGATGAAAATGTCACTTTTCTACATGTTGATTCTCATTGAACAGGTGGTTTGATAAAGTACTTACACTGCTCTATTAGATGAACATTCATGATCCCCAGAGGATAAATCCTACTGACTTTGTTGATCCTCTGACTGTTCTTTGAGTGTCACCATGAGGTTGACAGATTTAATTCACAGTTAAATGTCTAAACTGGATGAATTGTCATGAAATTTGGTTCAGACATTCAGGATCATCTCAGGATGAATTGTAACAACTTTGGTTATTTCTTCACTTTTCATCTACTGTCATCAGGTAAAATATTAATTTGTCCAGTACTTTGGTACTAATTAATAAATGTTAGACTAAGATGGTGAAGATTATAAATATTCATCATCTTACTAATATTATATTGTTTCCTGTTTTCCACCAACAATCCATGTTTGCTTCTTTTAAGTAAGTTATTGATGTTTTTGTCACATTAACCCAAGTAGTGTTTTTAACCCAAACTGCAATGTGACAACTAATTATAAATGATAAATGGCTGCATGTTTTTATCCAAAGTGCTTTATAATTTACTGCTCATTCACTCAGCAGCAAGCTGCCATTCAAGGTTCTGGTCTATTATCAAAGTTAAATCCAAACATTTCAACAATGCACACAGTTGGTAAAGGGAAGGTCTGGTTTTATAACTTGTTCCACACAGAAACAAAAGATTTACTATAAACTGCACACAGTTGGTACCAAGATTTAAGCTGTGAGTTATGTGTGTGTGTGTGTGTGTGTTTACAAAATATTTAAGAATGCAGTAACATTTTACTGTTAGTAAAGTCTTACTTCTTTTTGAAGTCAATATCATAATCATATGAACGTGCCTTCTCTTTCCTGGACACACAGCTGTACAAAAGAAAAGTCACCAGAGTGGGAAATTAGAACATTTGCCATCTATTCACAGCAACTGTTGGATAAACAGAAACTTTGAAGTAGATATCAAAAAAGTTCACTAAAAATGGATTCTCAAAAATTGTGTGAAAGATTGTATATACGGGTTAAAGGTTTGACTCACCGACTGTCTGAAGACCGAAATGAATCCTTCTTTAAATCTGAGGAGAGAGATTCCAGAGAGTCCAGCCTGCAGCAAATAATAATCATAGTTATGACACTTCTTCATAAGTATGAAAATAAACATTACAATCAACAACAACTTCATTTCAAATATGAAAAAGTGTGTGAAATAATCCAAAGGAGGTTATGGATTTAATGTGTGACTGTATATGATTTCAATCAAAAGGATCCTTAAATGATTTTTTTCGGAAGAAAATAAGCAACAGAGAAGCAAAGCTGGTCCAGGTCTATATTTATCAAACATCTCAGAGAAGGAAATCACTACCAACTGGACAAAAATTCTCTCAGTGATGCAAATTTGGTTCCACTTTTAGGACAAGGAGCACAAAACATTTGATCAACTTTCTTAACTGAGGAAATCACTTCTATCTGTACTGATATTTAGGAGATCAGAGGTGTTGTAAGGAGTTGGCAGGAGGTGGCGTTCAGACAGAGACATAAGAACACATGGAAGGAGATATATGATATATTCAGATTGTCTTCAATAGTTAGTTAATATGTATGTGGCTGTAAAAACAACCTCAAATAAACAAGACAATTAAAATGGTTTCATATAAAAATTAATATGAACCAACATCATTTTGTTCCACAGACTCAATGTAGACTTCACTTATTGTGATGATGATACACAATTTTATGTCTCCATAAGGTCTGGACCCGTATTTATCAAACTTCAGAACGCTGTAAAGAAACAACTGAGGAGTAAAACAACTGTTTGCTGAGTCTGAACAATAAGACACATTTATCAAGAGACAACTTAAAGCAAAGTGTAAAAGTAACATTTACAGTAAGAGCAACTCTCAAGTGATCACATGAAGGAATAACCAATCAGAGATATGGATTGATGATATGGATCTGCCATATTGTACATACTTTAAATCATTCTTACAGTTTATTCAGTGGTATGTTATTCTGCAAGAACATATATAATTATAAATTCAATTTATTTGTGGGAAATATTTAAACCTCCAGGAATAATGAATGTGAAATGAACAACAATCTAATATATTTATAATGTATAAATATATAAATATGGATGAAATAATAGGAAATTGAAACTGAAAGAGAAACAACAACAACAAAATTCTGCTTCATCAACGTTTGGTGCATCAGAGAATCGTATAATGGAGGAGAATTTAGTATCACACTGACAAGTGATGAAGTGATGATGAAGATGCTTATAAAGTGATTACAAATAAAATCAATAACAGATTTATTCTTGATTCTGTGGCCACTCAATGATTTCTCTCCTCTTCTCACACAGAGTTATAATTATGTTGACAGTTTCATCAATATATTGCAAAAAGTGTGTTAAAGAATCAATATGTGAGTTACAGGTTTGACTCACCAACTGTCTGAAGACAAGACTGAATCACGATCAGCTGTTGCATCCTTCTTCAATAGATGTGAGAAGAGAGATTCACTGAAGTCTGGCCGCCTGCAAATAATAATCATTGTTATGTTATAATATATAAATATATAAATATAGATGATATAATAGGAAATTGACTGAAATGGAAACAAAATTCTGCTTCGTCAACGTCTGATATACGTCAGAGAAATCATATAATGGAGGAGAATCTAGTATCACACTGACAAGTTCAGATAATAAAGATGATTAGAAAGTGACTGCAAATAAAATCAATGTCAGATTTATTCTTGATTCTGTGTCCACTGAATGATTTTAATGATGTTGACAGATTCACCAGATGTTTTCTGATTGTTTGTTGATAAATGCTAAAAAACAGGAAAAAGTGATGTAACATCCTGTCAAATGTTCAAAGACAAATAAAAGACTAAAACTTCTCTATTTATAATGATGCTGCTTAACATATTATTCATCACAATCAATTATATTTTGTACAATCAGACAGAAAACGGAGGCTCGGCTCTGTTTTCTGTACTGCAGTCATCTAAGATCTACTCTGAACCAACTTAACAGACCTCTGCAGCTCTCTGACATTTAACAACATTTTATATCAACACAAGTTTGATCAATAATTTTTATTCTCAAGTTTGTCAACTTTTATCTTTCACTTAAGACAAATTTTTACTTTTAGCAGTTTGATAAATACAGGCTCTGTTGTTATTGATTTGTTTTGTGTTGTTGTTATCAAGTGCTGGAATAAAACAGAAATTTTAATCATCATTATTATTATTATTATTACAATCAGAGCAGACTGATTGAAGAGTATTTATGAGTATAGAAAATAGAAGGACTGACCTTTCTCTCTGCTAACTAACATTTAATAAAACTCCGTATTTCTAGTTATTGAAGATATAAATGAAACCACAGCAAAGCAGATTGAGAAAAAATATTCATCAAGAAGACCCAACATGAGAATATCAGCCATCCAGGCACAACAACTGCTGGATACACAACTACCAGATAGACATCAGAAAAGTTCAGGAATAATGTTTTCTGTTCACACTGAATCATTTCTGGCTCTAACATTTGTGGTCATTTTGATCTTGAAGAAAAGTCAGTTGATTTTACTGATTCAAGTGTCTGTCAGTGTGGATACAAGTGACAGAAAAGATAAATGTAAATATGATCAGCTAACAAAACAAGCTGCTGAAACCAGAGATGTATTGAATAGAGGAACAGTTATTCCTTGTTTACACAGGTCACAGAGCAAAGCAGCACGTTAACCAACATAGATACTAATATTATAAAGTAACAGAATGGTGACTTACCGTGACAGTGAGGCAGATCTGGATAGAGCCTGAACGCGCACCATAGGTTTACTGAATACCTGAGAGTCTGGTATCTGCTGCTTCTCTGGGCTGTAACACAACACACACACACACACACACACACACACACACACACACACACACACACACACACACAACCACACACATCTTTGACTCTGACTAAAGATGGTGGAGTAATGTTGCTGCTGATTTGTGACTCAGGAGCACACAGGAGAAATCTCACAGAGAAAAAGTTTTTTTTAAACAGTCAGAGATCCTCATCTCACCTCTGAGCTTTGGTCTGGTTGTCATGTTGCCCACACAGAGGGGTTTCAGAGGGATGGACCCCCTCCTCTGTCTCCTCACACTCATTCATTGCAAGCATACACTTGCACACAAACACACCCAACTATTATAAGTAAAATGGCAAACAGAAACCCAATTCATGAGTTCATGAATGTTGGTGTTAATGAGTTGTAATTATCAGCCCACCTTCCCTACAGAAATAAATCTTGTCTGATTGTGTCTATGAAGTTCACTGACACCATGAATGTACTTAGGTTTGTGTCCAGTTTGTGTTCTCATGTCAGACTCTGCACTGCCTGATGTGACCACTAGATGTCCTGAGTTCATTTGTCTTTACCAGCAGTAATAACTTCATTAAGTTATTACCATTCATATCAGCTGTCAGTCAGACACAGCTTCTCTGCATTTCCTCACTAGTCACTGAATACATGAGGGCTGAGAGCAGTTATCAATTAAACTGCTATCTCTGCAATTAATGCTAGAATGACAACTTTTAAAACATGTTGTGCACACTGATCTGACAGTGTGTGTCAAGCAAAAGATCATAAACTGAAACATTTGCTGGCAACATTTTCAAATGTAAGAATTTGCTGCTTTTCTACACACATTCATCATCACCTGGGTCATTAAGTATAACTCTGCAACCCAGACAAGTCAGGAGCAGCCTGTTAACAGTTCATAATAGACCAATCCAAATAGCAAAGAACCCTGTATAACATTAAAATCAAATATGGCTCACATTATTATGTTGACTGTATTTTAACATCAAAATAAAATATTGTTCACAATTTGAGTGAATTACATCTGGATTCACTCTTTATTGAACCTTATCCCATCTCTTTATTCTGTATTTGGATATCCATTAGTTTCCACAAACTGGTCGCTGGTTCCAGTGGCGCCTTAATGCACAAGCCTTGGGCCTCCAGAGGCCTCATGAAACATGAACTTAAAAAACAACAAACAAACAAAAAAAACACAGTAAACAAGATGTAGGAGGGTAAGCTACCTGTGATGTGGGGGCAGATGTGATGAGGAGTCAATCCTCTTGCTGTGCTTCAACACTCTTCGTAAAAACGTCCATCCTCCAAAACGTCCATAGTCCCAAGGCCTATAGTAATGTTAAGACATCCCTGCTGGGGTCCACACAACAACAGCAACTATAAAGCAAACAACAATTTAAAATAATAAAATAATAAAAAGCTAAATCAATCAATGTAGAAATTAGAAAATAAGTGAAAGGTGGACAATAAAAACTTACAAAAACAAAAACAAAGTGGTCAAGATAGAAACAAAAAGAAAAAAAATCAAATAGATTCCAAAATAGCAATAATTAAAAGACACATCTATGTGAAATTCTTTGACTTTTTGAAAGACAGTTAACTTTTGATGTGTTTTATGTCTGTGGAGCAGATTCCAGGCATATATAGAGAACAATTCTCATACAGTTTGTTCATGGACACATGAGACTGACCAGTGCTAACTTGAAGTGTTGACAGAAACCAGTATATAGCCTACAAGTTTTCTTGCAAACTAAGTGTGGTGAATTATTCAAATTTGCATTTTTTGCATAAATAACAGAAGACTAGATTTTAATGTAACCTCTCCGATAGGAAAACTATTTGCTTTAACGGAGGCGGGGTGGTTAACCAACCAGTTATACCATATCCTTAACATCTTTTTGTTGTTGTTAGAAAACACTTGTGATAAAGCATGAATCTCACTCAACTCTTTTTGTTGCTTGTCCACTATGACTGTGGTTAGAAGACGCAGCACTACTTGGACAAGTGACACGAAGGTGATATTTATGCTTTATCAAAATAGTTTTCATACAGTACTTTCAGTTTTATAAGAGAAAAGACTTTAAGGATGAGGACTAACTGGTTGGTTTTGCAAATGTAGATTACACCCCATCTCCGTGTGCACAGCAACTGGCAAAAAGTGATCATGTTAAATAATCATGATCTCAATATTGAACAAAAATAATTGTGACTATGATTTTTGCCATAATCGAGCACCCCTAAAAACACATACATTTTGATTTACACACACACACACACACAAAGAGTTTAAATATGTATGTTATATATTGTAAATATGTATGTAATGAATTGTTTTCTTCTGTTTTCTTTTTCATTTAGGAGCACATGTACTCCTTGAAAAAAAGTAAGGATTGAACACTGCTGTCAGATGTGTAGAAACACTAAGTAAGTGGAGTGTGGCCAGTCCAAGGGCTTCTGTCACAGGCATGTAGATGTTTACTTTAGACCCCCCCCCCCCCCCCCCCCCCCCCCCCATCTACACCCCATCTCCGTGTGCACAGCAACCCACGCACTGGATGAACCCTGATCCATTGCAGCTTCTACTGTCATGTATCAGGGATGGTTACTGAACTATGATGGATCAGCTGATATACCGTCCAGTCTTTGTTGCTCTGAAAACTACTTCTTTAATGAGTTACTTTAACGATTAAATAGACTGTTCAAGGTTTGGATTTTCAGTTTTTTAGAATAAAATGTCATGACAGTTCCGATGGAGCTGCTTTATTCAAGTTTCACTGTATAAACATTGAATCTGTGTGTAGCCTAACAGATGACCTGTCGGATGTGAAGGAAAAACGTGACATTAATTATCGTTAGATTCTGATAGATCCTCTTGGCGTGTTTAGGAGATTCTGCCGCCATGTGATGCTGCAGATATTTCACAAACTCAAAGGAAATTAAAGCTGCAAGCAGCGTTGAATGGTCCTTCTCGCCCTTGCGCACGTCGGGCCGCGGCGCAATCGAAGGGCTTCTGTGACGGGCATGTAGATGTCTTCAGACGGCTGTTGGGGCTGCTTTACTGAAATTTCGTAGGGGGCGCTATTCAGACAGTTTGCAGCCATTTTCTGCAGGGTGAGACATGGCTGCCTTGCTCACACCTGTGTCATAAAAATCATGCAAGTTTTGTGCCCATTCACTTGAATTTCAATTAGTAAATTGAAAACTCTTGATGAGTTTGTGTGTAAAACAAATTAATTTCCTAATTTTCATCAAGTCTATTTTTAGGAATGTAAAGACTTTTAACTAGGGATGCACGACATTAGATTTTTGCTGATATCCGATATGCTGATATTTTCAACTCATTGTGGCCGATTGCCGATATATGCACATAATTTTACCAGCTGGCTGAGGAGGCTATTATGCATGTAAGCATAGATTATACTATGATCAAGAAAGACAATATATGAATGAAGAACTTAGGAAGACTGGAGTTCAGTAGCTCAGCATTAAAGTTCTTCCCTCATATAGGCTATAGTCTTTCTTGATCATTAGTACAATATATGATTGCACGTGTAATAGTCTCCTCAGCCAAGTGGGAAAAAATATGTGCATATATCAACATCGGCAACTGGCAAAAAGTGATCATGTTAAATAATCATGATCTCAATATTGAACAAAAATAATTGTGACTATGATTTTTGCCATAATCGAGCACCCCTAAAAACACATACATTTTGATTTACACACACACACACACAAAGAGTTTAAATATGTATGTAATAAATTGTTTTCTTCTGTTTTCTTTTTCATTTAGGAGCACATGTACTCCTTGAAAAAAGTAAAGACTGAACACTGCTGTCAGATGTGTAGAAACACTAAGTAAGTGGAGTGTGGCGCAGTCCAAGGGCTTCTGTCACAGGCATGTAGATGTTTACTTTAGACACCCCCCCCCCCCCCCATCTACACCCCATCTCCGTGTGCACAGCAACCCATGCACTGGATGACCTGCCCACGCACCGGATGACCCCCCCCCCCAATTCTCTCTCTCTCCCTCTCAGCTGGAGAGAAGGATTTCAGAGTACTCTTCTTGTGATAAAGCTTCATAAATCCCATGACGTCAGACGCCCCAGTTTGGCACAAAGTCCATGTCCAGAGATTGCCTCCCCATTGGTTTACATTGTAAAGTGTGATGTCGCACTACAACTTTCAGGGCTTACTAAATCTAAACCGTTCGAGTTATTACAAAGTTTTTAATAACTTTTGTTCAGCACAGTGTGATAAGCCATGCATTAAAGTTTGAAGCCGATACCATAAAGATTAATAAAGAAAGAATAAGAAAGAAACAAACACACGAAATACAATAGGGTCTTCGCACTTTGTGCTCAGGCCCTAATAATCACACAATAATCCTGGATTACATTCAGTAATACCTGAACAGACATTATTCTAACCCCTTACAGACCTGAACCACATTAACAGCTGGTTTTTGACGGACATTTCAATAAGTTACATAATAGATGAGAAATAGAGAAAGAGGCACGAAAGTTAATTTGTGATTTTGGAGAGCTCTGTGTGCAGCTCTGCTAACTAATGCCACGTAAACCGGCAAGTGTGTTCTCTGCAAGATTGTACTGCGACTGTTGTAGGAATACTGCTGAAAAAGAAAATGATATGTTACACTTTAACGGTTGATTTCTACTGCTAAATCCTATATACGATATATTAAGACTGGCAAGAAGATTCATTAAAGCATATAAAGCGTAGTTACAATACCTTTAAAGAGTGAAACACACTGCAACACAGGACCGAAAATCAACGGCTGCAGAACAACGATGTAACGGGTCAACAAGAACCAGTTCCCCCCCCCCCCCCCCCCCCCCCTCACACACACACACACACACACACACACACACCCTTTTCTTCTTAGTTATGTTGTTGTTTCCTTGAGCGAAAGTACAATTTAGAATAAAGTTATTCGACAGTATTTCATATCAGACTGATATCCTGACTTTTCAGATAAAACTCTGCCCTCTTAAATTTAAACAATCCACGATTAAAGGATACCTACAAGTTATTTTCGATGTTCCTCCAAAAGTGAAAGTTAAACTAGTTCACTGTAAACTGATCGATGCCATCGAGCGATGTGATGAATTTCTTCATACTAAATTGTAACAATGACATTTAAACAGTACACTTATTATATTCAACATGTATACTTTAAATCGGTCTGGGATTAATTGAACGGGACATGATAGTCAGACACTATTGACATTCATCATCACCATCTTATTTGAGTGTCATAAATACATGCAGCTGTTTACCGAAAATGCCTCCAAACTGAAATGTCATTTTGTGCCTAATGGAGCTCATGATTGATCCAGAAGGGCTGTTTTATTACAAACAATTTCACTGTATAAACCTGGAATCAGTGTGTAACATCTGGCTGACCGGTCTGATGTATAGCACAACACAGAACATTAATAATTACCATCCTGTTGGGGTGTTAATGAAGTTACTGTTGCTGTGCCACGTGCGTAAATGCGCACATCTCTCTCTCAGTTTAAAGATGCATTTATCGTTTCTGCCGCTGTGTGATGCTGCAGGTATTAATAAAGTCAAAGGAAAGAATC
Source organism: Thunnus albacares (assembly GCF_914725855.1). Taxonomy (NCBI): domain Eukaryota; kingdom Metazoa; phylum Chordata; class Actinopteri; order Scombriformes; family Scombridae; genus Thunnus; species Thunnus albacares. The sequence goes on along the minus strand of NC_058120.1, from coordinate 26,539,596 downwards.
TGACACACAGCAGCTGTGAACAACAATCTGAACATCAGTAATCCTACTGATGTTTCTGCAAAATCCTGGATTACATTCAGTGACCCCTGAACGACATTATTGGTCAGATTCAGACATTAATCTGACAAGTACAGATCTGCCACATTAGTCACATTAACAGCTGCATCTAAACGGACACTCACTAACACATACACGTCAGGGCATTTAAATGTTTTAGTTTATTGATGTGGAGACAAATTTAGATACTGTGGTAGATTAATGGTAATAGTATTATATTATCATATTATATATAAGTGTACACTTTATATTGCACCTTTCACACCGAGTGCACAACATCCTTTTAAAAGAAAATAAAAGAGCAACAATTTAAACAACAGTTAGAATCAAAATGTATTATTTTATGTCAAATCTTCATCTGAAAAGTAACTAAAGCTGTCAAATAAATGTAGTGGAGGAGAAAGTACAATATTTCCCTCTGAAATGTAGTGGAGTGTAACTATAAAGTAGCATCAAATGGAGATACACAAGTAAAGTACAAGTACCTCAAAATTGTACTTAAGTACAGTACTTGAGTAAATGTACTTAGTTACTTTTCAGCACTGTATGTGATATGAGAGAGAAGTAAAAGAGGTGAAATCAGAGTCGGTTTCAGCTCTATTATTGGCTCTGTAGGTGAACTGCATGGGAACCAGGACTGGGTCTGTGATGACTTTGAGGTGAGTCAGCACAAGGCACTCAAAGGAATTCATGACCATACATGTCAGGGCAATGAGTCTGTAGTTGTTAAGTCCTGTGGTCCTTTTTTGGGGACGGGGATTAATGACAACAAGAGCTTTTTGTGTATGTTGCACAATAAATTTATCTATCACATCACTTTTTGTTCCAGCATTGTGCCAACACCTTGTCATCTGAGAAAATGATCTAAATCTATGTCAAGGTTTTATATCTTCACTGTTACTTAAATTGCTGCCAAATTCTGGTCTTAAGGTTTTAAAGATCCAGGAGGGGGTTTGGGGGTTCCTTCCCCAGTTCTTTTTCATTATTAAAGAATTTCTTTTAAAGAAATATATTATTTAAAAAAATAATACATTCATAACAGGATTAGTTGGGATTAATTAATTTATATTTTAAATATAACTAAATATCGTTTCTTGAGCAGAAACAGCAAAGTCGTTATATAACCTCAATAATATCTCAATAGAAACAAAAATAACAAATAATTACATAAATAATATTTTGACATGAAATTGTGGTTGTTAGATAAAGTATTAATGGCTTTTTACTTGTGAAGCTTTTATTACACTGAGAGCAATGAGCATAATTTTTATAATTATTAGCTGTGATGTGAGTTGATTGAGGCTAGCGAGCCGCTCAATGAAGAACACTGCTCTATTAGATGGATTGTCATGAAATTTGGTTCAGACATTCAGGATCATCTCAGGATGAATTGTAACAACTTTGGTTATTTCTTCACTTTTCATCTACTGTCATCAGGTAAAATTTTAATTTGTCCAGTACTTTGGTACTAATTAGCAAATGTTAGACTAAGATGGTGAAGATTATAGATAGATCAATTATCGATAGATCGATTATAGATAGATAGATAGATAGATAGATATAGATAGATATATATACACACATATATATATATATAATCAGCTGCTGCAACCTTCTTCAATGGATGTGAGAAGAGAGATCCACTGAAGTTTGGCTTCCTGCAAGTAATAATCATTGTTATGTTATAATATATAAATATATAAATAGGGATGAAATAATAGGAATTTGGCTGAAAGGGAAACTAAATTCTGCTTCGTCAACGTCTGATATACGTCAGAGAAATTATATAATGGAGAAGAATCTAGTATCACACTGACAAGTTCAGACAATGAAGAAACCCAATTCATGAGTTCATGAATGTTGATGTTAATGAGTAGTAATTATCAGCCCACCTTCCCTACAGACATAAATCTTGTCTGATTGTGTCTATGAAGTTCACTGACACCATGACTGTACTTAGGTTTGTGTCCAGTTTGTGTTCTCATGTCAGACTCTGCACTGCCTGATGTGACCACTAGATGTCCTGAGTTCATTTGTCTTTACCAGCAGTAATAACTTCATTAACACACCAACAGGATCAATCAGAATCTGTGTTTTTTTCTACAGTCAGACACAGCTTCTCTTTTATTTATTTTATTAATTCGCTTTCAAACTTCTACTTTTATTGATCTCATTTTATACTTTTATCTCCTTTTACTTTCTTCTCTTTTGCCAGTAAAGTACTTTGAATGACCTCTGTTATGATAAAGTGCTATATAAATAAACTTGCCTTGCTAATATTATATTGTTTCCTGTTTCCTACCAACAATCCATGTTGGCTTCTTTTAAGCAAGAAAATTGTGTTTTTCTCAATTTAATGAAAGTATTGTTTTTTAACCCAAACCACAAAGTAAAAACTAATTATAAATGGTAAATGGTTTCATGTTTTTATCCAAAGTGCTTTATAATTTACTGCTCATTCACTCAGCAGCAAGCTGCCATTCAAGGTTCTGGTCTATTATCAAAATTAAATCCACACAATTCAACAATGCACACAGTTTGTAAAGGGAAGGTCTGGTTTTATAACTTGTTCCACACAGAAACAAACAATATACTATAAACTGCACACAGTTGATACCAAGATTTTTGTTTTGATCTCAGTTGCTGTGTGTGTGTGTGTGTGTGTGTGTGTGTGTGTGTGTGTGTGTGTTCGTACAAAATATTTAAGAATGCAGTAATATTTTGCTGTTAGTAAAGTCTTACTTCTTTTTAAAGTCAATATGATTGTATGGCTTCATCCTCTTGCTGGACACACGTTTGTGTTTAGAGGAAACTTTTCTCCCAGGCCTTGAAACCATGGGTCATGTGGACAGAACAACGATGGCTCTGACAAGCATCATTTCCGAGGTACAGTATGTGCACTGCATGTGAAAATGTTATACCTGTATTTGTGGTGCCATTGTGCTTGTTTTTAAAATGTTATTCACTACTACAAATTACGTAATATCAGAATAACTTGTAACTATCATTTTTAATTGTGGGTGTGTGGATGGGGGGGTGGGGTTAATGTAATGAATGCTGTTATGTAACAGTTGTGTGCATGTGTGTTTTAGACTTCACTATACTGTAATACACTTCAATAATTGTGATTACAGGTGGATATAGCTTCAGGAGGGGAAAACTTAAGTGTCTCCACCCGCACTGAAGGGACAACCCTAAAAGATTTCACATTGCAGTTTACAGGATTTGTGGATTCCTGCCCTGAACTGAAGAACAAAATAAAAAAGACTGCCAAGAAATGATGAACTCCTCCCACTAAAGTGGCGATGTAGAACATAAGAACAAAGTACCTGAAAATTGTTTTTGTTGTTGTTGTTGTTCTTGGTCTGTTACATTTACAATTTAAACATAGTTTCCTGTTTTGTTTTTGTTTTGTTTTTTTACTAAAATTAATTATTTTACACCTACATTTTGATAGATTAGTTAAGATAGATGGATTAGTTAAGAGTTATTTTGTTGTTTAAGTTTTATATATAGTTTTTGTTAAGTTTTATATAGTACAATTTATATAGAATATTTATATTGTATAATAGTAGTTTATATAGTTAAGAAGTTATAAATGAAACATATTCTATTTAATCATGCTCAATAATGTTTTCTCATTGTCTGTTCAAAATGTTGGTCCAGTGTGTTGTTAATGACACGTTGCATGTTGTTAGATTGTGACATGAAAGGTAACAGAACCACACAGCTAACTTACTAACATAATACAGCCCGCTCCCTGTTGTTACCACGTACTTATAGGGTAACTAGTCTGTACCTACAGAGTAAGGACTGGAGAACAGTGTGAATTTAATAATCCAGCTTGCTCCCTGTTGTTACCATGTACTTATAAAGTAACTAGTCTGTACCTACAGAGTAAGGACTGGGGAACATTGTGAACTTAATACAGCCCGCTCCCTGTTGTTACCACGTACTTATAGGGTAACTAGCCTGTATCTACAGAGTAAGGACTGGGGAACATTGTGAATTTAATAATCCAGCCCGCTCCCTGTTGTTACCATGTACTTATAGGGTAACTAGTCTGTACCTATAGAGTAAGACTGGGAGAACAGCACATATGTTGTGGTTTATGTGTAATTAAAGAATAAAATCGTTTTTCATAACTTCCTGTGTACCTTGTTATTGTGCAATTAAAGATATACTATGTATATTATCACATTACTGTATTGTTATTTCTTCATCCTTGATGACAATACAAGCCTTTCATAGCTGTGCACTGGAGAGAGGTAAGATTGCCTGTTATGAGCTGTTGCAGTGCTGGACCAACATGGCTGCTAAGAGCCAATTTTCAAAAGTATAGACCCATTTCTCGACTTGTTCTATTGAAATTCATACAATGAAGTAGAAGACATAAGCATAATAAATCTCTTGAGTGTGGGTGAAGCTTGCCTGTCAAACACACATGTATAAGAAAAATGATTGTCATAACTGCCACGAGCAAAAACATTTAATTTTAGTACACATATACACATGTAACGTACTGATTCATACGAGAAAATTACACCATAAGTTCCGGGAAATTACATGGTAAATGTTGGGAAGTTACATTTTAAAACCCCAATTGTTACTCCCTTGTTTGACGTTGTTTCGTTTTCTTCCGCTGTACCTACATTTAAGTACCAGTAAGAACCGGAGAGTATTTTATATGTATGGATTCATACAAGGAAGTTACACCGTAAGTTCCGGGAAATTACATGGTAAGAGATGGGAAGTTACACCGTAAAACGCGGGCTGTATTATAAAGTGTTACCAACCAACGTTATCTTGTTGGTTTGTCTTTCCCAAGTTCAGATTTTGTTAAGTGTAAAAACTAACACAACAAAATATGACTCCCCCTCAGTCTCTCCCCTGTTGCCACTGGTGACAAAGAGGATTCAGATATGTCAGCAAAGAGATTTTGTTTGTGTCGCAACTTGAATTGTTCAATATTGCCTAAGAGGGGACTTGAATTTAGTGAAACTAAGTGACACGAAATCTCTCATAAAACATCTCCCTCCCGATTTACTATTCTTCCATTATTCATTCATCCTGCAGTAAACTGAAGATAATAAGACTGCTTTGGGTAAACATATTTAAACAGAAGTGTAGCGCGCAGACATCGCGAGTGGCTCGTAGCTTGAAGTGAGTGCGCGTTCACGTGGAGGGCAGTTGGAAAAATCTACAACACCCTTTGAACACGAACACAGGTTAGGCTATTAAAACTAACACAAGACATCCACTAACATGTTGAGACGTTGAAAATGATAATGATACACTGAGGATGCGTTTCAAATGATTTGTCAAAGTATAAAACACCTCTGAGGTGGAAGACAATCCTGTGGGAATCCAGTCAAGCGCTTATCAGGAAGTGATGAGAAACTCGGGAGACTTTAGGCTACTCCCATTCTGTCACAAATATAAATGGTTCTCTCTCGGGAGAAAATAAAAAAATAAAAATGCATGAAGACGAAAATAAACAGGAACCCAAATTGTACGCTGATATTTAGTTCAAAGTCCATTGTGGTTACTTACCAAATAAAAACACACAAGTAAACTCTCATCCGCTGCCAAGAGAGCTGCTGTTTTGGTGAACTCTCCTGAAATGCAGGAAAGTCCCCAATCAGTCTCTCTGCATTGTAGCCTATACATTGGTAACGTCACTTGCAAAATACACATGTAAAACGTAAGCCTATGTTGTCCATGGATGCATACATCCATGATGTTATCACCTTAAGGCCATGAAGTCATAAGTCATAAAGTGCTTCACATAATCACATAATCAAATACTTTCTTAAAGCTGCTATAATTTTGAGGCAATCAGTTAGGGATGAGGGGCAGGAAGTAGCTCTCAACAGTGCCATCCCTTTAGTGACATGCAAAACAGGCTGATAGACACAATAATCACAGTGGAAAAATACAGCTTGCATTATTCATTTCAATATCAGTCATTTTGAGATACAGCTAGCAAGTCAGATATTTTACTTAGAAGTTGGTGGAGACCAAAACAGAGATTAAAGAGAGTGAATATTGGATTTACAGTCGCTAGACAGAATAAATGAATGCTAATGTTGCTCTGTGTCTCCTGGATGTGTAAACAAGCATCTCTTTGTTAAGTTCAACTTTACAATTTAAAAGATGAGACTAAGTCAATGTTGTGTTTTCAGTTTTGTTGTGTTTTCCACTGCCCCCACGTGACAGAAATCAGCTGACAGCAAACAAATTGCCACACAAAACATGTGTCTTATAAAACATGGATGGCTTTTGATAGTCTGGCTGAGAAATGGTATACCTGAAAACTGAATGTCTTTACAAACTGTATGATCTATATCTAACCATGTGTTATCTGATTGAATGGAGTGGATCCATTTGTATATATATTGAAGCTGATTTTCCAGAGAATAATGGTAAAAATTTGGAGCTTCCAAGCCTCCTTGTGTTTTTGATTTTTGCAGAGTGGCAAGCTTATTTCTTGGTGTCTTTTTTGGAGATGATTGAGTCAAGAGATTTAAAACTTTTGTGGGTAGACTGGGTTGGAATCATTGAAAATAGATCATTTATTTTAGGAGATATTGTCATTTTAACAGTGGCTATTCTGCCCAAAATGGAGAGTGGTAGGTTCATCCAGTGGTGGAGGTTGTAACAGCCCTTTGCTTGGTTAAACAAGACGCAGAGAGTCCCAAACTGATTTTTCATAGTTAATTTATTTCTCATCACCAGTCATCATCTCAAGCACTGAAGCACTATGAGTATTAGAGAAAAATATACAAAATACAAAAATTAGAATCAATACTTATATATATCAGAAATACAGTACACAGGAACTGAAGTTTAGATCTGAATCTAAGATAACACCAAGACTTGTGACCTCAGATTTAATCCAGGGAGTTAATTTCCCCGGATTATTAAACAGGAATTCTCTTTTTGTTTTGGGGACAACAAGAAGGATTTCAATTTTATCCTCATTTAATTTCAAGGAGTTATTGCTCATCCATTTATTTATTACTAACAGACAGTTGGGCATGGAGTTTATAGCTGCAGCATCATTCAGTTCTACGGATATGTACAATTGTGTATCATCGGCGTAACTATGGAAACATACATTGTGCTTTCTGATTATGTCACCAAGTGGCAGCATGTACAGTAAGAATAATAACGGACCGAAGCAGCTCCCTTGAGGAACCCCATAGCAGTTGTCATATTTCTAAGACACATGATCTCCAAGGCTGATATAAAACATTCTCCCTTTGATGTAAGTTTTGAACCAGTTTAACACACAGTCAGAAAGACCAACCCACTTTTCAAGACCATTGATTAGGATGTCATGGTCAATGCTGCACTATACTAGAAGTATAAGAATTGAGACCAATTGATGGCAGAGGCTGCCATGCAAGGTGCCAACCTGCTCATCAGGAGGATCTAATCATTCGCACACATATTCATACACTGAAGGCACAGCCATGAGGAGCAATTTGGGGTTCAGTATCTTGTTTAAGGACACTTCGACATGCGGAGTGAGCCGCAGTCTTGAATGATTATATGTGACAAATAATAACTTGATTGATTGATTGATTGATTGATTGGGTAGTGTATAAGATAGCAGAAGATCAGAAATGTATTTTGGTCCTAAACCATTCAGAGCTTTATAAACCAACAGTAGTATTTTGAAATCGATACTTTGACAGACAGGAAGCAGTGTAAAGATCTGAGAACTGGAGTGATATGATCCACTTTCTTCTTAGTGAGGACTCAAGTAGCAGCCTTCTGAATCACCTGCAGCTGTCTGATGGATTTTTTAGGGAGACCTGTGAGGACACTGTTACAGTAATCAAGCCTACTGAGGAGTTATGAGATGATTAATAGGAGAGGAAATATTTCCTTTGTTTTGTGATAATTTTATTGAATGAAACCATGAGAAGTTTATTTGTTATTTGTGTTGTATTATTATAAGCTTAGCATGTTTTCATTTGTGTAAAACTGTCAAATAAATGTAGTGAAGTAAAAAGTACTTGTAGCGGAGTAGAAGTACAAAGTTGCAGAAAACCCCAATGCAACTTACTCCTCGTTTCTCCTGAACATGGTTCGGACCTTTCTGAACATCTTTGTTCCACATTTGCTTTTAGCTTTGTCTCTTGTTGCAGGGAGAGGATGAGTTGAAGCGTCTGCAGGCTGGATAGTTGTAAGCAGACTAGTCAGGACAGCCACTGGTGTTGACTTTGTTTCCATCCCAGCACTACTTCCAACAACAAGCTCCTGGGTTATGGGGAGCTCGTCTTTTTCCTCTTCCCTGATAAAAACACAGAACATAATTGACACAGCACACAGTTTCAAAATGCTGAGTCAGTATGCCACGTCTTTTCTCTGCACAGTGATCATTTACTTTCAGACAGATTATATTCAACATATTTTTCTAATTTGTATTCTTTTATAAATAAATGCCAGTTTTTGCTTTGGTCAGACATCTTCCACCCACATTTACACTTTACACTATATTTGAACAACTCCACCTTCACTTTTCACTTTTAGAGATTCACAAATTCATACTCCAGCAGTCCTATTAACTCAAAATCAACCATCATATTCCATAATCTCACAATATTAGTAATTCCTAAACAATATCTAAATGTGTTTAGAGATTCCTGTCTAGACACAACAATCAGTGTTTATCTCATACCTGAGTGATAGAGGAAAGCAAACATTCTGTTTTCAGTATCAAACAAAAGAACAGTATGGTGGAAGCATAGATCGCTCAACCATATCCACTGATCATGATGACTCCATAGAATTAGATTTAATTCACTGTGAATAATAATGTTTTAAATTCCTGGTTTATTCAGGCCCTTACCCTTTAAAGATTATAACGACACCTCGTGACCTGTCACTCTTCATGGACACACAGCTGGTTTCAGAGGATCCGCTATCCATAGAGACTCTGTTAGACAAGAAAGAAAGCACAGACATGAAATGACTGAGTGATTGACTGAATGATTTATCTTCTTTTGTCACACAAGTTTTTAAAGTAGTTTCCACCTACTTCTCACCTTAACATTAACCTTGCACCATCATATACGTATACATATATACATTATTTCAATCAAAAGACATGATAAATGATTTTTTCGGAAGAAAATAAGCAACAGAGAGGCAAAGCTGGTCCAGGTCTATATTTATCAAGCATCTCAGAGAAGGAAATCAGTGTGTGTGTGTGTGTGTGTGTGTGTGTGTGTGTGTGTGTGTGTGTGTGTGTTCGTACAAAATATTTAAGAATGCAGTAACATTTTGCTGTTAGTAAAGTCTTACTTCTTTTTAGAGTCAATACGATTGTATGGCTTCATCCTCTTGCTGGACACACGTTTGTATTTAGAGGAAACTTTTCTCTCCAGATAGATTCTGAAAGACATAAAAGAAAAGTCACCAGAGTGGAAAATTAGAACATTTGACATCTAGTCACAGCAACTGTTGGATAAACAGAAACTTTAAAGGAGATATCAAAAACGATCACTAAAAATGGATTTTTCTCAAAAACTGTGTGAAAGAATTTATATACAAGTTTAAGGTTTGAAATAAAATTGACTGAAATGGAAACAAAATTCTGCTACATCAATGTTTGGTTCATCAGAAAAATCAAATAATGGAGGAGAATTTAGTATCACACTGACAAGTGATGAAGTGATGATGAAGATGCTTATAAATTGATTATGAATAAAATCAATAACAGATTTATTCTTGATTCTGTGGCCACTGAATGATTTCTCTCCTCTTCTCACACAGAGTTATAATTATGTTGACAGTTTCATCAATATATTGCAAAAAGTGTGTTAAAGAATCAATATGTGAGTTACAGGTTTGACTCACCCACTGTCTGAAGACCAGAATGAATCACCATCAGCTGTTGCAAACGTTATCTTTAGATATAAGAAGTGAGATCCAGCAAAGTTCCACAGGCTGCAAGTAATAATCATAGTTATGTTATAATATATAAATATATAAATATAGATGAAATAATAGGAATTTGGCTGAAATGGAAACAAAATTCTGCTTCGTCAACGTCTGATATACGTCAGAGAAATCATATAATGGAGGAGAATCTAGTATCACACTGACAAGTTCAGATAATAAAGATGATTAGAAAGTGACTGCAAATAAAATCAATGTCAGATTTATTCTTGATTCTGTGTCCACTGAATGATTTTAATGATGTTGACAGATTCACCAGATGTTTTCTGATTGTTTGTTGATAAATGCTAAAAACAGGAAAAAGTGATGTAACATCCTGTCAAATGTTCAAAGACAAATAACAGACTAAAACTTCTCTATTTATAATGATGCTGCTTAACATATTATTCATCACAACCAATTATATTTTGTACAATCAGACAGAAAACGGAGGCTCGGCTCTGTTTTCTGTACTGCAGTCATCTAAGATCTACTCTGAACCAACTTAACAGACCTCTGCAGCTCTCTGACATTTAACAACATTTTATATCAACACAAGTTTGATCAATAATTTTTATTTGTCAACTTTTATCTTTCCCTTAAGTCTAATATTAACTTTTAGCAGTTTGAAAAATACAGGCTCTGTTGTTATTGATTTGTTTTGTCTTGCTGATATCAAGTGCTGAACTACAACAGAAATTTTAATCATTATTATTATTATTATTATTATTATTATTATTATTATTATTATTATTATTATTCTCAGAGCAGACTGATGGAAGATCATTTATGAGTATAGAAAATACAAAGGTCTGACCCTTTAAGAATACCTTCCTCAAGTGTCTGTCAGTGTGGATACAAGTGACAGAAAAGATAAATGTAAATATGATCAGCTAACAAAACAAGCTGCTGAAACCAGAGATGTATTGAATGGAGGAACAGTTATTCCTTGTTTACACAGGTCACAGAGCAAAGCAGCACGTTAACCAACATAGATACTAATATTATAAAGTAACAGAATGGTGACTTACTCTGACAGTGAGGCAGCAGCTCTCAATGGACCCTCAATGCACATCACAGGTTTACTGAACACAACATAAAAGAAAAGTCACCAGAGTGGAAAATTAGAACATTTGCCATCTAGTCACAGCAACTGTTGGATAAACAGAAACTTTGAAGCAGATATCAAAGAAGTTCACTAAAAATGGATTCTCAAAAACTGTGTGAAAGATTGTATATACGGGTTAAAGGTTTGACTCACCGACTGTGTGAAGACCAGACTGAATCATCATCACTCGTTGCAACGTCCTCTGAATCTGAGGAGGAAGATTCACCAGAGTCCAGCCTGCAGCAAGTAATAATCATAGTTATGACACTTCTTCATAAGTATGAAAATAAACATTACAATTGAGAGCAACTTCATATCAAATATGAAAAAGTGTGTGAAATAATCCAAAGGAGGTTATGGATTCAATGTGTGACTGTATATTATTTCAATCAAAAAGATGATTTTTTTTTTTTTTTTTTTTCAGAAGAAAATAAGCAACAGAGAAGCAAAGCTGGTCCAGGTCTATATTTATCAAACATCTCAGAGAAGGAAATCACTACCAACTGGACAAAAATTCTAACAGTGATGCAAATTTGGTTCCACTTTTAGGACAAGGACCACAAAACATTTGATCAACTTTCTAAACTGAGGAAATCACTTCTATCTGTACTGATATTTAGGAGATCAGAGGTGTTGTAAGGAGTTGGCAGGAGGTGGCGTTCAGACAGAGACATAAGAACACATGGAAGGAGATATATGATATATTCAGATTGTCTTCAATAGTTAGTTAATATGTATGTGGCTGTAAAAACAAACTCAAATAAACAAGACAATTAAAATGGTTCCATATAAAAATGAATATGAAACAACAACATTTTGTTCCACAGACTCAATGTAGACTTCAGTTATTGTGATGATGATACACAAGTTTATGTCTCCATAAGGTCTGGACCCGTATTTATCAAACTTCAGAACGCTCTAAAGAAACAACTGAGGAGTAAAACAACTGTTTGCTGAGTCTGAACAATAAGACACATTTATCAAGAGACAACTTAAAGCAAAGTGTAAAAGTATCATTTACAGTAAGAGCAACTCTCAAGTGACCACATGAAGGAATAACCAATCAGAGATATGGATTGATGATATGGATCTGCCATATTGTACATACTTTAAATCATTCTTACAGTTTATTCAGTGGTATGTTATTCTGCAAGAACATATATAATTATAAATTCAATTTATTTGTGGGAAATATTTAAACCTCCAGGAATAATGAATGTGAAATGAACAACAATCTAATATATTTATAATGTATAAATATATAAATATGGATGAATTAATAGGAAATTGAAACTGAAAGAGAAACAACAACAAAATTCTGTTACATCAACGTTTGGTTCATCAGAGAAATTATATAATGGAGGATAATTTAGTATCACACTGACAAGTGATGAAGTGATGATGAAGATGCTTATAAAGTGATTATGAATTAAATCAATAACAGATTTATTCTTGATTCTGTGGCCACTGAATGATTTCTCTCCTCTTCTCACACAGAGTTATAATTATGTTGACAGTTTCATCAATATATTGCAAAAAGTGTGTTAAAGAATCAATATGTGAGTTACAGGTTTGACTCACCCACTGTCTGAAGACAAGACTGAATAACGATCAGCTGTTGCAACCTTCTTCAATGGATGTGAGAAGAGATATTCACTGAAGTCCAGCCAGCTGCAAATAAAAATCATTGTTATGTTATAATATATAAATATATAAATATAGATGAAATAATAGGAAATTGGCTGAAATGGAAACAAAATTCTGCTTCGTCAACGTCTAATATACGTCAGAGAAATCATATAATGGAGGAGAATCTAGTATCACACTGACAAGTTCAGATAATAAAGATGATTAGAAAGTGACTGCAAATAAAATCAATGTCAGATTTATTCTTGATTCTGTGTCCACTGAATGATTTTAATGATGTTGACAGATTCACCAGATGTTTTCTGATTGTTTGTTGATAAATGCTAAAAAAAGGAAAAAGTGATGTAACATCCTGTCAAATGTTCAAAGACAAATAATAGACTAAAACTTCTCTATTTATAATGATGCTGCTTAACATATTATTCATCACAACCAATTATATTTTGTACAATCAGACAGAAAACGGAGGCTCGGCTCTGTTTTCTGTACTGCAGTCATCTAAGATCTACTCTGAACCAACTTAACAGACCTCTGCAGCTCTCTGACATTTAACAACATTTTATATCAACACAAGTTTGATCAATAATTTTTATTCTCAAGTTTGTCAACTTTTATCTTTCACTTAAGTCAAAATTTGTACTTTTAGCAGTTTGATAAATACAGACTCTGTTGTTATTGATTTGTTTTGTCTTGTTGTTATCAAGTGCTGGAATAAAACTGAAATTTTAATCATCATTGTTATTATTGTTATTACAATCAGAGCAGACTGATTGAAGAGTATTTATGAGTATAGAAAATAGAAGGACTGACCTTTCTCTCTGCTAACTAACATTTAATAAAACTCCGTATTTCTAGTTATTGAAGATATAAATGAAACCACAGCAAAGCAGATCAAGAAAGACCAAAAAATAAAGTTGATGAAGAAGACCCAACATGAGAATATCAGCCATCCAGACACAACAACTGCTGGATACACAACTACCAGATAGACATCAGAAAAGTTCAGGAATAATGTTTTCTGTTCACACTGAATCATTTCTGGCTCTAACATTTGTGCTCATTTTGATCTTGAAGAAAAGTCAGTTAATTTTACTGATTCAAGTGTCTGTCAGTGTGGATACAAGTGACAGAAAAGATAAATGTAAATATGATCAGCTAACAAAACAAGCTGCTGAAACCAGAGATGTATTGAATAGAGGAACAGTTATTCCTTGTTTACACAGGTCACAGAGCAAAGCAGCACGTTAACCAACATAGATACTAATATTATAAAGTAACAGAATGGTGACTTACGGTGGTGCTGAGGCAGATCTGGATAGAGCCTGAATGCGCACCATAGGTTTACTGAGTACCTGAGAGTCTGGTATCTGCTGCTTCTCTGGGCTGTAACACAACACACACACACACACACATCTTTGACTCTGACTACAGATGTTGGAGTAATGTTGCTGCTGATTTGTGACTCAGGAGCAAACAGGAGAAATCCCACAGAGAAAAAGTCATTTTAAACAGTCAGAGATCCTCATCTCACCTCTGAGCTTCGGTCTGGTTGTCATGTTGCCCATACAGAGGGGTTTCAGAGGGATGGACCCCCTCCTCTGTCTCCTCACACTCATTCATTGCACATGTTCGCCTGCACACAAACACACCCAACTATTATAAGTAAAATGGCAAACAGAAACCCAATTCATGAGTTCATGAATGTTGGTGTTAGTGAGTTGTAATTATCAGCCCACCTTCCCTACAGACATAAATCTTGTCTGATTGTGTCTATGAAGTTCACTGACACCATGAATGTACTTAGGTTTGTGTCCAGTTTGTGTTCTCATGTCAGACTCTGCACTGCCTGATGTGACCACTAGATGTCCTGAGTTCATTTGTCTTTACCAGCAGTAATAACTTTATTAAGTTATTACCATTCATATCAGCTGTCAGTCAGACACAGCTTCTCTGCATTTCCTCACTAGTCACTGAATACATGAGGGCTGAGAGCAGTTATCAATTAAACTGCTATCTCTGCAATTAATGCTAGAATGACAACTTTTAAAACATGTTGTGCACACTGATCTGACAGTGTGTGTCAAGCAAAAGATCATAAACTGAAACATTTGCTGGCAACATTTTCAAATGTAAGAATTTGCTGCTTTTCTACACACATTCATCATCACCTGGGTCATTAAGTATAACTCTGCAACCCAGGCAAGTCAGGAGCAGCCTGTTAACAGTTCATAATAGACTAATCGAAATAGCAAAGAACCCTGTATAACATTAAAATCAAATATGGCTCACATTATTGTGTTGACTGTATTGTAACATCAAAATAAAATATTGTTCACAATTTGAGTGAATTACATCTGGATTCACTCTTTATTGAACCTTATCCCATCTCTTTATTCTGTATTTGGATATCCATTAGTTTCCACAAACTGGTCGCTGGTTCCAGTGGCGCCTTAATGCACAAGCCTCGGGCCTCCAGAGGCCTCATGAAACATGAACTTAAAAAAACAACAAACAAACAAAAAAAACATAGTAAACAAGATGCAGGAGGGTAAGCTACCTGTGATGTGGGGGCAGATGTGATGAGGAGTCAATCCTCTTGCTGTGCTTCAACACTCTTCGTAAAAACGTCCCTCCTCCAAAATGTCCATAGTCCCAAGGCCTATAGTAATGTTAAGACATCCCTGCTGGGGTCCACACAACAACAGCAACTATAAAGCAAACAACAATTTAAAATAATAAAATAATAAAAAGCTAAATCAACCAAATGTAGAAATTAGAAAATAAATGAAAGGTGGACAATAAAAACTTACAAAAACAAAAACAAAGTGGTCAAGATAGAAACAAAAAGAAAAAAAATCAAATAGATTCCAAAATAGCAATAATTAAAAGACACATCTATGTGAAATTCTTTGACTTTTTGAAAGACAGTTAACTTTTGATGTGTTTTATGTCTGTGGAGCAGATTCCAGGCAGATATAGAGAACAATTCTCATACAGTTTGTTCATGGACACATGAGACTGACCAGTGCTAATTTGAAGTGTTGACAGAAACCAGTATATAGCCTACAAGTTTTCTTGCAAACTAAGTGTGGTGAATTATTCAAATTCGCATTTTTTGCATAAATAACAGAAGACTAGATTTTAATCTGTGTGTAGCCTAACAGATGACCTGTCGGATGTGAAGGAAAAACGTGACATTAATTATCGTTAGATTCTGATAGATCCTGTTGGCGTGTTTAGGAGATTCTGTTGCCATGTGATGCTGCAGATATTTCACAAACTCAAAGGAAATTAAAGCTGCAAGCAGCGTTGAATGGGCCTTCTCGCCCTTGCGCACGTCGGGCCGCGGCGCAATCGAAGGGCTTCTGTGACGGGCATGTAGATGTCCTCAGACGGCTGTTGGGGCTGCTTTACTGAAATTTCGTAGGGGGCGCTATTCAGACAGTTTGCAGCCATTTTCTGCAGGGTGAGACATGGCTGCCTTGCTCACACCTGTGTCATAAAAATCATGCAAGTTTTGTGCCCATTCACTTGAATTTCAATTAGTAAATTGAAAACTCTTGATGAGTTTGTGTGTAAAACAAATTAATTTCCTAATTTTCATCAAGTCTATTTTTAGGAATGTAAAGACTTTTAACTAGGGATGCACGACATTAGATTTTTGCTGATATCAGATATGCTGATATTTCCAACTCATTGTGGCCGATTGCCGATATATGCACATATTTTTACCAGCTGGCTGAGGAGGCTATTATGCATGTAAGCATAGATTATACTATGATCAAGAAAGACAATATATGAAGGAACAACTTAGGAAGACTGGAGTTCAGTAGCTCAGCATTAAAGTTCTTCCCTCATATAGGCTATAGTCTTTCTTGATCATTAGTACAATATATGATTGCACGTGTAATAGTCTCCTCAGCCAAGTGGGAAAAAATATGTGCATATATCAACATCGGCAACTGGCAAAAAGTGATCATGTTAAATAATCATGATCTCAATATTGAACAAAAATAATTGTGACTATGATTTTTGCCATAATCGAGCACCCCTAAAAACACATACATTTTGATTTACACACACACACACACACACACAAAGAGTTTAAATATGTATGTTATATATTGTAAATATGTATGTAATGAATTGTTTTCTTCTGTTTTCTTTTTCATTTAGGAGCACATGTACTCCTTGAAAAAAAGTAAGGATTGAACACTGCTGTCAGATGTGTAGAAACACTAAGTAAGTGGAGTGTGGCCAGTCCAAGGGCTTCTGTCACAGGCATGTAGATGTTTACTTTAGACACCCCCACCACCAGCTGGAGAGAAGGATATCAGAGTACTCTTCTTGTGAAATATCCTCATAAATCCCATGACTTTGGCCAAATCCTTCATAAAATTTTCGTCGCGAATCCATTGATACGGGTTTGAAAGTGGTCTGACTTAAAGTTTAGACATCAGACGCCCCAGTTTGGCACAAAGTCCATGCCCAGAGATTGCCTCCCCATTGGTTTACATTGTAAGGTGTGATGTCGCACTACAACTTTCAGGGCTTACTAGATCTAAACCGTTCGAGTTATTACAAAGTTTTTAATAACTTTTGTTCAGCACAGTGTGATAAGCCATGTATTAAAGTTTGAAGCCGATACCATAAAGATTAATAAAGAAAGAATAAGAGAGAAACAAACACACGAAATACAATAGGGTCTTCGCACTTTGTGCTCAGGCCCTAATAATCACACAATAATCCTGGATTACATTCAGTGACACCTGAACAGACATTATTCTAACCCCTTACAGACCTGAACCACATTAACAGCTGGTTTTTGACGGACATTTCAATAAGTTACATAATAGATGAGAAATAGAGAAAGAGGCACGAAAGTTAATTTGTGATTTTGGAGAGCTCTGTGTGCAGCTCTGCTAACTAATGCCACATAAACCGGCAAGTGTGTTCTCTGCAACATTGTACTGCGACTGTTGTAGGAATACTGCTGAAAAAGAAAATGATATGTTACACTTTAACGGTTGATTTCTACTGCTAAATCCTATATACGATATATTAAGACTGGCAAGAAGATTCATTAAAGCATATAAAGCGTAGTTACAATACCTTTAAAGAGTGAAACACACTGCAACACAGGACCGAAAATCAACGGCTGCAGAACAAAAATGTAACGGGTCAACAAGAACCAGTTCCCCCCCCCCCCCCCCCCCCCCCCCCCCCCCCCCCCCCCACACACACACACACACCCTTTTCTTCTTAGTTATGTTGTTGTTTCCTTGAGCGAAAGTACAATTTAGAATAAAGTTATTCGACAGTATTTCATATCAGACTGATATCCTGACTTTTCAGATAAAACTCTGCCCTCTTAAATTTAAACAATCCACGATTAAAGGATACCTACAAGTTATTTTCGATGTTCCTCCAAAACCGAAAGTTAAACTAGTTCACTGTAAACTGATCGATGCCATCGAGCGATGTGATAAATTTCTTCATACTAAATTGTAACAATGACATTTAAACAGTCCACTTATTATATTCAACATGTATACTTTAAATCGGTCTGGGATTAATTGAACGGGACATGATAGTCAGACACTATTGACATTCATCATCACCATCTTATTTGAGTGTCATAAATACATGCAGCTGTTTACCGAAAATGCCTCCAAACTGAAATGTCATTTTGTGCCTAATGGAGCTCATGATTGATCCAGAAGGGTTGTTTTATTACAAACAATTTCACTGTATAAACCTGGAATCAGTGTGTAACATCTGGCTGACCAGTCTGGTGTATAGCACAACACAGAACATTAATAATTACCATCCTGTTGGGGTGTTAATGAAGTTACTGTTGCTGTGCCACGTGCGTAAATGCGCACATCTCTCTCTCAGTTTAAAGATGCATTTATCGTTTCTGCCGCTGTGTGATGCTGCAGGTATTAATAAAGTCAAAGGAAAGAATCTGACACACAGCAGATGTGAACAACAATCTGAACATCAGTAATCCTACTGATGTTTCTGCAAAATCCTGGATTACATTCAGTGACCCCTGAACGACATTATTAATCAGATTCAGACATTAATCTGACAAGTTTCAGATCTGCCACATTAGTCACATTAACAGCTGCATCTAAACGGACACTCACTAACACATACACGTCAGGGCATTTAAATGTTTTAGTTTATTGATGTGGAGACAAATTTAGATACTGTGGTAGATTAATGGTAATAGTATTATATTATCATATTATATATAAGTGTACACTTTATATTGCACCTTTCACACCAAGTGCACAACATCCTTTTAAAAGAAAATAAAAGAGCAACAATTTAAACAACAGTTAGAATCAAAATGTATTATTTTATGTCAAATCTTCATCTGAAAAGTAACTAAAGCTGTCAAATAAATGTAGTGGAGGAGAAAGTACAATATTTCCCTCTGAAATGTAGTGGAGTGTAACTATAAAGTAGCATCAAATGGAGATACACAAGTAAAGTACAAGTACCTCAAAATTGTACTTAAGTACAGTACTTGAGTAAATGTACTTAGTTACTTTTCAGCACTGTATGTGATATGAGAGAGAAGTAAAAGAGGTGAAATCAGAGTCGGTTTCAGCTCTATTATTGGCTCTGTAGGTGAACTGCATGGGAACCAGGACTGGGTCTGTGATGACTTTGAGGTGAGTCAGCACAAGGCACTCAAAGGAATTCATGACCATAAATGTCAGGGCGATGAGTCTGTAGTTGTTAAGTCCTGTGGTCCTTTTTTGGGGACGGGGATTAATGACAACAAGAGCTTTTTGTGTATGTTGCACAATAAATTTATCTATCACATCACTTTTTGTTCCAGCATTGTGCCAACACCTTGTCATCTGAGAAAATGATCTAAATCTATGTCAAGTTTTTATATCTTCACTGTTACTTAAATTGCTGCCAAATTCTGGTCTTAAGGTTTTAAAGATCCAGGAGGGGGTTTGGGGGTTCCTTCCCCAGTTCTTTTTCATTATTAAAGAATTTCTTTTAAAGAAATATATTATTTAAAAAAATAATACATTCATAACAGGATTAGTTGGGATTAATTAATTTATATTTTAAATATAACTAAATATCGTTTCTTGAGCAGAAACAGCAAAGTCGTTATATAACCTCAATAATATCTCAATAGAAACAAAAATAACAAATAATTACATAAATAATATTTTGACATGACATTGTGGTTGTTAGATAAAGTATTAATGGCTTTTTACTTGTGAAGCTTTTATTACACTGAGAGCAACAAGTATATTTTTTATAATTATTAGCTGTGATGTGAGTTGATTGAGGCTAGCGAGCCGCTCAATGAAGAACACTGCTCTATTAGATGGATTGTCATGAAATTTGGTTCAGACATTCAGGATCATCTCAGGATGAATTGTAACAACTTTGGTTATTTCTTCACTTTTCATCTACTGTCATCAGGTAAAATTTTAATTTGTCCAGTACTTTGGTACTAATTAGCAAATGTTAGACTAAGATGGTGAAGATTATAGATAGATCAATTATCGATAGATCGATTAAAGATAGATAGATAGATAGATATAGATAGATATATATACACACATATATATATATAATCAGCTGCTGCAACCTTCTTCAATGGATGTGAGAAGAGAGATCCACTGAAGTTTGGCTTCCTGCAAGTAATAATCATTGTTATGTTATAATATATAAATATATAAATAGGGATGAAATAATAGGAATTTGGCTGAAAGGGAAACTAAATTCTGCTTCGTCAACGTCTGATATACGTCAGAGAAATTATATAATGGAGAAGAATCTAGTATCACACTGACAAGTTCAGACAATGAAGAAACCCAATTCATGAGTTCATGAATGTTGATGTTAATGAGAAGTAATTATCAGCCCACCTTCCCTACAGACATAAATCTTGTCTGATTGTGTCTATGAAGTTCACTGACACCATGACTGTACTTAGGTTTGTGTCCAGTTTGTGTTCTCATGTCAGACTCTGCACTGCCTGATGTGACCACTAGATGTCCTGAGTTCATTTGTCTTTACCAGCAGTAATAACTTCATTAACACACGAACAGGATCAATCAGAATCTGTGTTTTTTTCTACAGTCAGACACAGCTTCTCTTTTATTTATTTTATTAATTCGCTTTCAAACTTCTACTTTTATTGATCTCATTTTATACTTTTATCTCCTTTTACTTTCTTCTCTTTTGCCAGTAAAGTACTTTGAATGACCTCTGTTATGATAAAGTGCTATATAAATAAACTTGCCTTGCTAATATTATATTGTTTCCTGTTTCCTACCAACAATCCATGTTGGCTTCTTTTAAGCAAGAAAATTGTGTTTTTCTCAATTTAATGAAAGTATTGTTTTTTAACCCAAACCACAAAGTAAAAACTAATTATAAATGGTAAATGGTTTCATGTTTTTATCCAAAGTGCTTTATAATTTACTGCTCATTCACTCAGCAGCAAGCTGCCATTCAAGGTTCTGGTCTATTATCAAAATTAAATCCACACAATTCAACAATGCACACAGTTTGTAAAGGGAAGGTCTGGTTTTATAACTTGTTCCACACAGAAACAAACAATATACTATAAACTGCACACAGTTGATACCAAGATTTAAGCTGTGAGTTATGTGTGTGTGTGTGTGTGTGTTCGTACAAAATATTTAAGAATGCAGTAATATTTTGCTGTTAGTAAAGTCTTACTTCTTTTTAAAGTCAATATGATTGTATGGCTTCATCCTCTTGCTGGACACACGTTTTTGTTTAGAGGAAACTTTTCTCCCAGGCCTTGAAACCATGGGTCATGTGGACAGAACAACGATGGCTCTGACAAGCATCATTTCCGAGGTACAGTATGTGCACTGCATGTGAAAATGTTATACCTGTATTTGTGGTGCCATTGTGCTTGTTTTTAAAATGTTATTCACTACTACAAATTACGTAATATCAGAATAACTTGTAACTATCATTTTTAATTGTGGGTGTGTGGATGGGGGGGTGGGGTTAATGTAATGAATGCTGTTATGTAACAGTTGTGTGCATGTGTGTTTTAGACTTCACTATACTGTAATACACTTCAATAATTGTGATTACAGGTGGATATAGCTTCAGGAGGGGAAAACTTAAGTGTCTCCACCCGCACTGAAGGGACAACCCTAAAAGATTTCACATTGCAGTTTACAGGATTTGTGGATTCCTGCCCTGAACTGAAGAACAAAATAAAAAAGACTGCCAAGAAATGATGAACTCCTCCCACTAAAGTGGCGATGTAGAACATAAGAACAAAGTACCTGAAAATTGTTTTTGTTGTTGTTGTTGTTCTTGGTCTGTTACATTTACAATTTAAACATAGTTTCCTGTTTTGTTTTTGTTTTGTTTTTTTACTAAAATTAATTATTTTACACCTACATTTTGATAGATTAGTTAAGATAGATGGATTAGTTAAGAGTTATTTTGTTGTTTAAGTTTTATATATAGTTTTTGTTAAGTTTTATATAGTACAATTTATATAGAATATTTATATTGTATAATAGTAGTTTATATAGTTAAGAAGTTATAAATGAAACATATTCTATTTAATCATGCTCAATAATGTTTTCTCATTGTCTGTTCAAAATGTTGGTCCAGTGTGTTGTTAATGACACGTTGCATGTTGTTAGATTGTGACATGAAAGGTAACAGAACCACACAGCTAACTTACTAACATAATACAGCCTGCTCCCTGTTGTTACCACGTACTTATAGGGTAACTAGTCTGTACCTACAGAGTAAGGACTGGAGAACAGTGTGAATTTAATAATCCAGCTTGCTCCCTGTTGTTACCATGTACTTATAAAGTAACTAGTCTGTACCTACAGAGTAAGGACTGGGGAACATTGTGAACTTAATACAGCCCGCTCCCTGTTGTTACCACGTACTTATAGGGTAACTAGCCTGTATCTACAGAGTAAGGACTGGGGAACATTGTGAATTTAATAATCCAGCCCGCTCCCTGTTGTTACCATGTACTTATAGGGTAACTAGTCTGTACCTATAGAGTAAGACTGGGAGAACAGCACATATGTTGTGGTTTATGTGTAATTAAAGAATAAAATCGTTTTTCATAACTTCCTGTGTACCTTGTTATTGTGCAATTAAAGATATACTATGTATATTATCACATTACTGTATTGTTATTTCTTCATCCTTGATGACAATACAAGCCTTTCATAGCTGTGCACTGGAGAGAGGTAAGATTGCCTGTTATGAGCTGTTGCAGTGCTGGACCAACATGGCTGCTAAGAGCCAATTTTCAAAAGTATAGACCCATTTCTCGACTTGTTCTATTGAAATTCATACAATGAAGTAGAAGACATAAGCATAATAAATCTCTTGAGTGTGGGTGAAGCTTGCCTGTCAAACACACATGTATAAGAAAAATGATTGTCATAACTGCCACGAGCAAAAACATTTAATTTTAGTACACATATACACATGTAACGTACTGATTCATACGAGAAAATTACACCATAAGTTCCGGGAAATTACATGGTAAATGTTGGGAAGTTACATTTTAAAACCCCAATTGTTACTCCCTTGTTTGTCGTTGTTTCGTTTTCTTCCGCTGTACCTACATTTAAGTACCAGTAAGAACCAGTATGTATGTATGGATTCATACAAGGAAGTTACACCGTAAGTTCCGGGAAATTACATGGTAAGAGATGGGAAGTTACACCGTAAAACGCGGGCTGTATTATAAAGTGTTACCAACCAACGTTATCTTGTTGGTTTGTCTTTCCCAAGTTCAGATTTTGTTAAGTGTAAAAACTAACACAACAAAATATGACTCCCCCTCAGTCTCTCCCCTGTTGCCACTGGTGACAAAGAGGATTCAGATATGTCAGCAAAGAGATTTTGTTTGTGTCGCAACTTGAATTGTTCAATATTGCCTAAGAGGGGACTTGAATTTAGTGAAACTAAGTGACACGAAATCTCTCATAAAACATCTCCCTCCCGATTTACTATTCTTCCATTATTCATTCATCCTGCAGTAAACTGAAGATAATAAGACTGCTTTGGGTAAACATATTTAAACAGAAGTGTAGCGCGCAGACATCGCGAGTGGCTCGTAGCTTGAAGTGAGTGCGCGTTCACGTGGAGGGCAGTTGGAAAAATCTACAACACCCTTTGAACACGAACACAGGTTAGGCTATTAAAACTAACACAAGACATCCACTAACATGTTGAGACGTTGAAAATGATAATGATACACTGAGGATGCGTTTCAAATGATTTGTCAAAGTATAAAACACCTCTGAGGTGGAAGACAATCCTGTGGGAATCCAGTCAAGCGCTTATCAGGAAGTGATGAGAAACTCGGGAGACTTTAGGCTACTCCCATTCTGTCACAAATATAAATGGTTCTCTCTCGGGAGAAAATAAAAAAATAAAAATGCATGAAGACGAAAATAAACAGGAACCCAAATTGTACGCTGATATTTAGTTCAAAGTCCATTGTGGTTACTTACCAAATAAAAACACACAAGTAAACTCTCATCCGCTGCCAAGAGAGCTGCTGTTTTGGTGAACTCTCCTGAAATGCAGGAAAGTCCCCAATCAGTCTCTCTGCATTGTAGCCTATACATTGGTAACGTCACTTGCAAAATACACATGTAAAACGTAAGCCTATGTTGTCCATGGATGCATACATCCATGATGTTATCACCTTAAGGCCATGAAGTCATAAGTCATAAAGTGCTTCACATAATCACATAATCAAATACTTTCTTAAAGCTGCTATAATTTTGAGGCAATCAGTTAGGGATGAGGGGCAGGAAGTAGCTCTCAACAGTGCCATCCCTTTAGTGACATGCAAAACAGGCTGATAGACACAATAATCACAGTGGAAAAATACAGCTTGCATTATTCATTTCAATATCAGTCATTTTGAGATACAGCTAGCAAGTCAGATATTTTACTTAGAAGTTGGTGGAGACCAAAACAGAGATTAAAGAGAGTGAATATTGGATTTACAGTCGCTAGACAGAATAAATGAATGCTAATGTTGCTCTGTGTCTCCTGGATGTGTAAACAAGCATCTCTTTGTTAAGTTCAACTTTACAATTTAAAAGATGAGACTAAGTCAATGTTGTGTTTTCAGTTTTGTTGTGTTTTCCACTGCCCCCACGTGACAGAAATCAGCTGACAGCAAACAAATTGCCACACAAAACATGTGTCTTATAAAACATGGATGGCTTTTGATAGTCTGGCGGAGAAATGGTATATCTGAAAACTGAATGTCTTTAGAAACTGTAGATCTATATCTAACCATGTGTTATCCGATTGAATGGAGTGGATCCATTTGTATATATATTGAAGCTGATTTTCCAGAGAATAATGGTAAAAATTTGGAGCTTCCAAGCCTCCTTGTGTTTTTGATTTTTGCAGAGTGGCAAGCTTATTTCTTGGTGTCTTTTTTGGAGATGATTGAGTCAAGAGATTTAAAACTTTTGTGGGTAGACTGGGTTGGAATCATTGAAAATAGATCATTTATTTTAGGAGATATTGTCATTTTAACAGTGGCTATTCTGCCCAAAATGGAGAGTGGTAGGTTCATCCAGTGGTGGAGGTTGTAACAGCCCTTTGCTTGGTTAAACAAGACGCAGAGAGTCCCAAACTGATTTTTCATAGTTAATTTATTTCTCATCACCAGTCATCATCTCAAGCACTGAAGCACTATGAGTATTAGAGAAAAATATACAAAATACAAAAATTAGAATCAATACTTATATATATCAGAAATACAGTACACAGGAACTGAAGTTTAGATCTGAATCTAAGATAACACCAAGACTTGTGACCTCAGATTTAATCCAGGGAGTTAATTTCCCCGGATTATTAAACAGGAATTCTCTTTTTGTTTTGGGGACAACAAGAAGGATTTCAATTTTATCCTCATTTAATTTCAAGGAGTTATTGCTCATCCATTTATTTATTACTAACAGACAGTTGGGCATGGAGTTTATAGCTGCAGCATCATTCAGTTCTACGGATATGTACAATTGTGTATCATCGGCGTAACTATGGAAACATACATTGTGCTTTCTGATTATGTCACCAAGTGGCAGCATGTACAGTAAGAATAATAACGGACCGAAGCAGCTCCCTTGAGGAACCCCATAGCAGTTGTCATATTTCTAAGACACATGATCTCCAAGGCTGATATAAAACATTCTCCCTTTGATGTAAGTTTTGAACCAGTTTAACACACAGTCAGAAAGACCAACCCACTTTTCAAGACCATTGATTAGGATGTCATGGTCAATGCTGCACTATACTAGAAGTATAAGAATTGAGACCAATTGATGGCAGAGGCTGCCATGCAAGGTGCCAACCTGCTCATCAGGAGGATCTAATCATTCGCACACATATTCATACACTGAAGGCACAGCCATGAGGAGCAATTTGGGGTTCAGTATCTTGTTTAAGGACACTTCGACATGCGGAGTGAGCCGCAGTCTTGAATGATTATATGTGACAAATAATAACTTGATTGATTGATTGATTGATTGATTGGGTAGTGTATAAGATAGCAGAAGATCAGAAATGTATTTTGGTCCTAAACCATTCAGAGCTTTATAAACCAACAGTAGTATTTTGAAATCGATACTTTGACAGACAGGAAGCAGTGTAAAGATCTGAGAACTGGAGTGATATGATCCACTTTCTTCTTAGTGAGGACTCAAGTAGCAGCCTTCTGAATCACCTGCAGCTCTCTGATGGATTTTTTAGGGAGACCTGTGAGGACACTGTTACAGTAATCAAGCCTACTGAGGAGTTATGAGATGATTAATAGGAGAGGAAATATTTCCTTTGTTTTGTGATAATTTTATTGAATGAAACCATGAGAAGTTTATTTGTTATTTGTGTTGTATTATTATAAGCTTAGCATGTTTTCATTTGTGTAAAACTGTCAAATAAATGTAGTGAAGTAAAAAGTACTTGTAGCGGAGTAGAAGTACAAAGTTGCAGAAAACCCCAATGCAACTTACTCCTCGTTTCTCCTGAACATGGTTCGGACCTTTCTGAACATCTTTGTTCCACATTTGCTTTTAGCTTTGTCTCTTGTTGCAGGGAGAGGATGAGTTGAAGCGTCTGCAGGCTGGATAGTTGTAAGCAGACTAGTCAGGACAGCCACTGGTGTTGACTTTGTTTCCATCCCAGCACTACTTCCAACAACAAGCTCCTGGGTTATGGGGAGCTCGTCTTTTTCCTCTTCCCTGATAAAAACACAGAACATAATTGACACAGCACACAGTTTCAAAATGCTGAGTCAGTATGCCACATCTTTTCTCTGCACAGTGATCTTTTACTTCCAGACAGATCATATTCAACATATTTTTCTAATTTGTATTCTTTTATAAATAAATGCCAGTTTTTGCTTTGGTCAGACATCTTCCACCCACATTTACACTTTACACTATATTTGAACAACTCCACCTTCACTTTTCACTTTTAGAGATTCACAAATTCATACTCCAGCAGTCCTATTAACTCAAAATCAACCATCATATTCCATAATCTCACAATATTAGTAATTCCTAAACAATATCTAAATGTGTTTAGAGATTCCTGTCCAGACACATTGATCAGTGTTTATCTCATACCTGAGTGATAGAGGAAAGCAAACATTCTGTTTTCAGTATCAAACAAAAGAACAGTATGGTGGAAGCATAGATCGCTCAACCATATCCACTGATCATGATGACTCCATGGGATTAAATTTAATTCACTGTGAATAATAATGTTTTAAATTCCTGGTTTATTCAGGCCCTTACCCTTTAAAGATTATAACGACACCTCGTGACCTGTCACTCTTCATGGACACACAGCTGGTTTCAGAGGATCCGCTATCCATAGAGACTCTGTTAGACAAGAAAGAAAGCACAGACATGAAATGACTGAGTGATTGACTGAATGATTTATCTTCTTTTGTCACACAAGTTTTTAAAGTAGTTTCCACCTACTTCTCACCTTAACATTAACCTTGCACCATCATATACGTATACATATATACATTATTTCAATCAAAAGACATGATAAATGATTTTTTCGGAAGAAAATAAGCAACAGAGAGGCAAAGCTGGTCCAGGTCTATATTTATCAAGCATCTCAGAGAAGGAAATCAGTGTGTGTGTGTGTGTGTGTGTGTGTGTGTGTGTGTGTGTGTGTTCGTACAAAATATTTAAGAATGCAGTAACATTTTGCTGTTAGTAAAGTCTTACTTCTTTTTAGAGTCAATACGATTGTATGGCTTCATCCTCTTGCTGGACACACGTTTGTATTTAGAGGAAACTTTTCTCTCCAGATAGATTCTGAAAGACATAAAAGAAAAGTCACCAGAGTGGAAAATTAGAACATTTGACATCTAGTCACAGCAACTGTTGGATAAACAGAAACTTTAAAGGAGATATCAAAAACGATCACTAAAAATGGATTTTTCTCAAAAACTGTGTGAAAGAATTTATATACAAGTTAAAGGTTTGAAATAAAATTGACTGAAATGGAAACAAAATTCTGCTACATCAATGTTTGGTTCATCAGAAAAATCAAATAATGGAGGAGAATTTAGTATCACACTGACAAGTGATGAAGTGATGATGAAGATGCTTATAAATTGATTATGAATAAAATCAATAACAGATTTATTCTTGATTCTGTGGCCACTGAATGATTTCTCTCCTCTTCTCACACAGAGTTATAATTATGTTGACAGTTTCATCAATATATTGCAAAAAGTGTGTTAAAGAATCAATATGTGAGTTACTGGTTTGACTCACCCACTGTCTGAAGACCAGAATGAATCACCATCAGCTGTTGCAAACGTTATCTTTAGATATAAGAAGTGAGATCCAGCAAAGTTCCACAGGCTGCAAGTAATAATCATAGTTATGTTATAATATATAAATATATAAATATAGATGAAATAATAGGAATTTGGCTGAAATGGAAACAAAATTCTGCTTCGTCAACGTCTGATATACGTCAGAGAAATCATATAATGGAGGAGAATCTAGTATCACACTGACAAGTTCAGATAATAAAGATGATTAGAAAGTGACTGCAAATAAAATCAATGTCAGATTTATTCTTGATTCTGTGTCCACTGAATGATTTTAATGATGTTGACAGATTCACCAGATGTTTTCTGATTGTTTGTTGATAAATGCTGAAAAAAGGAAAAAGTGATGTAACATCCTGTCAAATGTTCAAAGACAAATAATAGACTAAAACTTCTCTATTTATAATGATGCTGCTTAACATATTATTCATCACAACCAATTATATTTTGTACAATCAGACAGAAAACGGAGGCTCGGCTCTGTTTTCTGTACTGCAGTCATCTAAGATCTACTCTGAACCAACTTAACAGACCTCTGCAGCTCTCTGACATTTAACAACATTTTATATCAACACAAGTTTGATCAATAATTTTTATTTGTCAACTTTTATCTTTCCCTTAAGTCTAATATTAACTTTTAGCAGTTTGAAAAATACAGGCTCTGTTGTTATTGATTTGTTTTGTCTTGCTGATATCAAGTGCTGAACTACAACAGAAATTTTAATCATTATTATTATTATTATTATTATTATTATTATTATTATTATTATTATTATTATTATTATTATTATTATTATTATTATTATTCTCAGAGCAGACTGATGGAAGATCATTTATGAGTATAGAAAATACAAAGGTCTGACCCTTTAAGAATACCTTCCTCAAGTGTCTGTCAGTGTGGATACAAGTGACAGAAAAGATAAATGTAAATATGATCAGCTAACAAAACAAGCTGCTGAAACCAGAGATGTATTGAATGGAGGAACAGTTATTCCTTGTTTACACAGGTCACAGAGCAAAGCAGCACGTTAACCAACATAGATACTAATATTATAAAGTAACAGAATGGTGACTTACTCTGACAGTGAGGCAGCAGCTCTCAATGGACCCTCAATGCACATCACAGGTTTACTGAACACAACATAAAAGAAAAGTCACCAGAGTGGAAAATTAGAACATTTGCCATCTAGTCACAGCAACTGTTGGATAAACAGAAACTTTGAAGCAGATATCAAAGAAGTTCACTAAAAATGGATTCTCAAAAACTGTGTGAAAGATTGTATATACGGGTTAAAGGTTTGACTCACCGACTGTGTGAAGACCAGACTGAATCATCATCACTCGTTGCAACGTCCTCTGAATCTGAGGAGGAAGATTCACCAGAGTCCAGCCTGCAGCAAGTAATAATCATAGTTATGACACTTCTTCATAAGTATGAAAATAAACATTACAATTGAGAGCAACTTCATATCAAATATGAAAAAGTGTGTGAAATAATCCAAAGGAGGTTATGGATTCAATGTGTGACTGTATATTATTTCAATCAAAAAGATGATTTTTTTTTTTTTTTTTTTTTCAGAAGAAAATAAGCAACAGAGAAGCAAAGCTGGTCCAGGTCTATATTTATCAAACATCTCAGAGAAGGAAATCACTACCAACTGGACAAAAATTCTAACAGTGATGCAAATTTGGTTCCACTTTTAGGACAAGAAGCACAAAACATTTGATCAACTTTCTAAACTGAGGAAATCACTTCTATCTGTACTGATATTTAGGAGATCAGAGATGTTGTAAGGAGTTGGCAGGAGGTGGCGTTCAGACAGAGACATAAGAACACATGGAAGGAGATATATGATATATTCAGATTGTCTTCAATAGTTAGTTAATATGTATGTGGCTGTAAAAACAAACTCAAATAAACAAGACAATTAAAATGGTTCCATATAAAAATGAATATGAAACAACAACATTTTGTTCCACAGACTCAATGTAGACTTCAGTTATTGTGATGATGATACACAAGTTTATGTCTCCATAAGGTCTGGACCCGTATTTATCAAACTTCAGAACGCTCTAAAGAAACAACTGAGGAGTAAAACAACTGTTTGCTGAGTCTGAACAATAAGACACATTTATCAAGAGACAACTTAAAGCAAAGTGTAAAAGTAACATTTACAGTAAGAGCAACTCTCAAGTGATCACATGAAGGAATAACCAATCAGAGATATGGATTGATGATATGGATCTGCCATATTGTACATACTTTAAATCATTCTTACAGTTTATTCAGTGGTATGTTATTCTGCAAGAACATATATAATTATAAATTCAATTTATTTGTGGGAAATATTTAAACCTCCAGGAATAATGAATGTGAAATGAACAACAACCTAATATATTTATAATGTATAAATATATAAATATGGATGAATTAATAGGAAATTGAAACTGAAAGAGAAACAACAACAAAATTCTGTTACATCAACGTTTGGTTCATCAGAGAAATTATATAATGGAGGATAATTTAGTATCACACTGACAAGTGATGAAGTGATGATGAAGATGCTTATAAAGTGATTATGAATTAAATCAATAACAGATTTATTCTTGATTCTGTGGCCACTGAATGATTTCTCTCCTCTTCTCACACAGAGTTATAATTATGTTGACAGTTTCATCAATATATTGCAAAAAGTGTGTTAAAGAATCAATATGTGAGTTACAGGTTTGACTCACCCACTGTCTGAAGACAAGACTGAATAACGATCAGCTGTTGCAACCTTCTTCAATGGATGTGAGAAGAGATATTCACTGAAGTCCAGCCAGCTGCAAATAAAAATCATTGTTATGTTATAATATATAAATATATAAATATAGATGAAATAATAGGAAATTGGCTGAAATGGAAACAAAATTCTGCTTCGTCAACGTCTAATATACGTCAGAGAAATCATATAATGGAGGAGAATCTAGTATCACACTGACAAGTTCAGATAATAAAGATGATTAGAAAGTGACTGCAAATAAAATCAATGTCAGATTTATTCTTGATTCTGTGTCCACTGAATGATTTTAATGATGTTGACAGATTCACCAGATGTTTTCTGATTGTTTGTTGATAAATGCTAAAAAAAGGAAAAAGTGATGTAACATCCTGTCAAATGTTCAAAGACAAATAATAGACTAAAACTTCTCTATTTATAATGATGCTGCTTAACATATTATTCATCACAACCAATTATATTTTGTACAATCAGACAGAAAACGGAGGCTCGGCTCTGTTTTCTGTACTGCAGTCATCTAAGATCTACTCTGAACCAACTTAACAGACCTCTGCAGCTCTCTGACATTTAACAACATTTTATATCAACACAAGTTTGATCAATAATTTTTATTCTCAAGTTTGTCAACTTTTATCTTTCCCTAAAGTCCAAATTTTTACTTTTAGCAGTTTGATAAATACAGGCTCTGTTGTTATTGATTTGTATTGTCTTGCTGATATCAAGTGCTGGAATAAAACAGAAATTTTAATTATTATTATTATTATCATCATCATCATCATCATCATCATCATCATCATCATCATCATCATCATCACACTCGGAGCAGACTGATGGAAGATCATTTATGAGTATAGAAAATACAAAGGTCTGACCCTTAATGAACACCTTCCTCTGTGTTATTTTAACCATTTAATAAAACACACTGTTTCTTGTTATAAAGATATAAATGAAATCACAGCAAAGCAGATCAAGAAAGACCAAAAATAAAGTTGATGAAGAAGACCCAACATGAGAATATCAGCCATCCAGACACAACAACTGCTGGATACACAACTACCAGATAGACATCAGAAAAGTTCAGGAATAATGTTTTCTGTTCACACTGAATCATTTCTGGCTCTAACATTTGTGCTCATTTTGATCTTGAAGAAAAGTCAGTTGAATTTACTGATTCAAGTGTCTGTCAGTGTGGATACAAGTGACAGAAAAGATAAATGTAAATATGATCAGCTAACAAAACAAGCTGCTGAAACCAGAGATGTATTGAATGGAGGAACAGTTATTCCTTGTTTACACAGGTCACAGAGCAAAGCAGCATTTTAACCAACATAGATACTAATATTATAAAGTAACAGAATGGTGACTTACGTTGGCAGTGAGACAGATCTGAAGGCACATTTGTCGTCTGGGCTGTAAAACAACACACACACAATTGTTAATATAGTTAATAGTTCATCAAATGACTCTGCTATTTCTGCAATTAACACTAGAATACCAACTTTTAAAACATGTGCACCCTGATCTGACAGTGTGTGTCAAGCAAGAGATCATCGACTGAAACATTTGCAAATGTAAGAATTTGCTAATGTACTTAGGTTTGTGTCCATTTTGTGTTCTCATGTCAGACTCTGCACTGCCTGATGTGACCACTAGATGTCCTGAGTTCATTTGTCTTTACCAGCAGTGGTGGTAAAGCCAACAATCCATGTTGGCTTCCTTTAAGCAAATTAATGACGTTTTTCTCATCTTAACCCAAGTAGTGTTTTTAACCTAAACTGCAATGTGACAACTAATTATAAATGGTAAATGACTTCAAGTTTTTATCCAAAGTGCTTTATAATTTACTGCTCATTCACTCAGCAGCAAGCTGCCATTCAAGGTTCTGGTCTATTATCAAAGTTACATCCAAACATTTCAACAATGCACACAGTTGGTAAAGGGAAGGTCTGGTTTTATAACTTGTTCCACACAGAAACAAACAATATACTATAAACTGCACACAGTTGGTACCAAGATTTAAACTGTGAGTTATGTGTGTGTGTGTTTACAAAATATTTAAGAATGCAGTAACATTTTACTGTTAGTAAAGTCTTACTTCTTTTTGAAGTCAATATCAATATCATATGAACGTGCCTTCTCTTTCCTGGACACACAGCTGTATAAAAGAAAAGCCACCAGAGTGAGAAATTAGAACATTTGCCATCTAGTCACAGCAACTGTTGGATAAACAGAAACTTTGAAGTAGATATCAAAAAGTTCACTAAAAATGGATTCTCAAAAACTGTGTGAAAGATTGTATATACGGGTTAAAGGTTTGACTCACCGACTGTCTGAAGACCGAAATGAATCCTTCTTTAAATCTGAGGAGGAAGATTCACCAGAGCCCAGCCTGCAGCAAGTAATAATCATAGTTATGACACTTCTTCATAAGTATGAAAATGAACATTACAATCAACAGCAACTTCATTTCAAATATGAAAAAAGTGTGTGAAATAATCCAAAGGAGGTTATGGATTTAATGTGTGACTGTATATTATTTCAATCAAAAAGACCCTTAAATGATTTTTTCAGAAGAAAATAAGCAACAGAGAAGCAAAGCTGGTCCAGGTCTATATTTATCAAACATCTCAGAGAAGGAAATCACTACCAACTGGACAAAAATTCTCTCAGTGATGCAAATTTGGTTCCACTTTTAGGACAAGGAGCACAAAACATTTTATCGACTTTCATAACTGAGGAAATCACTTCTATCTGTACTGATATTTAGGAGATCAGAGGTGTTGTAAGGAGTTGGCAGGAGGTGGCGTTCAGACAGAGACATAAGAACACATGGAAGGAGATATATGATATATTCAGATTGTCTTCAATAGTTAGTTAATATGTATGTGGCTGTAAAAACAACCTCAAATAAACAAGACAATTAAAATGGTTCCATATAAAAATGAATATGAACCAACAACATTTTCTTCCACAGACTCAATGTAGACTTCAGTTATTGTGATGATGATACACAAGTTTATGTCTCCATAAGGTCTGGACCCGTATTTATCAAACTTCAGAACGCTCTAAAGAAACAACTGAGGAGTAAAACAACTGTTTGCTGAGTCTGAACAATAAGACACATTTATCAAGAGACAACTTAAAGCAAAGTGTAAAAGTATCATTTACAGTAAGAGCAACTCTCAAGTGACCACATGAAGGAATAACCAATCAGAGATATGGATTGATGATATGGATCTGCCATATTGTATATGCACATGAGGGCTGAGAGCAGCTATCAATTAATCATCAAATAACTTCTATTTCTGCAATTGACGTTAGAATGCCACCTTTTAAAACATGTTGTGCACACTGACCTGACAGTGTGCTTGAATCAAAAGATAACGTCAACTGAAACATTTGCAAATGTAAGAATTTGCTACATTCATTCATCATCACCTGGGCCATTAAGTATAACTCTGCAACCCAGGCAAGTCAGGAGCAGCCTGTTAACAGTTCATAATAGACTAATCCAAATAACAAAGAACCCTGTATAACATATTAAAATCAAACATGGCACAAACAATTATGCTGATTGTATTTCAAGAAGCAATATTAACTTCAAAGTAGGGCTGGGCGATATGGCCTATAAACAACATCACAATATTTTTAGGCTATATCGTGATAAACAATATATATCTTGATATTTTGAAATCTCCTCTAAACTACTGTAAATTACTAAAATACTAAACTAATAAATAAGCTGCTGTTACAATAAAGTTGAATAAAGCACTGTTATAATAGAGTTAAATAAGATGCTGTTGTAATGAAATTAATCAAAGTGGAACCACTGATGCTTTTCTTATGAAAGACATGGACCAGAAGTGTTGATGTAGTTGCTGTGGTCAAAAACAATTAGCAGTTAGCTGTTAGTGGAAAGTTAAACCGTTACGGTCAAATACAAAAACACACGCCTCACCTCACTTACATACGTCGCACACACTCACCTAGGAGAGTGGCTGGATGGGAGGGTGAGTGTGTGTTTGTGATATAGTCATTTACCACATCCCATGTAGAACAAGTCGTGATACATCCAGTAAATTTGATATGTTGCCCACTCCTAATTTAAACATTTATTGAAATGAAACCATGTGAGAAGTTTAGAGTGAAAAATCACTATTTGGTGGAGCTGTTAACAACTCCTGGACGTCTGAAATGTGACCCCGACTACACACTGCTTTATGTAAGACGTCAAAAGCCAAAAAGGTTGGAAACCACTGGTTTCATCTTTAACAATGTGCTGTATTTTAAATAGGGATGCACGATATTGGATTTTTCGCCGATATCCGATATGACGATATTTCCAACTCACTCTGGCCAATTGCTGATGCCGATAACGGTATATGCACATATTTTTTTCCAGATGGCTGAGGAGACTATTATACATGCAAGCATAGATTGTAGTTAGTATGATCGAGAAAGACAATGTATGAAGGAAGAATTTAGGAAGCCTTAAAACTTTAATGAACCTGCCAAGTGAGTGGAGCAGTAGTGTTTTCTTTGAGTTCATTAGACAGACAGGATTAATGTGTAGAATTTAATCTCTGGTCCACACTCCAGAGCAGAAGGTGGCAGTAATGCACCTAATACGCTGGTTGCCAACTGCCATTATAAACCAAAAAGATTTTTTTTTCCCCCCCAAACAGAGTGGTGCATCCTGTCAGCTGAGGTGTTTCCTATCTATGCAGCCGAACTTAGCAGCTTCTCAACGGGCTGTTTCTCCCTGACCGTCCCAGTGTTTCCTCCTCAGGCTCCACTTTACTCAAGCTGCCCATCAGACCTGCTGCTTCTTCCCACTTTAACTTGAATAGCAAACCGAGGCTCAGTGTTCTGGTTGGATCCACATGCAGAACCGGGGCTAACGTTAGCTGGGAGGCTAGCAGAGGCTAGCTGACTGTGCTTCCCTCTGGCCATGCCACGGCTAACGCTCCGCTAGCCTCTCAGCTAACGTTGGAAGTGGAGCCTGTGGAGGAAGCACCGGGACTGTCAGGGTGAAACAGTCCATGGAGGGAAGTACAGTCAGGCAGTCAGGCAGCAATAATCGGCAGAAATGGCTGATGCCGATATTTCATTTTAGACCTTTTATCGGCCGATACCGATGACATGCCGATAATATCGTGCATCCCTAATTTTAAAAGCTTGTTATATTATCCATTGTGTCAAACCTACATGATAAAAGTAACTAAGTAAATAAATGTAGTGGAGTAGAAAGTACAATATTTCCCTCTGAAATGTCGTGGAGTGGAAGTATAAAGTAGCAGAAAACCTTCTGCCCATATCTCTTACTTCTCATATGTCCTGAACAGGTCTAGGGCCCTTCTGAAGTTCTCTCTCCTTTCTTTCCTTGTAGCTTCATCTTCTGTTGCAGGGAGAGGAGGAGTTGAAGTGTCTGCAGGCTGGATAGTTGTTGGCAGACTGGTCTGGACAGCCTCTGGTGGGTGTGTTGACATTGTTTCCATCCCAGCACTACTTCCAACAACAAAGTCCCGGGTGGTGGGGGGGTTGTCTTTTTCTTTTCCCTAATAAAAACACAGAACGTAATTTGCACAGTCCACAGTTTCAAAATGCTGAGTCAGTATGTCACATCTTATCTCTGCACAGTGATCTTTTACTTTCAGACAGATTATATTCAACATATTTTTCACATCTGTATTCCTTTTATAAATAAATCTAAATTTTTGGAGTTTGCCAGATATCTTCTGCCTATTTCTATACACATTTATCTCATACATTATATTTGAACAACTCTTGGTAAATCAAATATTGTATTATTGTAAACTCTCAATACTAGCCTTCCATCTAACATGAATCCAACCCCACATCTCAGTTAACATGGTGCAAATGTATGAATTCCCAAACAATATCTAACTGCCATTTGAATTAATCTTTTTTTTTTCTTGAATCTTTTATAACCACATATTCCTGAAACATAATCTAAAGTACATCAAACAAAACTATGAACATTTACATATTTCTATAACCTGAAGTTGATCATCACCAAAACTAAACTGAGCACTGCTTTCTCTGCCTGATTCTTGTAAAATGAAAGACGTGTTAGGCCTCCTCTTTTACACCATTCAGCAAATCATTGCTTGTAAATCGTCCTCATTTTCTAACAGTGATACAAAGAAACATCAACATTATAAAGAATATTTAGTTCAATTCCACAACCTTTCCAACTGCTTGACCTGTTGTGTAAATCAATTAAATCAGTAAATAGGGTTGGTGATAGAACATTGCCCTGTTTAATCCCTGCTCTACTCCCACCTCAGACTCGTCTCCATGTAAATACAAGCGCATACAAGCATATGATATCAAACATGTTTGAAAACTGATGTAGCATCTGGTATGGCTGATGACATGGTCAAGACCAGTCTCAGAAACCCCTCGAACTAGAAGACCTTTCATGACGGACACAAATGTGGATTTTGTGCAAACTCAAGGGTTTTGTCTCAAATCTATTAAATTTGTGGAAAAATTCTTGTAGTCTGCACTGACATTAATCATTCAGAAAATATTTTTGTTCCTTGTCATTTGTTTTAAAAACATTACAGATGCTGTTTTTGAGATAGACAAATAAAATCATACAAATACACCAAGTTAATGTCCAGATACAGTAATTTAATGGCACTTTTGCGTTATTTTAGCCATGCAAGCAGTGGAGCCCAGTTGGGTCAGCAAGATCAACCACTTTGGTCCAGATTGAAATATCTCTATTGCACCAATCTTCACTATTTTTTAATGGGAGCTTCACTGGCAGGACACAGTCAATCAGAGAGCCACTTCTATCATGAAACACTAAAATCCACCAGAACCATCATGTTAATCTACCTATTAATTTGTCATCCAACACAATATGTAATGCAGCCAAAACAATCTGAATTAACAGGTATAACTGATACTGGGATGAGCAGAGGCATTTCATTGACTTTCTTCATATTAAATTTGTAGTTTGATGTTGGAATCCTTGTGAATTATGTGTATTGCATTATCATAATTAGGGATGGGCATCGTTAGGATTTTATCGATACTACTACTCTTATTGATACTCCTTATTGGTCTGGTTCTTTATCAGTAAAATACATATTGTTTAAAATCTTTGCTGAATCATATTTTCCTCTATTAGCCTACTGTTAGTTTAACAGGTCTACTGCCTCCCACCCTCAGCCTTTAGCCCGTCCCTTTAACTGCAGACTGAACTATGATGAAAACATGAACATCATTCATTACCCAGAAATCATGATGATTGAAATAACTTAATTGTTGCATTAATTAACATATTATTATTCTTTTATTAAGGCATGAATGAGATACTGTTAATTCACGAGGTAATACATGAATGAATTCATGCTAACACATTGCTTTTCTTTTATTCTTCTTTTATTATTATCAATTATAGGGAGACCCCTCCAACAGACTGTTCGACCAGACCTTCTGGCTGCACGGCATCAGGACAAAAATCCATTTATAAACAGGTTATTAACATTTTCAACTGCAGAAAAGCAGATTTTTGTGATTGCGGCTGGCAGTGTTTTATCAGAGCGTATAGATTTAAAGATTGTGTCTGTGTGTTATGCCATTTTTAGTTTAAAATAAATATGATCATGTAGCCTCTGGATTATTGTATAAGTCAGTTAGAATTGGTATATTAATTATGTGTAGAATTTTGAATATAATTTGCTATAGTTATCTTTGATAGCCTGTGGCCGAGAGGCATAATTGTTTGGGCAGGTGACTGAGTAGCAATCACATACTAACTCACCTGGTCATGGCGGCGGGTGAGTCAGTCTGACAGTGTCAGTGCCAATTTTGATCACTTTATAGCTATTCAGTACAACTTTTAGTTATTTTTTCGATATCTTTTGAGTTTAATAGGAATCATTGAACTGTTTTTCTTTTATCTACGTTTGTAATCCATTTTTTGGTGCAATGATATGCTTATCTACCTAATCAGGCAACAACTAACTTATAGGACACCAAAATATTATTTCTGTAATGAGTTACTTTAACGATTGAAGAGGCTGTTCAGAGTTTGGACTTTTTAGTTATTTTAGTTATTTAGAATAAATTGTCATGACAGGTCTGATTGAGCTGCTTTATTCCAATTTCACTGTATAAACACTGAATCTGTGTGTAGCCTAACAGCTGGCCTGTCGGATGTGACGGAAAACGTAAAATGAATTACTGTTAGATTCTGATCGATCCTGTTGGCATATTTATGAAGTTACAGCTGCTGTGTCTCGTGCGTAAATGCGCACAGCGTCTCTCTCAGTTTGGAGACGGACCAGATTCTGCTGTCGTGTGATGCTGCAGATATTCAGCCTGTTCGCCAGAATAAAACGTTGGCATTGTACGTTTCTGCAAACCACAGAAACGTTGAATATCTACGTTTCAACACGTGAAATACGTAGCATATTAACATTTCAACAAAACGTATTATATCAACATTTCCAAAATACGTATCATCTCAACATTTCTGTCTTAGTTCACATGTGATCTATATGAGTTGATCTTTCCTATATGGGAGGAGGAGGGCCAGGTTGATGGATAGTAGGTTTCTTGGCAGCAAGTTGGAAATCAGCAGAGAACAATGTTCGCTTCCCTTTTCAACTGACAAAAGCAGGTGTTTTTAGCAAGACGTCAGGACATTTGCAGCCGTTTTTCTGGCGAGAAAACCGTCTTTTTTAGGGAGACATCGGCCGGTTTTATTTTATTTTTTATTTTTATTTTAACCCAAACCATGATCTTTCCCTAAACCTAACCAAGTGGTCTTTGTGCCTTAACCTAACCAGACCTTAACCACAGCGTTGTCACACCATAAAACATCTATTCAACGGGTAGAAATGTTAATAGGCTACGTTTGTAGAAATGTTGATGTGATACGTAATTCACGTGTTGAAACGTATATATTCAACGTTTCTGTGGTTTGCAGAAACGTTCAATGCCAACGTTTTCTTCTGGCGACT
The DNA here is from genome assembly GCF_914725855.1 of Thunnus albacares. Lineage (NCBI taxonomy): Eukaryota > Metazoa > Chordata > Actinopteri > Scombriformes > Scombridae > Thunnus > Thunnus albacares. The sequence goes on along the minus strand of NC_058120.1, from coordinate 26,499,132 downwards.
GGGTTGTATAAACTCAAAAGAAATAATCACACAGCCACAAATTCCAGGATTACATTCAGTGACACTTGAACAGACATTATTCTAACCCGTTACAGACCTGATTTTTGACAGACATTTCAATATGTTACAAAATTGTTGCGAAATACTAGGGAGAAGTAAAAGATTTTACTGTCTGCGTCCTGAATACATTTATGACCTGTAGCTATGCGTCTATTTTATGCTGCGCTTTATTTGTCACCCTTCGATTTGACGATTTCTACGGCTAAATCCTAAATACGATATATTAAGGCTGGAAAGAAGATTCATTGAAGTATATAAAGCGTAGTTACTTCCTTTGTCCACTATTTTGCCCGCTGTTGGGGCTGCTTTACTGAAATTTCGTAGGGGACGCTATTCAGCCAGTTTGCATCACTGATGGAATATTGTCATGTACACGTGTTCAGGCCGGGAGTCTTATCAAACATATAAAGTGTTGTGCAGACTGGAGCATTTACAATAAAGTTATAGCAACTTCCTCTGTCATGGTGAAACATCAAATCTCAACAGTGTGAGGATGAGAATTTTCTGCAGGGTGAGACATGGCTGCCTTGCTCACACCTGTGTCATCAAAATCATGCAAGTTTTGTGCCCATTCACTTGAATTTCAATTAGTAAATTGAAAACTCTTGATGAGTATGTGTGTAAAACAAATTAATTTCCTAATTTTCATCAAGTCTATTTTTAGGAATGTAAAGACTTTTAACTAGGGATGCACGACATTAGATTTTTGCTGATATCCGATATGCTGATATTTCCAACTCATTGTGGCCGATTGCCGATATATGCACATAATTTTACCAGCTGGCTGAGGAGGCTATTATGCATGTAAGCATAGATTATACTATGATCAAGAAAGACAATATATGAATGAAGAACTTAGGAAGACTGGAGTTCAGTAGCTCAGCATTAAAGTTCTTCCCTCATATAGGCTATAGTCTTTCTTGATCATTAGTACAATATATGATTGCACGTGTAATAGTCTCCTCAGCCAAGTGGGAAAAAATATGTGCATATATCAACATCGGCAACTGGCAAAAATGACAGTCAAAAAGTAATCGTGTTAAATAATTGTGATCCAATATTGAACAAGATAATCGTGATTATAATTTTTGCCATAATCGAGCACCCCTAAAAACAACATAAATTGTGATTTACATACACACACACACACACACACACACACACACACACACACACACACACACACACACACACACACAAACACACACAGAGTTTAAATATGTATGTAATGAATTGTTTTCTTCAAGAAACTGTTACTTGAACATTTTTCAGTGTGCTCCCTTAGTTATATGTGTGCTCCTAATTTCTTTTCATTTAGGAGCACATGTACTCCTTGAAAAAAAAGTAAGGATTGAACACTGCTGTCAGATGTGTAGAAACACTAAGTAACTGGAGTGTGAGGATTGAACACTGCTGTCTCCCTCTCAGCTGGAGAGAAGGATTTCAGAGTACTCTTCTTGTGAAATATCCTCATAAATCCCATGACTTTGGCCAAATCTTACATTAGAAATCACATTTTTTGTAGGAATTTTCGTCGCGAATCCATTGATGCAGGTTTGAAAGTGGTCGGACTTATAGTTTAGACGTCAGACGCCCCAGTTTGGCACAAAGTCCATGCCCAGAGATTGCCTCCCCATTGCTTTACATTGTAAGGTGCAATGTCGCACTACAACTTTCAGGGCTTACTAGATCTAAATCGTTCGAGTTATTACAAAGTTTTTAATAACTTTTGTTCAGCACAGTGTGATAAGTCATGTATTAAAAGTTTGAAACCGATACCATTAACGCCCTAAGAGGAGATAGCGTTTGATCGGGGTCCAAAATTGGCGAAAAGTCGTACTTTGATGTCTTACTTTTGTAGGTCTTGATGAGATGACTAATTGAGTTTTGGTTCGATCTCTCTACGACATTTCTACGGGCTGTGACGGCCATTTTAGATACATAGGTGGCGCTCTCGAGCACATTTTGGCACTTTGGGGGTTAATTTTTATCAAATTTTTCACCAGACCTGATGTGCGTGCCAAATTTGGTGAGTTTTTGAGCATGTTTAGGGGATCAAATTTAGGGTTGAAGTGGCGGATTAATAAAGATGGAATAATAAGAAAGAAACAAACATACGAAATACAATAGGTTCTTCGCCCTTTGGGGCTCAGGCCCCAATAAAGTTATTAAACAACACAATTAAACGATACCTACAAGCAGCGCCGGAACATAATTGTGTGGGGAGGAGGGGAGCGGAGGGGCTGAGACACAAATTAACACAGCAGAGCGAGTAAAGGTGCTGACCCTGCGTCTGTAAAGATACAGGACCTGTCCATGGTCCTGCGCATTTGACTCCTCCCCATTACACATTGTCGCAGATTGCAGGATTTAATAATCAAATACTCAGTACTACTTACAGAACTGTACTGTGAGGAAAGAACAAGCTTTTCCCTTTTATATGCATTTTTTTTTTTACAAAAGATTTCAATACAGAGCAATAAAAATTGCGTCAACTGTGTATACATGTTATGTGTGTATACATAAACGTATACACCAAACAGCCTTTGCTCGTTGTTAAATAACTTTACTGTCTGCATCTTGAATACATCCTGTATGAGTCTATTTTATGCTACGCCCTGTTTGTCACCCTTCGCTTCACAACAACAATGTAACAAGTCAGCAGGAACCAGTGTCTCTTCCTGATTTAGTTCATCACCTCCACTTTTCTTCTTTGTTATGTTGTTTGTTTCTTTAAGCGAAAGTACAATTTAGAATAAAGTTATTCGACAGTATTTCATATCAGACTGATATCCTGACTTTTCAGATAAAACTCTGCCCTCTGAAACTTAAACAATCCACGATTAAAAGATACCTACAAGTTATTTTCGATGTTCCTCCAAAAGTGAAAGCTGGTCCACTTTAAACTGATCGATGCCATCCAGCAATGTCATGAATTTCTTCATATTAAATTTGTAACAATGACATTTAATCAGTCCACTTATTATATTCAACACATACATTTTAAATCGGTCTGGGATGACTTGAACGTGACATGATAGTCAGACACTATTGACATTCATCATCGCCATCTTACTTCAGTGTCATAAATACATGCAGATGTTTACTCAAAACATCCTCAAACTGAAATGTCATTTTGTGCCTCATGATAGACTTATCTTGGACATTTAGCTACTTGAAATAAAAATGTCCTGACAGCTCTGATGGAGCTCATGATTGATCCAGAAGGGTTGTTTTATGACAAACAATTCAACTGTATGAACCTGGAATCAGTGTGTAACATCTGGCTGACCAGTCTGATGTATAGCACAACACAGAACATTAATAATTACCATCCTGTTGGCGTGTTAATAAAGTTACTGCTGCTGTGCCTCGTGCGTAAATGCGCACAGCGTCTCTTTCAATGTGGAGATTCTGCTGCCGTGTGATGCTGCAGATATTTCACAATCTCAAAGGAAATAATCACACATTCATTAACACCTGAACAGACATTATTCTAACCCGTTACAGACCTGAATCACATTAACAGCTGTTTTTTTTTTTTGACGGACATGTCAAAATTTTACATAATAGATGCGAAATACTTGAGAGAAGTAAAAGAGACAAAATACACGACAGTTGATTTGTGATTCTGGAGAGCTCTGTGTGCAGCTCTGCTAACTAAAGCCGCGCAAACTTGTGCGTTCTCTGTAAGATTGTATTATGGACAAATCTCTGTGCTGAAATGTGGAGAAAAGCCTGAAACACTGGAGACAATTTATTTATTATTTTTAATGGCCTCTGCTCGTCGTAAAAAAACACTTTGACGTCTGCATCCTTAATACATCCTGTATGAGTCTATTTTATGCCGCGCCCTGTTTGTCACCCTTCGATTTGACGAGTAACGGAAATATTGTTTTAAGAATACTGCTGAAAAATAAAATTATATGTTGCATTTTAACGTTTGATTTCTACCGATAAATCCTAAATACGATACATTAAGGCTGGCAAGAAGATTCATTAAAGTATATAAAGCGTAGTTACAATACCTTTAAAGGTTGAAACACACTGCGACACAGGAGTGCAAGTTCAACTGCGGCAGAACAGAACTGTAACAAGTCCACAGATACCAGAGTCTCTTCCTGGTTTAGTTCAACACCTTCACTTTTTTTCCTCTTGTTAACTTCAGTGAAAGTACAATTCCAAATGAAGTTATTCGACAGTATTTCATAGCAGACTGATATTCTGACATTTCAGATAAAAGTCTGCCCTCTTAAACTTCCAAAATAAATAAATTAATAAAAATCAACGATTAAAGGATATCTACAAATTATATTCGATGTTCCTCCAAAAGTGAAAATTCAGCTGGTGCACTTCAATGCTATCAAGCAATGCAATGAATTTCTTCATATTAAGTTTGTAACAACAACATTTAATCAGTCCACTTATTATATTCAGCACATACACTTTAAATCGGTCTGGGATGACTTGAACGTGACATGATAGTCAGACACTATCGACATTCATCATCACCATCTTACTTGAGTGTCATAAATACATGCAGCTGTTTACTCAAAACATCCTCAAACTGAAATGTCATTTTGTGTCTCATGACAGACTTATCTTGGACTTTTAGCTACTTGAAATAAAAATGTCCTGACTACTCTGATGGAGCTCATGATTGATCCAGAAGGGTTGTTTTATGACAAACAATTCAACTGTATAAACCTGGAATCAGTGTGTAACATCTGGCTGACCAGTCTGATGTATAGTACAACACAGAACATTAATAATTACCATCCTGTTGGCGTGTTAATGAAGTTACTGCTGCTGTGCCTCGTGCGTAAATGCGCACAGCGTCTCTTTCGATGTGGAGATTCTGCTGCCGTGTGATGCTGCAGATATTTCACAAACTCAAAGGAAATAATCACACGCAGCCACAAAATCCTGGATCACATTCATTAACACCTGAACAGACATTATTCTAACCCGTTACAGACCTGAATCACATTAACAGCTGTTTTTTTTTTTTGACGGACATGTCAAAATTTTACATAATAGATGCGAAATACTTGAGAGAAGTAAAAGAGACAAAATACACGACAGTTGATTTGTGATTCTGGAGAGCTCTGTGTGCAGCTCTGCTAACTAAAGCCGCGCAAACCTGTGCGTTCTCTGCAAGATTGTATTATGGACAAATCTCTGTGCTGAAATGTGGAGAAAAGCCTGAAACACTGGAGACAATTTATTTATTATTTTTAATGGCCTCTGCTCGTCGTAAAAAAACACTTTGATGTCTGCATCCTTAATACATCCTGTATGAGTCTATTTTTTGCTGCGCCCTGTTCGATTTGACGAGTAACGGAAATACTGTCACACCCTGCCTGGACTTTTTGTGTTTTTTGGTCTTTTGTGTTCTTGTGTTCTTTGGGGTTTCCTGGTTTGCACTTCTGTTTAGTCCTTCGGGTCATACGGGTTTTCTTGTTATATTTGGGTGGTGGGTTTGGACTGCCTTTTGTTGCCTGGTATGTTGTATACTTTAGTTTAGGTTCATGGTGGTTCTTGGACAGGTTGGTGTGGGTTGTATTTAGAGTATTGTGTTTTCTGGGTTTTGGTTTTGTTATTGTGTTTTCCTTGTGTGTTCATGTACTCCTCCACACCAGCCCCTCTGTTCACTCCCTTCTCCTGAGTTCTCCACCCACCTCCACACCTGCACCTCATCTTCTCGTTAGTTCAGTTACTATTTAAGTCCTGTTTTTTGTTCAGTCTTTGTTGGATGATTTGTTCTGTTTTGCTTGTTATGTTGTTTGTTTCCTTAAGCGAAAGTACAATTTAAACTGCCCTTTTAAACTTAAAAAAAATCCACAGTTTAAGGATACCTACAACTTATTTTCGATGTTTCTCCAAAAGTGAAAGTACAGCTGGTGCACTTTAAACTGATGACGAACAGTGCAATGAATTTCTTCATGTTACATTTGCAACAATGACATTTATTATATTCAACACATACACTTTAAATCGGTCTGGGATGACTTGAACTTGACATGATAGTCAGACACTATTCATTCATCATCACCATCTTACTTCAGTGTCATAAATACATGCAGATGTTTACTCAAAACATCCTCAAACTGAAATGTCATTTTGTGGCTAATGACAGACTTATCTTGGACTTTTAGCTACTTGGAAAAAAAAATATCCTGACAGCTCTGATGGAGCTCATGATTGATCCAGAAGGGCTGTTTTATGACAAACAATTCCACTGTACAAACCAGGAATCAGTGTGAAACATCTGACTGACCAGTCTGATGTATAGCACAAAACAGAACATTAATAATTACCATCCTGTTTGCGTGTTAATGAAGTTTCTGCTGCTGTGTGATGCTGCAGGTATTAATAAAGTCAAAGGAAAGAATCTGACACACAGCAGCTGTGAGCAACAATCTGAACATCAATAATCCTACTGATGTTTCTGCAAAATCCCGGATTACATTCAGTGACACCTGAACGACATTATTGGTCAGATTCAGACATTAATCTAACAAGTTTCAGATCTGCCTGACTCACATTAACAGCTGCATCTTCACAGACATTTCAGTAGTTTTGTATTAGATGCGATCAGTGGTGAAATACTGTCGTCTAAAAATACTCAATTACAAGTAAAAGTCCTGAATTGAAAATGTCACTGAAGTAAAAGTACAGATTATCAGCAAAATGTACTTAAAGTATCAAAAGTATAAGTACTCGTTGTGCAGACTGTTATATTATTATAGTATATTATATTGTTTGTTTCTATCACTAACAAATACATGTGAGAGCATTTAAATGTTTTATTTTATTGATGTGGAGTTAAATTTAGATATTTTGGTAGATTAATAATAATATTATATTATCATATATATAAATTTAAACTTTATATAGCACCTTTCACATCAAGTGCACAACATCCTTTTAAAAGAAAATAAAAGAGCAACAATTTAAACAACAGTTAGAATATCAAAATGTATTATTTTATGTCAAATCTTCATCTGAAATGTAACTAAAGCTGTCAAATAAATGTAGTGGAGGAGAAAGTACAATATTTCCCTCTGAAATGTAGTGGGGTTAAAATATAAAATAGCATCAAATACAAATATTCAAGTAAAGTACAAGTATCTCAAAGCTGTACTTGAGTAAGTATACTTAGTTATTTAGAGAAGTAAAAGAGGTGAAATTGAAGTCGGTTTTACACTGAATGTTGAAGGGAACAAATTATCTTTCTTCCAGTTTTTGAAGTTAATCCTGTTTTATTATTGGCTTTGTAGGTGAACTGCAGGGGGTCCAGGACTGGGTCTGTGATGGCTCTGAGGTGAGTCAGCACAAGGTGCTTCATCTGAAAAAATGACTTTTAAATCTATATCAAGTTGTTATATCTTCAGGGTTACTTATCTTATCTAAGTTTTCAGGATCCACAAAAGGCCTCACTGACCTCTATATCACAATATAAACACAATATGAAGCCTGTGTGCATGTAAATTCCAAACAAAATGATCTTTTATCACCAGCTAATCAATAGTTTTCACATGGAGAGAAGTCTTTATTATATCAGTGGAGTTATTTCTGCTTTTAATGGTCAGTTCACCCAAATTACAGAAAGACAGAGAGGTGATGAATTAAAGAAAACAACTTGAATAAACATAACAAATACAGATGATACATAGAGGGCATGAAGGGTTATTAAATGTTTTCTATTAAAGATGTGAATCATATACTGTGGTCTTCACAGTCACCAGATCAACACCACATGATGGAAAATCTTTTAGAATAAACAGTGTTCATCCTGTGTAGAATTACACAGACTTGGAGAATCAATGACAAGCATCTGTTCTGGAGGCTCGTGGTGGAACATCACCTTACTGTGTTCATGTTTTGTTGTTTTTTCATTTAATTTGTCAAACATCTGTATAAGACTTGTTGATTGAGGATGTTGTAATTGAATATCATGTATTGTAATGTGTATGTGTACTTTCAGCTAACTAGCTCTGAGAGACAATTCAAAAGTAACACAAGAAGGACTTTAACTCTATTAGAGATCAGCTGGAGTCACGTTCACTTCTACACTGCTGGAAAAGGTCAACTTATCTTATACTATAGATCCTCATGAGGAGTCATTCTTTATTTCAACTTGACCGCTAGACTTGCAGCACAGATCATTGTTCATTCAAAACTCATGATAGTGCAGCTCCAATACTGCACTTTTTAGTCAGCTGAGCTCCCTAAGCTCTGTTGACAGTTTACACATAAATTCTGTAGGTTTATTCCAGGACAGAGACGTTTGGAACAAGCTTAACTGCAAGGAGGGTTGTGTATATACTGTAACACTTTCAGTAACTGAGGATTTTTGTGCACACAGAAAATATTGTCATGAAGAAAAGTAGGTGTTAATTGAACAGATACAAAATGTCAAATGAAGAATCTGAGCTTCAGTCAGAGAGAGGAATGTCTGATTGATCGGCTCAAGAACCCAGAAAGAGAATTTGACAATGTCCCTGGCTTCTCTTATAGCTCCATCATTTCCTTTTATTTTTGTCTCATGAAACTCAGTTTCCTCATTCAGACACACTTTACAAGAGAACAGACCCCAAAACATCAGAGCTGCTTCAAAGAGGAGATATATATCAATACATAAGTGAGAATACAGAATACAGTAAAGGCAAGTTTTTTCTGCTCAGTCACTCTTTCAAAGGGAATGACTCCTCTCTCTTTTTTTTAAATTTCTCCTGAACGTCCCTGTTTCCAATTTGCTTTTAGCTTTGTCTCTTGTTGCAGGGGGAAGAGGAGTTGAAGCGTCTGCAGGCTGGATAGTTGTAGGTAGACTAGTCAGGACAACCACTGGTGGGTGCGTAGACTATGTTTCTATCCCAGCACTGCTTCCAACAACAAGCTCCTGGGTGGTGGGGGGTGTCGTCTTTTCCTTTTCCCTGATAAAAACACAGAACATAATTTGCACAGTTTCAAAATGCTGAGTCAGTATGTCACATCTTATCTCTGCACAGTGACCTTTTACTTTCAGACAGATTATATTCAACATATTTTTCACATTTGTGTTACTTTTACATTTACATTTTTCATTTAGCAGACACTTTTATCCAAAGCAATGTGCATATGAGACTGATACAACACAAGCAAGGATCTAGTCAGGAGACAACAACACGAGTAAGTGCCATAAAGCTTAAGTTTGAGTCCGATAGGACGTAGATGCCAACAGGCAGTGCACCAAGGCAATGCATAGAGCGCATATATTGCATAGAAGCAGGTTTGTTTTGTTTTTTCTTCTCTATGTACACTCCATCAAGTGCAGAGGTGTTCGAAAAAGAGCTGGGTCTTTAGTCTTTTCTTTCTTTCATAAATAAATCCTCTGCCTATTTTTGTATTTATATTTCATATATATCTAATATTGTATTATTGTAAACTTACAATACTAGTCTTCCATCTAACATGAATCCAACCCCACATCTCAATTAACATGGTGCAAATGTATAAATTCCCAAAGAATATCTGATTGTCATTTTTTAATCTTTTATATTCACATATTCCTGAAGTATAATCTAAAATACAAGAAACACATCAATAAACATTTACATATTTCTATAACCTGAAGTTGATCATCACCAAAACTAAACTGAGCACTGCTTTCTCTGCCTGATTCTTGAAGATGTAAGACTTGTTTTTATTTCTGATTAATGTTAGGCCTCCTCTTTTACACCATTCAGAAAATCATTGCTTGTAAATCGTCCTCATTTTCTAACAGTAATATACAGAAACATCAACATTATAAAGAATATTTATAAGTTCAATTCCACAACCTTTTTACTGTTAGTAAAGTAAACTTTTTAAACTTTTTAAAGTTAATATTGCAATCTTCTGAGTTTTTACTCACTTTCTGCCGGACTCACAGCTGAATCCAGAGGAATCTTTTCTCTCCAGAGAGATTCTGACAGAAACAAAAGAAAAGCCACCAGAGTGGAAAATTAGAACATTTGACATCTAGTCACAGCAACTGTTATAAACTGTGATAAACATACACTTTGAAGTAGATATCAAAAAAGGTCACTAAAAATGGATTTTTCTCAAAAAGTGTATGAAAGAATTTATATACAAGTTAAAGGTTTGAAATAAAATTGACTGAAATGGAAACAACATTCTGCTACATTAATGTTTCGTTCATCAGAAAAACTATTAAATGTTCAAAGACAAATAATAGACTAAAACTTCTCTATTTATAATGATGCTGCTTAACATATTATTCATCACAACCAATTATATTTTGTACAATCAGACAGAAAACGGAGGCTCGGCTCTGTTTTCTGTACTGCAGTCATCTAAGATCTACTCTGAACCAACTTAACAGACCTCTGCAGCTCTCTGACATTTAACAACATTTTATATCAACACAAGTGTGATCAATAATTTTTATTCTCAAGTTTGTCAACTTTTATCTTTATCTTGAATCTAAATTTGAACTTTTAGCAGTTTGATAAATACAGGCTCTGTTGTTATTGATTTGTTTTGTCTTGATGTTATCAAGTGCTGAACTACAACAGAAATTTTAATTATCATTATTATTATTGTTATTACAATCAGAGCAGACTGATTGAAGAGTATTTATGAGTATAGAAAATAGAAGGACTGACCTTTCTCTCTGCTAACTAACATTTAATAAAACACACTGTTTCTAGTTATTGAAGATATAAATGAAACCACAGCAAAGCAGATTGAGAAAAAATATTCATCAAGAAGACCCAACATGAGAATATCAGCCATCCAGACACAACAACTGCTGGATACACAACTACCAGATAGACATCAGAAAAGTTCAGGAATAATGTTTTCTGTTCACACTGAATCATTTCTGGCTCTAACATTTGTGCTCATTTTTATCTTGAAGAAAAGTCAGTTGATTTTACTGATTCAAGTGTCTGTCAGTGTGGATACAAGTGACAGAAAAGATAAATGTAAATATGATCAGCTAACAAAACAAGCTGCTGAAACCAGAGATGTATTGAATGGAGGAACAGTTATTCCTTGTTTACACAGGTCACAGAGCAAAGCAGCACGTTAACCAACATAGATACTAATATTATAAAGTAACAGAATGGTGACTTACGCTGGTCATTCACTCAGCAGCAAGCTGCCATTCAAGGTTCTGGTCTATTATCAAAGTTAAATCCAAACATTTCAACAATGCACACAGTTGGTAAAGGGAAGGTCTGGTTTTATAACTTGTTCCACACAGAAACAAACAATATACTATAAACTGCACACAGGTACCAAGATTTAAGCTGTGAGTTATGTGTGTGTGTGTTTACAAAATATTCAAGAATGCAGTAACATTTTACTGTTAATAAAGTCTTACTTCTTTTTAAAGGTACTACTGTGAGCATATGACTCTGTCTCTGTCTTCCTTCTCTTTCTGGACATATCGATGGATCCAGAGGAAACTTTTCTCTCCAGAGAGATTCTGACAAACACAAAAGAAAAGCCACCAGAGTGGGAAATTAGAACATTTGTGATCTAGTCACAACAACTGTTGGATAAACAGAAACCTTGAAGTAGATATCAGAAAAGTTCACTAAAAACTGATTCTCAAAAAGTGAGTGAAAGGATGTACAGGTTAAAGGTTTGACTCACCCACTGTGTGAAGACTGGACTGAATCATCATCATCTGTTGCAACGTCCTTCAATAGATGTGAGAAGAGAGATTCACTGGAGTCCAGCCGGCTGCAAATAATAATCATTGTTATGTTATAATATATAAATATATAAATATAGATGAAATAATAGGAAATTGGCTGAAATGGAAACAAAATTCTGCTTTGTCAACGTCTGATATACGTCAGAGAAATCATATAATGGAGGAGAATCTAGTATCACACTGACAGGTTCAGATAATAAAGATGATTAGAAAGTGACTGCAAATAAAATCAATGTCAGATTTATTCTTGATTCTGTGTCCACTGAATGATTTTAATGATGTTGACAGATTCACCAGATGTTTTCTGATTGTTTGTTGATTAAATGCTAAAAACAGGAAAAAGTGATGTAACATCCTGTCAAATGTTCAAAACCAAATAATAGACTAAAACTTCTCTATTTATAATGATGCTGCTTAACATATTATTCATCACAACCAATTATATTTTGTACAATCAGACAGAAAACGGAGGCTCGGCTCTGTTTTCTGTACTGCAGTCATCTAAGATCTACTCTGAACCAACTTAACAGACCTCTGCAGCTCTCTGACATTTAACAACATTTTATATCAACACAAGTTTGATAAAAAGCTGTTATCAAGTGTTGGACTAAAACTGGAATTTTAATCATTATTATTATTATTACACTCGGAGCAGACTGATGGAAGATCATTTATCAGTATAAAAAAAAAAAGGACTGACCTCTAAGGAACACCTTTCTCTGTGTTAACTAAGATGGATTTTTTTAACCATTTAATAAAACACACTGTTTCTTGTTATAAAGATATAAATTAAATCACAGCAAAGCAGATCAAGAAAGACCAAAAATAAAGTTGATGAAGAAGACCCAACATGAGAATATCAGCCATCCAGACACAACAACTGCTGGATACACAACTACCAGATAGACATCAGAAAAGTTCAGGAATAATATTTTCTGTTCACACTGAATCATTTCTGGCTCTAACATTTGTGCTCATTTTTATCTTGAAGAAAAGTCAGTTGATTTTACTGATTCAAGTGTCTGTCAGTGTGGATACAAGTGACAGAAAAGATAAATGTAAATATGATCAGCTAACAAAACAAGCTGCTGAAACCAGAGATGTATTGAATGGAGGAACAGTTATTCCTTGTTTACACAGGTCACAGAGCAAAGCAGCACGTTAACCAACATAGATACTAATATTATAAAGTAACAGAATGGTGACTTACGCTGGTGCTGAGGCAGATCTGAAGGAACATTTGTCGTCTGGGCTGTAAAACAACACACACACAATTGTTAATATAGTTAATAGTTCATCAAATGACTCTGCTATTTCTGCAATTAACACTAGAATACCAACATGTTATGCACACTGATCTGACAGTGTGTGTCAAGCAAAAGATCAGCGACTGAAACATTTGCTAATGTACTTAGGTTTGTGTCCATTTTGTGTTCTCATGTCAGACTCTGCACTGCCTGATGTGACCACTAGATGTCCTGAGTTCATTTGTCTTTACCAGCAGTGGTGGTAAAGCCTTCCATCAAACATGAATCCAACCCCACATCTCAATCAACATGATGCAAATATGTGAATTCCCAAAGAATATCTAATCGTCATTTGAATTAATCTTTTATTAATCTTTTATAAGCACATATTCCTTGAACATAATCTACAATACAACGTTTTTTTGTCTTATATCTACAAAATTAGTCAGGGCAAATTGTGACAAAAATCTGCACTGCCACTATCATTTTGTTTCTTGTCATCAAAATGTTTTATTTTAAAAACATTACTATTGTTTTTCAGACAAGTACAATTATACAAATACACCAAGCTGATGTCCACATAATTTAATGTCTTCACTATTTTTTTCATGGAAGCTGCACTGGCAGGAAACAGTCAGTCAGAGAGCCACTTCTATCACAAAACAACAAAATCCACCTGAACCATTAAATAAATCTACCCACTAATTTGTCATCCAACACATACAATATGTAATGCAGCCGATACAATCTGAATTAAAAACATGCAGAACTTCATACTGGGATGAACAGAGGATAGGATATGTGGGAAATTAAAATAAAAAAGTTAGATTACATTCAGACAGCTTTCTTTTTATTAGCCTAACCAGCGTGCTGTGTTTGTGTAAAACATGCTGGTGGTGGATGGGACACTGTGGGCAAAGCAGATGAAAATATCACTTTTCTACATGTTTACACTCATTGAACAGGTGGTTTGATAAAGTACTTACACTGCTCTATTAGATGAACATTCATGATCCCCAGAGGATAAATCCTACTGACTTTGTTGATCCTCTGACTGTTCTTTGAGCGTCACCATGAGGTTGACAGATTTAATTCACAGTTAAATGTCTAAACTGGATGAATTGTCATGAAATTTGGTTCAGATATTCAGGATCATCTCAGGATGAATTGTAACAACTTTGGTTATTTCTTCACTTTTCATCTACTGTCATCAGGTAAAATTTTAATTTGTCCAGTACTTTGGTATAAATTAGCAAATGTTAGACTAAGATGGTGAAGATTATAAATATTCATCATCTCACTAATATTATATTGTTTCCTGTTTTCTACCAACAATCCATGTTTGCTTCCTTTAAGCAAGTTAATGACTTTTTTCTCATCTTAACCCAAGTAGTGTTTTTAACCCAAACTGCAATGTGACAACTAATTATAAATGGTAAATGACTTCAAGTTTTTATCTAAAGCACTTTATAATTTACTGCTCATTCACTCAGCAGCAAGCTGCCATTCAAGGTTCTGGTCTATTATCAAAGTTACATCCAAACATTTCAACAATGCACACAGTTGGTAAAGGGAAGGTCTGGTTTTATAACTTGTTCCACACAGAAACAAACAATATACTATAAAGTGCACACAGTTGGTACCAAGATTTAAGCTGTGAGTTATGTGTATGTGTGTGTGTGTGTGTGTTTGTTTACAAAATATTTAAGAATGCAGTAACATTTTACTGTTAGTAAAGTCTTACTTCTTTTTGAAGTCAATACTGTGCTGATATGAAAGTGTCTTCTCTTTCCTGGACACACAGCTGTATTTAGAGGAAACTTTTCTCTCCAGAGAGATTCTGACAGACATAAAAGAAACGTCACCAGAGTGAGAAATTAGAACATTTGCCATCTAGTCACAGCAACTGTTGGATAAACAGAAACTTTGAAGTAGATATCAAAAAAATTCACTAAAAATTGATTCTCAAAAACTGTGTGAAAGATTGTATATACGGGTTAAAGGTTTGACTCACCGACTGTCTGAAGACTGAAATGAATCCTTCTTTAAATCTGAGGAGAGAGATTCCAGAGAGCCCAGCCTGCAGCAAGTAATAATCACAGTTATGACACTTCTTCATAAGTATGAAAATAAACATTACAATCAACAACAACTTCATTTCAAATATTAAAAAGTGTGTTAAATAATCCAAAGGAGGTTATGGATTTAATATGTGACTGTACATTATTTAAATCAAAAAGACCCTTAAATGATTTTTCAGAAGAAAATAAGCAACAGAGAAGCAAAGCTGGTCCAGGTCTATATTTATCAAACATCTCAGAGAAGGAAATCACTACCAACTGGACAAAAATTCTAACAGTGATGCAAATTTGGTTCCACTTTTAGGACAAGGAGCAAAAAACATTTGATCAACTTTCTTAACTGAGGAAATCACTTCTATCTGTACTGATATTTAGGAGATCAGAGATGTTGTAAGGAGTTGGCAGGAGGTGGCGTTCAGACAGAGACATAAGAACACATGGAAGGAGATATATGATATATTAAGATTGTCTTAAATAGTTAGTTAATATGTATGTGGCTGTAAAAACAACCTCAAATAAACAAGACAATTAAAATGGTTCCATATAAAAATGAATATGAACCAACATTATTTTGTTCCACAGACTCAATGTAGACTTCACTTATTGTGATGATGATACACAAGTTTATGTCTCCATAAGGTCTGGACCCGTATTTATCAAACTTCAGAACGCTGTAAAGAAACAACTGAGGAGTAAAACAACTGTTTGCTGAGTCTGAACAATAAGACACATTTATCAAGAGACAACTTAAAGCAAAGTGTAAAAGTAACATTTACAGTAAGAGCAACTCTCAAGTGATCACATGAAGGAATAACCAATCAGAGATATGGATTGATGATATGGATCTGCCATATTGTACATACTTTAAATAATTCTTACAGTTTATTCAGTGGTATGTTATTCTGCAAGAACATATATAATTATAAGTTCAATTTATTTGTGGGAAATATTTAAACCTCCAGGAATAATGAATGTGAAATGAACAACAACCTAATATATTTATAATGTATAAATATATAAATATGGATGAATTAATAGGAAATTGTCTGAAATGGAAACAAAATTCTGCTTTGTCAATGTTTGGTACATTAGAAAAATCATATAATGAAGGAGAATCTAGTATCACACTGACAAGTGATGAAGTGATGATGAAGATGCTTATAAAGTGATTATGAATAAAATCAATAACAGATTTATTCTTGATTCTGTGGCCACTGAATGATTTCTCTCCTCTTCTCACACAGAGTTATAATTATGTTGACAGTTTCATTAATATATTGCAAAAAGTGTGTTAAAGAATCAATATGTGAGTTACAGGTTTGACTCACCCACTGTCTAAAGACAAGACTGAATCACCATCAGCTGTTGCAACCTTCTTCAATAGATGTGAGAAGAGAGATTCACTGAAGTTCGGCGGGCTGCAAATAAAAATCATTGTTATGTTATAATATATAAATATATAAATATAGATGAAATAATAGGAAATTGGCTGAAATGGAAACAAAATTCTGCTTCGTCAACGTCTAATATACGTCAGAGAAATCATATAATGGAGGAGAATCTAGTATCACACTGACAAGTTCAGATAATAAAGATGATTAGAAAGTGACTGCAAATAAAATCAATGTCAGATTTATTCTTGATTCTGTGTCCACTGAATGATTTTAATGATGTTGACAGATTCACCAGATGTTTTCTGATTGTTTGTTGATAAATGCTAAAAAAAGGAAAAAGTGATGTAACATCCTGTCAAATGTTCAAAGACAAATAATAGACTAAAACTTCTCTATTTATAATGATGCTGCTTAACATATTATTCATCACAACCAATTATATTTTGTACAATCAGACAGAAAACGGAGGCTCGGCTCTGTTTTCTGTACTGCAGTCATCTAAGATCTACTCTGAACCAACTTAACAGACCTCTGCAGCTCTCTGACATTTAACAACATTTTATATCAACACAAGTTTGATCAATAATTTTTATTCTCAAGTTTGTCAACTTTTATCTTTCCCTAAAGTCCAAATTTTTACTTTTAGCAGTTTGATAAATACAGGCTCTGTTGTTATTGATTTGTATTGTCTTGCTGATATCAAGTGCTGGAATAAAACAGAAATTTTAATTATTATTATTATTATCATCATCATCATCATCATCATCATCATCATCATCATCATCATCATCACACTCGGAGCAGACTGATGGAAGATCATTTATGAGTATAGAAAATACAAAGGTCTGACCCTTAATGAACACCTTCCTCTGTGTTATTTTAACCATTTAATAAAACACACTGTTTCTTGTTATAAAGATATAAATGAAATCACAGCAAAGCAGATCAAGAAAGACCAAAAATAAAGTTGATGAAGAAGACCCAACATGAGAATATCAGCCATCCAGACACAACAACTGCTGGATACACAACTACCAGATAGACATCAGAAAAGTTCAGGAATAATGTTTTCTGTTCACACTGAATCATTTCTGGCTCTAACATTTGTGCTCATTTTGATCTTGAAGAAAAGTCAGTTGATTTTACTGATTCAAGTGTCTGTCAGTGTGGATACAAGTGACAGAAAAGATAAATGTAAATATGATCAGCTAACAAAACAAGCTGCTGAAACCAGAGATGTATTGAATGGAGGAACAGTTATTCCTTGTTTACACAGGTCACAGAGCAAAGCAGCACGTTAACCAACATAGATACTAATATTATAAAGTAACAGAATGGTGACTTACGTTGGCAGTGAGACAGGTCTGAGGGCACATTTGTGGTCTGGGCTGTAAAACAACACACACACAATTGTTAATATAGTTAATAGTTCATCAAATGACTCTGCTATTTCTGCAATTAACACTAGAATACCAACTTTTAAAACATGTGCACCCTGATCTGACAGTGTGTGTCAAGCAAGAGATCATCGACTGAAACATTTGCAAATGTAAGAATTTGCTAATGTACTTAGGTTTGTGTCCATTTTGTGTTCTCATGTCAGACTCTGCACTGCCTGATGTGACCACTAGATGTCCTGAGTTCATTTGTCTTTACCAGCAGTGGTGGTAAAGCCAACAATCCATGTTGGCTTCCTTTAAGCAAATTAATGACGTTTTTCTCATCTTAACCCAAGTAGTGTTTTTAACCTAAACTGCAATGTGACAACTAATTATAAATGGTAAATGACTTCAAGTTTTTATCCAAAGTGCTTTATAATTTACTGCTCATTCACTCAGCAGCAAGCTGCCATTCAAGGTTCTGGTCTATTATCAAAGTTACATCCAAACATTTCAACAATGCACACAGTTGGTAAAGGGAAGGTCTGGTTTTATAACTTGTTCCACACAGAAACAAACAATATACTATAAACTGCACACAGTTGGTACCAAGATTTAAACTGTGAGTTATGTGTATGTGTGTTTACAAAATATTTAAGAATGCAGTAACATTTTACTGTTAGTAAAGTCTTACTTCTTTTTGAAGTCAATATCAATATCATATGAACGTGCCTTCTCTTTCCTGGACACACAGCTGTATAAAAGAAAAGCCACCAGAGTGAGAAATTAGAACATTTGCCATCTAGTCACAGCAACTGTTGGATAAACAGAAACTTTGAAGTAGATATCAAAAAGTTCACTAAAAATGGATTCTCAAAAACTGTGTGAAAGATTGTATATACGGGTTAAAGGTTTGACTCACCGACTGTCTGAAGACCGAAATGAATCCTTCTTTAAATCTGAGGAGGAAGATTCACCAGAGCCCAGCCTGCAGCAAGTAATAATCATAGTTATGACACTTCTTCATAAGTATGAAAATGAACATTACAATCAACAGCAACTTCATTTCAAATATGAAAAAAGTGTGTGAAATAATCCAAAGGAGGTTATGGATTTAATGTGTGACTGTACATTATTTCAATCAAAAAGACCCTTAAATGATTTTTTCAGAAGAAAATAAGCAACAGAGAAGCAAAGCTGGTCCAGGTCTATATTTATCAAACATCTCAGAGAAGGAAATCACTACCAACTGGACAAAAATTCTCTCAGTGATGCAAATTTGGTTCCACTTTTAGGACAAGGAGCACAAAACATTTTATCGACTTTCATAACTGAGGAAATCACTTCTATCTGTACTGATATTTAGGAGATCAGAGGTGTTGTAAGGAGTTGGCAGGAGGTGGCGTTCAGACAGAGACATAAGAACACATGGAAGGAGATATATGATATATTCAGATTGTCTTCAATAGTTAGTTAATATGTATGTGGCTGTAAAAACAACCTCAAATAAACAAGACAATTAAAATGGTTCCATATAAAAATGAATATGAACCAACAACATTTTGTTCCACAGACTCAATGTAGACTTCAGTTATTGTGATGATGATACACAAGTTTATGTCTCCATAAGGTCTGGACCCGTATTTATCAAACTTCAGAACGCTGTAAAGAAACAACTGAGGAGTAAAACAACTGTTTGCTGAGTCTGAACAATAAGACACATTTATCAAGAGACAACTTAAAGCAAAGTGTAAAAGTATCATTTACAGTAAGAGCAACTCTCAAGTGACCACATGAAGGAATAACCAATCAGAGATATGGATTGATGATATGGATCTGCCATATTGTATATGCACATGAGGGCTGAGAGCAGCTATCAATTAATCATCAAATAACTTCTATTTCTGCAATTGACGTTAGAATGCCACCTTTTAAAACATGTTGTGCACACTGACCTGACAGTGTGCGTGAATCAAAAGATAACGTCAACTGAAACATTTGCAAATGTAAGAATTTGCTACATTCATTCATCATCACCTGGGCCATTAAGTATAACTCTGCAACCCAGGCAAGTCAGGAGCAGCCTGTTAACAGTTCATAATAGACTAATCCAAATAACAAAGAACCCTGTATAACATATTAAAATCAAACATGGCACAAACAATTATGCTGATTGTATTTCAAGAAGCAATATTAACTTCAAAGTAGGGCTGGGCGATATGGCCTATAAACAACATCACAATATTTTTAGGCTATATCGTGATAAACAATATATATCTTGATATTTTGAAATCTCCTCTAAACTACTGTAAATTACTAAAATACTAAACTAATAAATAAGCTGCTGTTACAATAAAGTTGAATAAAGCACTGTTATAATAGAGTTAAATAAGATGCTGTTGTAATGAAATTAATCAAAGTGGAACCACTGATGCTTTTCTTATGAAAGACATGGACCAGAAGTGTTGATGTAGTTGCTGTGGTCAAAAACAATTAGCAGTTAGCTGTTAGTGGAAAGTTAAACCGTTACGGTCAAATACAAAAACACACGCCTCACCTCACTTACATACGTCGCACACACTCACCTAGGAGAGTGGCTGGATGGGAGGGTGAGTGTGTGTTTGTGATATAGTCATTTACCACATCCCATGTAGAACAAGTCGTGATACATCCAGTAAATTTGATATGTTGCCCACTCCTAATTTAAACATTTATTGAAATGAAACCATGTGAGAAGTTTAGAGTGAAAAATCACTATTTGGTGGAGCTGTTAACAACTCCTGGACGTCTGAAATGTGACCCCGACTACACACTGCTTTATGTAAGACGTCAAAAGCCAAAAAGGTTGGAAACCACTGGTTTCATCTTTAACAATGTGCTGTATTTTAAATAGGGATGCACGATATTGGATTTTTCGCCGATATCCGATATGACGATATTTCCAACTCACTCTGGCCAATTGCTGATGCCGATAACGGTATATGCACATATTTTTTTCCAGATGGCTGAGGAGACTATTATACATGCAAGCATAGATTGTAGTTAGTATGATCGAGAAAGACAATGTATGAAGGAAGAATTTAGGAAGCCTTAAAACTTTAATGAACCTGCCAAGTGAGTGGAGCAGTAGTGTTTTCTTTGAGTTCATTAGACAGACAGGATTAATGTGTAGAATTTAATCTCTGGTCCACACTCCAGAGCAGAAGGTGGCAGTAATGCACCTAATACGCTGGTTGCCAACTGCCATTATAAACCAAAAAGATTTTTTTTTCCCCCCCAAACAGAGTGGTGCATCCTGTCAGCTGAGGTGTTTCCTATCTATGCAGCCGAACTTAGCAGCTTCTCAACGGGCTGTTTCTCCCTGACCGTCCCAGTGTTTCCTCCTCAGGCTCCACTTTACTCAAGCTGCCCATCAGACCTGCTGCTTCTTCCCACTTTAACTTGAATAGCAAACCGAGGCTCAGTGTTCTGGTTGGATCCACATGCAGAACCGGGGCTAACGTTAGCTGGGAGGCTAGCAGAGGCTAGCTGACTGTGCTTCCCTCTGGCCATGCCACGGCTAACGCTCCGCTAGCCTCTCAGCTAACGTTGGAAGTGGAGCCTGTGGAGGAAGCACCGGGACTGTCAGGGTGAAACAGTCCATGGAGGGAAGTACAGTCAGGCAGTCAGGCAGCAATAATCGGCAGAAATGGCTGATGCCGATATTTCATTTTAGACCTTTTATCGGCCGATACCGATGACATGCCGATAATATCGTGCATCCCTAATTTTAAAAGCTTGTTATATTATCCATTGTGTCAAACCTACATGATAAAAGTAACTAAGTAAATAAATGTAGTGGAGTAGAAAGTACAATATTTCCCTCTGAAATGTCGTGGAGTGGAAGTATAAAGTAGCAGAAAACCTTCTGCCCATATCTCTTACTTCTCATATGTCCTGAACAGGTCTAGGGCCCTTCTGAAGTTCTCTCTCCTTTCTTTCCTTGTAGCTTCATCTTCTGTTGCAGGGAGAGGAGGAGTTGAAGTGTCTGCAGGCTGGATAGTTGTTGGCAGACTGGTCTGGACAGCCTCTGGTGGGTGTGTTGACATTGTTTCCATCCCAGCACTACTTCCAACAACAAAGTCCCGGGTGGTGGGGGGGTTGTCTTTTTCTTTTCCCTAATAAAAACACAGAACGTAATTTGCACAGTCCACAGTTTCAAAATGCTGAGTCAGTATGTCACATCTTATCTCTGCACAGTGATCTTTTACTTTCAGACAGATTATATTCAACATATTTTTCACATCTGTATTCCTTTTATAAATAAATCTAAATTTTTGGAGTTTGCCAGATATCTTCTGCCTATTTCTATACACATTTATCTCATACATTATATTTGAACAACTCTTGGTAAATCAAATATTGTATTATTGTAAACTCTCAATACTAGCCTTCCATCTAACATGAATCCAACCCCACATCTCAGTTAACATGGTGCAAATGTATGAATTCCCAAACAATATCTAACTGCCATTTGAATTAATCTTTTTTTTTTCTTGAATCTTTTATAACCACATATTCCTGAAACATAATCTAAAGTACATCAAACAAAACTATGAACATTTACATATTTCTATAACCTGAAGTTGATCATCACCAAAACTAAACTGAGCACTGCTTTCTCTGCCTGATTCTTGTAAAATGAAAGACGTGTTAGGCCTCCTCTTTTACACCATTCAGCAAATCATTGCTTGTAAATCGTCCTCATTTTCTAACAGTGATACAAAGAAACATCAACATTATAAAGAATATTTAGTTCAATTCCACAACCTTTCCAACTGCTTGACCTGTTGTGTAAATCAATTAAATCAGTAAATAGGGTTGGTGATAGAACATTGCCCTGTTTAATCCCTGCTCTACTCCCACCTCAGACTCGTCTCCATGTAAATACAAGCGCATACAAGCATATGATATCAAACATGTTTGAAAACTGATGTAGCATCTGGTATGGCTGATGACATGGTCAAGACCAGTCTCAGAAACCCCTCGAACTAGAAGACCTTTCATGACGGACACAAATGTGGATTTTGTGCAAACTCAAGGGTTTTGTCTCAAATCTATTAAATTTGTGGAAAAATTCTTGTAGTCTGCACTGACATTAATCATTCAGAAAATATTTTTGTTCCTTGTCATTTGTTTTAAAAACATTACAGATGCTGTTTTTGAGATAGACAAATAAAATCATACAAATACACCAAGTTAATGTCCAGATACAGTAATTTAATGGCACTTTTGCGTTATTTTAGCCATGCAAGCAGTGGAGCCCAGTTGGGTCAGCAAGATCAACCACTTTGGTCCAGATTGAAATATCTCTATTGCACCAATCTTCACTATTTTTTAATGGGAGCTTCACTGGCAGGACACAGTCAATCAGAGAGCCACTTCTATCATGAAACACTAAAATCCACCAGAACCATCATGTTAATCTACCTATTAATTTGTCATCCAACACAATATGTAATGCAGCCAAAACAATCTGAATTAACAGGTATAACTGATACTGGGATGAGCAGAGGCATTTCATTGACTTTCTTCATATTAAATTTGTAGTTTGATGTTGGAATCCTTGTGAATTATGTGTATTGCATTATCATAATTAGGGATGGGCATCGTTAGGATTTTATCGATACTACTACTCTTATTGATACTCCTTATTGGTCTGGTTCTTTATCAGTAAAATACATATTGTTTAAAATCTTTGCTGAATCATATTTTCCTCTATTAGCCTACTGTTAGTTTAACAGGTCTACTGCCTCCCACCCTCAGCCTTTAGCCCGTCCCTTTAACTGCAGACTGAACTATGATGAAAACATGAACATCATTCATTACCCAGAAATCATGATGATTGAAATAACTTAATTGTTGCATTAATTAACATATTATTATTCTTTTATTAAGGCATGAATGAGATACTGTTAATTCACGAGGTAATACATGAATGAATTCATGCTAACACATTGCTTTTCTTTTATTCTTCTTTTATTATTATCAATTATAGGGAGACCCCTCCAACAGACTGTTCGACCAGACCTTCTGGCTGCACGGCATCAGGACAAAAATCCATTTATAAACAGGTTATTAACATTTTCAACTGCAGAAAAGCAGATTTTTGTGATTGCGGCTGGCAGTGTTTTATCAGAGCGTATAGATTTAAAGATTGTGTCTGTGTGTTATGCCATTTTTAGTTTAAAATAAATATGATCATGTAGCCTCTGGATTATTGTATAAGTCAGTTAGAATTGGTATATTAATTATGTGTAGAATTTTGAATATAATTTGCTATAGTTATCTTTGATAGCCTGTGGCCGAGAGGCATAATTGTTTGGGCAGGTGACTGAGTAGCAATCACATACTAACTCACCTGGTCATGGCGGCGGGTGAGTCAGTCTGACAGTGTCAGTGCCAATTTTGATCACTTTATAGCTATTCAGTACAACTTTTAGTTATTTTTTCGATATCTTTTGAGTTTAATAGGAATCATTGAACTGTTTTTCTTTTATCTACGTTTGTAATCCATTTTTTGGTGCAATGATATGCTTATCTACCTAATCAGGCAACAACTAACTTATAGGACACCAAAATATTATTTCTGTAATGAGTTACTTTAACGATTGAAGAGGCTGTTCAGAGTTTGGACTTTTTAGTTATTTTAGTTATTTAGAATAAATTGTCATGACAGGTCTGATTGAGCTGCTTTATTCCAATTTCACTGTATAAACACTGAATCTGTGTGTAGCCTAACAGCTGGCCTGTCGGATGTGACGGAAAACGTAAAATGAATTACTGTTAGATTCTGATCGATCCTGTTGGCATATTTATGAAGTTACAGCTGCTGTGTCTCGTGCGTAAATGCGCACAGCGTCTCTCTCAGTTTGGAGACGGACCAGATTCTGCTGTCGTGTGATGCTGCAGATATTCAGCCTGTTTGCCAGAATAAAACGTTGGCATTGTACGTTTCTGCAAACCACAGAAACGTTGAATATCTACGTTTCAACACGTGAAATACGTAGCATATTAACATTTCAACAAAACGTATTATATCAACATTTCCAAAATACGTATCATCTCAACATTTCTGTCTTAGTTCACATGTGATCTATATGAGTTGATCTTTCCTATATAGGAGGAGGAGGGCCAGGTTGATGGATAGTAGGTTTCTTGGCAGCAAGTTGGAAATCAGCAGAGAACAATGTTCGCTTCCCTTTTCAACTGACAAAAGCAGGTGTTTTTAGCAAGACGTCAGGACATTTGCAGCCGTTTTTCTGGCGAGAAAACAGTCTTTTTTAGGGAGACATCGGCCGTTTTTATTTTATTTTTTATTTTTATTTTAACCCAAACCATGATCTTTCCCTAACCCTAACCAAGTGGTCTTTGTGCCTAAACCTAACCAGACCTTAACCACAGCGTTGCCACACCAAAAACATCTATTCAACGGGTAAAAATGTTAACATGCTACGTTTGTAGAAATGTTGATATGATACGTATTTCACGTGTTGAAACGTATATATTCAACGTTTCTGTGGTTTGCTGAAACGTTCAATGCCAACGTTTTCTTTTGGCGACTGGGTTGTATAAACTCAAAAGAAATAATCACACAGCCACAAATTCCTGGATCACATTCAGTGACACGTGAACAGACATTATTCTAACCCGTTACAGACCTGATTTTTGACAGACATTTCAATATGTTACAAAATTGTTGCGAAATACTAGGGAGAAGTAAAAGAGGTAAAATACACGGAAATTGATTTGTGATTCTGGAGAGCTCTGTGTGCATCTCTGCCAACTAAAGCCAAGCGAACCTGTGCGTTCTCTTCAAGATTGTATTATGAACAAATCTCTGTGCTGTAATGTGGAGAAAAGCCTGAAACACTGGAGACGATTTATTTTTTAACGGCCTCTGCTCATCGCAAAATGATTTTACTGTCAGCGTCTTGAATACATTTATGACCTGTAGCTATGCGTCTATTTTATGCTGCGCCTTATTTGTCACCCTTCGATTTGACGAGTAACGGAAATATTGTTTTAAGAATACTGCTGAAAAAGAAAATGATATGTTGCATTTTAACGGTTGATTTCTCCTGCTAAATCATAAACATGATATATTAAGGCTGGCAAGGAGATTCATTTAAGTATATAAAGTGCAGTTACAATACCTTTAAAGACTGAAACACACTGCGACACGATTTAACAAGTCAACAGGATCCAGAATCTCTTCCTGGTTTAGTTCATCACCTCCACTTTTCTTCTTAGTTATGTTGTTTGTTTCCTTCAGTCATAGTACGATTTAAAATAAAGTTTTTCGACAGTATTTCATATCAGACTGATATTCTGAGATTTCAGATAAAATTCTGCCCTCTTAAACTTAGAAAAATCCACGATTAAAGGATACCTACAAGCAGCACCGCAACGTAATCGTGCGGGGAGGACGGGGGGAGGGGGTTGAGACACAAATTAACACAGCAGAGCGAGTAAAGGTGCTGACCCTGCGTCTGTAAAGATACAGGACCTGTCCATGGTCCTGCGCATTTGATTCCTCCCCATTACACATTGTCGCAGAGTGCAGGATTTAATAATCAAATACTCAGTACTACTTACAGAACTGTACTGTGAGGAAAGAACAAGCTTTTCCCTTTTATAAGCAATTTTTTTTTCTTCAAAATATTTCAATACAGAGCAATAAAAATTGCGTCAACTGTGTATACATGTTATATGTGTATACATAAACGTATACACCAAACAGCCTTTGCTCGTTGTTAAATAACTTTACTGTCTGCATCTTGAATACATCCTGTATGCGTTTATTTCGTGATGCGCCATATTTCTCCCCCTTCGATTTGACGAAAATCGGAAATACTGTTGTAGGAATACTGCTGAAAAAGAAAATGATATGTTACACTTTAACGGTTGATTTCTACTGCTAAATCCTAAATACGATATATTAAGACTGGCAATAAGATTCATTAAAGTATATAAAGCGTAGTTACAATACCTTTAAAGGTTGAAATACACTGCGACACGAAAGTTAACTGCTTCACAACAACAATGTAACAAGTCAGCAGGAACCAGTGTCTCTTCCTGGTTTAGTTCATCACTTCAACTTTTCTTCTTTGTTATGTTGTTTGTTTCTTTAAGCGAAAGTACAATTTAGAATAAAGTTATTTCGACAGTATTTCATATCAGACTGATATCCTGACATTTCAGATAAAATTCTGCCCTCTGAAACTTAAACAATCCACGATTAAAAGATACCTACAAGTTATTTTCGATGTTCCTTCAAAAGTGAAAGCTGGTCCACTTTAAACTGATCGATGCCATCCAGCAATGTGATGAATTTCTTCATATTAAATTTGTAACAATGACATTTAATCAGTCCAATTATTATATTCAACACATACACTTTAAATCGGTCTGGGATGACTTGAACGTGACATGATAGTCAGACACTATTGACATTCATCATCGATCATCGCCATCTTACTTCAGTGTCATAAATACATGCAGCTGTTTACTCAAAACATCCTCAAACGGAAATGTCATTTTGTGTCTAATGATAGACTTATCTTGGACTTTTAGCTACTTGAAATAAAAATGTCCTGACAGCTCTGATGGAGCTAATGATTGATCCAGAAGGGCTGTTTTATTACAAACAATTCAACTGTATAAACCTGGAATCAGTGTGTAACATCTGGCTGACCAGTCTGATGTATAGCACAACACAGAACATTAATAATTACCATCCTGTTGTTAATGAAGTTACTGCTGCTATGCCACGTGCGTAAATGTGCACAGCGTCTCTTTCAATGTGGAGATTCTGCTGCCGTGTGATGCTGCAGATATTTCACAAACTCAAAGGAAATAATCACACGCAGCCACAAAATCCTGGATCACATTCAGTGACACCTGAACAGACATTATTCTAACCCGTTACAGACCTGATTCACATTTACAGCTGTTTTTTTTTTTTGTTTTGTTTTGTTTGTTTTTTTTTGACGGACATGTCAAAATGTTACATAATAGATGCGAAATACTGGAGAGAAGTAAAAGAGACAAAATACACGACAGTTGATTTGTGATTCTGGAGAGCTCTGTGTGCAGCTCCGCTAACTAAAGCCGCGCAAACTTGTGCGTTCTCTGCAAGATTGTATTATGGACAAATCTCTGTGCTGAAATGTGGAGAAAAGCCTGAAACACTGGAGACATTTTTTTTTTATTTTTAATGGCCTCTGCTCGTCATAAAAAAACACTTTGACGTCTGCATCTTTAATACATCCTGTATGAGTCTATTTTATGCCGCGCCCTGTTTGTCACCCTTCGATTTAACGAGTAACGGAAATATTGTTTTAAGAATACTGCTGAAAAATAAAATGATATGTTGCATTTTAACGGTTGATTTCTACTGCTAAATCCTAAATATGTTATATTAAGGCTGGCAAGGAGATTCATTAAAGTATATAAAGCGTAGTTACAATACCTTTAAAGGGTGAAACACACTGAGTCACGAAAGTTAACTGCTTCACAACAACAATGCAACAAGTCAACAGGATCCAGAGTCTCTTCCTGGTTTAGTTCATCACCTCCACTTTTCTTCTTAGTTATGTTGTTTGTTTCCTTCAGTCATAGTACGATTTAAAATAAAGTTTTTCGACAGTATTTCATATCAGACTGATATTCTGAGATTTCAGATAAAATTCTGCCCTCTTAAACTTAGAAAAATCCACGATTAAAGGATACCTACAAGCAGCACCGCAACGTAATCGTGCGGGGAGGACGGGGGGAGGGGGTTGAGACACAAATTAACACAGCAGAGCGAGTAAAAGTGCTGACCCTGCATCTGTAAAGATACAGGACCTGTCCATGGTCCTGCGCATTTGATTCCTCCCCATTACACATTGTCGCAGAGTGCAGGATTTAATAATCAAATACTCAGTACTACTTACAGAACTGTACTGTGAGGAAAGAACAAGCTTTTCCCTTTTATAAGCAATTTTTTTTTCTTCAAAATATTTCAATACAGAGCAATAAAAATTGCGTCAACTGTGCATACATGTTATATGTGTATACATAAACGTATACACCAAACAGCCTTTGCTCGTTGTTAAATAACTTTACTGTCTGCATCTTGAATACATCCTGTATGCGTTTATTTCGTGATGCGCCATATTTCTCCCCCTTCGATTTGACGAAAATCGGAAATACTGTTGTAGGAATACTGCTGAAAAAGAAAATGATATGTTACACTTTAACGGTTGATAAACCCCAGTAATCCTACTGATGTTTCTGCAAAATCCTGGATTACATTCAGTGACACCTGAACGACATTATTGGTCAGATTCAGACATTAATCTGACAAGTTTCAGATCTGCCTGACTCACATTAACAGCTGCATCTTAACGGACATTTCAGTAGGTTTTGTATTAGATGCGATCAGTGGTGAAATACTGTTGTCTAAAAATACTCAATTACAAGTAAAAGTCCTGAATTGAAAATGTCACTGAAGTAAAAGTACAGATTATCAGCAAAATGTACTTAAAGTATCAAAAGTACTCGTTGTGCAGACTGTTATATTATTATAGTATATTATATTGTTTGTTTCTATCACTAACAAATACATGTGAGAGCATTTAAATGTTTTATTCTATTGATGTGGAGGTAAATTTAAATATTTTGGTAAATTAATAATAATAATATATTATCATATTATATATAAATGTACACTTTATATAGCACCTTTCACACAAAGTGCACAACACCCTTAGAAAATAAAATAAGAGTGACGATTTAAACAAGTTAGAATATCAAAATTTATTATTTTTATGTCAAATCTTCATCTCAATCAATAGTTTTCACATGGAGAGAAGTCTTTATTATATCAGTGGAGTTATTTCTGCTTTTAATGGTCAGTTCACCCAAATGACAGAAAGACAGAGAGGTGATGAATTAAAGAAAACAACTTGAATAACCATAACAAATACAGATGATACATAGAGGGCATGAAGGGTCACTGAATGTTTTTTTTTTAAAAGATGTGAATCATATACTGTGGTCTTCACAGTCACCAGATCTCAACCCAACTGAAAAGCTCAACCACCATAATTAAAACATCACATGATGGAATATCTTTTAGAATAAAAAGTGCTCGTCCTGAGTAGAATTACACAGATGTTTTGTTGTTTTTCCTTTAATTTATCACACATCTGTAGAAGACTTGTTGATTGAGGTGGTTGTAATTGAATGTCATGTATTGTAATGTGTATGTGTACTTTCAGCTAACTAGCTCTGAGAGACAATTCAAAAGTAACACAAGAAGGACTTTAACTCTATTAGAGATCAGCTGGAGTCACGTTCACTTCTACACTACTGGAAAAGGTCAACTTATCTTATACTATAGATCCTCATGAGGAGTCATTCTTTATTTCAACTTGACCTCTAGACTTGCAGCACAGATCATTGTTGAGAACCATTCAAAACTCATGATAGTGCAGCTCCAATACTGCACTTTTTAGTCAGTTGAGCTCCCTAAGCTCTGTTGACAGTTTACACATAAGTTCTGTAGGTTTATTCCAGGACAGAGAAGTTTGGAACAAGCTTAATTGCAAAGAGGACTGTGTATATACTGTAACACCTTCAGTAACTGAGGATTTTTGTGCACAAAGAAAATACCGTCATGCAGAAAAGTAGGTGTTAATGGTTTGAATTGAACGGATACAAACACAAAGTTATTCACATGCAGACAGATGAGCAGCTGATTCTAGGTTGTTCTGTATAACACTTGTTGAACTACAATAAAAATTGTATTTAAGTGGCCAAATGAAGAATCTGAGCTTCAGTCAGAGAGAGGAATGTCTGATTGATCAGGCTCAAGAACCCAGAAAGAGAATTTGCAAATGTCAAATGTCTTCTTTTATAGCTCCACCAGTTCATTTCATTTTTGTCTCATGAAACTCAGTTTCCTCATTCAGACACACTTTACAAGAGCACAGACCCCAAAACATCAGAGCTGCTTCAAAGAGGAGATATATATCAATACATAAGTGAGAATACAGAATACAGTAAAGGCAAGTTTAACAGTTTTACTGTAAGGCAAAAAGACACTCAGTTAAGCTGGCAGTGATAATATACAAATTTTACCCACATCATCTATACTTAACAAGTTTCAATCTTATTCAAACAAAGAAGAGGAATGTATGAATTAGAATGAATTAGAGAAGAGGATATCTCTGATTCTGCTCAGTCACCTCTCTTTTTTTTTTTATTTCTCCTGAACATGCCAAGGAGCCTTATGACCATCTCTTTCCCCCTGTCAAATAAATGTTGTGTACCAAAAAGTGGCTGGTCTGTTGACTTTGTTTCCATCCCAGCACTGCTTCCAACAACAAACTCCTGGATGGTGGGGAGGCTCATCTTTTCCTTTCTCCTGATAAAAACACAGAACATAATTTGCACATCACACAGTTTCAAAAGTTGAGTCAGTATGTCACATCTTATCTCTGCACAGTGATCTTTTACTTTCAGACAGATTATATTCAACATATTTTTCACATTTGTATTACTTTTACATTTACATTTTTCATTTAGCAGACGCTTTTATCCAAAGCAACGTGCATATGAGACTGATACAACACAAGCAAGGATCTAGTCAGGAGACAACAACACGAGTAAGTGCCATAAAGCTTAAGTTTGAGTCCGATAGGACGTAGATGCCAACAGGCAGTGCACCAAGGCAATGCATAGAGCACATATATTGCATAGAAGCAGGTTTGTTTTGTTTTTTCTTCTCTATGTACAGTCCATCAAGTGCAGAGGTGTTCGAAAAAGAGCTGGGTCTTTAGTCTTTTCTTTCTTTCATAAATAAATCCTCTGCCTATTTTTGTATTTATATTTCATATATATCTAATATTATATTATTGTAAACTTACAATACTAGTCTTCCATCTAACATGAATCCAACCCCACATCTCAATTAACATGGTGCAAATGTATGAATTCACAAAGAATATCTAATTGTCATTTTTTAATCCTTTATATTCACATATTCCTGAAGCCTAATTAAAAATACAAGAAACACATCAATAAACATTTACATATCTCTATAACCTGAAGTTGATCATCACCAAAACTAAACTGAGCACTGCTTTCTCTGCCTGATTCTTGAAGATGTAAGACTTGTTTTATTTCTGATTAATGTTAGGCCTCCTCTTTTACACCATTCAGCAAATCATTGCTTGTGAATCATCCTCATTTTCTAACAGTGATACAAAGAAACATCAACATTATAAAGAATATTTATAAGTTCAATTCCACAACCTTTTTACTGTTAGTAAAGTAAACTTTTTAAACTTTTTAAAGTTAATATTGCAATCTTCTGAGTTTTTACTCACTTTTTGCTGGACTCACAGCTGGATCCAGAGGAAACTTTTCTCTCCAGAGAGATTCTGACAGAAACAAAAGAAAAGCCACCAGAGTGGAAAATTAGAACATTTGACATCTAGTCACAGCAACTGTTGGATAAACAGAAACTTTGAAGTAGATATCAAAAAAGTTCACTAAAAATGGATTTTTCTCAAAATGTGTGTGAAATAATTTATATACAAGTTAAAGGTTTGAAATAAAATTGACTGAAATGGAAACAAAATTCTGCTACATTAATGTTTCGTTCATCAGAAAAATTATATAATGAAGGAGAATTTAGTATCACACTGACAAGTGATGAAGTGATGATGAAGATGCTTATAAAGTGATTACAAATAAAATCAATAACAGATTTATTCTTGATTCTGTGTCCACTGAATGATTTTAATGATGTTGACAGATTCACCAGATGTTTTCTGATTGTTTGTTGATAAATGCTGAAAAGTGATGTAACATCCTGTCAAATGTTCAAAGACAAATAATAGACTAAAACTTCTCTATTTATAATGATGCTGCTTAACATATTATTCATCACAACCAATTAAATTTTGTACAATCAGACAGAAAACGGAGGCTCGGCTCTGTTTTCTGTACTGCAGTCATCTAAGATCTACTCTGAACCAACTTAACAGACCTCTGCAGCTCTCTGACATTTAACAACATTTTACATCAACACAAGTTTGATAAAAAGCTGTTATCAAGTGTTGGACTAAAACTGAAATTTTAATCATTATTATTATTATTACACTCGGAGCAGACTGATGGAAGATCATTTATGAGAATAAAAAATAGAAGGTCTGACCTCTAAGGAACACCTTTCTCTGTGTTAACTACGATGGATTTTTTACCATTTAATAAAACACACTGTTTCTTGTTATAAAGATATAAATGAAACCACAGCAAAGCAGATCAAGAAAGATCAAAATAAAGTTGATGAAGAAGACCCAACATGAGAATATCAGCCATCCAGACACAACAACTGCTGGATACACAACTACCAGATAGACATCAGAAAAGTTCAGGAATAATGTTTTCTGTTCACACTGAATCATTTCTGGCTCGAATATTTGTGCTCATTTTGATCTTGAAGAAAAGTCAGTTGATTTTACTGATTCAAGTGTCTGTCAGTGTGGATACAAGTGACAGAAAAGATAAATGTAAATATGATCAGCTAACAAAACAAGCTGCTGAAACCAGAG
Organism: Thunnus albacares; assembly: GCF_914725855.1. Taxonomy (NCBI): domain Eukaryota; kingdom Metazoa; phylum Chordata; class Actinopteri; order Scombriformes; family Scombridae; genus Thunnus; species Thunnus albacares. The sequence continues at coordinate 26,465,608 of NC_058120.1, read as the reverse complement.
ATGTATTGAATGGAGGAACAGTTATTCCTTGTTTACACAGGTCACAGAGCAAAGCAGCACGTTAACCAACATAGATACTAATATTATAAAGTAACAGAATGGTGACTTACTGTGACAGTGAGGCAGCAGCTCTGAATGGAACCTCAATGCGCATCACAGGCATACTGAACACAACACACACACACACACAGACACCGTTTGAGATCAAAACATCTCACATCTTTCACATCTTTGACTAAAGATGGTGGAGTAATGTTGCTGCTGATTTGTGACTCAGGAGCAAACAGGAGAAATCTCACAGAGAAAAAGTCATTTTAAACAGTCAGAGATCCTCATCTCACCTCTGAGCTTTGGTCTGGTTGTCATGTTGCCCACACAGAGGAGTTTCAGAGGGATGGACCCCCTCCTCTGTCTCCTCACACAAACACATTGCACATGTTCACCTGCACACAAACACACCCAACTATTATAAGTAAAATGTCAAACAGAAACCCAATTCATGAGTTCATGAATGTTGGTGTTAATGAGTTGTAATTATCAGCCCACCTTCCCTACAGAAATAAATCTTGTCTGATTGTGTCTATGAAGTTCACTGACACCATGAATGTACTTAGGTTTGTGTCCATTTTGTGTTGTCATGTCAGACTCTGCACTGCCTGATGTGACCACTAGATGTCCTGAGTTCATTTGTCTTTACCAGCAGTAATAACTTCATTAACACACCAACAGGATCAATCAGAATCTGTGTTTTTTTCTACACATTAGACAGATCAGCTGTCAGTCAGACACAGCTTCTCTGCATTTCCTCACTAGTCACTGACTACATGAGGGCTGAGAGCAGTTATCAATTAATTAAATAACTGTTATTTCTGCAATTAACTCTAGAATACCAACCTTTAAAACATGTGCACACTGATCTGACAGTGTGTGTTAGGCAAAGGATAGCATCAACTGAAACATTTGCAATTGTAAGAATTTGCTACACGCATTCATCATCACCTGGGTCATTAAGTATAACTCTGCAACCCAGTCAAGTCAGGAGCAGCCTGTTAACAGTTCATAATAGACTAATCCAAATAACAAAGAACCCTGTATAACATATTAAAATCCAACATGGTACAAATTATTGTGCTGATTTTATTTCAAGGAGCAATATTAACTTCAAAGTAGAGCTGTGTAACATGGCCTATAAAAAATATTGCAATATTATTAGGCTATATCGCAATAAACACTATATATCTTGATATTTTGAAATCTCCTCTAAACTTATGTAAACTACTAAAATAATAAACTACTAAATAAACTGCTGTTACAATAAAGTTAAATAAAGTTTTAAGAAAGTACTGTTATAATAGATACATCGAGTATATTTGATATATCGCCCACCCCTAATTTGAGCTGTTAACAACTCATAGATCTGAAATGTGACCCTGACTACACACTGCTTTATGTAAGACGTCAAAAGCCAAAAAGGTTGTGTCAGATTATGTCAAATCTTCATCTGAAAAGTAACTAAAGCTGCCAAATAAATGTAGTGGAGTAGTTTAGTCCCATCTTCATTAGACTTAAGGGTTTTCTTATGTTTTTTCACACTGCTGTCAGGTCTATTTTCTGCGCTTAATTACAGTCAAATTTGTGTATTGGGTTTTTCGAAGTTGCGGGTGACCTACACTCACCACTGTACCTGAACGCCTCCTGAGGAGACACACGGGGAAACTATGTTGAGTCTTGACCGCGTTTTGCTGTCATTCATGTTCGCGCTAACTTCACTGTCCTCTCCTCTGCTCTATTTGTTGGTGTTTGTGTTTATCTTACTTTGTGACGTATATTAAAATTTGTCAAATTCCTGTAAATTTACTTACTGGCTGAAACAGCCCCTCCTCTCAACCAGCAGCAGAGGGAGTAAGAGGACAGGATGAAGATACTGACTGATGTCTGCGCTCTTCATTCTTTCTAAACTTCACTCAGTATTTTAATATCATGGATATTTTCTATTATATTGACATTTTTTATTTCTTCCAAGTGAGATATTATTGAATTTATATAGTGACTTTGCTGACGGAAACATGACTGTTGCTGTTGCAAGAAACGACATTTCGTCATGTTTAAAACATCTAATCTATTCTTATCTTGTTCTGAATTTTTATTTTTTTAATAATAATTGAAACCCCCTCAATGGTTTAGTAATGAAAAAGAACCGATAAGAGAATTGATAAACACTCGTATTTCTTTCTTCTGGAGTTTCGTTTATTCCACCAATGCAGTCAGCAAAGCAACATAACACATCACTATAACTACCATCTCTACTGCTATCAGATCATTTTAACACCCGCAGACACAAACGTGATGAAAACTGTTGTTACGTTGTCTTTAGATGATGAAAATAATCTGAATCAAGCTGATGAAATAAACATGTAACTCACAGCAGGAAGTTTTTAAGGTTTGTTGATTCAGAATCTCAACTTTCTGTTTTCATCTTTAACCTGAAGTGATCTTTAAGGAAATCTGATGACAGAACAACCGCTCTAAACTTTAGAACAAAAGTCAACAGATATATTAACAGACTTTATAAATCTTTAGTCTGATGGGTGCGTTTTATTCCAACAAGGAAATAAAAATTACCGAGCTGGCATCAATGCAGTCTGTTGTATCTCTGTGCAAAACGGGACAAATAAAATAAATAAAAAACACAGTCGTCCCTACAGCTGGCTGGTGGCTACAGTCTGACTATGGGAGGAAGAGAAAATCGCAGTTCAAGTCCATTCACTATAAGCCTGTTTTACGCGTTACGCGGTGCGTTTTTTTAAAATAAATATTGTAATGATAATAGTCCAAAATTGTGTGAAAATGCGTAGTTTTTAGTCAAATAACACCAAATTCAGAGGCGTTTCGGTTTGAAAAGATCTGAGGCTTTAGACTGCAGACAAGTGCCGAACTAGCCCCAAACCACCAAATATTGCAGTAGAAAAAACAAAATTTGACAAAAAAGAACATAAATTAGGTTGTGTGCAAAACACAGAAACTTGCCTCCTTTTCAAAGCTTTACAAATAAAATCAACCACAGAACAGGTGTAACAGGTGCTATAGTTGCATAATTTTCACATCCAGGGTGAATTAGAGTAATGTGGGACCATTTCTGCAATTGGCACTTCAGGAGTATACACTCGCTGGGAGGCTGAAAGGCTTAAATTACCTTAATTAATACTATAAAAACTTCTCAGTAACACTCAAGGCCAAAGTGCCCACATTTGGTTTCAGTCATTACAATCTTTTTGCTGTTACAGATAGTATAGCAATGTTTTATATTATATATTATGTATTAATATTAGTAATAAAAATATACAATAATAAAATAAAAATTAAGCATCATAAGACTAAGACCCCTGAATAACTACTGATATTGCAAATGAAATGTACTTAAATGCATATTTCACCAATTTAATGTAAACAGTGCTGCTTGACAGTTTGTGAACCCTTTAGAATTTGCTCTATTTCTGCATAAATATGATCTAAAATGTGATCAGATTTCCATGCAAGTCCTAAAACTAGATAAAGAGACATCAATTAAACAAATGAGATACATATTTGTGCGTGGCAAAAGTACATGAACCTCTAGGATTATCACTTCATTTGAAGAGGAAATTAGAGTCGGGTGTTTCAATCAATCAAGTGTGAGTCTGGGAGGCCCTGCCTTATTTAAAGAAGAGAAATCTGGGTCTTCAATATCAAAGTCTGAGCTTCAAACATGGCTCGAACAAAGGATATTTCTGAGGACCTTAGAAGAAGAGTTGTTGATGCTCACCAAGCTGGAAAGAGTTACAAAACCATTTTTAAAAAGTTTGGACTCCACCAGTCAACTGTCAGGCAAATCGTGTACAAATGGAACACATCCAACACCATTGTTACTCTCCCCAGGAGTGGTCGAAAAACAAAAATCACACTAAGAGCAGGCGCATAATAGTCCGAGAGGCCACAATGGACCCCAGGGTAACGTGTAGGGAACTAAAGGCCTCTCCTGCAGTGGCTCCAGTCAATGTTCATGAGTCCACCATCAGGAGAACATGGAACATCAATGGTGTGTATGGCAGAGTTGTAGGGGAAAAAGCCACTTCTCTCTACAAGATAAGCGGATAAGCTAGAGGACAATTGGAAATATATTCTGTGGATGGATGAGACCGTAGTTGAACTTTTCGGCTTTAATGACAAGCATTATGTTTGGCGATGAGCAAACATTGCATTCCAGCATAAGAACCTTATTCCATCTGTGAAACATGGTGATGGTAGTATCATGAACCTGGACCAGTATCTCTGGACCAGGACGGCTTGCAATCATTGAAGGAGCTATGAGTTCTAAATTGTACCAGCACATGTCAAGGTATCTGTCTGTGAACTGAAGCTCAACATAAAGTGTGTCATGCAGTAAGAGAACAACCCTAAACGAACAAGTTATTCTACCAAAGAATAGTTAGAGCAGAAGAAAGATAATGTTTTGGAATGGCCGAGTCAAAGTCCCACCCTTAATCCTATAGAAAATCTGTGGAAGGACCTGAAGCAGGCAGTTAATGCCAAGAAGTCCACCAACATCCCTGAGTTGAGACTGTTCTGTAAGGAGGAATGGGCTAAAATTCCTCCAAGCTGATGTGCAGGGCTTAAAAATGATTACCAGAAACATTTGGTTGAAAAGGGAGGTCACACCAGTTACTGAAAGCAAGGTTTCACATACTTTTGCCTCATACAAATATGTAATATTGGATAATTTTCCTCAATAAATAAATGGATAAGTTTAATGTTTTTGTCTCATTTGTTTAATTGGGTTCCCTTTATCTAGTTTTAGGATGTGTAAATATCTGATCACGTTTTAGGTCATATTTATGCAGAAATACAGAAAATTCTGAAGGGTTCATAAACTTTCAATCAGCACTGTATGACTGTCCCACATTTTAAACCACATTGTCTAAATTGGGACAATGAAAAATTGATGGAATTTAAAAAATATGAAAGATGTTTTCATCATATTATAGCATATTTTGTTATCTTAAAACAAGCATGTTTACATGAAAGTAAAATTTACTCAAGAAGCTGCAGAATGGTTTGATGAATAAAGTAGCTTAAACACACATTTTAATGCCAGTCAACGTTCATCCTGTGTTTGTCTCTTCATGGAGGAATCACTTTTTCCAAATGACACAAACAACAAAACATATGTATAAACACTTGATTTTATTCTCAGCAGAATAATCCAACAAGGGGTGTAGTTTATCATTTTCAGCATAATAAATGAAGCAGTGGGATAAAAAGGACAGTAATCGGGGACAGTAATCCATAAAGTGCAGGTACAAATACTGGCTGAGTCATGACTTGGTGACGTTACACAAAGTGCAAACTTACAACACAAACTCATCATTACATTTTAACTGAGGACAGACTGTAAAGGCTGCACAGTCAATCACAGTGTGATCATAGCTGGTTCTTAGCTTAATTAAGTTTTAGTGTAATGCTTTTTGTATCTAATTAACAAACAGTTACTCATATTGGCACCAAAGCTGCATTCAGTGGCAGCTAGCAATAACGGACTGAAACTATTATATTAAATGAAATAACCAGAAACCCTTTAATATCAGTTACCTGCAGAGATCCAGAAATTCAAGTTATGCTTGTGTATTTTTGATAAAACTTAGAGAGAAGATTTTGGCAATATGTCATTGGGATGAGTTCCTGTCATCCAGCTGAGAAAAACAGCGAAGACAAACGGATGCAAGCAAACTTTTCACAATGAAAATTAGTTTTGAAGTCATTGATACTTGTTAATCTTAGCTAAATATAACATATAGTGTTGGCAACTCAAATACAACTTTACATTTATATAGGGACAGAGCACAGACCCCAAAGCACCAGAGCTGCTTCAAAGAGGAGATATATATCAATACATAAGTGAGAATACAGAATACCATAAAAGCGAGCTTATCAGTTTTACTGTAAGGCAAAAAGACACTCAGTCTGGCAGTTGGCAGTGATAAATTTTTACCCACATCATCGATACTTAACAAGTTTCAGTTTTGGTTAAAGTAGGCACCATGTTTAAACAAGGAAGAAGAATATATGAATTAAAGAAGAGGATATCTCTGATTCTGCTCAGTGGGAGAGGAGGAGTTGAAGCATCTGCAGGCTGGATAGTTGTAGGTGGACTGGTCTAGACAGCCTCTGGCAGATGTGTTGACTTTGTTTCTATCTCAGCACTACAAGCTCCTGGATGGTGGTGGGGGGCTGTCTTTTCCTTTGCCCTGATAAAAACACAGAACATAATTTACACAGCACACAGTTTCAAAATGCTGAGTCAGTATGTCACATCTTATCTCTGCACAGTGATCTTTTACTTTCAGACAGATTATATTCAACATATTTTTCATATTTGTATTCCTTTTTATAAATAAATCTCAGTTTTTCGTGATTGCCAGATATCTTCTGCCCATTTTTGTACACATTTACCTTTTACATTATATTTTAACAACTCTTGGTAAATCAAATATTGTATTATTGTAAACTCACAATACTAGCCTTCCATCTAACATGAATCCAACCCCACATCTCAATTAACATGGTGCAAATATATGAATTCCCAAAGAATATCTGATCGTCATTTGAATAAATCTTTTTTTCTTGAATCTTTTATAACCTCATATTCCTGAAGCATAATCCAAAATACAACAAACACATCTATAAACATTTACATATTTCTATAACCTGAAGTTGATCATCACCAAAACTAAACTGAGCACTGCTTTCTCTGCCTGATTCTTGAAGATGTAAAACTTGTTTTTCTTTCTGATGGAATAGAATTAATATGAAATTGACTGAAATGGAAACAAAATTCTGCTACATCAACATTTGGTGCATCAGAAAAATCAAATAATGGAGGAGAATTTAGTATCACACTGACAAGTGATGAAGTGATGATGAAGATGCTTATAAATTGATTATGAATGAAATCAATGCCAGATTTATTCTTGATTCTGTGGCCACTGATGATTTCTCTCCTCTCACACAGTTATAATTATGTTGACAGATTCATCAATATATTGCAAAAAGTGCTTCTCTGCATTTCCTCACTAGTCACTGAGTACATGAGGGCTGAGAGCAGCTATCAGTTAATCAAATAACTGCTATTTCTGCAATTAACTCTAGAATACCAACCTTTAAAACATGTGCACACTGATCTGACAGTGTGTGTTAGGCAAATAATAGTATCAACTGAAACATTTGCAAATGTAAGAATTTGCTACATGCATTCATCATCACCTGGGTCATTAAGTATAACTCTGCAACCCAGGCAAGTCAGGACCAGCCTGTTAACAGTTCATAATAGACTAATCCAAATAACAAAGAACCCTGTATAACATATTAAAATCCAACATGGTACAAATTATTGTCTTGATTGTATTTCAAGAAGCAATATTAACTTCAAAGTAGTGCTGTGTAACATGGCCTATAAAATATATTGCAATATTTTTAGATTATATTGCGATAAACAATATATATCTTGATATTTTGAAATCTTCTCTAAACTAATCCTCTCTAAATTACTAAAATACTAAACTACTAAATAAACTGCTGTTACAATAAAGTTAAATAAAGTTATATAAAGTACTGTTATAATAAATACATCGAGTATATTCGATATGTCGCCCATCCCTAATTTGAACATTAATTGAAATGAAACCATGTGAGAAGTTTAGAGGTAAAAATCACTATTTGGTGGAGCTGTTAACGACTCATAGACATGTGAAATGTGACCCCGACTACACACTGCTTTATGTAAGACGTCAAAAGCCAAAAAGGTTGGAAACCACTGATTTCATCTTTAACAATGTGTTGTATTTTAAAAGCTTGTTATATTATCCATTGGGTAACTAAATCTACAAAATTGTCTGGGATAATCATGGCGAAAATCTAACCCTAACCCTTACTCTAGTTGGAGAGATCAGTGAATGATTGTGAGAAGTCACTTTTATACCCGGCCAGTTATGGAGCTTGTTGAGGGTCAGAGTTCAATGAGCCTCTCTTCCATCTCTTACGTCACAATCAGTGGAACATTAGTCCTCATCTTCACCCTCTTTGTAGCCACGATGTTTGTTTTGTTTTAGATTGTCTGCTTTTCAGAGATTCCTTGTGCACTCTGATTGGATACTGCTCTACTCCCATCTCAGACTCGTCTCCAATACAAGCGCATCTTGATTTTTGTCTATGATGAAATCAAACATGTTTGAAACTGATGTAGCATCTGGGACGGCTGACGACGTAGTCAACACCTGTTTCAGAAACAACTCGAACTAGAGGACCTTTCATGAGGGGCACAAGTGTAGATTTTGTGCAAACTCAAGGTTTTTTGTCTTCTATCTACAAAATTACTCAGGGCAAATTGTGACAAAAATCTGCACTGCCACTATCATTTTGTTTCTTGTCATCAAAATGTTTTATTTTAAAAACATTACTATTGTTTTTCAGACAAGTACAATTATACAAATACACCAAGCTAATGTCCACATAATTTAATGTCTTCACTATTTTTTTCATGGAAGCTGCACTGGCAGGAAACAGTCAGTCAGAGAGCCACTTCTATCACAAAACAACAAAATCCACCTGAACCATTAAATAAATCTACCCACTAATTTGTCATCCAACACATACAATATGTAATGCAGCCAATACAATCTGAATTAAAAACATGCAGAACTTAATACTGGGATGAGCAGAGGATAGGATACGTGGAAAACTAAGATAAAAAAGTTAGATTACATTCAGACAGCTTTCATTTTATTAGCCTAACCAGCGTGCTGTGTTTGTGTAAAACATGCTGGTGGTGGATGGGACACTGTGGGCAAAGCAGATGAAAATGTCACTTTTCTACATGTTTACACTCATTGAACAGGTGGTTTGATAAAGTACTTACACTGCTCTATTAGATGAACATTCATTATCCCCAGAGGATAAATCCTACTGACTTTGTTGATCCTCTGACTGTTCTTTGAGCGTCACCATGAGGTTGACAGATTTAATTCACAGTTAAATGTCTAAACTGGATGAATTGTCATGAAATTTGGTTCAGACATTCAGGATCATCTCAGGATGAATTGTAACAACTTTGGTTATTTCTTCACTTTTCATCTACTGTCATCAGGTAAAATTTTAATTTGTCCAGTACTTTGGTACTAATTAGCAAATCTTAGACTAAGATGGTGAAGATTATAAATATTCACCATCTGACTAATATTAT